>NC_092507.1:115845414-116498914 GCF_047511675.1 Marmota flaviventris | reverse complement strand
CATGAAATAATCACACAGAGACAGAGAAATACCTTTTTCTTTGGGTCCTGTGGTGGCCCCTCTGACCTAGCTCCCACAAAGGAGGCAAAGCAGGCAAGAAAGACAAAGAGCAGGCCTTGAACCTGGGTTTTATTGGGGGAGGTTGTTCCATGGAATATTCTATCCCCCAAAGGGCAAAGGGGTAGGATTACAAAGGAACAGGTGAGAGTAACTCAACCCAGCGGGGTGCCACCTACACATGGAGCCAGGCCTTGTTATCTGGGCTGGGGTAATGCCCAAGTTACTGCGACCTGGTCCTACCACGCCAGACTGAAGGCAATAATTGGTCAGAACCCATTGCAAGAGGACTTAAAGGCATCTGCATCCAGGGCAGCTCCGACAGCTTTGGCTATTTGGGGTCATTTGTGCTTCTGTATGAGTTTTTTTTTTTTTTTTTTTGTACAGGGGATTGAATTCAGAAGCACTTGACCACTGAGCCACATTCCCAGACCTATTTTTTTATTTTATTTAGAGACAGGGTCTCACTGAGTTGCTTAGCACCTCATAGTCATCGCTGAGGCTGGTGTAGAACTCGCGATCCTCCTGCCTCAGCCTCCTGAGCCACTGGGATCACAGGCATGCACCACCATGCCCAGTTCTATATGAATTTTAATCCTGCTTTTCCTACTTCTGTGAAGAATGTCTGTTGGTCTGTTAATGGGGATCACATTGCATGTGTAGATCACTTTGAACAGTATGGACATTTAAATAACATAAGTTCTTCCAGTTCGTGAGCATAGGAGGTCTTTCCTTTTTGTGTGCTTTCTTTGATTTCAAGGCTTCTTGTTCTCTAGGTCATGGGGTGCCACATGGCCTTGAAGCCTACGTCTTGAACTTTCTGTTTGGCTTGGTCTCCAAACCAGCTGGGATGGTGGTGATGTAGTCACCCTTGTAGTCATGGGGAAATGACCGTCAAACTGAAAGCACAGCAATTCCTTGTGGCTACGAGGCTGTAACGTAGGGCAGACTCTAGCAGTGGGTCCAGTTTTAAAATGGCACCTACCCCCAGCAGCCTAGATCATGGGAACTGGAGAAGGTACAACGTGGGCTTCTGCTCAGTGACAGTGCAATCATGTGAGATCATAGCAACTCTCTTAATTGTGTCTGGGGTCTGTGAGTTCTGTGGAAATCTCCTGTGCTGTCATCTGTAGGGACAGTAGGGATCACTGGGGACTCCAGCTTACTTTTTCCCCATAAGAAGTCTGTCTTGGTCAATCCAGGGGGGTCAGAAAGTGTGGGAGAGACAGGGTGGCTCACTGTCCTTTCTGTGGTGCTACCTTGGGTTTTTATGTCTCGCACGGATCTTGTTACTGCTCTGCTAATCTCTGGCTACTTCCTTCTGAATATACTTGTTTATTCATTGTTTTTCCTTTTTTCTTCTTTTTGCTGGGAAAACTAGTGATAGGCTAGTCCATTTGGCCATAGTACTGACATTAAATTTTCTTTTTTTAAATGACAGTGAACTAACAATACCTCTGATAGGCATTATCAACTTTATTGTATTTAAAAAAACTGTGTGTGTGTGTGTGTGTGTGTGTGTGCGCTTTCTGTCCCTCCTGGATTTTCTCAGAGCCAAGACCAACCTCTCCTTATGGAGAAAAAGTAAGCTGGCGATCCACAGTGATCCCATGTCACAGCGTATGACTGCACAGGTTTCCACAGAACTCACAGTCCATACACAGTGTATCATATCTGTATCTATCTATCTATCTATCTGTCTGTCTATCTATGATCGATCGATCTATCTATCTATCTATAATCTATCTATCTATCTATGATCTATCTATCTATTTATCTATGATCTGTCATATATCTATAATCTATCTATCTATCTATCTATCTATCTATCTATCTATCTATCTATCTATCTGTCTATCTATCATCTATCTATGCCTATGGACTGGACTCCTTATTCTGTTCAACTATTTTATGTCTTTATACTTAAGTTGATACAACCCTGTCTCAGTTACTTTGACTTTATTATAATCCTTGATAATCATGAGAATACCTTTCTTACTTCATATTTTTCCAGTACATCTTGGGTATTCTAGATTCTTTCCTTGCTTATAATAATTTATATAATTAAATTGTCAATTTCCATGGAAATATCTGCTGATTTTGATTCACCTTGCACAGATCTCTACTTGAATTTGAGGAGATTAACATGTCTATAATATATAAATATATATTTAAAGAAACCTGTGTAGGGGCTAGGGTTGTAGCTCAGTGGTAGAGTGCTTGCCTAGTACATGTGAGGCCCTGGGTTTGATCCTCAGCACCACATAACAACAAATAAATTAAGTTAATAAAAAAAGAAATCTGTGTGGTTTTGCTTGTGACATCATTAAATCTTTCTTTTAGATGTTAAAGGTAGTAGAATACCAAGGACTAGCCCTAGCATACATGTTTTTTATTATTGGGAAAACAGTATGTTGGACACCATGCATGAAACAATTATGTGCAAAAAATCTAGTAGGGATTACAAAATAAATAAAACCAGGGGTCAGTAATTTTTTAGAGTATATTTGGACACAAACAAAACCTATTCAGCAATATCCGTGTATACATAAATGCTTGGACAGGAATTGCTAAGGCCCCTCTGTATGACATCCTGAAAGTCCAGGAATATGAGAGAAAGAATGACCAGGAGACACCTATTTGAGAAAAGAACAGAAAAGAGGTTTTCAGAAAATGGAAGTGCACGACAGACCCAAACAGAAACTTTTCTTTCTTTTTCTTTTTTCAAGTGGAGGTGGTGCTATTTTGCAAATTATTTTATTTTGAAACATAAAAACAGATAAGGCATAAAGCAAGTATGTAAAATTAATAGAACAGTTATACATCCAACTCCAATGCAGCAAAGTTGGTTGGTTTCTTGAAATCAAGTCAAAAAATAGAACTTATTTTGTGTGGTTTTTCCCCCCAAAATTTCAATGCTGGAATCTTGGTCCCTGATATAATGGTACTGAGAGGTGGCAGATCTTCAAGGGGTGAGGCCTAGTTGTTCTCAGGGTGTGTGCTCTCACTGCCTTGGCCATACCTGATTATTTTGGTCAAACTTCTGGTGCTCACAGTGAAGGAGGCCACGTAGATAGTGCTAATATAAATAAAACATATTAAATGAAGCTCATTCTTTTCTCTGTACTTTCTTTGGTATACTGTATTCATAGTTGGTTAGTATGTGCTTTTCTCCAGAGTTTTAGTTTTTATCTTTCTATTTTTTTTAATTCTAATGTTGAATTCAGCCCATGGTATTTAGTAGACATAGGTTGAATGCATTTTTAAGAAATCAGAAATATGCAAAAAATAACTTTGTTTTACATTTGTCTTATATTCTGAGTTTCCTGGCTCTCTTGACTTACTTTATTCAATTTGAAAATGAAAATTATTTTTCAAGACTAATTAACTCTACTTTGGAGCTTTTCCCCTTTTTCAATCCTGAGGTTCATGGGTTTCATAAATTCTGGAAAATTCTCACTCTGAATTTCTTTAAATATATTCTCTTCTCATTATGTGTTTTGTCTCATCATATAATTTTCATTAGACTTACCTTGGGATTCATACTAATCTTTACATATGTTTTTAATTGGTACTGGATATTTAAACCCAGGGGCATCCTACCACTAAGCTACATTTTTATTTTATTTCTTTTGAGACAGAGTCTCACAGAGTTGCTCAGATGGGCCTCAATATGCAAACCTGCTACCTCCATCTCCAGAGCCAGTGGGATCAATAGTGAGAGCCACCTCACCTTGCTAAGCTACATATCTTTCAATACCCTTTTCATTTTCAACAGCCTTTATCTCTGTATAGCATTAGAAGAAACTTTTCAGATCTTCTGCATCAGAAATATTTTAAAATTATTTTACTTATTGTTGTTTAATCTACTCTTTGAGTTTTTATATGATTATAGCAAGAAGAGTTATTTTAGAGGTTAAATTTGCTTTACCACTGTTCCAAGTATATTACTTTTTAAATAATGTCTCTTTCTTTTCTTGTATTATTACTTTTTATACCTTTCAGCATTTCAAATATAATTTCCTTTCTGTGTGATTTTTTTTGAAACGAAACTGTTTTGTTTGGCAATTTCCATTTATTGTAGATTATTTCGGGCTCTGTCCTCTAGATTTGAATTTTGGCCTCCTGCAAAGAAAGGCTTTTGAGTTGGTATACTTACCAATTGGTTTGAGGGGGTGCTCTTGATCAACTTTAAAATTTTACCAAGTGTCACAGAGCAATTAAAAATTTGCAATCACTTCTTATCTTATTATGTCATTCCAGGATCATTCAAGTAGATATTTGTAAACTCAAAACTCAGAGCAGTGATTTGTAATTCTCAGAATGAGAAAGTAAAAGCAAAAGCAAAACCAGCCAACATTTACTGAGTAGATGATGGACACGCTTCCTTCCCTATATACTTGGGTGGATATTTTTCTCGTTGACTCTGTGACAGACGTGAGGGTATGGAAGAAACCTCCATTCCAACTCTGGCCTTATTTGCCCAGACCTAAGACCTTATCTTCAGATCCAAGAGATGGCAGTAACCCAACCCCTGGGGATGCTGGGCATGACAATATCTTGCATACACTGGTGTTAGGTCCTATTTATTCCTAGTTTTACATTTCTTCTTTGCTTTTATTCCCTAAGAGGAATCCCCTTATTTTACAGTAAATGCAGCTCTACATTTAAAAGAGATTAAAAAAGACTCTCACATTTCTGGGTGGTTTCTACTCGTATGTCTTTTTAAGCTATGTGGTGGGCCCTCTTGACAGAATAACTCCATAACTGTGTCTTTTCTATTTACACAGAGGATTCCAAGGGACATGAGATAGATGAATGTTCTAGTTTGGAAAGAATCCAGGAAGTAGGATGGAGGTTAGCCTGAATGGACAGGAGGGAGTAAGAGAACAGAGGTGAGGCCCTGGGAGCTGAGATCAAGGCTAAGTGAAGACTGACAGTGAAGACCTGGGAGAGTGAGAAAAAAGGAGAGAGAAGGAGAGTGGGGAAAGGGAACACATGATGGGAAGAGACGGGAGCACATCAACTCACAAAGAACTTCAAAGCCATAGGAATTCTAGCTAACAGTCAGCTCTTTCCAGTCATTGTACGTACAAGGACAGTGAGGTCGAGTGATGGCATTGCAATTCAATGCAGGTGTCCCCTGCAGGAGATCATTGGGATTCTCAGTCTGGACCCCTTTTTAATGCAAGAAATTTTCTGTGTGGGGCCCAAGTCACAGAGACCACATTTAGGAAGCCAGAAAGGCAAGATAAAATCTTGAGAAAGTATGGAAGGAGAAATGAGAAATCCAGTGCAGGCATGAAGTTAGGACACGTAGTGGGATTCTCTGGGAAGCAGATTGAGGTTGGTGTTGGTGAGGAGGGGAAGTCAGAGGGCAGAGGGAGATCCTGTGGGCAGGGCAGCTGACATCTGGATTCTGGAGAAAGCTGGGTGGGGAAGGAGAAATTGAGGAGTTATGGTGGTGTGCAGGGGAGGAACTATTGCACATGTTAGGAAGAACAAAAGATCCTTGTAGCCTAAGCAACAGTGGTTCAAGAAGAGGAATCCTAAGGGAAAGTCTTGGGACAAAGGGAAGAATCCTGGATGTCCTTAGGATAGTGCGGACACCCCACCTGGCTGAGTTATAATTGGTATACAGCTCACTCACCTGGCTTCTGCTCATCTTTTCCTGTGACCAGGGAGCACACCACATCAGTGATCTCTATAACCATCTCCTCTCTCAATGATTTTTGTCCTTTTCTGGTCCTGGTCACTTCCCGCCTATTTTGTCTCTTGACTTTCTCCTACAATGTTGCTCTCCCTCAGCTCCCCCAGCTCTCAGCCTCCCCCAGGCAGCTCCCAATGGTCTCCATCCTTTCCTCTCCCCTACCCCATTTGATTCTGCACTTTATTATTTTCATTGTTTCTTTCTTAGCTTTCTGGCAGCATAACTTACCTGAGGTGAACTTGGGGAAAGGAACTTACCCTTGTTTTGCTTAGGGAGCTGAGAAGAGGAGGCCCAGGGCCAGGGAACATCTAGAGAGATGAGGTACAGGTGAAGGCACGTGTAGGAAAATTTCCCATGGATTTCCCCCTGAAGAATTCATTCCTGCATTCATTTGTCCTTCACTCATCACACATCTGGTTTTTACTATTTGTAAGGCAAACATTCACAGAGAGTATTCCAAAATACAGGGAAATGATTGCAAAATGAAGTTGTGATGAGAGCAGAGGAAAAAGCAAAAGATAGGAGAGGGGACAGTAAACAGTGCGACAGCTGAAGTCTTTTTTACTTGGATTGGACATGATCGGTTACCAGCCATGTAGCTTGCAGTCCACGTCTCCACATTGGAGTGGCAGCAACGTGGTTTCAGTTGATTGATTTCACTCTCTGCTGTGATAATCAATTATGAGGTCCCAATCATGACAATGTGATAGGCTAAAGGATGAACTGGTAACCTATAATTCAAGACAGACATCACAGAGATCCATTTACATTTGCCTGAAGAGGTGAGTCAGGGTATGTGCCTGTCCTAAGGTGGCTGGCTCAGTTCATATGCAGCCTGATTTTCATGTTTGGTGGTGGGGGAAAGAGATGTTCTCTCTTGTTCTGAAGTTATCCTACTGGGCACACATCACTCAAGTTACTTTTTCAGCACCAGAGAAATAAGACTATGGATGAAATCAGGGACAAGAAGTTAGAGGTAACAAACTCACTGAAGAGTCCAGGTTAACCTTAACCAAAGCCCGAATGATTCCTGGATTTCTCAGTCCTGTTGGTCCATATGCTTCCTTAAGTTTTTTCAGGTTATCAAGTCAGGTGTCCTCTTGTTGAAGACTGAAAACATACTGCTTGATGTCAGGGGACTCAGCTTATTTCTACTTTTGGTTTCAACATTTTTTTTTTTTTACTTCTTTGAGAGGTGCTAAAAGCATACCTGAAATTGGCTATTTTTTAAAAATGATCTCTTTCATTTTTTTTCAAATACAAGTTCTTATTAAACTTTTATAGTGTTTTGATTTTAACTGTGGCATGTTAATTGCTCCCTCTCTGGGACACTTCATAAATCTTTGTCAAACCACTGACCAGGAACAAAAGCGGTAGTTATACTCTTGGGTAAGTGAGTGATTTTCAAAAGTTTTCTTTATTCTTTTCTTCAATTAATTGATGGTACAATCTATTCTTTCAGTGCTTTGAGGTATGAAAAGATAATCTTGTGCAAACATTAATAAGAAGATTAAACATTTACAAAATAAAAAAGTATGTGAATAAGACATTCACAGACGAAAACCCCTGAAGACAAAAGCATGTGAATGATACTCAAATCCACTAGTAATCTGGGAAATAAAAATTAAAAGAAAGAATTATTTTACATTACCAACTTAGAAAAATCAGAAAGCCAGAGAAACTGAGCATCTAGAGTGATGGGTGACAGGTGGGAAACCTCATGCACTGATGGTGGTGAAGTGACTCTGAAGAGCTTGTGGCAGTGTCTTATCTAAGTATGTACATTGACCTTGAAATCCCACAAGGAGCATTGTCTCCATGGGTTAATGAGAGACCATATACAATGATGTTTATCACAACATTTAATGGTAGTGAGGTGTTAAAAGTATACCAGACTTGTTAAACCTGTGGTAGATGCACACTATGGAATCCTACTCAGAACATAGACACAGGCTAGACATAGATCAATATGGGAAGGTCTTCAAGAGAATGCTGAATGAAATTCATTATGCGTGAAACACAATTTCCTACTTTTTGTTACAATTCAAGTTGTACACAAAAAGCAACACATTTTAGAAGAACACAGATATAGAAGAATGATACATTAATATCTTAGAATGTGGGAAAGGAAAAATTTGGGAGAAAGAAATAAATCAAATAGTTTGCGCAGTTAAATAAAAGAAGCAAGGTTAGGCGTGGATACGAAAAGGAAAGACAGTGAAATAAATCTGATATAATTTTTCTATGTACATATATGAATGTGCCACAGTGAATCTCACCAATGTGCACACCTATAAGGAAGGAGTACTAATTAAAATAAGGTATATTTCATGCTTGTATAATTATATCAAAATGGATTCTACTGCCATGTATAACTACAAAGAACCAATGAAATGTAAAAAAAAAGCATGATTAGAGTGAATGAGATTCATAAGTCATAAATACAGGAAAATAATTAGCTCAACAATCAGTACAAAAGATTTCAAAGACAAAGCAGAATGAAAAAAACAATTGGAAAATAATTACGCTCTGTAGAATAGAGACTGAACTGGAATAACAACTTGTGCCATAGGTACATTCTTGGGGAAAAATAATAAATGTTTAATGTTACATAATATACTTAGATTTCTTTTTCTTTTAAACAATACTTTTAGTTGTAGATGGCACAATGCCTTTATTTCATTTATTTATTTTTATGTAGTGCTGAGGATTGAACATAGTGCCTCACTTATGCTAGGTAAGCTCTCTATCACTGATCCACAACCTCAGCCCATGTACTTATCTGCAATATCAAAGCTTCAAAATGTCAGTGTTTTTTATAAATATTTGAGAGACCACAAACTGGGATAATTTTCTATATTTTCCTAATGGTGGCAGTAGTGATTAAAACAAGTTTTTAGCATCATTATAATTTAATGATTTGAAGATTGAAGTCTTCCACCAACTTTAATTATCAATCAGGTTACAAATTCATTCTTTGTAATAATTTATAGTTCCAAAAATGATTTTAAATTACTTACAAAAATATGTACATAAAATAAAATAAATGAAAAATATAGGAATAGAGTCCAGGGGAATATACTACCAATAAAATGAAAAGAAAACTTAAAAAACAAGGCCAATGATACCTTATTCACTTGTTGGGGATCACAAATTATTAGCAGACCATAACATGATTAAGCCAGGCTCATTCACACATTCACAGAGTCTGGAAGAATCAGAAAATAAGTTGTTCAGGAGAAATGTCCTAGTCATGATTGCACATGGAATTTTCTCCCATCAATTTTTGTAGTGGAGAAATTATTTGATACAGTGAACAATGTTCCCAGAAAAGACGTTTCAGCACATTTTATGAGATTTGTAGACCTGTGTTATTATATCACCCTGCAGTAAAAGCGAGGAAAAGTAATGCTATACAATACAATTATAGTTTTGTGCAACTATCGGGTTGCAACTATAGTTTTCTGGCAAATGTAAGTGTACAACTTATGTCACTTAATTGAATGTAAAAACTCCTAATCTCCTGTAGAACTTATTTAAATTTAAATTATTTTTGTGTAGCATTAACTTAGATTATGTATTTAAATCTATTCATCTTGATGGACATGTGTGCATTTAATATGTACATATTTTAGACAAAATATTTAAAACAGGGATGAATCCCAAAATGGGCATAGTATGTCTTCAAAACAAAAACATAACAAAGCAAAACAAAAATCACATGCAGATCTTTAAGTTATTATCTTCAGATTGCCCATATGGATGAAACTGGTTGTGAACTGTACACCTATGTACTTATGGTTACTAGGTTTGGGAAAAATGGGTTATATGACACAGACCACTGGTTGTCTCCTATAAATTGTTTACCACATCCTCTGGAATAAATTCCTCGTTTCTCAGTTTGTTCAATCAAACAGAAGACATCTTTCAACTCACTATGGTCACATGACTTCAGTTCAACCTGTTCAGTCTGTAACTCCTGCAAAGTGCATCTGAAGATAAGGGAGCAGGTGTGTTTGGGACTTCCTTTTCTCTGTATTTCAGACTGAAACTCTGGAAACTTTCTTTTGGGAATGGGGATCAAGCATGGTAAAAACCAAAACAAAATGAATCAAAATTGAAAAATAAAGACTAACCCTAATCGAAAGAGGGAGCTGGGAAACAAATTCCTGGGACCCACCTTTTCTTACTTATTTCTAGTCATTTAACAAAAGAGAGAAACATAACTACATCTTTTAGAGGATATTGTCAATGTGAGTGTTCTGCCTTGTGCCGTCAAACTTAATGCTAAAATATCCAGAATCTTATATGAACATCGAGAAAGGTTGATTGTGGTGGTTTGTGAAATGTTCATCTGCAGCTTTCTGTTTTTCTCTTTATAGTGACCTACATGGACTATTTGATTTTTGCTAATGCAAAAGCACAATTTTGACGATCACACTCAAGTTAACCGTATATAAGTTCATTTTTATCTCTTTATTTTGTAGTGCAGGGTAGAAATAGGCAGCCACCCATTCCAAAATGTACACAAAGAGAAACAGGATAGAATTCAGAGTAAACTCCATTTACTTTGAACCCAGAAGGAGCTATGACCTAAAACAAAAATCCAAGGAAGATTTAAAAGTTACATTAAAAGATGGAATAAATTTTTTGCATGAATTTTCTAGATTTTTGACTAAGACAAAAGGACAACTTCTTCAGTTTTAATGAATTGTGTTTACAGGGATGGCTGTGGGGGCTTCTGTTAGAAGACAACAGTGGAGAATAAAGTGATGTGTAAAAGATTTGTCAATGGATTCAACTGACATGGGCTTTGGCTTTGGAAATTAGGGGAGACCACATGAATCTTTGACCTTGTGGTACATAGTGGCGTTGAAACAGGGGTCCACTTCATGCTTTGGGGACAAATCTTGATGCTCAACATAATATAATATAATATTTTGATTAATATAATATTAATATATTTTTTATATTAAAACTGATCTTTTTGTCTTTCCTCATCTTTCTCTCCCATTCTCAACCAGGGGGCAGGGAAAATTAACATTCTTCCTTTCCTGAACCAAGCAATCTTCCCTTCCACTTACCGTCCATGAGAATAAGGAAACTCTGGGCCTGGAAAGTGGAACAGCAGCTTTTTCAAGGACATAAATTAAATTTTAATTTGATTTACTGATAACGCTACTCAAGAGACAGCTCCTGTGTCCCCCTTTTTAGTACTCTGCTCCCCTAGCAGGGCACTCATTTGATGACTGGCAGCCTTTGTGATCTGATCTCATTGCCTTTCTCCTTTGCTGACAAAGCAAGAAAACTTTTTCCTTTTCCCCCAAATCTTTTCTTCATTTTAGAATCAGCATCAGGGACGTGAACTGAGCTGTTGTTTCAAAACTGGCACCCCAGATGGGACCTGAGAGAGGCCCCAGCTCTGTCTTTGGCAAGCCTGGCTTTTTGAGTGTGAGGTGAAACTGGAGGAGCTGTTCCCATAAGTAAGGTGGAGAGCCTGAGGGATTTTCCAAGAAGCTGCCAAGGTTCCTTTTGTTTGGGGAATTTCCTTCTTTCTCTTCCTGACTAGGTCTGTATGCTGTATTTGAGAAAAAGGAGATTGAATATAGTCAAGTTCTAATACCTTGGCCATCTGGTAAGTTCCCACGGTGTGTATGGCGAGACACTCGATTCCACGCATCTGGTGTTCCTCTGTGAGAACATGTGGATCCCCTTATGGGCATTTGTTCCCCCTTTGTGGGGGATATGTGTGATGCTGCTGGTATAGGAAACATGATTAAGTGGAATAGTAAACCAGGGGTATTTACCCCCATATTATCTGTTCATCTTAAAGATTTCCAATCTATTGGTCTTTGTATGGGAACTTTTCTGTGTTGGTGTGTTTTTGTTTTATCAGTTACTGGACATTTAAGACATGGGCAACCCTGGGTCAGGTCCCATTAGTAATCACTCAGGAAAGATTTGGCTCATTGGGTCACCTAAAGCTAAGCCTATGATTAAAGAGGGGGGAAGTGAAATTATCCCTGTTGTAGATCATATGATAAGACATAGAAAAACCTAAAGGGACCATCAAAAGACGATTGGAATTGACAAATGAATTCATCAAAGAAGAAGGCTACAAAATCAACATGTAAAAATTAACTAGCATTTTTACATACTAATGACAACTTTGCTGAAGAAGAAACCAGGAAAGAAATTCTACTCACAATAAAAAATACTAAAATATTTAAAGTATATAAAATAAAAATACTAAAAGTACTAAAATATTACTTGGAAATAAATTTTATCAAGGAAGCGAAATACCTCTAAATGAAAATTACAAAACTGTGAGAGGAAAGAAGACATTAAACAGGACACAAAAAATGTCAAGACCTCCCATGTCTATGGATCAGAAGACTTAATAACACTACCCAAAGCATTCTCCCTCAAAATATCAATGACATTCTTCATAGAATGCAGCTCTAAAATTCATATGAAAGCACAAACGATCTTGGAATGGTAAAGTAGTCTTGAACTGAAAGAGCAAAACTTGAAGCATCACAAGACTTGATTTCAGGACATACTACAGAGACATAGTAAACAAACAAACAAAACACGGCATGGTACTGGCATAAAAACCGATATGTGGACCAACAGAATTGAATAAATATCAATAATCTTATGCATCTGCACCCAATAGAGTCTCAACAAAGTTTCTAGAAACATTTTGGAGAAAGGGAAAAACATGATCCTGAGAAAACTGGATAGACACATTGAAAAACAATTGAAACTTGAGCCCCAACTCTCACCCTGTACAAAAATCAAATCTAAAAGGGTCAGAATCTAAATAAAAGGCTGAAACTCTCAAATGAGTGGATGGGAACATTGAAAATACCTCCAGACACTGATACAGACAATGGTTTTCTGGAGAGGACTCCCAAAGCATAGGAAGCAGCAGTAAAAATTGACAAATGTATGTCAATTAAATTAAGAAAATGTTCTGCACAGCAATGAAAACGTTCAACAGACTAAAAAAAAAACTTACAGAATCAGAGAAATTCATTGTCAACTATTATCTGAAAAATGAGTAAAATACAGAGTATGTACAAAACTGTTTCTCAAGATGGTGGAGCAGATCTAGGCAGCAACCCTTGACTCCTCCACAGCTCAGAAATGAAGCAGTGAAAGAACAGCTGACCAGATATGTGGGTGCAGGATAAATAATCTAAACACAACCCTGGACAGCTTGAGCCTGGGAGGGACTTGGAATTTGGTTACTGGAGCATAAAATGTGCAAATAATTCCTTGTCCTTTAACCCTGACCAGGGTGTCATCAGGGAGGGGTATCAAAGAGATAAAGAGAGGAAAAGCCTCCCAGCTTACTTCCTATACAGGTGGAAAGAAAAGCAGCCCAAGTTAAAATGGGACAGAGACAATAAAGATGCTGAAGGAAATTGCACAATTTAGCCCAAGTTTTTGCAGAAAACTGCTGGGCAGGGAAGGCATTCTGTAAGAGTTCACAGGTGTTCAACTTCTCTAGGAAAACATTAAATCTATGTGGCTTCTCCCCACCTACCATTGTAGCCAATAATGCCTCAGGGAACACCTCTAAAATGAGCTGTTTGGTAATTCATTTAGAAGGAACTTGAAGCTTGATCACTGACAGCTGGAGTTTATTGAAACCCTCTCCCATGAATCACTTCTGGAGAGTGCTATTCAGCTCCCCAGAGCCTTTCAGGAGCCATGTGAATAGGACCAACTGGTGCCCTACCCCAAAGCCACACTCCCAAGAACCCACCTCCCCAACCACACCCTACCAACCCATTAGAGGATAAATTCACTGATTGGTTTAAGACTCTCAGAACCCAATCATTGTACCTCTAAACCTTCTTGCATTGTCTCACACATGAGCTCTTCCGGGACACCTCATATCTGAACCATAACAAGGGAAGAATTAAGGGAGTAGAATAGAAAGAGAAAGAAGAATTCAAAGTTTCTCCCCCTTAATTTTTCTCTGGCAGAGAGGATCCTGATCAGGGATGCAGGCAGTAGCTGGTGCTTGGATCAGAGTCACTGTGGATCTGCAGCTCCCAGTCCACTCCACCCCTGAGTGTAATCTGCTATGACAGAAAAAAGGACATATTTTGTCCTTGATGAGTGTGACTCTCTCTCTTCTTCTTGGTGGTCATGTCCAGAGCTTCTCTCCTCTGCCCCCTCTTCTGCCATGATGTTCTGCCTCGCCTTGTTCCCTGAGGAGTGGGGTAGGTCATCTATGGACTAAGAGCTCTGAAACTGAGAGCCCACAAATAAACGTTCCTCCTTAATGTTGTTCTTGTCAAGTCCTTTGGTCAAGTAGCAAAAAAGATGACTAAAACACCCCTCCTCCTTCTCCAGCATCGGTTATGCCCTTAGTGTCTCTATTCAGGTCACAACCTTTTGGTCTCAGAATCGCATTCCTAATTGATTTTCTCCCCTCTCTTTCCTACACACAACCAACTGTCCTCTCCTTGATTTCCCTCCTTCACGCTCAAGACAGCAGTCATATATTTTGTGGGATCCCAGGAAAAATGAAAATGTGGAGCCCCTTCTTAGGCATTCTGGCTGTTATCACAGGATGCCACAGATGGGGCAGTTTATAAATACCAGAAACTTATTTCTCACACTTCTGGAAGCTGGACAGTCCAAGGTCAAGGTAGAGTTGGTTTCTAGTGGGACCTGCAGTTTTGTTCATCGAAGGCAACTTCAGGATGTGCCTTCACATGGTGGGAGGGTTTAGGGGTCTCTCTGGGGTCCCACTTATGAGGCCAATCACAGGGTTGAGACAGCATGACCTCATCACCTCCCAAGGGCCCCACCTCCTAATATCCTCACATGGGTGGTTAGGATCCCAATATATGGATTTGGGGAAAACATGATTCATACCATAGCTAGTTTGTTATTCAAAAAGCTTTTAAAGGTATTAAAATACAAAACTTTTTCATTTCTATGGAAGTTTTTATCTGTGATTTTATTTAATTTGTCAATGTTGCATCCCTTGGGCACAGGGATACTACCAGGATCACTGTAGGAACTCTTAGGCCCTTTGGGCCCCTATTGCATGGCTGCATGTAAACTGCCCACTGGCTGCCTAGTGCCCCAGCTTCTCAAATGACCTTTACCTCTGCTGGACTGAATGGGGAAGTTAATCTCCCCTCCCCAATGTGGTCACCCCAACATTGGCACACAGGTGAGCACTGAGAAACTGCAACCAAATTATGTGGAGATGCTTGTGACACTTGGAACAAGAGTGGGCAAAAGGCTCATCCTGACCAGTGACAAAACAACTTGGTTCAGACTCTGGATGGCATAGCTGCACTTGTGTTCTGCCAACACACTCTCGGGGGCATGTCCCATTCTCCCTTTGTGCCTGCAAAGCTTGAGATAGTGACAGAGGCTGATGGCAAAAGGGACCTGAACTTCTAAAGAGACTTGGTCAGTGCAGTGGTGGCAGGGTGGATGTGCATAGGCAGAGTCTAGAGTTGCCAAGGCCCCGGACAGTGGGGAGCAGGTGGAAGGGTGCTACACATGCAGGTGAGGCGGTGGGAGGAATAACCCTCTGTAAGTTGAGGAGGGTCCTGGAACCTCTCATTCCAGTTTCATTGAACTTTACTTATGAAACACAAATTCAATAAAATTATTATAAAATTCAGGATGGTGATCATGGAGCATTAAATGTGTTACTGGTCTGGCTGCATGCCCCATGGAGCCAGCCTGGTTACATGAGCCACAGTCTCAGTAGTTGGTACTGTTGTAGAGGACAATCACAGGGGCTTCTTAAAACAGAAATAAAGTAACCAGTGATGCCAGAGACATGAATGTGGTGGAGTGGGGGATGGGGTATGCAAGAGAACACATGGGGGAATAATTCAAAATCATTTAACAAAAAATAGAACATGCTTAAGAACCTGGGTTCAATACCCAGCAATGAAAGAAGTGTCCGTGGTGGCAATGTAACTTTCAGTGTCACATAAGACTTGTTCCACAGCAGTTGAAATAGGGGAAGATGAACAGGGTGGAAGTCCGTGACCATGAGAGAAGTTGGAAGACTGGGCAGAGAGTCAGAAGAGCAGGGGAAATGGGAAATGGGAAACTCAGGGTTTTAGGAGGGAGTATATTGTCTTTGCTCCAGGAAGAAAAAGTTTGTTGGTTGAATAAGGAAGTCAGAAGAGAGATCTATGGGGTAGGTTGGTTTACAACAGAAACCAAAGGACGACTTTTCCAAGAGAAACAAGTAGCATCTGCAAGGGCCATGCTGTTCCTGCTACTCCCCTTTCTAGCTGCTCTCTTCCCAGGAGGTGACAGTGAATTTGGTAAGATTTGTGGTAAGAGATCTGTTGGATGCAAGTGTGTGTGTGTGTGTGTGTGTGTGTGTGTGTGTGTGTGGCGGGGGGTGATGGTAGTTTCCCCTGTACATACCTGGAGAGAACGAGTGCCAAGCTGGCCCCATTCTGCGTGTTCTTACTCAAGCCCTCTGTGCTGTCATGGAGGCTCTTGATAGAGCATGGGACCCTGGGGGCCAGCAGACGTCAGCTAAGGTAATGGTGGCTCTCCACTTTTCCTGATTCTGAGTCTTCCCACTCTGGCACCTTTCTTTCCCACGTCTCTCCCTCCCAGTGTTTGATTTCTTCCTATTCTATCTATTCTTTTGCTACAGGGTTTGAGGAGCCTGTCTCCTATCATATCATGTGGATGTTATCCTTTCACAACCATTCCTGGGCACATCTGGGCTCAGGCTGGTTGGGGGAGCTGCAGATTCACAGCTGGAACAGAAGGTCTGGTACCATCATTTTCCTGTATCCCTGGTCCAGGGGCAACATCAGTAATGAGCAGGTGATGGATGTGGAAAGGGCTTTCCGGATACTCATTAGCGTTAAGGAACTTGACACTGATCACTTGACGTCTGAAGGTGAGTTCAGTTCCCTTACTGGGGAGAAGAATGGGAGGAGGGGTGGGGAGTCTCAGTGAACTTTTCATTATTCTGGGAAACAGCCTTCTCTGTGATCTGAATCTTACTCCACACTCTTCAGCATAAAGCTGCAATCACACCCTGGACACCTGCTATAAACCAGAACCCGATTCTCCAAAATTTTATGAACTGAGCTTGAGAGCTTGCCCAAAGGGCTCTGTGTTATCATCTATCCTCAGAGTCATCCTGTGGCCACCCTTTTCCATGGTCATGGATGAGGTACCCCCAGCTTCCTCACTTATTGGTTGACTTCTTAAAGTGTGATTTTTCTCTCTCATTTAATCTCTGCTCTCATTCCTGTGTAAACTGTCATAGTGACCATGGATACATTCACCCAGGTTAGTTAGAGTCTCTGCTCTCTCACATTAAGTCCCTCACCCCCCACACCTTCCCTATCACCTTTGAACAACCCCCTCCCTTCCTCATATTATCATCTCTTCCTCCACCTCCAGCTCCTACCAGTTTCCTTTCTGTGAACCTCAGCTCAAACCACACTGGGGTCCATCCCTTAAACTCCCCAAATTCCCTTCTGCTTTTATTGTCTTTTGCTTCCACTCATTCCATTTTCTCCTCTAATTCTTTACTCTTCTTCCCCAGATCCCTTTGATCTACAGGTGGCAGCAGGCTGTGAACTGTACTCTGGGATGGCCTGGGTAGGCTTCCTGCAGGTAGCTATCCAAGGACATGACTTCATGAGTTTCCAGAATGAAACATGTTTACCATCTCCGAAGGGTGGAAGAGAGGCCCAGAAAGTCTGTGAACTATTCAATTTGAACCAAGAGCAAACACATTCATTACACATGCTCCTCAGTGACGCCTGCCCATGTTTCACCTTGGGTCTTCTTGATGCAGGGAAGGCTCATCTTCAGCGACAAGGTCAGTCTTGTAGCCCGTTTCAAAGAACTCTTCTATTTTAAAGTCAAATTCAGGATAAAAAGAGGATATCAAGTGACATTTCCAGAAGTTGGAACCATGTGTCTCTGTAGTCTCATATGGAGTTCTGAGACTCTCAGTCCATGTTAGAGTCTGTGTCTGGATGTGTTTTCTGTCCGGATGTGTTTTCTGTCCTTTGCAGTGAAGCCTGAGGCCTGGCTGTCCAGTGGCCCCAGCCCTGGGCCTGGCCGTCTGCTGCTGGTATGCCATGTGTCTGGCTTCTACCCAAAGCCTGTGTGGGTGATGTGGATGCGAGGTGAACAGGAGCAGCAGGGCACTCAGAGAGGTGACATCCTGCCCAATGGTGATGGGACGTGGAACCTCCGAACAACCCTGGATGTGGCAGCTGGGGAGGCGGCTGGCCTGGCCTGCAGGGTGAAGCACAGCAGCCTAAGAGGGCAGGACCTCGTCCTCTACTGGGGTGGTAAGAGTGGGACCCAGCTGGTGTTAGTGGGAGGTCCCCTATCAGAGCATGAGGCCAGATATAAAATTTGGCATTTTTAATAATTCCAGTCTCAAAAAAGAAGACAAATATTTTAATCCAAGGAATAGAAGAATTAAAAATTAAAGATCTGTAGATGCAGAAATATGTAGAATGAACGAAGGATTCATCTCTTAAAAGGGATGAGATAAAGCTAGGAAGAATGATTGGTGAGGAGGAAACTCAAAATAGTGCAGTTGAACAGGACAAATAGGGAGTTAAACATGGGGTAAAACAGGGGATACACTTGCAACAATGTCCTGGTGTCCCCTTGAATCTGCAGCACCTCCTAGTGCCCTGGGCTGGATCCTCTTGGCCGTGATAGTGGCCCTGGCTCTTCTGACAGGTCTTGGATTTTGGTTTAGGAAGCGCTGGTGAGTTTTGTATTCATCTCTTCTGTTCATCCCTCCTCCCCATGGTCTTCCCTTCTTCTTTTTCTCTTTACTCACTTTCCCACTCCTCCCAAATCCACACCCACTTTCTCCTCTATTCTCACCTCCACCTTATGAAGGTCTGTTATTTCTCTGTTCTCATTTGGTTCACGTAGGACACACTGTGAAGCTCCTTGCAGTGCTGTCCCTTTGAAGTGAGGACCCAGCTCCCCAGGTGCCCAGTCTATACCTAAACACCAGGAGGTGATGACATCACTTCAACTGTCCTTGTGAAGCCTTTGTAATTTATCTGGTTCATGATCAGTTACCAATATATGCTCAATGTAATCTTGCAGGATTTGTTGTTCAGACCTGGCTTCTGGGACTTTAACTCTGAATTGAAGAGGATCCTAGCAAGCTCCACTTGTTTAGATGTAATGGATCACCAGATGCATTTCAGATGTCACATCCTCCAGAGGTCCTTACTTGATTCACAGTGGGAAGCACTCTCCATCTGTACTTCCTCACATTTCAAGTGTACCCCTCACTGTCTAGCGTGTGTGGCAGTTGTGTAGATTTGGTTTTAATTTTCAATTTTTAAAAGATTGAGAGCAAAGCACATGCTTTTTAAGTATCTGTATCCCTGGTGAAGTATCTGGCCTTCATGTAGTGTGTTCTCAATTAATACCTGTGTTGAATTTATGTAAGGTTTATACCACAAACTATAAGTAATCTGCATAACCATATCCTCTGTCAAAGATTTTCTCTTTTTCTCTCATTCTGGTCACTTTCCACCTATTTTCTCTCTTGACTTTCTCCTACAGTGCTGCTCTCTCTCAGCTCCCCCAGCTCTCAGCATCCCCCAGGCAGCTCCCAGTGGTCCCCGTCCTTTCCTCTCTCCTCCTCAGACCTTGTCTTTCACCCTCCACAGCTGAAAGTTCACTCATTGGTGCAGTGGACTGGGGAGCTGCAGATCCTCAGTGGGACTCTGACCCAAGCACCAGCTGCTACCTGCATCCTCATCAGGAGCATCTCTGCCAGGGGAAAGTTGAGGGGAGGAAACTTTGAATTCTTCTTCCACTCCCTTTATGCTTCCATTGTTATATTTTAGGTATGAGGCATCTCCAAAGTGCTCATGTGTGAGACAGTGCAAGAAGGGTTGGAGGCGAAGTGACATGGTCTTGAGAGCCTTAACCCAATCAGCACATAAATCCCCAGATAGGAACTTATTGAGTGGTAGCTGTGGGCTGGTAGGTGTGGCTGGGGAGGTGGATTCCTGGGGGCATGGCTTTGGAGTATATATTTTGTCCTTGATGAGTGAAGCTCTCTCTCCTTTTTCTTCTTGCTGGCCATGTTCAGACCTGCTTTCTTCTACCACACTCTTCTGTCATGAGGTCCTGCCTCACCTTGGCCCATGGGAAGTGAAGCTGGCCATCAGTGGATGAAGAACTCTGAAACTGTGAGACCCAAAATAAACTTTTCCTTCTTAAAATTGTTCTTTTCAGGTCCTTTGCTTACAGAAGCAAAAACACGCTCAAAGAACCTACCCCTCTTTCTCCTTTTCCTGTGCTAAGAGCCAAGTATATGATGCATGGCATTTTTGGTCGAAAGGTGACGCCAGCTAGCCATTGAGATGATATGATTATGTTAAGATTTGCATTCATATGGATATTGGACTCCTGCTGTTCACCTAGGCCGGCTACGGGACTCCTGGAGAGTTCCCATTGGTTGGGGAAGTACAGTAGGAGGGAGTTCCGGGGGAGGAGCTCTCTCGGCGGTCCGAGAGGAGGCCGCGTGTGTGGAAAAAATCTTCCCGGGCGGTACCGGACATTGGCGGCAGTTTCAAAAAATAAACTTTGTTCCTGCTTGAGTGGCTCGTGATTTTGTGCCCAGCCAGACTGCGGCAACTGGTGGCCCGCACGGGGAACGCCTGAAGTTTGGAGGTGAGTAAAATTGATCGCCCCTGAGGGAAGGCAACAAAATGGATGACCATTTCAAAAAACAATGTGTTCTCGTTTTGATTTATCTTGTTTTTGTTTCAAGCTGCCTATCCCTAGAATTTTCTCAGGCAAACTGGGAAAATTGGTTGGCTCAAGGTTTGAAGTTGTTCGGCCCTGAGAAAGAGAAAATTGATACAACTATTCTTTGTTCGGTTTTTGTTTCATTCTGTTTCTGTTTTGTTTTATGCTATCTTATTGGGTTGCGTTACCTTTATAGTAGATTAGAAACTAGTAAAAAACAAACCGAAAGACTGTTAAGTAAATTGTTAGAGGTCCAGACTATGGTAGAAAACATGTTAGGTCAAGCGAAAGAGAAGGTCTCTCAAGCTAGTCAGACAGAGGAAGATTTGAAGAAAGAAAGCTTAGAGGAAAAACAACCATCAGGCGGGGAATTACAACAGGAGGCTGCTACTAACCCCGTTCTATCACCAGAGGGCATAATTCAACCAACAGCTCCATCTACAGCTGAGCGGCCCTCAACTCCCGTAGTTGATGGACGGAATCCTGAGGCAGGACCCCAAAGATTAGCATGCCCTGTACTTGAGCAGGCAGGAGGGCAACGAATTCACCGTGCTTTAGATTTCAAAACAGTGAAGCAATTAAAGGAGGCTGTAACAACCTACGGGCCGCAAGCACCCTTCACTGTGAGCATGGTCGAATCCATTACTAACTTAGACATGACGCCAGCAGATTGGGCTAACATGTGTCGATCTGTGCTAAATGGAGGACAATATTTGTTATGGAAGGTTGCCAATGAGGAATTTTGCATGGAGACAGCTAGGCGAAATGCAACAGCCGGTTACCCTCAAAGAAATCTAGAGATGTTATTAGGAAAAGGACCTTATGAGGGTCAATGGCAACAAATTGAATATGATCCTGGCGTATACGCACAAATTGCTGCAGACGCAGTTAGGGCATGGAAAACTTTACAGGGGCATGGAGATTTACAAGGACAATTATCTAAGGTAATACAAGGAGCTAATGAACCTTACATTGAATTTGTAGATAGGCTTATTCAGACAGCATCTAGAGTATTTGGAGATACAGAACAGGCAATGCCATTTATAAAACAACTGGCTTATGACCAAGCAAATCGTTGCTGCAGAGAGGTCATCAGACCATGGAAACATGAAGATTTAAACACATATATTAAATTATGTAGAGACATTAATGAACAAGGGCAAGTCTTAGCAGCAGTAAAACAGGCTTTAGATGCCAGGCCAAAAACATGCTATAATTGTGATCAAACAGGACATTTTAAAAGGAGTTGCCCCATAGGAGGAGGGTTTAACAAGGCTAGGTATCAAAGGAATAGAATACCGGGTATTTGCCCACAATGCCGTAGAGGGAAACATTGGGCTAATGAATGCCGTTCTCAAACCACCATAGAAGGTATTCCGTTATCAAAAAACAGACACGGACCAAGTGTTTACCCACGATATCGTGGAGAAAGACATCAGGCTCCATTGTCAAAAAATGGACTGGAGGGCCCAATGCTCCGGGGCCCCAAACCACAAATATACGGGGCAGTGGAGGAACCCAGCAACACCATCAAAGTAGTGCCCAGGACGCATTATCCATTAAATCCCTCATCAGACAAACTAGAGGGAGCGCAGGGTTGGACATCTGCGCCTCTGCCAGAGCAGTACTAACTCCAGAGATGGGAGTTCAAATCATTCCCACAGGAGTAAAAGGACCTCTTCCCCAAGGAACAGTAGGCTTATTATTGGGACACAGTTCTTCAACACTAAAAGGACTTATGATAAGTCCTGGGGTAATTGATCCCGATTATGAAGGTGAAATAAAAATTATAGCTAGTTCTCCAAGAGGTATATCAGTAATTTCACCAGGAGATAGAATAGCACAGTTATTAATAATACCCAGCCTACATGATAAATTTTCCAGTCGTACTGTAGAAAGAGGTTCCAAGGGATTAGGCTCCACAGGTGTAGATTGGGCTATGCTGTCTTTAAATCTAGATTCTCGCCCAATGCTAAAACTAAATATTCAAGGACATGACTTTTTTTTTTTTTAAATTTTTTATTGTTAGCTGTTCAAAACATTACATAGTTCTTGATATATCATATTTCACAATTTGATTCAAGTGGGTTATGAGCTCCCATTTTTACCCCATATACAGATTGCAGAATCACATCAGTTGCACATCCATTGATTTACATATTGCCATACTAGTGTCTGTTGTATTCTGCTGCCTTTCCTATCCTCTACTATCCCCCCTCCCCTCCCCTCCCCTCCCCTCTTCTCTCTCTGCCCCCTCTACTGACATTCGTTTGTCCCCCTTGTATTATTTTTCCCCTTCCCCTCACTTCCTCTTGTATGTACTTTTGTATAACTCTGAGGGTCTCCTTCCATTTCCATGCATTTTCCCTTCTCTCTCCCTTTCCCTCCCACCTCTCATCCCTGTTTAATGTTAATCTTCTTCTCATGCTCTTCGACCCTACTCTGTTCTTAGTTACTCTCCTTATATCAAAGAAGACATTTGGCATTTGTTTTTTAGGGATTGGCTAGCTTCACTTAGCATAATCTGCTCTAATGCCATCCATTTCCCTGTAAATTCTATGATTTTGTCATTTTTTAATGCAGAGTAATACTCCATTGTGTATAAATGCCACATTTTTTTTTATCCATTCATCCATTGAAGGGCATCTAGGTTGGTTCCACAGTCTAGCTATTGTGAATTGTGCTGCTATGAACATCGATGTAGCAGTGTCCCTGTAGCATGCTCTTTTTAGGTCTTTAGGGAATAGACCGAGAAGGGGAATAGCTGGGTCAAATGGTGGCTCCATTCTCAGCTTTCCAAGAAATCTCCATACTGCTTTCCAAATTGGCTGCACCAATTTGCAGTCCCACCAGCAATGTACAAGTGTACCCTTTTCCCCACATCCTCGCCAGCACTTGTTGTTGTTTGACTTCATAATGGCTGCCAATCTAACTGGAGTGAGATGGTATCTTAGGGTGGTTTTGATTTGCATTTCTCTGACTGCTAGAGATGGTGAGCATTTTTTCATGTACTTGTTGATTGATTGTATGTCCTCCTCTGAGAAGTGTCTGTTCAGGTCCTTGGCCCATTTGTTGATTGGGTTGTTTGTTCTCTTATTGTCTAATTTTTTGAGTTCTTTGTATACTCTGGATATTAGGGCTCTATCTGAAGTGTGAGGAGTAAAGATTTGTTCCCAGGATGTAGGCTCTCTATTTACCTCTCTTATTGTATCTTTTGCTGAGAAAAAACTTTTTAGTTTGAGTAAGTCCCATTTGTTGATTCTAGTTATTAACTTTTGTGCTATGGGTAAGGACATGACTTTAATGGGCTACTTGATACAGGTGCAGACCTTAGCATCATATCTCATCAAGAATGGCCGAAACATTGGCCATTACAACAAGCCACTCAAACGCTTCGAGGCCTAGGAGTGGCAACTAATCCCCATAGAAGTGCAATGGTATTAGATTGGAAGGATCCTGAAGGATGTGAAGGAACTATACAGCCCTATGTATTGGATCATCTTCCTATAAATTTATGGGGACGAGATGTCCTAGATCAATTAGGTTTGACATTAACAAATAACATCAATCCTAATGTGCCCACACTAGGGCTAGACAAGGCTTTAGGAAAGAAGAAAGATTAAGAGAACAAGAACAAGGTATGACAGCACCAATTCAAATAGATCAAAAAACAAATAGACATGGATTGGGTTTTCAGAAAGGGCCACTGAGACAATCAAAATTACTTGGAAATCAGAAAGACCAGTGTGGGTTCCTCAGTGGCCCCTGACTAAAGAAAAGATACAAATAGCCCATGACCTGGTCAAACAACAATTAGCGGAGGGACATATACAACCTTCCGTATCTCCCCATAATACTCCCATTTTTGTCATTAAAAAGAAATCTGGTAAATGGAGATTATTACAAGATTTAAGAGCCATTAATAATGAGATGGTTATTATGGGACCTGCTCAATCAGGGATTCCCCAATTGTCTGCTTTACCAAAAACCTGGTATGTTTTAGCTATAGATATTAAAGATTGTTTTTTTTCAATTCCAATTCATCCTGAGGATAGTCCACATTTTGCATTTACTATCCCTGCACTAAATCATGAAGGTCCTGATCAGAGTTATGAATGGAAAGTACTCCCTCAAGGGATGGCTAATAGTCCAACTATGTGTCAAATTTATGTTAACAAAGCAATCCAGCCACTTAGAAATCAAAATCCTGAACTACAAATATTTCACTATATGGATGATGTGTTATTGGCACATAAAGATAAAAACACATTGCTAGAATGTTATGCCACACTTACAAATTTATTAAAAAATTATAATCTAGAGATAGCAGTAGGTAAAGTACAATTAAATCTTCCAATTAATTATTTAGGTGTTTTATTATCCTCAACCATGGTCCGTCCACCCAAAATTCAAATACGAGTAGATCAACTCAAATCACTTAACGACTTTCAAAAGTTATTAGGAGACATAAATTGGATAAGGCCTTATCTAGGCATACCAACAGGAGAGTTGGGACCTTTATTTGATATTCTAAAAGGTCCATCAGATCCAAATTCACCCCGCATGTTGACGCCTGAAGCAAGAAAGGCATTAAAAATCATTGAAACATATATGGAAAATATGCATTTGGATAGAATTGATATAAGTTTGCCTTTATTATTTATTGTACTGCCAACAAAAAATATACCTACAGGAGTATTCTGGCAAGAAGGTCCATTATTGTGGATACATTTATCTTATTCTCCTAATACTATTCTTACTAGGTATCCTGAGGCTGTAGGACAATTAATACTCAAAGGAATAAAAGCAGCCAAGGGAGTGTTTGGGATTTCTCCCAATAAAATTATTACTCCATATACTATAGATCAAATTGATGAGTTAGCTAATGAGTTAAATACTTGGGCAATAATCATGTGTAAATCTAATGTTTCATTTGATAATCACTTACCGTCTAATCCTTTGTTGTCTTTTTGGTCTAAACATCCTGTAGTTTTTCCAAAGATGACAAAAAAAACCCCTATCATGAATGCTCCAAATATATTCACTGATGGGTCAAATAATGGTACAGCAGCAGTAGTTACCCCTGATCAAACTTTTACATTTTTAGTACCCAAACAATCAGCTCAAAAGGTAGAGCTTAATGCAGTATTACAAGCTTTTATGATGTTTAAAAATTCTGTATTTAATTTACTTTCTGATAGTCAGTATGTAGTTAATGCTATAGTATCCCTTGAAGATGCTGGTAGGATTTCCCCTTCTTCTACTGTTTTCTCTTTGTTTTCTACTATACAAAGTCTAATCTGGGACAGAAAAGATCCATTCTTTATAGGACATATCAGGGCACATACAGGATTGCCTGGAGCCCTTAGTTTGGGCAATGAGTTAGCAGATAAAACTACACATGACATACATATTTTCTCCACAATAGAAGAAGATATAAATTTTCATAAAAGGTTCCATGTCAATGCTAATACTTTACAAAAGCATTTTAAAATAACTAAAGAACAAGCCCGACATATAATAAAACAATGTCAAAATTGTGTGACATTTTTACCACAAGTTAATCTTGGAGTCAATCCTAGAGGACTGATACCTAACCATATTTGGCAGATGGACGTCACACACTTGCCAGAATTTGGAAAATTAAAATATTTACATGTTACAGTTGATACTTCTTCCGGATTTCTGATGGGCTCCCTTCATGCTGGAGAAAAAACTAAAGATGTTATAGCTCATTGCTTACAAAATTTTGCCACTGTGGGCATTCCAAAACAGTTAAAAACCGATAGTGGTCCTGGTTATACGTCCACCTCTTTTAAACAATTTTGCTCATCATTTGGCATTACTCACATAACAGGAATTCCATACAATCCACAAGGACAAGGCATAGTTGAAAGAGCTCATCAAACTATTAAAATGTACTTATTAAAACAAAAGGAGGGAATTGGAAAGGGGTATATATCCCCCAAAGATAAACTTAAAATAACCCTTTTTACTCTAAACTTTTAAAATTTGGATTCATCAGGGCTTAGTGCTGCGGAAAGACATTTGTATCCAAAGAATGTACATAAGCCTAAGGTACTTTGGAAAGATATTCTAACAGGACAATGGAAAGGTCCTGACCCAGTGATAGTCTGGAGTCGGGGCTCTGTTTGTGTTTTTCCACAGGAAGAACAGCAGCTGATTTGGATTCCAGAGAGACTAACTAAAACAGCTCCTACAGACCAAAAGGAAGATGATTCCACTCAAATCCATAACAGCTGATATCCAGATCTCCAGCTTGGCTATTCTTACATCTGTGACAGTGATTAACCAGGATGTTTTTTTCAATATCTATTTTATTATTGCTTTTTCCCACATCATAAAGTTCTATTTTATTTTTGAGCTCATACAGACCTAGGTTAATGTTTTTTCTGATCAGTTTTATATTTTGACTGTGGAGTTTTTGAACATTGCAATGGAGATTTCACCTAGGTAAAGCTACAAGGCCTTTACTATTGTCTTATGTGTTATATGTTACGTGTGCACACTTCTGTTTTGTGTTGTATGTCTGTATGTGCGTATGTCCATATTTCACATATGAGGGGCGCTCATGCACATGGATCCAAAAAAATTTTTTTTTTTTATTATTCACGTGATTTTAATAGTTTAATTTAATTTGGGTAAACAGCTGTTGAGGATTGTTCTAATATATGAACAAATAGAAGGTTAACAAATCTGTTTGTTTACTTTCACCTTTCCTTTTCATTATATTTAATAATTCTGTTCAGGATAATGTAAATTGTTCTAAATATTGTTTTCTTAGTACCTGTTGAAATGTTACATATTTTTTTTTAGCATCATTGTCAAAATTCCTATTTTCATCCCAGTGCCGGTGAAGACAAAGATAAAACCAAACTACAACTTCTTCGAGAGTTATCACAACAAACCGTGTAAGCTGATACATCAATGATTTATAACTCAACAAGTAATGCTCAATCAATGAGTCGATTTATTTTGGAAGGATATGGACATATTGATAGATTCCTCTGCTTTGAACTGCTTACAGAACTTGCCTGGACTATGTATCACTTGTATGCTTTATTTTGGGAGGATATGGACATATTGATAGATTCCTCTACTTTGAACTGCTTACAGAACTTGCCTGGACTATGTATCACTTGTATGCTTTGTGATCTATTTGTTGATGCAGCGAATTATGGTAGTGCTAGCGTATCTTTGCTGATGTGTCACCAGTGATGTAATTTTTCCTAGGAGCCGTTAATTGACTTGGTGTCATGACATTTCTGTATCCTCCTCCCTTCTACTAGTGATGGTCTAATTTTGGGGGCCAACAGAGGTGAGGTAAAGAACCTCACCCCCCCACCAGCACCAAGGCCAATTTTGGGGGCCAACAGAGGTGAGGCAAAGAACCTCACCCCCCCACTGGTACATAGGCCTATCCACAAGTATGGCTATATGCTGGACCAGTAGTCAGTGACGGGTATGATCCAATTGCAGTGGTATCAACCTAAGACAGGAGGCTGACGCCTAAAAGTCAGTTTTCCGATGACGGGTAAGAACCATATGTTGAATTGGACAAACCTAACAGGCACGGTCCCTAGCCAGATTGCTTGTTACTTAAACAGAAGGGGGGAGATGCTAAGAGCCAAGTATATGATGCATGGCATTTTTGGTCGAAAGGTGACGCCAGCTAGCCATTGAGATGATATGATTATGTTAAGATTTGCATTCATACGGATATTGGACTCCTGCTGTTCACCTAGGCCGGCTACGGGACTCCTGGAGAGTTCCCATTGGTTGGGGAAGTACAGTAGGAGGGAGTTCCGGGGGAGGAGCTCTCTCGGCGGTCCGAGAGGAGGCCGCGTGTGTGGAAAAAATCTTCCCGGGCGGTACCGGACATTGGCGGCAGTTTCAAAAAATAAACTTTGTTCCTGCTTGAGTGGCTCGTGATTTTGTGCCCAGCCAGACTGCGGCATTCCTGCATTATTATATCTTCAGTTTCTCTTATCAGTTCACAACAATTTGGTCCTAAAACCTCATTCATTATTTAGTTAATTTCCTTCCCTCTCTTTCCTATAAAAAAACCAACTATCTTCTTCTTGCTTTCCACACCCCACACTCAAGAGCAGCAGTCAGATATTTTTTGCAATCCAGGGAAAAATGAAAATGTGAAGCCTTTTCTTAGCCATTCTAGCTGCTATTACAGCATGCCATAGACTGGGCAATTTATAACCACTAAGAAATTATTTTTCACATTTCTGGAATCTGGACAGTTCAAGATCAAGGTATATTTGGTTTGTAGTTGGACCTAAATTTTAATTCATCAAAGGCACTTTCAGAATGTTTATATACTGTGGAAGGGTTATTCGATCTCTCTGGGGTCCCTTGTATAAATAAGGCACTGATATCATTTCTGAGGGGTGGAACAACATGACCTAATCACTCATCAAAGGCCCCACCTCCTAATATCATCACTTGGGTGGTTAGGATTTCAGTATATGAATTTATGGAAGACATACAGACTCAGGTCATAGCAGGTTTGTGTTCAAAATACTCTTCCAGGGTGTGCTCTTAAACGTAATAACATACAAAACTGTTTTATTTCTATGGAAGCTTATGTCTCTAAGCTTTTATTTAGTTTCCTAATTTTGCAACCCTTGGGCACAGGCATACTCACAGGATGATTGTAGGAACTCTTAGGCACCTAGGAATTCCCCTCCATGACTTCATGAAATCTACCCACTGGCTGCCTGGTTCCTGCTGCCCTAGATATTTGAATGATCTTTGCCTTTGCTGGACTGAAGGGGGAAGTTAATCTCTCTTTCCTCAATGGTTACTCCAACACTTGGCACATGGGTAACCACTGAGAAATTGGAACCAAATTATGTGGAGATGCATGTGGTTCTTGGAATAAGAGTGGGCAAGAGGCTCACTGTGACCAGTTACAAAGCAACTTGGTACAGACATTGGATGGGACTGCTGCACCTATATTTGGCCCACACACTATTGGGTGTATGTCCCATTCTCCTTTGTGCCTACAAGACATGAGATAATGACAGGGGCTGATGACGTGGTCAGTGCAGTGGTGGCAGGTTGGAGGTGGAGAGGCAGATTACAGAGTTGCCAAGGCCTCAGAGAATGGGAAGCAGGTGGAATAGTGCTGAGCATGCAGGCGAGGTTGTGGGGGGAAGAACCCTTCATAAGCTGGGGAGGCAGCTATGAACGCTCATGCAAGTTTCATTGAACTTCACTTATGAAACACAAATTCGATAAAATTACTATGAAATTCAAGGTGCTAATCATGGAATTTTGAGTGCATTACTGGAGTGGCTCCATGCCTCACAAAGCCATCCATTCCTGGATACATGATCCATAGACTCAGTAGGTGACACTGTGTTTCAGAGGACAATCATAGGGGCTTCTGAAAAAGGAAATAAAGTAAGTGGTGATGTCAGAGATATGAATGAGGTGGAGTGGGGGATGGGGTAGGGACATGGAAACACATAGGGGAAGAGAGCACATGGGGGAATAATTCAAACTTATTACAATAAGAGAAAATGCTTAAGATCCTGGGTTTCCATTCCTAGCAATAAAAGAAGTGACCCTTGTTGTAAAGTATTTTTTAATGTCACAGAAGACTTGTTCTATAGCGGTTGAAATAGGGGAAGATGAACTGGATGGAAGTTTGTGACAATGAGAGAAGTTGGAAGACCGAGCAGAGAGTCAGAATAGCTGGGGGAGGGGGAAACTGAGTAGGTGCTCAGGGTTTTGGGAGGAAGCAGATTGTCTTTGTTTCAGGCAGAAAAGTTTTGTCTTTTGGTTGAATAAGGAGGTCAGAAGAGAGGTCTCTGAGGTAGGTTTATTTAGAACAGAAATCTGCTGTGGTTCTGGTCACTTAATTGCTCAGCTACTTTGTTGCAGGGGGTGGGGGGAAGGGGAGTAGAATGTGGAAGCAACACACACACACTCCAGGATCTGGTGAGAGACTGGCTGGAGACACGCCTCAGGTCATCATCCAGTACCTGGAATTTATTTTTGGAATGCATACAATTGTTATAGGGTTCCAGTGGGGCATGCCCATCAATACATAAGCCAATCATCTTATGCCTAATGTAACCACATTATGAGGATGCTCTAAATATTGCTATCATCAGGAAGGGTCTTTGTCCCTAGGGGAGGGGATTCTATGTTAGGAGTTCCATGTCAAAGCTCCTGGCTATAAGTTTCCTGGCCTGGCAACTTGGCAACGCTAACCACAAGTGCTAAGGATGTGGTTTCACTAACGGCTTGCTAGAGCAGAGCATCCCATCCTGCAGGCGTTCCTATCAGGCCTGAATGAGTGTAGATTCTTCAAGCACTCCGAGCAGCTCATAGCGGCTAGCTGCTAGCTGTAAACTGAAAGTTATTCCAACAGGGGTAGACTTATTTAGAACAGAAATCAAAGGCCAACTTCTCTCGGAGAAAAAAGTAGCATCTGCAAGGGCCATGCTATTTCTGCTACTCCCCTTGCTCGCTGCTCTCTTCCTAGGAGGTGACAGTGGTAAGAACTGGGGCAACTGACCAATTGTGTGTGAGTGTGTGTGTGTGTGTGGGAGGGGGTGTGTTGATGGTAGTTTCCCCTGCACACACTTAGAGAGAACGAGTGCCACCCTGGCCCCATTCTGCGTGTTCTTACTCAAGCCCTCTGTGCTCTCATGGAGGATGTTTGTAGAGCATGGGACCCTGGGGGCCAGCAGTTGTCAGCTAAGGTAACTGTGGCTCTCCACTTTTCCAGATTCTGAGTCTTCCTACCAGGGCACCTACTTTCCCAAGTCTTTTCCTTCCAATGTTTCGTTTCCACCTATTCTATCTATTCTTTTGCTACAGGGTTTGAGAAGCCTGTCTCCTTTCATGTCATCCAGACAACATCATTTTGCAATCATTCCTGGGTACACCTGGGCTCAGGCTGGTTGGGTGAGCTGCAGACTCACAGATGGAACATCAGGTCTGGTTCCATCATTTACCTGTATCCCTGGTCCAGGGGCAACTTCAGTAACAAGGAGTTGATGGATCTGGAAAGGTTGTTCCAGTTATATTTCAGTGAACATCAGGAATTTTACATTTTTCAATTAATGTTTAAAGGTGCGTTCACTTCCCCTGTTGGGGAGAATAAAAGGATGAGGGTGGGGCATCTCAGTGAACTTTTATTCCTTAGGGAAACAGCCTCCTCTGCTCTGAATCTTACTCCATGCTCTTCAGTATAAAACTGCAATCACACCCTGGGCACATGTGATAAACAACCAGATTCTTCAAAGACTTCAGTTTTTGCCACTTTTGAATGCTCTCTCATTGGCTGCAGGGCTAAGTTTTACTAACTCTCCTCAGAGGCATCCTGTGGCCACCCTTTTCCCCAGTCTTCAATCAGGTACCTTCAGCTTCCTCACTCATTGGTTGACTCCTTAAAGTGTGATTTTCTCTCCCATTTATTCTCCTCAGTTATTCCAGTCTAAACTGTCAGAGTGACCATGGATGGATACATTCTCCCAGGTTTGTTAGAGTCTCAGCTCTCTCACATTAAGGCCTTTCTCCCCCACACCATCACTATCACTTTCAAACAATTCCCTCCCCTCCTGAAACAATTCCCTCCCCTCCTGATAATGTCATCTTTTCCTCCACCTCCAGCTCCTACCAGTGGCCTTTGTGTGAACCTCTGATCAAACCACACTTGGGTTCTTTCTCTGAAACTCCCAAACTCCCTTCTGCTTCTATTGTCTTTTGCTTCCACTCATTCCATTTTCTCTCTTTTCTCCTCTTCTTCCCCAGATACCTTTGATCTACAGGTGACAGCAGGCTGTGAAGTGCACTCTGGGAAGGGCTTCCTAGGCTTCATGCAGGTAGCTATTCAAGGATATTATTTCCTGAGCTTCCAGAATGAAACATGTTCATCCTCTCCCATGAATGGAAGAAAGGCCCAGAAAGCCTGCAATCTACTCAATTTGAATGAAGCCTTCACACATAGGTTACATAGGCTCCTCAGTAACACCTGCCCACGTTTCACCTTGGGTCTTCTAGATGCAGGGAAGGCTCATCTCCAGCGACAAGGTCAGTCTTGTACCCAATCTGCAAGAATTTTTTCAATTTTAAAGTAAAATTTAGGATAAAAAGAGAAAAGGATAATGTGTGACATTTCCAGAGTGGGAAACATGTGTCTCTGTAGACTTATGGGGAGTTCTAAATTTCTATTCACATTAGAGTCTGTCTAGATGCCTTTTCTGTTCTTTGCAGTGAAGCCCGAGGCCTGGCTGTCCAGTGGCCCCAGTCCTGGGCCTGGCCATCTGCTGCTGGTGTGCCATGTGTCTGGCTTCTACCCAAAGCCCGTGTGGGTGATGTGGATGCGAGGTGAGGAGGAGCAGCAGGGCACTCAGAGAGGTGACATCCTGCCCAATGCTGATGGGACGTGGTATCTCCGAGCAACCCTGGATGTGGCAGCTGGGGAGGCGGCTGGCCTGGCCTGCAGGGTGAAGCACAGCAGCCTAGGAGGGCAGGACCTCGTCCTCCACTGGGGTGGTAAGAGTGGGACCCTGGCTGGAGATGGGGGGATATCTTCTAGGAGAGCATGAGGACCAGGTAAAAAATTGGGATTGACAAATTCCAGACCCAAAAAGAAGAAAAAATATATGATTCAAAGAATGGTTTAATTTAAAATAAGGGCTCTATAGATGCAGATTGCAACATTATCTGGTATTCACTTGAATCTGCAGCATCTCAGACTGCCCTGGGCTTGATCCTCTTGGCAGTGATAGTGGCCCTGGCTCTTCTGACAGGTCTTGGATTTTGGTTTAGGAAACACTGGTGAGTTCTTTGTATTCATCTTTCCTGTTCGTCCCTCCTCCCAATGGTCTTCTCTTCTTTTTAATCTTTTTTTTTCACTTTTTCTTCTCCTCTCAGCCCCATTTCTATTTTCTCCTCCATTTTCACCTCCACTTTATGAAGGTCTGTTATTTTTTGTTCACTTAGGACCCACTGTGAAGCTCCCTGCATTTCTGGCCCTCTGAAGTGAGGACCCAGCTACCCAGGTGCCCAGTGTACACATGAACACCACAGGGTGATGACATCACTTCTACTCATCTTGTCAAAACTTTGCAATTCATTTCTGCTCCATGATCATTTACCAATATATGCTCAATGTAATCTTGTAGGATTTGTTGTTCTGACCTGGCTTCTGTGGCTTCAACTCTGAATGGAACAGGATGTTAGCAGTGTCAGCCTGGTTGGATAAAATGGATCATCAGATGCATTTCAGATGTCACATCCTCCAAGGATCCTTCCTTGATCCACAGTGGGAAGCCATCTCTCCTCCAGTTGTGCTTCCCCAGATTTCAACTGTACCCCTCACTGCCTAGCATCCATGGTAGGTGTGTAGGTTCATTTCTTTTAAGTTTTTAAAAGCTTGAGAGAAAAGCATATATTTTTTGAGTATCTGTATCCCTGGTGAAATGCCTCACCTGAATATAACATGTTCTCAATAAAACCTGTGTTGGATTCCATAAGGTTTGTTTTTTGTTTGTTTATTTGTTTTTAAATTCTCTGTCTTCCTTATACCTTTGTTGTAGTTGAGATATTGGATGCTCTTCTTGTTTCTTCTTGCTTTTCCAGGAGACTTCATGTTTTCCTAGTTCTATATTTTTTTCTGAGTCTCTGAGGAGAAACACAGTTTTGCCTCTTACCAATTCTGTTATTCAATTTTAGGGAAATATTAGCATAAAACCATTGTTCCAAGGCTCTAAATCAAAAAAAGCAGGGAAGTATGAAGGTCCTCCATATTCAGCGTGGTTTATGGCCAAATAGAAGATTCATTACTTGGGAGTTTGGTAGAAATGTAGACTCTGTGGCCTGGTCTCAGACTTACTGAATTCCAGTTTTCATTTGAACAAAATCATCAGAAGATTCACAGATACATTTAAGGTTGAGAGGCACATCATTGTGGTGATATCTGAAAAATGGCCCAAGTGCATCACTGAGGAGGGAATCAAAAATGAGGAGCCAAAGTGCTGCTCTTGAGGACTGAAATAGGTCCGGGTGGGTGATGTGCATTCTCAGGAGTTATATTCTCTACAGTTGCTGCTGCAAACACTGTTAGTGAACACTGAACCATGCTCCTAGGGTAAATAGAGGGTTAGGTACATTTGAGTTTCTGTTCACAGTACTTTTTGCTACCTGATGAATACATAACCTTGTTTTGTGTATTTTGTTTAAAAATCTTATTTAATATATATTTACAAGTAATTCATTGTATGCCATATTTCCTTGAACAATACAGTTTCTTAGAAGTATTTAACAATTTCCTGACCCTGAATAATGTGATCACAAATTTTCTTGGCGTTTAACCTTCCAAGAATGCTGTCTACCATATGTAAAAATATCAGTTGTCATCTCAAGAAACCCCAAATTTTGTTGTTTGTCTTAGCTTTATCATAACATTATAGGTGTTACTTTACAATGTAACCACCTAATACTCATCAAATTTTACCTTTATTTGTATTGTTCATTAACACTGTGCATTTTATTGTTCATTAACACTGAACTCACAGCCAACAGCCGTATAACTATAACAAAGCTGATCTGAAACACCTTCTTCCTGTGTAATACACATCACAGCCTTTTTCAGTTTAAGGACATTGGATAGCACTGTGGAGATAGGTTTGGGACCATTTAAATTGACAATATCAGTAACAAAGAGCACAAAGTGTGAAAACCATGGCACTCACTAGGCCACACAGGATGCTCGTCCTGCAGTGAAAAAGGAAACCTGAAGACAGAGCACCACTTTTTTTTTTTAACTTTCATAGGGAATGTGTTCTTCATTTGACTCCCATTTTGCACCAGTCTGTACATATCTATGAATGACTGCAAAAGCACTGTGAGTATTTAGTTTGGGGTTATGAAAGTTTCCACAGGTAGACAAATGGGAAATTCAGAAATTTTGACCAATAAGGATTGACTGATGACCTTAACTGACATTGACAGTTAATACATTCACAACCAGACTTCAGTTATCTTAAAATCCATAACCTGATGAAACAAACAGTTCTTAGGCACCTACTATACACTTGCTATGCAGCAGGTGCATATTGATTATAAAGTAATGGAAGAAAAAACAAGATCATCACTGTGTTCTGAGCTTGAAAATTTTGGTTCGGCAATTTATTATTTTCATAGTTTCATTTTTTTCTTAGCTTCCTGGAAGAACTTACTTGAGGTGAACTTGGGGATAGGGAGTTAGCCTTATTTTGCTCAGGCAGCTGAGAAGAGGGAACCCAGGGGAAGGGGAACATCTAGAGAGACCTGATGCAGGTGCCAGCACATGGATTTCCTCCTGAAAAATTTATTCCTACATTCACTGGTGTTTCCTCCATTCATCACACATTTATCTTTTATTATTTGTATGGCAAACACATTCCCTGAGAATATTTCCAAAAAAGAGTTAGGCTTGTTTAGATTACAATGCAGTGTGCAGATATTATTTAATGCTGATCAAAACTGTAAAAAAAAATATGGGGGAAGTAGACCAGAGGCAGATAAAATCCTACATTCACAGCAAAGTTTCATCTACAATGCTCCCCACAACAATATGATTTACTTAAAAGTACCAAATGGAGTTTCCCTGTTCATCTTAAAGTAGTGGGTTAAGAAAATTGTCCTAACGAACAAACAGCTGTCACTGCAGGTGAGCATTCTACAGCAGGCACCAGAATGTCAGTTTGGAACAGAGTGAAAAAGAAACTTTCTTTTTGAACACTTACTGATGCTTATGAAAGTTTATATTTCACCACTAGGTGGCATAGAAAGCTAAACAGTTAACCCAGGCTGTGAGGCTGTGGAATATTGAGGCTTTCTTAGGAAAAACAAAAAGATTGAGTTTTTAATTTTGTGTACTTGTGTGACAACATAACATGACAGTAACAGACTCACTATCTTTGCTGAAGCAACTATGACAGGCTTACTGCAGCTGCATTGCCCACCCTCTTACCTTTGCCCCAAGACTTTTCCTGCAATGTGATTGGGACTCCTGAGAGAAGCTACTTAGCATTTGTCAATGGTCAGAACTGCAAGTGTTGGGGTGTAACACCCTGTGGACAATCCTTGACAATTAATGAATGGGAGGTCATGAATATGCACTCTTCTCATTTCTCAGGTAGATATTTCAGAGACAAATCAGTATGGAGAAATTAGAAGCCCCCAGCAAGATCAGATCCCAGTTTTTTGTAGCAGTGACCAGCCTGATAACATCATGTATTGACCTTCCCCTCCTTCCTGTCTTACCCTCCTAAAGTCCCCTCCTGCTACCTGTTATCATGTCCCCAAATAAAGCTTTATCTTTAAAGCTCCCAATGCTGATATAGACTATATGGGTTTTGTCTTCTTTTCTGTTTTAGGATGTGCATTGAAAAGGAAATCCAAGCATGACAGCACTCAGAAGTTCAGTGCTTCTTTTTCCAAACAGTAACTGTTGGAGTCTGTAAACAAGTCAAAATAACACCTGGCATTTTGCCAGGGGAATGTTAGAGTTCATAAACAAGTCTGGATGGTGCCTGGCAAAATGCCAGAGGGAGTGGTTTGAGAAGTAACAAAAGCGAGCCATTAAGTGTGGAGATTCCTTATTGGTTGACTGATGTATCTAGTTTATGCTAATTAGATAAGCTGTGTGGAATGTATAAATACTGCTCCTGTCCTGCAATAAACGGCTCCTATTCCTGCTGTATCAATCTACACAAGTTATTCGTCACCCCCCGGTTATTTTGCTGCAGCCGGACTGCGGCAAGTAACCTCTTAAAGGCAACCAATATTCTTATCTCTACCACCCTAGATTAGTTTTGATTCCATTTTTTGAATCTCATATTCAAAAACCTTAATGGTAACTAGTATGTTTGTCTTTTCTTTCCACTGAACATTATTTTTGTGACATTTATTCATGTTGTTCCATGTTGTTAGAGTCTGTAAACAAGTCAAAAATAACACCTGGCATTTAGCCAGGGGAATGTTAGAGTTCGTAAACAAGTCTGGATGGTGCCTGGCAAAATGCCAGAGGGAGTGGTTTGAGAAGTAACAAAAGCGAGCCATTAAGTGTAGAGATTCCTGATTGGTTGACTGATGTATCTAGTTTATGTTAATTAGATAAGCTCTGTGGAATGTATAAATACTGCTCCTGTCCTGCAATAAACGGCTCCCACTCCTGCTGTATCAATGCACACAAGTTGCTCGTCACCCCCCCGGTTATTTTGCCGCAGCCGGACTGTGGCAGATGGTGGCCCGTACGGGGAGCCCCGGGACACTCGGGGGTAAGTGACAAAAAAAAAGCTGCCCGTCCTTAGATAGGACGGGGGCAATCTGCTCGTCCCTAGGCAGATAGGGCGAGAGGAAAAATGACCATTTCGAGAAAATGGAGAAGATTGATACAGTATGTTTGTGTCTTGTTTTGTCTAAGTGTATTGTATTGTCTTTGTGATGAAAATATGGAAGGGTTGAGAAGTTGAAGGACCTCAAGGCCCCAGGCCCAACATTAGGAAATCCAGCCCCTGTGCCTTGAAGCTGCAGGATGCTTTCTTACCCAGCCCCCATGTCAAAACCCCACCAGTTGCACATAGCATTTCAAGTCTTGCACAATGGCAACCACAAGATGTTCCATATAGATAACCCCGGGAGGGCCAAACTTGAGCAAAAAAAACCAAGTTTACCCCCCAGGTGACCCCGCTGCTGGATTCAGGGAAACCAATAGAAAGGCTGCTGCTGTGCTAAGCTGAAAACTAACCCCCTGCTCCCTATAAAAGATCTGTGCCCCAGAGCCCGGTGTGCCAGTTCACCGAAGCTCCGGCTGAGGTTTCGCTGAGCACCCGCAGGCGCCTGTGTATCAATAAACTTGCCTCTTGCTTTTGCAGCCAGTGTCTCGTGTGGTTCGTTCCGGGTTTGGGATCTGTGGATCTTTCATTTGGAGGTCCCACCGAGATCCAAGATCCCGGTTCCGATCCCTATCCCTATCCGGAGGACACCCGACATCACTGGGAGGTAAGCTGGCCAGCTCGAGCTGTCTATGTCTAACCTGTTGTCCTGTTGGTTATCTGTTTTCTGTTTGCGCGGCGTCTGAAAGACTATGCATAGTCACTTAGTATTCTGATTCTGAAGCAGTTCCGTGATCACTCAGGTTTCTGAGGCAGACGGGGAAGGAGTTGACGAACTCGGACTTCACCCCTGCCACCCTGGGAGACGTCCCAGGGATCAGAGGGGTCCATTTCTTTGGGGCCCCCGGTGTTTCCGAGGGATATACCGTTTTTGTAGGCGACGGAGAAGCAGTTTCTCCCAGGCCATCTGTTTTGTAGGCGACGGAGAAGCAGTTTCTCCCAGGCCATCTGATTCTTTCGGTTGGTGCCGAAGCCGCGCAGCGTTCTTTGTGTTTTATGTCCTGTCTGATTCATATCTGTACTTTAGAGATGGGAACCAAATTTTCAGTCACAAATTTTGACACTCTCAAGGGGACTTTTAAGGAGTCCCCACTCTGCTTTCTTGGGGAAGCCTAGCACTCGAAACAACTGCAAGCAGAGGATAAACTTTTTGGGAGCTGGCTACTAAAAAGTTAAAAAAAAATGCCTAATGCCTAAGGTCAAACCAAACTGGAGGAACTGATCCTGTGGGTGAAAGATGGGATTAAGGGACTCCCAGCAGCTGACAGAGCCATTTAGCTCTGGGGAGTTCCCTGGGTCCTTATCTACATCTTAAGGATTACGCCACCTCTGTTTACTTAAAAAGAAGGGACACTGAATGCAGTAAAGCCAGTCACACTGAGACCCTTGATTTTACACCTATAGTTGCCCCTACGTGAAAACATCTGGTCCACTCATGGGAAAGTCTATGGTGCCACTGATAGGAGTCATAATTAAATGAAAGTTCAAAACCTGGAGAGATATTTTCTTATCTGGTTGTCTGATTGTTTCTTAAAGATGATCTAGGTTAAATGTGTGTCTAAAAAATAATTTTTTATTGTAACAATCTGGTATCTGAATGGGTTTCTAAAGCATTGCACTATCTTGCAGTTAAAAGTTGGGTTTAAGCAATTGTTTAGTTTGATTTCAGATAGTTCATGCTAGAAAACTTAAATACTTGGAATAAAAAAAAATTAATTAAAATTAAAGAGTTTCAATTTTGAACTGGGTAGCCTGAAAAGAAATTAAAACGTTGGTCTGGCTCATAAAAATGACATTAGATAATTAAATAGCAATAGTCTTAAAAATTTTCAAAGCTTAATTTCAGATATATATGGTAATACGTGGGCAAATTTAATGTAACTCAATGCTACTTTAGAAACTTCAGAACTAGCAAAGTGACTTAGAGGTACTAAAAAATTTCTTCTGATGGTAGAGATCCTATTTCCAGTTTTATGTGAACAAGTTTTTCTAATGTAAAAAGATAAAATTTTAAATTTTGAAAATTACTTCTTAAATTTGTATTATAATTTTCAACATCTAAAACCTGGAAATATAACTTAAGGTTAAAATGCCTTAGGCCTAAAGTGTCTGCTCAAAATAGCAGTTCCTGTCCTCAAAATTAAGTTTATAAGTTTCTCTAGGTGTTCAAAAAGGCCCTAATAAAATGTTACCTCTGCTTAAATTTAGAAGTTTACAAATATTGTTTCAAAATGTGAACAAAAAGAGGTTTATATAATTATGGTGTTATTAATGTGTTCATATCTTCCAGGTATACAAGTCTGTAAGGTAGAAGCTTCAAAAGAACATTATATCAAGCTGGTGTTCTAAAGTTGTATGGTAATTTTAAATTTTGACCTCTTGTAGAAAAGTAGTAATGTACTTTATTGCAAAACACAGGAGTGCATTGCTGCTTTTCTATAGGAGGTTAAAAGCTTTCAGCCTTTAATTCATGTTTTAGGTGTGATATTATGTTGTGTTAGCTAATGTTCATGTAAACTTGAACAACAATTTATGTAAACTTTATAAAATGATCAGCTTCAGAACTATAGTACTTGAGATTTATAAAGAGCCCTGCCTTACTTGAGATAAGGCTCTGTCCCATCTCACTACATGTAAAAGTGGCTATAAAAAAGTAAGCCAGATTTCAGTACAGTTAAAATTGTGTCCAAAAATACGTTTATGCCAAGATTACTAGGATCTCAAACAGAAAATTATGATGTATAACCCTGCTAGAATTCAAGGTAGCTATTATATAAGCTAAATATGTTTTTACCCTAGTTAGTTTTGTTTTAAAATTTACTTATAGATGGTTTAAGGATTGCCTGTTAATGTCTTAAAAAGGTATTGCTTTAAGAACACAACCTGGGCCAACATAAGATAAGAAATTAACACCTACAGGATAGAGAGATAAACATTAAAGCCCAGTGCTCTTAATATAAGGCTGTTAACTTATTTGCTGGATGTTTAAGATCAAGTTTTTAAAATTAATTAAATTAAAAGGGCCAAGAAAACCAATATTCGGCTCTTGCCCTCTGAGTCAGTCTGAATCAGGGAATAGGGGACTTCTCCAAAGGGCTCAGCAATTCTAGGCCACATAACCTCCTGAGCAGGGAGATTAATGAGACCAGTGGAGGACAGAAAGCCAATCGGTGCATTTGCTGTAAAGAGAAAGGTCATTAAAAAAGGGAGACATCCCTGATGCTTCTGAGGGAAGCCATATGGTCAAGCAAGGCCTGGGCCCATCCTAGCGCAAATGGCACTAGCAGAACTGAAAAGCTGCTATGAAGTTCCCGAGGACTCCCAGGATAACTCAGCTGACTGTAAACAATAGGTAGAAACAAAAGTCAGTTTGACTTGCTTCATCTTAAACACTTAGCAAAGACAGTAAAAGCCAAAGCACAGCTGTTCCTAAACATCTTAAATAATAATAATAATTAAATATAACTTCCATAAATAAGTAGACCAGAGGCTACAAGAAAAAAATCTTAGAAATGCCTGATAACTGTCAAAGGGACTACTAGAATAGTTTTAGTCTAAGGCTTTTATTTCTAGCCAACGCAAGTAGACTTGATGTTTGCTAATATGGTTATCCAGCCCTAAGTAGCAGAATTAAAGATTTCTCTATTAGAAGGTTCTCTTAAAAGCTCGCAAAAATGTGCCAGGGGATGACGGGCACCCCACCCAACTCACAAATTTGATTAACGAAGCTTTTTCTTCAACCCGGCCAAACTGGGACTATGCGACTGAAGCAGGTAGGAACCACCTACGTCTCTATCGCCAGTTACTCATAGCGGGTCTCCATGCAGAACCATCAGGAGACTTTAACGCTTGAAACTGGCACTAGAGACTGGGTACAACTCCTACCTTTAGCCTTGTACCGGGCCCGAGACACCCCAGGCCCACAGGGACTAACCCCATTTGAGATTCTGTACGGTGCACCACCACCCGCTGTTAACTTTTATGAAACTGAAACCTATGCCTCCCTCACCCCATCTATGCAGACTCATTTTCATGCTTTGCAATTGGTCCAGAACGAGGTCTGGAAGCCTCTAGCCTCAGCATACAAGGAGGAACTTAAAACCCCCTCGCTGCCACATCCCTTCAAAGTTGAAGACACCGTCTGGGTACGCAGTCACCAGAACAAGAACCTCGAACCGCGGTGGAAAGGACCCTACACCATTCTGCTGACCACTCCCACTGCAGTCAAAGTGGACAGCATCGCTGCTTGGATCCACGCCTCCCACGTGAAAGCTGCACATCCACAGGAGTCCACAGGCACCTCTCCGGATCCAGAATGGAAGTTACAACGCACTCAAAATCCACTAAAGATAAGACTCACATGCTGTTGATTTTCCTTGCTTTGTGCTTTGTATTTCCCCTAACGGTTGCTAACCAAACTGTGAGCCAGACACGGCAAATATTATCGGGGACAGGAGATATAATTTAAAAACAAACATCCACAAAATACCCCCTTTGGGCTTGGTAACCTGCTCTAAGGCCTGATCTTTGTTACCTGCTGGCTAAGGCAAAGGACTTTGATGAACCCAGTGAGGCAGAAGCATGCGTCTACAGTGGACGCTGCGCCTGCGTAAAACATCCCACAGGGTGTAGAGCAGCTCTAAGGGAGACACCCTTCTACATATGCCCTAGGGATGGAAAAACCCAGTCACAGGTACAAAAATGTGGACAACGTGAAAGTTACTATTGTAAATCTTGGGGATATAAAACTACGAGGGATATATGATGGAAGCCAGGTTCATCTGGGGATTTAATACAAGTAAAAATAAAAAAGGACAAGAGCCCCCACTATCTTCCGACTCCTGTAGGAGCCTGAAATGGTACGGGGCAGGGCCATGCTCCGCGTTTGCCTGCAACCCTTTAAACATTACCTTTACTCAGGCAGGCAAGACATCAAAAAAAAAAAACAAAAACAAAAAAAAAACAAAAAAAAAACAATGGGGCCTAAAAATGTACTTCAAAAATGCCTACGACCCTGGGGTCCTATTCAAAATTAGGCTAACTACTATATTATCTACTGTAGCTGGCCCCTTGATTATATTACTGTTAATTTTAACCTTTGGACCTTGTATATTCAACAAATTAATGCAATTTACGAAAGAAAAACTGTCTGTAATCCAAACTATGGTCCTCGCGCAGCAATATCAAGTACTCCCACAGCACCCTGAGCCATCAGCTGAGCTAGTGCCGGACTCTGAGCAGGTAGATCAATGGATATAGGATTATATCCTGGATAAAGAAAAGGGGGGAATGAAGGACCTCAAGGCCCCAGGCCCAACATTAGGAAATCCAGCCCCTGTGTCTTGAAGCTGCAGGATGCTTTCTTACCCAGCCCCCATGTCAAAACCCCACCAGTTGCACACAGCATTTCAAGTCTTGCACAATGGCAACCACAAGATGTTCCATATAGATAACCCCGGGAGGGCCAAACTTGAGCAAAAAAAAACCAAGTTTACCCCCCAGGTGACCCCGCTGCTGGATTCAGGGAAACCAATAGAAAGGCTGCTGCTGTGCTAAGCTGAAAACTAACCCCCTGCTCCCTATAAAAGATCTGTGCCCCAGAGCCCGGTGTGCCAGTTCACCAAAGCTCCGGCTGAGGTTTCGCTGAGCACCCGCAGGCGCCTGTGTATCAATAAACTTGCCTCTTGCTTTTGCAGCCAGTGTCTCGTGTGGTTCGTTCCGGGTTTGGGACCTGTGGATCTTTCAAAGTAAATTACTAAGGGAAGAAGGCACCCCAGTGGAATCAAGAATAGTTAGGGCATATGTTGATAAAAACCCAGGAACTCTAGTCAGAAAGAAAAAGAAAGTTCAGAAGAAGAAGGATTATCAGGAAAAAAGTTGCAGCAAAAGGGTATTACTAAATACTTTTCGTTACCGGAGGGTGCGTGAAGCGGAGAGGCGGCTGCCGAGTGTGCAAGCCGGTCACAGCGCAGCAAGGATTTTCCAAGAGGCGGCGGCGACTGGCCCTTCCCTGCCTCCTGGCCGGGGAGCTGGCTCTTCCACTGCCGCGAGCCCAAATCTAGACCTGACCTGGAGGCACAGTCTCGCAGGCTCTTGCTCCCTGTGCCCAGTAGCTGTTTGAGTCCGGGACACTCCCCAGCGCCATCTGGGGCTGCCCAGGCACTACAGCCAACAAAAGACACTACTGGTGTCCCTGATGTTTGGTCATTTTCAATGCCAATAACTAAACTACAATGGTTCTCCCACACCTGGAAGCTGATGAGTAATGAGCACTATTAATGCTTATTTCAAATGCAAAAAAACCCTTTAGCTAATGTACTAAATTGTTCAGAAGGTTGTTTTCTTAGTAGAATACTACAGGATTTTCTTTAGCCATCCGGAGTTCCTGCCTTCGTCCCAGTGCCGGTGAGGATGAGGGTGGAAGAATTTCCAGTGTTGCTGAAAACCGGACAAGACTTCGGCTGAGAACCAGAGGAGACTTCGGATTAAGCTAGCTGCCTGCAGAACTTACCTGGACTGTGATTTAAGCTAGCTGCCTGCAGAACTTACCTGGACTGTGATTTACCGGGACTGTGAGTTAATCTATTGAGACACTGCTTTACCTGGACTGAGACAACAAACTGTAATCTATAACAAATTGTAACTCAGTATCTTTGCAAATGGTGTCATTGCTGGTATAATTTTTCCAAGGGCTTCTTGCATGGAGCCATCAATTGGCTTGGTATTGTGGCATTTTGTATCCTCCCTTTCTGTTTGTAGCAGGTTATTTATGGTGTTTCTGTAAAAACCACTATGGTCGTTATTTAAATTAAACAAAAGGGGGAAATGTTAGAGTCTGTAAACAAGTCAAAAATAACACCTGGCATTTAGCCAGGGGAATGTTAGAGTTCGTAAACAAGTCTGGATGGTGCCTGGCAAAATGCCAGAGGGAGTGGTTTGAGAAGTAACAAAAGCGAGCCATTAAGTGTAGAGATTCCTGATTGGTTGACTGATGTATCTAGTTTATGTTAATTAGATAAGCTCTGTGGAATGTATAAATACTGCTCCTGTCCTGCAATAAAGGGCTCCCACTCCTGCTGTATCAATGCACACAAGTTGCTCGTCACCCCCCCGGTTATTTTGCCGCAGCCGGACTGTGGCACCATGTAGCAGTAGTTCAATCTTTTTCCTTGCTGTGTAGTATTTTATCATGTGACTATGCAATACTTTTTCCATTCTGCTGTAAATGGACATTTTATTGTTGCTAGGCTTTTGGTATTTTGAACAATACTGCTTTTAGAATTTTTGTACATATCTTTCCTTTATTTTTGGTGGTGCTGAAGATTTTACCCAGGGGCACTCTACTTGTGAGCTACATCCTCAACTATTTTTAAATTTTATTTTCAAATATGGTTTTGCTAAGTTGCTCAGCATGGCCAGAAACTTGTGATCCTCCTGCCTCAGCCATCCAAATAGCTGGGATCACCTATTTGTGCATGTCTGTATACCATAGGCACTTGTTTCGCTTGGAAATACACATAGAACTGGTATTGCTGGGTCAGAGATAATGTATATTTTTTAAAAAAATTATTTTACATTTTATTTTTACTTATTAACACATAGTAACTGTGCATTCTTGAAGGCATTGCTGCACGCGCTGTCTGACAGAGTCACAGTGTGGGGGATGCTGAGGCAGAGCTACACCATGTGGAAACCTGAACAGTGGGGAATGTTAAGTGCTTTATTTATGATACTCATTATATGGATAATAGGGCATATGTTCATCAATAATAAAAATATTTGTTTCCTGAGATTTCAGGAAAATTCCCAGAATGAGACTAAGAATGCAATTAAGTCATGCCATAAGGTGTGTTTCAATATCTCTCAGGATACAAACAATAGTGTTTTTCCTGAAGAGATTCACAGGGAAAAGATTGCAAATCAAGGTTCCTGAGAAAAGCTTAATAATTTATACTAAGCCCCCCATTCTAAAGCCACAACCTGTGCAACATACACTCCCCCCAATAACAGACCCTCCTTTGCCTTACACAGGAATTCATGATGAGTATAGGAAACACATAGTTAATATTAATGACAAATGATTTGAGGTGCAGAGCCTGGCCTTTAGTTAAAGACTACAAAGACATAAGAATTGGTGTGCTGTGACCAAGGATCAAGGAAACTCTGTAAGAAAGCAGTGAATAGGTCATATAAAAAAGGAAATTACCTTGGAAATTAAAAATAAAATAATGTAAAATTAACATAGATATATTTTAGAGGTACATGAGAGTAGTAGGCTTCTAAGTAATAGACTTTCACTATTTTAAGTGTGTTTTACTGGGATTTTAGTTTAGAAGTAAGAAAGCATTCCAATAATCATAGGCATGCTTTAAAGTTAAGGTTAATAAAATAATTATAGGTATGCTTTAAAGTTGTTGTTAATAATAGGTCTGGAGACATGTAATCTAGTTGTGTAGCCTAACTCCTAGTGATTTTTTTTAGAGGCTAAAGGTGTAGAATACAAAGGAATATTCCTGGTATTTATGTTTTTTATTACTAGGAAAACAATATCTTGAACACCATGCATGAATGAATTCCAGGCATGGAATTTAAGAGCTTAATCATGATTGGTTAAGGTTATAGAAAAATATTTTAAACAATGTGCTCAATATCTTAGGTAATCAATATATGTTAGAAAAGATTGTAACTCTTGAAAATCATGCTAGATTACTTGAACATTTTTAATTGGACTACTTTTTAATTTTATTTTTGGGGGGGCTTTGAGGGTATCCATTAACTACCTGAAAAAACACCTGTAAATAAGATATAAAAAATAGAGGCCCCTCTAGGGGCAGCAGATTTTTTTCTGGAGGCTACTTGTAACTTACAAACCATTGCCCCGTTTCTTCTCCTTTTGCCTACGCCACTCCTCCTTCAGTTCCCCTGATCCCCCAATGGGGCTGGACCCTGGCAATGCATTTTTTGTTTGTTTGTTTGGTACTGGGGATAGAACTCAGAGGCACTTGACCACTTAGCCACATCCTCAGCCCTATTTTGTATGTTATTTAGAGACAGGGCTCACTGAGTTGCTTAGTACTTCACTATTTATGAGGCTGGCTTTGAACTCATGATCCTCATGCCTCAGCCTCCCTAACCTCTGGGATTACAGGCGTGTGCCACCATGCCTGGCTTAACTGTGCATATTAGTGGGTTTTGGTATGATATTTCTACACATGCATACAGCATGCAAGGATGCAATCTCACTTTCCTTTATCCACTTCCCCCTGCCTTCACACCTTCTATTAATCACTATTCTATATTCAGGTTGACAATTTTTAGCTTTCACATATGAGAGGAAATATGCACTACTTATCTTTCAGTGTCTTTCCTTGTTTTATTTAATATAATGTCCTCCTGAACCATTTATTTTGCTGCAAATGACAGGATTTTCTTTATGTTCTAAGAGTATCTCACTGTGGATATATGGATTAAAAATCCATCCATCTGTTTGATGGACACCTAGGCAAATGTCCATATCTTAGCTTTTGTGAATAGCATCACATAAGAATGAGTGCCTAGGTATCTCTTTGGCATGATGATTTGCTGTCCATTGGATGAACACACAGAAGTGGAAAAGATGAATCATGTGTAGATCTATTTTCAGTTTGTTTGAAGAATGTCCATACTGATACTGTTCTCATGGTGAGTGTAGTAATTTACATTCTCACCAGCAGTGTGTAGGAGGTCCTTACTCTCACCAGCACTGGTAGGCTATTTATTTATTTGGTTCTGGGGATGGAACCCAGGGGAATTTTACCACTGAGTTAGATCTCTAGCTCTTTTAACTTTTTTATTTTGAGACATGACCTTGATAAATTGCCCAGATTGGCCTTGAACTTGAATTCTGCCTGTCTGAGTCAGGGATTAAGGGAATGTACCACTGCACTCAACTGGACATTCTAATTGGGTGAGATGATATCTCATTCTATTTTTGATTTGCATTTCCCTCATGGCCAATTATATTGAATATTGCTTTGTTTACTTATTGGCCATTTGTATTTGTTTGAGAAGTGCCTTTTTAGATGACTTGAACATTTTTTTAAAAATTTTTTATTGTTGGCTGTTCAAAACATTACATAGTTCTTGATATATCATATTTCACACTTTGATTCAAGTGGGTTATGAGCTCCCATTTTTACCCCATATACAGATTGCAGAATCACATCAGTTACACATCCATTGATTTACATATTGCCATACTAGTGTCTGTTGTGTTCTGCTGCCTTTCCTATCCTCTACTATCCCCCCTCCCCTCCCCTCCCCTCCCCTCTTCTCTCTCTGCCCCCTCTACTGACATTCATTTGTCCCCCTTGTATTATTTTTCCCTTTCCCCTCACTTCCTCTTGTATGTACTTTTGTATAACTCTGAGGGTCTCCTTCCATTTCCATGCAATTTCCCTTCTCTCTCCTGGGAATCAACCTAACAAAAGAGGTGAAAGACTTATACAATGAAAACTACAGAACCCTAAAGAGAGAAATAGAAGAAGATCTTAGAAGATGGAAAAATATACCCTGTTCATGGATAGGCAGAACTAACATCATCAAAATGGCGATATTACCAAAAGTTCTCTATAGGTTTAATGCAATGCCAATCAAAATCTAGAAATAGAGAAAGCAATCATGAAATTCATATGGAAAAATAAACGACCCAGAATAGCAAAAACAATGCTAAGCAGGAAGTGTGAATCAGGCGGTATAGCGATACCAGACTTCAAACTATACTACAGAGCAATAGTAACAAAAACAGCATGGTACTGGTACCAAAACAGGCGGGTGGACCAATGGTACAGAATAGAGGACACAGAAACCAATCCACAAAACTACAACTATCTTATATTTGATAAAGGGTCTAAAAGCATGCAATGGAGGAAGGATAGCATCTTCAACAAATGGTGCTGGGAAAACTGGAAATCCATATGCAACAAAATGAAACTGAACCCCTTTCTCTCGCCATGCACAAAAGTTAATTCAAAATGGATCAAGGAGCTTGATATCAAATCAGAGACATGCCGTCTGATAGAAGAAAAAGTTGGCTACGATCTACATACTGTGGGGTTGCGCTCCAAATTCCTCAATAGGACACCCATAGCACAAAAGTTAATAACTAGAATCAACAAATGGGACTTACTCAAACTAAAAAGTTTTTTCTCAGCAAAAGAAACAATAAGAGAGGTAAATAGAGAGCCTACATCCTGGGAACAAATCTTTACTCCTCACACTTCAGATAGAGCCCTAATATCCAGAGTATACAAAGAACTCAAAAAATTAGACAATAAGAGAACAAACAACCCAATCAACAAATGGGCCAAGGACCTGAACAGACACTTCTCAGAGGAGGACATACAATCAATCAACAAGTACATGAAAAAATGCTCACCATCTCTAGCAGTCAGAGACTTGAACATTTTTAATTGGACTACTCTTTTATTTCAGTTTCCTATGTATTCTTGATATTAACCCTCTGTGGAGGTGACAAGCATTTTATCACATTCTGTACATTGTCTCTTCACTTTGTTAATTTCTTCCTTTGCTGTACAGAAGCATTTCAGTTTGATGTTATTTCACTTGTCAATTTTTGCTTTTGTTTCCTGTGATTTTGGGGGTTTTATCCAGGAATTAATTGTCTCTGTCAATGTCTTGAGATATTTCCCTGTTTTCCAAACTAGATTGAAATTTCAGGTCTTCTATCCATTTAGGTCTTTTATCCATTTTGAATTGAGTATTTCCAGGGTCACAGATGGGGGTCCATTTTCTGCCTTCTACATGTGAAGATCTGTTTTCCCCAGCACTATTAATTGAAGAGACCATCATTTCTTCAGTATGTGTTTTAAGGGCCTTTGCTGAGAATAAGTTGGGTGTAGACATGTGAGTTTATTCCTGGGATCTCTACTCTGTTTTGGTGGTCTGGGTATCTGTTTTTATCCAAATATCAATCTGTTTTTGTTACTACAGTTCTGTTGTGTGTCCTGAAATCAGGTATGTGATGCTTACACCTTTCTTCTTCTTTTTTTTTTTAGAGAGAATTTTTAATATTTATTTTTTAGTTCTCGGCGGACACAACATCTTTGTCTGTATGTGGTGCTGAGGATCGAACCCGGGCCGCATGCATGCCAGGCGAGCGCGCTACCGCTTGAGCCACATCCCCAGCCCAACACCTTTCTTCTTTATGCTCAAGATTGCTTTGGCTCTTAGATGTGTTTTTTGCTTCCATAGGAATTGTGGGACTGCTTTTCCTCACTCTGTGAAAACTGGCATTGGTGTTTTGGTGGGGATGACATTGCATCTGTAGATTACTTTGAACAGTATTGACATTTTAACAACATAAATTTCTCTAGTCCATGAGCGTGACAAGTCTTTCCTGGATGTGTGTTTTCTTTAATTTCAAGGCTACTTGTTCTCTGGTCATTGGGTACCACCTGGGCTTGGAAGCCTAAGTCTTGCACTTTCTGCTTGGCTTTGTCTCCAAGCAGTTGGGCCTGTGGTGATGTATTCACTCTTGTAGTCACAGGGAAATGATGGTGAAGTTGAAAGTACAGCTGTGACTACTAGGTCATAGGGCAGGACCAACTCTAGGAATGGGTGAAAATGTAAGATGGCACCCAGCCTAGATCATGGGAACTGTAAAATGTATAATATGTGTTCCAATTCTGTGACAATACAGTCATGTGAACTCTGGGTGACTCTCCAAATTGTGTTTGGGCTCTATTAGTTCTGTGGAAATCTCCTGTGCAGTCATCTGTGGTGGCAATGGGGACCATTGGGGATCTCCTACATCCTTTTTCCCCATAAGAAGTCTGTCTTGGTCAACCCAGGTGGGACAGAGTGTTGGAGAAACAGAGTGGCTGAGGTTGCTACCTTCAGTTTTTGTGTACTAAATAGATTGTGTTACTTCCCTGCTAATCTCTGGCTTACTTCCTTAACCACTCCATTCTGAATATAGTTTTATATTCTTTCTGTGTGTTGGGGAGAAAAGTAGTGATAGGCTACTCTATTTGGCCATATTACTGACATCAAATTTTCTTTTTTTTTATGACAGTAAATTAACTATAGCATTGATATGCAGTTCTAACTTCTTGTATGTATGTATGTGTATATATATATATATATATATATATATATATATATATATATATATATCTGCAGTGGTCCTACTGTCACAGCGTATGACCACACAGATTTCCACAGAAGTCACAGGCCCCAAACACAGTAACACAATATATCCCCCACTCTTTCTCTGTGGCCTTGGCTCCTTATTCTCTTCACTTATTTTATTTATTTATCCTTGTGTTGATGCAACTTTTGTCTCAGTTATTCAGATTTATAATAGATCTTGATAATCTTTAGAATACTTTGCCTATATTGTATTTTTCAAGCACATCTTGGTCATTTTTGATTCCTTCCTTGCTTTTAAATATTTTCAGAATTCAGTTGTCAAGTTCCATAAAAATACCTGCTGAATTTCACTTAAATTGTACAGATATATAGTGGAATTAGAGGAGACTATATGTCTGAAATATTGATTTTTTTAAAAGAAGCCTGTGTGCTTTTGCTTGTAACATCATTGAAAAATTTTGTAGAGGCTAAAGGTGTAGAATACAAAGGAATATTCCTGGCATTAATGTTTTTTATTACTAGGAAAACAGTATCTTGAATATCATGCATGAAAGAATTCCAGGCACAAAAATCCAGTAAGGGTTACAAAATAAGTAAAACCAAGTGTCAGTAATTTTCTAGAGTACATTTGGAGTCAAGCCAAACCTTCTCAGCAATATCAGCATATACAACACCTTGAACAAGAGCACAGGAACTGCTAAGACTCCTCTATATGTTATCCTGGATGTCCAAGAATATGAGTGAAAACATGACCAGGAGAGACCTATTTGAGATAAGAACTGAAATAAGATCTCAGAAAATTATAGTGCAAGACAGACCCAAACTTAATTTCTTTTTTGTGTTTGTTTGTTTGTTTTCAGCAGTGGTGATGGTGCTATTTGTTTCAAATTATCTTACTGTGAAACAGAAAACCAGATAAGGCATAAAACGAATCTATAAAATTAAAAGTACAATTATACATTCAACTTCAATGCAGCAAAGTTGATTGGTTTCTTGAAATTAAGTCAAGAAACAGAACACTACAGTGCTGTGATTTTGTGTGACTTGTCCTGCAAAACCAAGTGCTGGAATCTTGGTCCCCAATATTGAGAGGTGGTAGATCTTCAGGGGGCGAGGCCAAGTGGAAGGTGATCAGGTCCTGGGAGCCACACTATAGTTTTGATGGTGAATGTCCTCAAAGGCTCATGTGTTAAATGTTTGGTTCCCAGGGTGAGTTTAATGGGAGGTGATGGAAACTTTAGGAAGCAAAGTTCTTAGGTCACTGAAAGCTTGCCCTTGATGGGGACTGCAAGACATCTGCCCTTCCTCTTCCTTGTCCTCCTTCTCTTTGCTCCCTGGGTTGTGATGCAAGTAGTTTTGCTCTGCCATGTTCTCCCAGCATGATGTGAATCCTCGCCATAGAACCAAAGTGATGGGGTTGCCTGATTGTGGACTCAAACCTCTAAGACTGTGAGACAAATAAACCTTTTTTTCTTGGAAAGTTAATTATCTCAGGTATTTAATATTAGTGATGAGAAACTAAATGATGGCTAACAGAGGACACCACCCTGTATTCATCAGCTTTCTACTGAGGAGTTAGAAGAAGGTGACACCTGAATTCTGAAGGTATCGTATGTGATGTTTAGTTTGTAAATTCAACTTCAATCCTTTCTGACATCTTCATAAATTTCTGGAGATTAAAAAACGGTTGAGATCTTCTCCTGGGTATGTGCTCTCGCTGCCTTGGCCATGCCTGAATACTTCAGCCAAACTTCTGGTGCTCACAGTGAACAAGGCCATGTAAACAGTGGTAATGTAAATTAAGCATATTTAGCAAAGCTTGTTCTTTTCTCTGTACTTTCTCTGATATGCTATATATATGGTTGGTTAATATGTGATTTTCTCTAGTGTTTCACTTTTTATCTTCTTTTATCTTTTTTTCCTTGAGTTGAATTTAATTGCTGGTATGTAGTAGACATAGATTGAATGTCATTAAGAAATAAATATACAAACAATAACTTTGTTTTACATATGTCTTATATTTTGAGTTTCCTGGATCTCTTTACTTTGGAAAATTAAAATTATTTTTCAGACTCATTAACTCTATCTTTAAACTTTTGCCTTTTGTTTTGTTTTGTTTTATTGTTTAATTTGGGTTTTTTCTGTCTTTCTTTTTTTTTTGGTGGAAATTCAAACATTTTATTGAGGCATACAAAATGGTTTACCTACTAGTCATGTACACCACATGGAATTTTCATAAATTCCCCTGTGATACAGACCCAGATGAAGAAACAGAATATTATGATTACCTCAAATCTCCAGTTTGTTCCTGTTCTGCATGTTAAGCACTCTCCTGATGTTTAATAACATAATTTTTGCCCACATTTCTGACAAGTGGAATCATATAGTCTGTTCTTTTCTGGGATTTGCTTTCCTCAATTATTAAATATGTGAAGTTTATCCATAATGTTGCATATATTTATAGATCATTTATTTTCATTGTAGTATGTTTAAATTGGATTTTATTTTTACTATTTTGTAAAATAGCTATTTTCTCTCCTGACACAGAAAAAAATTGGTGATCCACTAGAGATTCCAAAAATATTATCATTTAGGTTTATTCAAGAAAGTATTCAAAGATGAGAGCAGCTCATGGTAGAATACTACTACCCATATGTGTTTGTAAATTCATAGCAGCTTTGACAGAGAATACCACAGTATATTTTAACAAATTTTCATCACATGGTTTTCATAACTTGATATGTTTACTTATTTTGAAAATCTTCGTATATAGAATAAGTCACCTTGGTGGGGGTCCAGCCCCACTGGGGATCCAGGGGTCCTGAAGGAGGAGTGGCATTGGTGAAAGAAGCAGAGACTGGATGACTTGTTGCAAGATACAAGCAGCCTCCAGAAAGATCTGCTGCCCCCATAGGGCCCTTTACTTTTATATCTTTTTTTACAGGTTGTGAGGATGGACTTAGGCCTGAACCTAAGCAACTCCATTTAAAAAATTGCAGTTTGAAATCTGCAGTCTCAGCAGGCACACCTAAAAGAGCCCTCCAGTGTGGCCTCACACATAAACAAGTCACTTCCCCAACCCAGAGCAAGTGAAGCCTTTGGCAGGCTGTCCTCACCTGATAGGAGGGAAAAGGGAGAAGATCAGGGTGGAAATCACAGGACTAGGGTAAATGGTGTTATGGAGAAATCCATTGGTAGGTGATAAGGATGAAAAGGAGGGTCAAAAGCCCCCAAATTTAGTTTAAATAATAGAGCTAATTCAGCCAGCTGAAAGAAGGATACACTCAAGCTGGAGAGCCTGATGAGGACCTGACATCCCATCATTTATTATGGTTTTCCTGATCCTTTGCTTTATCCTCTCTGGTCTCAAACTCTACCACCTCATCTGGACACTGATGAGAAACACAACTTCTCCATATGACCCTCTCCTCAACCGGTAGTACACTCCACAACAGGAGAAGCCTGCCTTGGTTCCAGACCTGATCACCCGGGTCTGAGTGAGTGTGCATGCATGCATCTGCTAGGCTTAAAGCCTAAAGCTTGAGACTTTTGATCTGACACTTGAACTTAGCATGCAGAGGGAATGTCTGTCATTAGCCTGTCATGATTAAGTGTGTTTGCAGTGCTTAGACTTAATCTAGAATTGTTTGCTGTGAATTGATTATATCTATTGCAGTGCCTAGCATTAAGGATTGTTGTTTTCTTGATTAAGAACCTATAGGGCTGGGGTTGTGGCTCAGTGGTGGAGCAGTTGCCTTACATGTGTGAGGCACTGTGTTCTATTCTCAGAACCACATACAAATAAATGAATAAAATAAAGGTCTGTCAACAATTTAAGAATATTTTTTTAAAAAGACCCTACAGAGTGGAATTTTATTTAGTGATCTGAGTAAATAAAGCATTGAAGAGGGCAGAAGCAGAAGGACATTATTTATTTCTCCCCTTTGACTGCACACATCACAATTTTGCCCCCTGGCAACACAGGTGTTTTTTTTCAGGTAGTTAATGGATAGCCTCAAAGCCTGAAACTTCTTTGACTTACATGATTTTCAGGAGTTTCAATCTTTTCTGACATGTATTGATTACCTAAGATATTGAGTACATTGATTAAAATATTTTTCTATAACCTTAGCCAATCATGATTAAGCTTTTACATTTCACCTCAATCATTAGGTGCTAGGTTATGCAATTAGACTACATGTCTTCTGACCTACTATTCACTTTTAACTTTAAAGCATACCTATAATTATTTTATTAACCTTTAAAGCATACCTGTGATTATTGGAAAGCTTTCTTACTTCTAAACTAAAATCCCAGTAAAACACACTTAAAGTAGTGAAAGTCTATTACTTAAAAGCCTACTAGTTCATTATTTTATTTTTAATTTCCAAACTAATTTCCATTTTTCATATGACCTATTTAACTGCTTTCTAAAAGAGTTTCCTTGATCCTGGGTCAAAGCACAACAATTCTTATATCTTTGTAATCTTTGACTAAAGGGCAGGCTTTGCCCCTCAACCCATTTACCATTAATATTAACTATGTGTTTCCCATTCTCATCATGAATTCCTGTGTAAGGCAAAAGATGGTTTGTTGGTGGGGGGAATGTATATTTATTTTCCTATTTTCTTTGAGAGGGATACAATAATCTTCCTTTAATTAAGTAAGCTACATATGGTGGTTCTTGTACTGTTGGCACAGCAATTATTTTTCTGTAGCTAGGCTGTTGCACAGGTTGTGGCTTTAGAATGGGAGGCTTAGTGTAAATTGTTCAGCTTTTCTCAGGAACCTTGATTTGCAATCTTTTTCCTATGAATTTCTTGAGAAATAACACTATTGCTTGTATCCTGAGAGATATTGAAACACACCTTGGGGCACGTCTTAATTGTATCCTTAGTCTCATTCTGGGAAGTTTTCTGCAATCTCAGGCAATGTGTACTTTTATCATTGATTGACATATGCCCTGATATCCATGTCTTGAGTATCATAAACTAAACACTTAACATTCCTTATCATTCCAGTTTCCAGATGGTGCGGCCCTGCCTCACATCCCCCACACTGTGACACTGTCAGACAGCAAGTGCAGGAACGCCTTCTCCATCACTTTAAATAGAATAAAATTTACCAGAAAAAAAGTCAATCATAAATATTTATATTTCTGTTTTAGTTAGCTTGATATCACAGTGACTAGAAAACCTGGGAAGAGCAATTAAGGAAGAAGAGTTTATTTTGGCTCATGATCTTATAAATCTCAGTCTATAGACAGTGGACTTTATTGCTCTGGGCTGGAGGTGAGACAGACCATCATGGCAGAAATATGTGGTGGAGGAAAGTAGCTCAGAACATGGCAACAAGGACACAGAGAGAGAGCTCTGCTCACCAAGGAAATAATATAAACCCCAAAGACACATGCCAGTGCCTCCTACAGTCACAATATACCTACCTACAGTTAGCACCTAGTTAATCCATATCAGTGAATTAATCAAATGCTTAGTGCACACCTCCATCTAATCATTTGCTTTCTCAATCTTCTTGCATTGTCACACATGAGCTTTTGGGGGTCACCTCATAACTAAACCATAACAATGTCCAAGTAAACCTCACATCCATGTCTTAAAATGGATTCTTTTATAAATAAGAATGATAAAAATATTTTGCATTCAGTTAACTTTTTCTAATTCAAAAGTTTGTTCAAACTGCCCTCAACTACAAAAATAGAAATATAAAGGACACTAACTTTTGTATTTATTTTTATTTAAATGCTTTATTTATTTATTTTTATTTATACTTGACAATAGAAAGTATTTTGACATATCATACAAACATGGAGTATAACTTCCCATTTTTGTGGTAATACAAATATGAAGTTACACTGATCGTGTATTTACAGATGAACATAGGAATGTTATGTCTGATTCATTCTACTGTGTTTCCTAATTCCATTCCCCCTCCATTCCCCTCAGTATCCCTTGTCCAATTTTGTGAATCTCCACTCTTCCCCACCACCTTGCAACCTATGTGAGTCAGTGTCCACATATCAGAAAGAACATTTGGCATTTGGTTTTGGGGATTGGCTTATTTCACTTAGCATGATAGTCCAGTTCCATCTATTTACTGGTAGATATATATATATATATATATATATATCAATATCACAGTTTCTTTATCCATTCCCCTCTTAATTCATTCATCTTTTTAAAAATTGGTCTAATTATTTATACAGGACAATAGAATGCATTTTGACACATCATACATAAAAGCAGTATAACTTCTCATTCTTCTGCTTGTACATGATGTACAGTTACACTGGTTGTGTAATCATATATGTACATACAGTCATAATGTCAAATTTATTCTACTTTTTAATCCTCATTCCCCCTTCCCTCCCTTCACTCCCCTCTGTCTAATCAAAAGTGCCTCTATGCTTTCCTAGCCACCCCCAACCCCTTATTGTGAATTAGCATCCACATGTCAGACAAAACATTCAGCCTTTGGTTCTTTGGGACTGGCATATTTTGCTTAGTATGATGGTTTCCATCTCCATCCATTTACCAGCAAATGCCATAATTTCATTATTCTTTAAGGATGAGAAATATTCCATTATGTAGATATACCACATTTTCTTTATCTATTCATCTGTTTATGGGCACTTAAGTTGGTTTCATAACTTGGCTATTGTGAATTCAGCTGTTATGAACATTGATATGTCTATCCCAATGTAGTATGCTAATTTTAAGTCCTTTGTGTATAAACTGACCAGTGAGATAACTGGATCAAATAATAGTTCCATTCCTAGTTTTCTGAGGAATCTCCATACTGCTTTTCATATTGGTTTCAACAATTTGTAGTCCCACCAAAAGAGTATGAGTGTATCATTTTCCCGACATCTTTGACAACACTTATTATTGTTTGTGTTCTTAGTAGCTGCCATTCTAAGTGGAGTGATATGAAATCTTAGAGTAATTTTGATTTACATTTCTCTAATTACTAGAGATGTTGAAAATTTTTCATATATTTGTTGATAGATTATATTTTTTTCTGTGAAGTTTCTGTTCAGTTCCTTAGCCCTTTTATTTATTGAGTTATTTGTTGTTGTTAAGTTTTTTGAGTTCTTTATATATCCTGAAGATTGATGCTCTATCTGAGGTGCACGTGGTAAAGATTATATTTCATTCTTTTGGTTCTCTTTTTTCATTATTGATTATTCCCTTTGCTGAAAAGAAGCTTTTTTGTTTCTGCCAATCCCATTTATTGATTTTACTTCTTGCACTTTAGGAGTCTTGTTAAGGAAGTCAGTTCCTAAGCCCAAATGGTGAAGATTTGGGCCTACATTTTCTTGTATTAGATGTATAATCTCTGTTCTAGTTTCTAAGTCTTAGATCCATTTTGAGTTGAATTTCATGCATAGTGAGAGTAGAAGTTTAATTTCATTTTGCTACATACTCTTTCCATTGTTCCCAGTACCATTTGTTGAAGAGGCTATCTTTTTTCCAATGTATATTTTCGGTGCCTTTGGGTAGTATGAGATAACTATATTTATGTGGTTTTGTGTCTGTTTCTTTAAGTTTGCACCATTGTTCTACAGGTCTGTTTTGGTACCCATGCCTGCATGCCTGGTCACTTTTGTTACTATGGCTCTGTAGTGAAGTTTAAAGTCTGATATTGTGATGCCCTCTGCTTCACTCTTCTTCCTAAGGATTGTTTGGGATATACTTGTCTCTTATTTTTCCAAATGATTTTCATGATTGCTTTTTCTACTTCTATGAAGAATGTCATTGAAATTTTAATAGGAATTGCATTTAAATCTTTATAGCCCTTTTGGTATTATGAACATTTTAACAATATTAATTCCACCTATCCAAGAATATGAAAGTTCTTTACATCTTCTAAGGTCTTCTTCAAATTATTTCTTGAGTATTCTGTAGCTTTCATTGTAGAGGTCTTTCACTTTTTTGTTAGACTGATCCACAAGTCTTTTTGTTTTTGAGGCTACTCTTAATGGGCTAGTTTTTCTAATTTCTTCTCTCCCCCCAAAAATAAAACCAACAAAACAAAACAAACAGGAAACTAAAACAAACAAACAATAACAACAACAAAACATGGGAATCATTCTAATAAAAGTGGTGAATGACCTCTACAAAGAAAATTACAGAAGTCTAAAAGAAAGAAATTGCCTTTTTTCAAACCTGACACTCACATATTTTATTAATTCTGAAAAATTCTCAGACAAATTTTTTACATATATCCTCTAACCATTATGTAATATAGTTCTCTCTTTATGAAATCCTTATTGGACTTATATTGAGATTTATAATAATCTTTTTCAAATTATTTATTTATTTATTTATGTTAGTACTGGATCTCTGTGTTGCTTTAGAAGAAATTTTCAGATCTTTTGATTCAGAAATATTTTAAAATTATTTCACATTTTCTTGTTTAATTCACTTTTTGAGCTTTTATATAATTATAGCAATAAGAGGCATTTTAAGGTTAAATTTGCTTTACAAATATATCTGGTATTTTATTGTTTTAATAATGTCCCTTTCTTTGATTGTATGATTTGTTTTCATAACTTTAAGTATTTCAAATGTAGTGTCCTTTTTGTGTAGGACTGAAATTAGGCTCTACTCTCCTGCCAGGTGTTTAAAACCAAGTTGGTAAAAACTGACCTTATTCCTGTCTACTTTTAAGAGTCAGCAGATATTCCCCAGAGATCACTCTTAGGGACATGTGTGAAGCTTCTTTGCTCCTTTAGCTTTCCTTTATCATTAGTACCATCTGCCAGGAGGGCTGAGAGTCTTGATGACCATACATGGCTTCTCTTGGAAGCATCAGGGACATTTCTTTGCGTAATGTGCATTGGTTGGCTTCCTTTTCTCTAGGGTCCTTTCAATCTCCCTGATCAGCAAGTCAGGTGACTTACCAGAGTTGCAGGGCCCAGAGAGGGATCAGATACAATGTATAAAAGAGAGCACTTACTCTTCACCTAGATAAACTTTCATTTTATAAACTTTTACATTATACTTAGACATATATAGTTCTCAGATATATACTTATATCTAGTCATATATTAAGGGTTTCAACTATATTCTTAGAACTTAAAATAATAGTTATTAATCTAGCAAGTTATAAAGTAATCATTTAAAGGACTTTTAAGAAGGTAAAAACCCTAATTCTCTTAATGCTTAGATTTTCTAAGTAATAAAACTTAACAGATACAAGAAAATTATCTTAATAGATAAGAGCAGATCAATATTTTGGACTTTGTTTTATATCAGTACATTAAAGTTCAAACAATTTTGACTACCCATACTAATTACAACCAATTTAATCACAAACAAAAAAATTGTAGATGTACCTTCTGCAAACATTCTGTGACTTACATAGACATTCACAACTTGTTTATATCCTTAGTTTTGTCTTCTCTTTTGTTTTGGACTTTAGCAAAAGAATATTACTTTACCAGACAAAACACCTTCTCATCCTGAAACGTTTCTTTTACCTTCTAATTTTCTGTACTAAAATTATTTTCTTACCTATAATTTGCTTTTATTTTTTCTAGTTTTGGACACTTTCTTACATTCATATTCTGAAATAATCCTTATGAATATTTGTGGTGAGCTGTTCTAATTAGACCGTGGTCGCCATTACAAGATGGCGCTGGCTCCGCTGTGGTCTGTAACAAACAACTCCTTATTTGGGAGAGTTGGCGCATGGTTTTTCACCACCCTATGAGAAAGCTCCACTTGGCAGCTTTGCATTGGGGCTTGAGATGCTTTATTAAGGCTGGGAGGGGCATCCGAGGGTTAGAAGAAGAAATATCAAGGACCTGAATAAACTGCTGAAAGAAGATTCCTGAGTTGCGTCTTCCTTGTGGGCAAGGGGTCGCGACAAGTGGTGCCAAAACCCGGGAATCAGAACTTTCAACAGTCAGGGGTGGTGCACCGGTTAGTCCCAGGTAAGTGGGATCCGCGATCAAAGCGGGGATAGTCCCTGGTAAGTGGGATCCGCGACCAAAGCGGGGATAGTCCCTGGTAAGTGGGATCCGCGACCAAAGCGGGGCAGCTCCTCTGTAAAGAAAGAGAGAGCCTTACATTTTATTGCAGCTGCACTGTGTACTTTCGCTTTTGTTTTCTGTGTTTTTATTGTTGTATTTCGCTTTTGTTTTTTGTGCCTCTTTTGTTGTTGTGTCATGGGTGCCGCATCTTCAAGTCCGCTTCTCCTGGCCCTAGATGGCCTGTTACGTTCCAAGGGCCTGGAAGTGAAACATAGTACTTTACAGAGATTTTTACAGAAGATAGATATCGCTGCACCGTGGTTTGCATTTTCGGGCAGCCTCACTATACCTAGTTGGGATAAATTAGGCAAAGATCTTGACTTTGCTTCTGAGCAGGGCATATTAGAGGGTGGGGTGATACCCCTTTGGAAAATGGTCTGCAGTTGCCTTACGGATGGCAGATGTCAGGAAGCACTTACTAAAGGACAGGAAGTTCTAGAGCAATTACATGAGGAGAAATCAGAGACGGCAGGAAGTGAGGTGCCTCAGGAGGATGGGAGTGTGCGGAGTGTGAAGCAGGGGAGGAGACGATTGTATCCAGATCTTAGTACACTGCACACACCCCCATGCGAAAGTGGGTCAGAGGAGGAGGTAGATGAGGAGGAAGAGCTCGGGAGGCTGTCTCGTCAGCTAGAGAGTTTGGCTGTAGGAGAAGGGAACAAAAATAAACAGGGGCTCAAGAAAAACGATCCCCCGGATCCACCGCCGTATGGTGGGGGTGTTTCGGGGAGAGCTTTCCATGCCCAAACATGGAGGGCTGTTAACGCTGAGATGGGTCTTGTTTATCCAGTTTTTCAGGATAACAACAGGGGAAGATTCCATGAACCCTTAGATTTTAAAATTGTGAAGACCCTGGCGGAGTCCGTGCGCACTTATGGGGTGGATGCCGCCTTCACACTAACTCAGGTGGAGAGTCTGTCTAGATACTGCATGACTCCCTCTGATTGGGCTAGCCTTGTTCGGGCTTGTGTTTCCCCGGGTAAATATTTGGACTGGAGAGCATTTGTGCTAGAGGGCACAATAGAGCAGGCCGCCCAAAACCATGCGGCGGGACACCCCATTGGGACAAGGATATGCTTTTGGGGCAGGGTAGATTTGCAAATCAACAGACAGGATTTCCTCCTGAGGTATATGATCAAATTAACAGCATTTGCATTCGGGCATGGAAGTCACTTCCAAATAGAGGAGAGGTGTCTGGTAATTTGACCAAGATTCTACAAGGCCCTACAGAACCCTTTTCAGATTTTGTAGCAAGGATGGTGGATGCCGCTGGAAAGATTTTTGGGGATCCTGATAGAGCCATGCCCTTTATCAAGCAATTGGTTTTTGAGCAATGTACCAAGGAATGTAAAGCAGCAATCACTCCTTATAAAAATAAGGGCATAGAAGCATGGATGAAAGTGTGTAGGGAGATTGGAGGACCTTTAACTAATGCAGGTCTTGCAGCTGCTGTCCTTCGGATTGCAAAAGGGGGCAGTCCTGGTGCTGGAACATGCTTCCATTGTGGTCAACCCGGTCATTTCAGACGTGAATGTCCCCCAAAAGACAAGTTTACTAGACCTCCTTACGGTGGCCCTTCCAATGGCCCTCGTCAGCCGGGACTATGTCCAAAATGTAAAAAGGGGAGGCATTGGGCAAAAGAGTGTAGATCAGTGAAGGACATCCATGGACAGCCTATTTCAGCTGGGCCAAAAAACGGCCGAAGGGGCCCCCGACCCCAGGGCCCACAAATATATGGGGCAGTGGAGAATGTCACACCCAGACCCGAGACATGGCCATCTCTACGCCATCCCATGAGACGCGGAGAGCCACTACAGGTGCCGCGGGATTGGACCTCTGTTCCACCTCCAGACTCGTATTAACACCTAAGATGGGAGTCCAATTGGTGGAAACTGAGTTCAAAGGGCCTTTACCACCTGGCACTGTAGGTTTGCTGATTGGACGTGCATCCTCTATTTTACAAGGTCTTCATGTCTTTCCCGGAGTCATTAGCCCTGATACTGTAGGGGCAGTAAAGGTTATGGTGGAGGCTCCAAAGGGCATTGTGTCTATCTCCCCAGGGGATCGGATTGCTCAATTATTAATTTTGCCTAGTTTACATAATTACTTCCCTGCTGACTCAAGGTCACGGATGGGAAGTGAGATTGGAACCACCGGAGAGAATTGTGCCTATTTGTCACTAGATATGAGCAATTGCCCCACTTTGGAATTAAGCATAGAAGGTAAATCTATTGTGGGATTGCTGGATACAGGAGCAGACCATAGTATCATAGCCTTTAAGGACTGGTCTAAGGGATGGCCAGTGCAGACTTCTGATCAATCCCTGAGAGGACTTGGATATGCCCAAGCCCCTCAAATCAGCTGTAGACATCTATCTTGGAAGGACCCGGAAGGGCACAATTGCACCTTTCAACCTTATGTATTTGATTTACCTATCTCTTTATGGGGCCGTGATCTGATGAAAGACATGGGGTTCACTCTTAGTAATGACTATTCCCCAGTGTCTCAACAAATTATGCAAAATATGGGGTATAGGCCAGGTCTAGGACTAGGAAAACACTTCCAGGGGCGTAGGCATCCTGTGCAAGGTCATCAAAAGCTTAACAGATTTGGTCTGGGTTTTTCCTAGGGGCCACTGGGGCTCAAATACCCATAACATGGCTCACCGAGGAGCCTGTTTGGGTGCCTCAGTGGCCTCTTCCCTCGGTTAAATTGGCAGCAGCCCATAATTTAGTCAAAGAACAACTTGACTTGGGTCACATCCAACCTTCTACTTCTCCATGGAATACTCCCATATTTGTTATTAAGAAAAAATCAGGAAAGTGGCGCCTACTGCATGATTTACGAGCAGTTAATGCTCAAATGCAACTTATGGGGCCCATTCAAAGAGGGCTGCCTCTGCTCTCCTCTGTTCCTCAGGGCTGGCATATTATTGCTATTGACATTAAAGACTGTTTCTTTTCTATTCCTTTGCATCCTAAAGACTCACAGCGTTTTGCCTTCACCCTTCCCTCGTGTAAACACGAGGAACCAGATCTAAGGTTTGAGTGGGTAGTGTTGCCGCAGGGAATGGCTAATAGTCCCACGATGTGCCAGATGTATGTGGGGAAGGCACTCGCACCTCTCAGACATAAGTATTCCTCCATCAAGATCATTCATTATATGGATGATGTGTTATTGGCCGCTAAGCTAGAGCAGACAGTTAATGAGGCCTATAAAGAATTAGTAAAGCTGTTAGCTCAATATGGGCTACATATTGCACCTGAAAAGGTTCAAACGGGGAATTCTATTGAGTATTTGGGAGCGATAATTGGGTATGACAAATTAAAACCACAAAAAATCACCATAAGAACTCAAGATCTCCAAACTCTAAATGATTTTCAAAAACTGCTGGGAGATATTAATTGGATAAGGGGATATTTACATATTCCTAATAGTGTGCTCCAGCCTTTGTATGCTACCCTTAAGGGTGATCCAGATCTTGCTTCTCCTCGTAGCCTCACCAAAGAGGCTAGAGCGGCCCTTGTAACAGTAGAAGAAGCCATACAACATGCTACTTTATGCAGGCTCCAGAGTGATAAACTTTTCCAGTTATGTGTGCTTGCCACTATGCGGCAGCCTACTGGAGTACTGTGGCAAGATGGGCCTCTACTATGGATCCACCCACATGAATCCCCAGGAAAATCCTTAGAATACTATCCTGATGCTGTTGCAGCGTTAGCACTTAAAGGGATTCAACAAAGCATTCAATTTTTCGGACAATCACCTTCTTCTCTTATTATATCCTATACTAAAGCTCAACTTAATGTTTTGTGTGCTACTCTTGACAACTGGGCTATTTTATGTTGCTCGTTTCAAGGGGATATTGATAATCATTACCCTTCCCATCCATTACTCCATTTTGTTAAAGAACATCCCATCATTTTCCCTAAGGTAACTTCACCCAATCCAATTCCGGGGGCTGTTAATATTTTTACTGATGGTTCCAAGTCTGGAATGGGAGCTTATGTAATTAATGATTCTCCCCCTGTTCAGCATCAATTTGCTCCTGGAAATCCACAATGGGTGGAACTGCAAATTGTTATTGAGGTTTTTAAACAGTGTTCTTTTCCTTTTAATCTTATTTCGGACTCCATCTATGTGGTACAAGCACTAAAAGTCCTGGAGGCCGTGGGAGCTATTAGTAATGCCCACAATGTATCTGCTTATTTTAATCAGCTTCAACAGCTTATCTGTAACCGCACTGCTCCTTTTTATCCAATGCACATCCGGGCTCACACCTCTCTTCCTGGTCCGTTATCACAGGGTAATGCCTGTGCGGACTCAGCCACTAGAGGTCAGTTGATATGCTTGGCTTCCTCCTTAGAGGGGGCTAAATTATTTCACCAGAATTTCCATGTTAATGCTTTAACGCTGCGCAGGCGTTTTTCTATTTCAAGAGCGGATGCTCGTCAGATAGTATTACAATGTCCCCATTGTGTCACATTTCTTCATCCCCCTACTTATGGAGTGAACCCACGGGGATTGAAGCCATTGGTTGTCTGGCAAATGGATGTGACGCACATACCTGACTTTGGTAACCTCAAGTATGTACATGTTTCTGTTGATACGTGCTCTGGAGTTATTCATGCTTCTGCTTTATCGGGAGAAAAGGCACGTAATGTTATTACTCATTGCCTAGAAGCATGGGCAGCATGGGGTGCTCCTGCATCCCTTAAGACTGATAATGGACCTGCTTATACTGGCAGACAATTTACATCCTTTTGCTCTACCATGGGAGTGCAACTTACTCATGGTCTGCCTTACAATCCTCAAGGACAAGGCATTGTTGAGCGTGCTCATCGCACCTTAAAGGAAACTTTACAAAAACAAAAAGGGGGAATAGGAGCTGAACACACTCCTAAAGAACGCCTGTCCTTAGCTCTCTTTACCATTAATTTTTTGAATTTGGATATTCATGGCCGCTCTGTGGCCGATAGACATGTGTCCCCTCAGCCCTCTGTGATTGGCTATGTTAAGTGGAAAGATGTTCTTACGGGCCAATGGAATGGCCCCGACCCCGTGCTGACATGGGCGCGAGGATCTGTATGTGTTTTTCCCCAGGATCGCACGGAACCGTTGTGGGTCCCTGAACGCCTGACAAGAAGAGTCTTGACATCAACCGACCAGCAACAAGAGATACCACAGCAATCCCGTGATGAGGATCTTCACTCTGCTACGTGCTCTGGTTCTGGTGCTGGTGCCGATGGCACAGACGACACCAATGCAGTGGTGGGCAGTGGCACGGGCTTGGCCAATGCCGATGCCGGTTCATAGTAATTCTAGTGTCCTTCCCACTCTTTTCTCTACCTCATGTGAGATGTCTGCTCCCTGTGCCTCTCCTAGAGGGGACATGGAGAGCATTTTTAATCAATCTCAAGTTAATCTCACAGGAGTTTTTTGTTTCAGCCTTGGAAACGCTAATTGCATCAGCCTTAAGACCAAAAATTTGACTAACTGGGAGGACCCATTGCGGTCCAGTCAGGTCTCAGGGAGCATTATCAGTGCCGTACTGAGCCAAGTAGTTTTGGGGAAGCAATCAGGCTCAGGGACCCCCGCAAATAGCTCTGCTTTAAACATAACTACCTTGGCTATTATCTCCAAGGTACTAATCCCAGTGCCTCCTTCTTCTAATAGTACTTACAATGCCACCCATTTCAAGGCCTCCCCTTACTGTACCCCTAATCTTGGTTTCCCCCCAACATTTACGCCTTGTCAGGATCATTCTTGGGAGAAATATCAAGTTGCTAAAGGTTTCTCCCTTTCCCCCTCTCTTAAGAGGCATGTTTATAACTTTAATAACAGTGCCAACTCCTCTACAGGAGTAGGTTGGTCCTGGTTTCAATGGCTGATTTCCAATGAGAAGGGGGCTTCAGCTGATATTTCTGCATTGGCTCAATTGCTGGGAGCCAAAAGCTGGCTAGCTAATGTTTCTGGCACTGTTAGGGAGAGTGATCGAGGTAATAGGCTTACATCTGTTTCGTTCAACTCTCTGCTATATAATGCCACATTGCCCCCTGCAATGGTCTGTGTCCAATCCCCGTTCTTGCTCCTTTTGGCTAATGACACTTCGTCGGGGATGCTGGATTGTTCTAATGTTACCTGTCTCTTATCTGAGTGTTGGAATGGTTCTTGGACTGTAGCAGTGGTTATGAAAATTCCAACTTTTGTCCCAATCCCAGTCACTGCGGACCCAGATAAATTCCCCATTGTTGAGCTACTTAGAGTCCGCAGGGATTTTGGAATTACGGCAGCTATAGTGACAGCTGTGGCAGTGTCTGCTGCTGCAGCGGTCACGGCCGGAGTGGCCATGGCCAGTCAAGTACAAACTGCTGCCACCATTAATCAAGTTGTTCAACAAACTTCCACCATACTTGAATCCCAAAATACAATTAATCAACATATTTTGTCAGGGATTTTAGCTGCCAACCAAAGAATAGATTTACTCCAAGCTCAGGTAGAAGAATTGGCCGACTTGGTGCTTTTGGGTTGTGTTGACCAACGTGCACATTTATGCATAACCTCTGTCAGATTTAATGATTCCAGGAATGCCTCCCGCATCATTGGCGAATATTTGGCTGGAAATTGGTCCATGGCAGCGGAAGACTTGATCCAGTCTCAACTAACCCAGATAGCTGTCTTGAACAGTACCCGTGTCGATCCCGTGACTTTGGGTCAATTCACCGATTGGATATCTTCTGCTTTTTCCTTCTTCAAAGAGTGGGTGGGGGTAGGCATTTTTGGTGCAATGTGTTGCTTCGGTATGTTCCTCTGTTTGTGGTTTCTCTGTCGCCTTAAGGCCCGCAGTGCTCACGATAAGGCTATGATCATACAAGCTCTTGCAGCTTTAGAAAATGGCAACTCACCTCAAGTCTGGCTTGCGCATCTTAAATAGTAAACCTTTGTCATGGTCGTTGCACCCCAAGTTATTATAACATTGCACTGGGATCGACATGACTTTCCTTGTTATTCTCTTAGTGTTGGAAAGCCCTTGCACTCTGCCGGTTTTACTGCCATTGCACGCAGATGGGTTTCCACACTAGTGCTTTTCTATCGCCTTAAAGTCCGTGCCTTTCTTTCAGGGTGCTGTCAACTTGTTTGTCATTAATAACAGCCACAGTTCAGCCTCAGCTATCCCCCTTCGTCCACCATCGTCACGATACAGGATGCGAGGCAAGGCACTGCACTTGAGTGATCCTTGACGTGGACCTCAAGGAGAGCATGTCCTATTGCATGCGGGTTAGACGCGTCCACGCCCCGCCCCACGAAAAAAGGCGTCGGCTGATATGGCCTCGGATCTGGGGAAGGGCCCTCCTTAGGACTGAGCCATACTATGCAGCCACTTCTGCACAGTGGGATAGGACCTCTACTCTCACCTGTATTGTTTTAAGAAAACAGAAAGGGGGAACTGTGGTGAGCCGTTCTAATTAGACCGTGGTCGCCATTACAAGATGGCGCTGGCTCCGCTGTGGTCTGTAACAAACAACTCCTTATTTGGGAGAGTTGGCGCATGGTTTTTCACCACCCTATGAGAAAGCTCCACGTGGCAGCTTTGCATTGGGGCTTGAGATGCTTTATTAAGGCTGGGAGGGGCATCCGAGGGTTAGAAGAAGAAATATCAAGGACCTGAATAAACTGCTGAAAGAAGATTCCTGAGTTGCGTCTTCCTTGCGGGCAAGGGGTCGCGACACAGATTTAATGCAATTCCAAACAAAATCTCAATGGCATTCCTCATAGAAATAGAAAAAGCAATCATGAAATTCATCTGTAAAAGTAAGATACCCAGAATAGCTAAAGCAATTCTAAGCAGGAAGAGTTAAGCAGGTGGTATTGCTATACAGACCTTAAATAATACTACAGAGTAATAGTAACAAAAACAGCATGGTTTGGCACCAAAACAGGCCAGAAGACCAATGGTACAGAATAGATGACATAGAGACTAACCCACAAAATTACAACTATCTTATATTAGACAAAGGTGCCAAAAACATGCACTAGAGAAAAGATAGCATCTTCAACAAATGGTGCTGGGAAAACTGGAAATCCATGTGCAACAAAATGAAAATTAAACCCCTATCTCTCACCAAACACAAACTTAACTCAAAATGGATCAAGGACCTATGAATTAAATCAGAAACTCTGCGTCTAATAGAAGAAAAATTAGGCCCTGATCTTCATCACATGGGATTAGGCCCCAATTTTCTTAATAAGGCACCTATAGTGCAAGAATTAAAACCAAGAATCAATAAATGGGATGGAATCAAACTAAAAAGTTTCTTTTCAGCAAAAGAAACAATCTGGTAAGGTGAACAGAGAGCCTACATACTGGGAGCAAATATTTACCCCTCACACTTCAGATGAAGCACTAATCTCTAGGGTATATAAAGAACTTAAATAGCTAAACACTAAGGAAAAAAAAAAAACTCAATTACGAAATGGGCTAAGGACCTAAACAGACACTTCTCAGAAGAGAATATACAATCAATAAATAAATATATGAAAAAAATGCTCATCATCTCTAACAATCAGAAATGCAAATCAAAACCACTCTAAGATATCATCTCACTCCAGTCAGAATGGCATCTATTAAGAAGACAAACAACAATAAGTGTTGGTGAGGATATGGGGAAAATTTACACTCATATATTGCTGGTGGGACTGCAAATTGGTGCAGCCAATTTGGAAAGCAGTATGGAGATTCCTTGGAAAACTGGGTATGGAACCATCATTTGACCCAGCTATTCCTCTCCTTGTACTATACCCAGAGGACTTAAAAACAGCCTATTACAGGGACACAGCCACATCAATGTTTATAGCAGCACAATTCACAATAGCTAAACTGTGGAGCCAACCTAGATGTCCTTCAGTGGAAGAATGGTTAAAAAATGTGGCATATATACACAATGGAATTTTACTCAGCAATAAAAGACAATAAAATCATGGCATTTGCAGGTAAATGGATAGCATTGGAGAAGATAATGCTAAGTGAAGTCAGCCAATGCCAAAAAAAACAAATACCAAATGTTTTCTGTGATATAGGGAGGTTGACTCATCATGGGATAGGGAGGAATATCATGGGTGGAATAGATGAATTCAAGATAGGGAAGAGGGTTGGGAGGAAAAGGGAGGGAGTAGGGGAGTAATAAGGATGGTGGAATGTGATGGACATCATGATGCAAAGTACATGTATGAAGATTGAATTGGATGTCAACATACTTTATATACAAACAGAAATACAAAAAAGCATGATATTTATGTGTATTAAGAATTGTAATGCAAGAAAATAAATAAATAATGTTAGATTAGGTAGAGGGAAGTGAAAGGAGGGAAAGGCAGGGGATGTGGGGGTAAGCAAAATACTATAATAAAACAGACATTATTACTGTTAGTATGTATGTGACTGTATGACCAATGTGATTCTATAATATGTATCCTCAGAAAAATGAGGAATTATATCCCATCTATGTATGATACATCAAAGTATATAAGTGCATTCTACTGTCATGTATAACTAATTAAAACAAATTAAAAAAAGAAAAATTAAGAAAAAAATGTCATTGATATTTTACTAGGAACTGGATTTAATCTGTATAAAGCTTTTGGCAATATGGTGATTTTGATATATTAATTCTGCCTATCCAGGAACATGGGAGATTTTTCCAACTTCTAAGGTTTCTTCAATATATTTCTTTAGTGTTCTGTAATTTTCATTGTAGAGGTCTTTCAGCTATTTTTTTAGATTTATTCCCAAGTTGTGTTTTTTTTTTTTTTTGAGGCTATTGTGAATGGGTAGTTGGCCTAATTTCTCTTTCAGTAAATTTACCACTGATGTATAGAAATCCGTTTGATTTATGGGAGTTGATTTTATGTCTTGCTACTTTGCTTAATATATTTATTAGTTCTAGAAGTTTTATGGTGGAATTTTTTTTTATCTTCTAAATATAGAATCACGTCATCAGCAAACAGTGATCATTTGAGTTCTTCTTTACCTATTTGTATCACTTTAATTTCTTTTTTTTTCTAATTGCTGTGGCTAGAGTTTCAAGGATGGTGTTGAACACAAGTGGTTAAAGAGGACATTCTTGTTTTGTTCCAGTTTTTAGTAGGAATGCTTTCAATTTTTTTCTCAATTTAGGATGTTGCTGGCTTTGGGTTAAGTATGTATACCTTTTACAATGTTGAGGTATATCATACTATCCCTAGTTTTTCTAGTGTTTTGAACATGATGGTGTGCTGTATTTTGGCATATGCTTTTTCTGCATTTACTGAGATGATTATATGATTCTTGTATATAAATCTATTAATATGATGAATTACATTTATTGATTTCTGTATGTTGAACCAACCTCACATCCCTGAAATGAACCCCATTTGATCATGGTGCACTATCTTTTCAATATTTTTTTGTATGCAATTTGCCAGAATTTTATTGAAAATTTTTGGATCTATGTTCATCAGGGATATTGGTCTGAAGTTTTCTTTCCTTGATATGTCTTTATCTGGTTTTGATATCGGGGTGATATTAGCCTCATATAATGAATTCGGAAGGGTTCCCTCCTTTTCTGTTTCATGGAATACTTTGAGGAGTATTGGTGTTAATTCTTCTTTGAAAGTCTTGTAAAACTCAGCTGAGAATCCATCTGGTACTGGGATTTTCTTGGTTGGTAAGCTTTTGATGATGTTTTCTATTTCCTTACTTGAAATTGATCTGTTTAAGTCATTTATTACCTCCTCATTCAGTTTAGGTATTTCATATGTCTCTAGAAATTTGTTGATGTCTTCAATATTTTCTATTCTTTTGGAATATAAATTTTCAAAATAGTTTCTAATTATATTCTGTATTTCAGACATGTCCATTGTGATATTTACTTCTTCATCTTAGTAATTTGAGTTTTCTCTCTTTTTCTCTTCTTTAGCATGGCCAGGGGTTTATCTACGTTTTCAAAAAACAACTTTTTGTTTTGTCAATTTTTTTCCAATTCTTTCTTTCTTTCTCTCTTTCTCTCTCTCTCTTTCTTTCTCTCTTTCTCTTTCTTTCTTTCTTCAATTTCATTGATTTCAGCTCCAAATTTAATTATTTCCTTGCTTTTATTGCTTTTGGTGTTAATTTGTTCGTCTTTTACTAGGGCTTTCAGATGTAGTGGTAGGTTATTTATTTGTTGACTTTTTATTCTTTTAATAAATGTGCTCAGTGCAATAAGCATTCCTGTTAGTACTGCCTTCATAGTGTCCCAGAGATTTTCATATTTTATATCAGTGTTCTCATTTACCTGTAAGAATTTTTTATATCATCTTCGATTTCTTCTACTATCCAGTTACATTCAATAGTGTATTATTTAGTCTCCATTTGTTACAGTTGGTGGTATTTTCAATTTTATCATTGATTTCTAATTTCATTCCTTTGTGGTCTTATAGAATGCATGGTGTTATTGTTTTTATTTTTTATTTTATTTTTTAAATTTTTGGTATTTACTAAGAGTTGCTTTGTGGCATAAGACATGGTGTATTTTAGAATGGGAGCCTCATTCTGCTGAAAAGAAAGTATATTTTCTCATTGATGGATAAAATTTTCTATATATGTCTGTTATGTCTAAATTATTGATTGTAGTATTTAGATCTATAGGTTTTTTTCTTAGTTTTTGTTTGGAAAATATGTCCAGTAGTGAGATAGTTTTGTTAAAAATAACCCAGTATTATTGTACTGTGGTCTATTTGACTCTTGAAATTGAGAAGGATTTATTTGATGTACATAGATGCTTCATTGTTTGGGAAATAAATATTTATAACTGTTATGTTCTGCTTATATATAATTCCCTTAAGAATTATAAAATGTTCTTCTTTGTATCTTATGATTAACTTTAGTTTGAAATCTACTTTATATGAGATGAGAATGGAAACCCTTTCTTGTTTATACAATCCATATGAGTGATAAGTTTATTTTCATGTTTTTACCTTCAGCCTGTGGTTGTCTTTGCTCATGATGTAAGTCTCTTGAAGGCAGCACATTGTTGCTTGCTTCTTAATCCAATCTGTAGGTCTATGTCTTTTGATTGATGAATTTAGGCTGTTCACATTCAAGATTATTATTGAGATATGATTATGTATTTCCTATCATTTTGATTTATTTCTGGTTTTTGATTTGTCTTAGTTTCTCAATTGGTTGAATGTCCCTTTAGTATAGGTTTTAATTTTGTTTTTCACTTCAAACTCATAGAATATTTTGTTGAGAATGTTCTGTAGTGTAGGCTTTCTAGTTGTGAATTCTTTTAATTTTTGTTTATCATGGAAGATTTTAATTTTATCTTTAAGTCTGAAATAATTTTTCTGTGTATTCCTTTCATGGTTGGCATCTGTTTTATTTCAGAGCTTGAAATACATTATTCCAGGACCTCCTAGCTTTGAGGGTTTGGGTTGAGAAATCAGTTGAGATTCACATCAATGTTCATAGCAGCTTAATTCAAAATAGGTAAACTGTTTAACCAACCTACATGCCCTACAACAGGTGCATGGATAAAGTAAGTCTGCTATATATACACAATGGCATATTAATCAGCCTTAAAGAAGAACAAAAATCAGATATTTTGTGGTCTGATAGAATATTGCAGATAAATGGATGGAGTTGGAGAATATGATGTTTAGCCAAATAAGCCAATCCCCCCACCAAAAAAAGAGTATATGTTTTATCTAACATATGGATGTAGATCCATAATTAGAGAGGAGGGGAAAGGGAAGAATGGAGGAACTTTGGATTGGGAAGAGGGGTGTGAGAGCAGATGAGGTGATATGGGGATGGGAAAGATGGTGGAATGACAGAGGCATAATTACCCTTTGTACATGTATGAGATTGCACAAATGGTGTGACTCTCCATTTTAGAGAACCAGAGAAATGAAGAATAGTGTTCCATTTGTGTACAATGAGTCAAATGCATTCTGCTCTCATGTATAACTAATTAGAACAAATAAAAAAGTTAAAAATAAAATTCCCATATGACTATATTGGAATTTTTAATTGATATATATATATATATATATATATATATATATATATATATATATATATATATATTGATATCTATATCATATATATATATATTGATATATATTGATATATATCAATTATATATATATCACACATACATACATACCGGGATTTAAACCCAAGACAGTATACTACTGAACCACTTTTTAATTTTATTTCTTTAGAGACAGAATCTCAGAATCTCATTATTGCCCAGGATGACCTCATATATTCATACCTGCTTCCTCAGTTCATAAGTATCTGGAATCAATGGTGGGAGCTGCCTCACCCAGCTAGGCTTTCTATCTTTCAATGCCTTTTCCATTTTCCATAGCCTTTATATCTGCATTGAATTACAAAAAAAAAAAAAAAAAAAAAAAAACAAACAAACAAACAAACAAAAAAACTTTTCAGATCTCATGTTTCAAAAGTATTTCAAAATTATTTCAATTTCTTTTGTTTAACACACCTTTTAAATTTTTATGTAATCATAGCAATAAAAGTTATTTTAGAAGTTAAATTTGCTTTACCAATGTGCCATTATTTTATTTTTTAAATTATTTACTTTCTTTTCATCTATGATTTTCTTCATAACTTTCAGCATTTCAAATATAATTTCCTATCTGTTTGATTAAACTAAACTGTTTATTTTGTCTGATGACTTCCATTCATGGTGGATTATTTCCATCTCTGTCCTCTAGTTTTGGACTGTAGCTAATGCTAAAAAAGGCCTTTGTGTGTGTATCCTGCACAGCTTGTTTGAGGGCGTTCCCTTGTTCAACTTTGCTTTAAATTTTACCAGGTTTCATAGAGTTGTTAAACATTTGCATTTACTTTTTTGTTATTATGCATTTTATTCCGGGATCATGCAAGTAGATATTTGTTAACTCTAACTCAGACCAGTGATTTGTATTTCTCAGAACGTGAAAAGCAAAAGCAACTAGCATTCAGCAAAAATGTAGTTAGCTTCCTTTCCTTTATACTTGGATGGATGTTTTTCTAGATTATTCCATCATAGAATTGAGCATACAGAAGAAGCCTGCATTCCAACTTCAACATTTTTTGCCCACTAAGACCCTATCTTCAGACCCACAAGACCAGAGTAGGGGACCACTAGGGAACTGGGGTGTAACAATATCTTGTGTACACTGATGCCAGATGATATTTTCCCCTCCAGTTTTACATTTCTTTGCTTTTTTTCCCAAAAGAAATCCCCTTATTACATTGTAAATGCAGCTATGTGTTTGAAACAATTTAAAATATAGTCTCTCATTTCTGGGTGTTTTCTACTATCATGTCTTGTTAAGCTATGTCCTGGGTCACCTCGACAGACACAACTGCATTACTATGTGTGCTGACTTCACACAGAGGATTTTCAGGGTTGTGTGATGAATTATTGTTCTAGGTTTGGAAAGGGAGCCAAGGAGGAAGGACTGAGGTTAGACTGAATGAATATGAGTAAGAGAACAGAGATGAGACCCTGGGAGCTGAGATGGAATCTAAGTGAAGAATGAGATTAAAGGTAAGTGAAGAAGCAGGAGGGAGAAGAAAGGAGAGAGAAGCAGAGGTGGGAGAGAGGACACTCAGATGAGAAGAGATGGGAGGACAGAAAGTCACATAGAAGGTCAGACTCACAAGGGATGATAGTTAATATTCAGTTCTTTCTAGTCATTTTATATACAAGGACATTGAGACCAGAGTAATTCAATGCAGGTGTCCCATTCAGGAGATCACCATGAAGCTCAGGCTGAATGTCCTTTTACTGCAAGAAATTTGGTGTAAGAGAAAAAAATACACAAGCCCTATGTAGGGAAGTCAGAAGGTCAAGAGAGAAACTTGAGGAGGGGGAAAGGAGAAGCCCAGTACAGGCAGGAAGGGTGACAGGCCATGGGATTCTCAGGAGGGAAGCTGAGGTTTGTGTTGGTGAGGTGGGAGCCGTCAGATGGCAAATGAGATTTTGTAGGGAGGGGAGTTCATGTCTGGGTCTGAGGAAAGCTGTGTGGGGAAGGAGAATATCAGGAGTTGTAGTGGTGTGCAGAGGAGCAACAGTGAGACATTTTAGGAAGAGCTTAAGCATGCTTGTTCCCTAAGCAACAAAGATTCAAGAAGAGGAATCCTGAGGAAAGGGCTTGTGACAAAGAGAAGAATCCTGGATGCCCCTGGGATAGCAGAGGTGCTGGGCTGAGTTCCATTTGGCCTACAACTTTTTCACTGGATTTTCCTCATGTTTTCCTGTGACCAGGGAGCATACCACTGTCCATGATCTGTATAACCTCTCATTTCCTCTGTCAAATATTTTTTTTCCTTTTTGTGGTCCTTGTCACTTCCCACCTATTTTGTTTCTTGACTTTCTCCTACAGTGTTGCTCTTTCTCAGCTCCCTCAGCTCTCAGCATCCCCCAGGCAGCTCCCAATGGTCTCCATCCTTTCCTTTGTCCTCCTCAGACCTTGTCTTTCACCCTCCATAGCTGAGACCTCCCTCAGGGGTGCAGTGGACTGGGGAGCTGCAGATCCTCAGTGGGACTCTGACCCAACCACCAGCTGCTACCTGCATCCCTGATCAGGGGGAAAGTTGAGTGGAATTAACATTGAATTCTTCTTCCACTCCCTTTATATTTAAGTGCATAAATCCCTTGATAGGAACTAACTGAGTGTAACTGTGGGCTGGTAGGTGTGGCTGGGGAAGTGGGTTCCTGGGACATGTCTTTGGGGTATATATTTTGTGCTTGATGAGTAGAGCTCTCTCTCTCTCTTTGCTTCTGGGTATTCGTGTCGAGAGCTGCTTTCCTCTGCCACACTCTTCTACCATGATGTCCTGCCTCACCTTGGCCCCTGAGTAGTCAAGATGGCCACATGTGGACTAAAAGCTCTGAAACAGAGACCCAAAATAAACTTTTCATTCTTAAAATTGTTCTTCTCAGGTCCTTTTGTCACAGAAGTAAAAATGCTCACTAAACCACCTCTTTCTCTTTCTCCTGCATCTGTTATATCCTTTGTTTCTCTTATTAACTCACAACATTTTGGTCCCAGAACCTCATTCCTTATTTAGTTAATTTTTGTCCCTCTCTTATGTACCGTACCCCCAAACCAACTATCTTCTCCTTGCTTTCCATACCTCACACTCACGAGCAGCAGTCTTATGTTTTTTTATGATCCAGGGTAAAATGAAAATGTGGAGACTTGTCCTAGTCATTCTGGCAGCAATCACAGCATGCCATAGACAGGGTGGCTTATAACCACTAGAAAATTACTTTTTATGGAGTCTTGAAAGTTCAAAATTAAGGTAGATTTGTTTTATAGTGGGACCTGCATTTGGTTAATCAAAGGCATCTTCAGAATATTTCTTCACGTGGTGGAAATGTAATTTGGTCTCTCTGGGATCCCTATTATAAGGCACTAATCTCATTTCTGAGGGCTGAGACTGCATGACCTCATTACTTCCCAGAGGCCCCATATCCTAATATTATCCACTGGGTGGTCAGGATCCCAATATATGAACTTGGGAAGACATAAAGATTTAGATCATAGCAGGTTTGTGTTCAAAAGGTAAGGGAGGGAGTGCTTTTAAAGGCGCTAAAATACAAAACTTCTGCATTTCTATGGAAGGTTATGCATCTGTGTTTTTATTTAGTTTCTTAATGTTACATCTCTTGGGCACAGGGATACTATTAGGATTATTGTAGGAACTCTTAGGCATCTTGGGGGGCTCACTCCATGATGACATGCAATGATCCTTACTGCTGCTAGACTGTATGGGATAGTTAATATCTCTTTCCCCAAACAGTCCCCCCAACACTTGGCACATGAGTAACCACTGAGAAATTGGAATCAAATTACTTGGAGATGCATGTGATGGAACAAGAGTGGGCAAGAGGCTCACCCTGACCAGTTACAAAACAACTTGGTTCAGGCTGTGCATGGGATATTTGCACTTATGTTCTGCCCACATACTGTTGGATGCATGTCATATTCTCCCTTTGTGCCTGTAAGGTATGAAATAATGGCAGAGGCTGATGGCAGAATTGGCCAAACCTGCCCCTACAATGAGACCTGGTCACTGCAGTGGTGGCGGGATGGAGATGGAGAGGCAGAGTATAGAGTTACCAAGGTCCCAGAGACTGTGGAGCAGGTAAAAAAGTACTGACCATGCAGGCAAGGTTGTGGGGGGAAGAACCCTTCATAAGCTGGGGATGGACCTATGAGCTCCCATGCAAATTTCATTGAACTTCATTTATGAAACACAAATTCAATAAAATTCCTATAAAATTCAAGGTAGGATTACAGAGAACTAAATGTGTTACTAGGTTGGCTGCATGCCTCACAGAGCCAGCCCTGGATACATGATCCACAGACTCAGTAGGTGATACTGTTTCAGAGGGCAATAATATGGGCTTCTGAAAAAGAAAATAAAGTAACCAGTGATGTCAGATATATGAATGAGGTGGAGTGGTGGGTGGTGTAGGAAAGAGAACACATGGGGGAATAATTCAAATTTATTACAATAAGAGAAACGCTTAAGATCCTGGGTTCCATATCCAGCAATAAAAGAAGTGTCCCTAGTGGTAAGGTGACTTTTCAGTGCTACACAAGACTTGTTCCATAGCAGTTGAACTAGGGAAAAATGAACAGGATGGATGTTTGTAACAATGAGAGAAGTTGGAAGACTGGGCAGAGAGTCAGAATATTTGGGGAAATGGAAAACTGAGTAGGTGCTCAGGGATTTGAAAGGGAACAGATTTTCTCTGTTTCAGGCAGAAAAGTTGTGTGTTTTTGGTTAAAGAAGTCAGAAGAGAGGTCTGTGGGGTAGATTTATTTAGAACAGAAATCAAAGGACGACTTCTCTGAGAGAAAGAAGTAGCATCTGCAAGGGCCATGCTGTTTCTGCTACTCCTCTTGCTCGCTGCTCTCTTACCAGGCAGTGTCAATGAAGGTTGTAAGAACTGGGGCAACTAACCAGATGGGTGTGTGTGTGCATGTGTGTGTGTGTGTATGTATGTGTGTGTGTGTATGTGGTGATGGTAGTTTCCCCTGCACATAGTTGGAGAGAACCAAGCTGGCCCCATTCTGTGTGTTCTTACTTAAGCCCTCTGTGCTCTCATGGAGGCTGTTGGTAGAGCATGGGACCCTGGGGGCCAGCAGATGTCCGCTAAGGTAACGGTAGCTCTCCACTTTTCCAGATTCTGAGTCTTACCACTCTGACACCTACTTTCCCAATTCTCTCCCTCCAAAATGTTTCATTTCTGCCTATTTTATCTGTTCTTTTGCTTCAGGATTGGAGGAGCCTGTCTTCTATCATCTCATGCAGACATAATCCTTTCACGACCATTCCTGGGTACATGTGGGCTCAGGCTGGTTGGGAGAGCTGCAGACTCACAGATGGAACAGCAGCTCTAATACCATCATTTACCTGTATCCCTGGTCCAGGGGCAACTTCATTAATAATGAGTTGATAGATCTGGAAAAGTTTTTCCATGTACACTTCGGTGACCATCAGGAATTTTACATTTTTCAATTAATGTTTAAAGGTGAGTTCCCTTTCCTTGCTGGGAGAATAAATTGATGAGGAGTGGGACATCTCAGTGAACTCTTATTCCTCAGGGAAACAGCCTACTCTGCTCTGAATCTTACTCCACTCTCTTCAGAATAAAACTGCAATCACACTCTCGGCACGTGCAATAAACACAACCAGATTCTTCAAAAACTTTAGTTTTTGCTACTTATTAACTGCTCTCTCATTGGCTGCAGGGCTGTGTTTTATTATCTCCCCTCAGAGGCATCCTGTGGCCACACTACTCCCCAGTTTTTAATTCAGCTTCTTCATTCTTTGTTTGACTCCTTACAGTGTAGTTTTCTTTCCCATTTAATCTCTTCAGTCATCCCTGTCTGAACTGTCATAGTGACCATGGATACATTCACCCAAGTTTGTTAAGTCTCAGCTCTCTCGCATTAAGTCCTTCACCCTCACACCATCACTATGACCTTTGAACAATTCCCTCCCTTCTTCATGTTATCATCTCTTCCTCCACTTCCAGCTCCTACTAGTTCCCCTTTCTGTGAATCTCTGAACAGACCACACTGGGGTCCATCACTTAAACTCCCCAAACACCCTTCAGTTTTATAGTCTTTTGCTTCCACTCATTCCATTTCCTCCCTTTTCTTTTTTTCTCCTCTAAATCAATACTCTTTTTCTCCAGATCCCTTTCATCTACAGGTGACAGCAGGCTGTGAACTACACTCTGGGAAGTCCTGGGTAGGCTCCGTGCATGTAGCTATCCAAGGATATGATTTCCTGAGCTTCCAGAATAAAACATGGTCACCATCTCCAAAGGGTGGAAGAAAGGCCCAGAAAGTCTGTGAAATACTCAATGTGAACCAAGCCTACACAAATAGGATACATACGCTCCTCAGTGACACCTTCCCACGTTTCACCTTGGGTCTTCTTGATGCAGGGGAGGCTCATCTCCAGCAACAAGGTCAGTCTTGTACCTAAATTTCCAAGAATTTTTTCTGTTTTGAAGTCAAATTTAGGATAAAAAGAGTTGAGGAATCCGAGTGACATTTCCAGAAGGGGGAAGTATATATTCATGTAGTCTCATGGGGAGTTCTGAACCTCTTAGTCTATGTTAGAGTCTGTGTGGATGTCTTTTCTGTCTTTTGCAGTGAAGCCTGAGACCTGGCTGTCCAGTGGCCCCAATCCTGGGCCTGGCCATCTGCTGCTGGTGTGCCACGTGTCCGGCTTCTACCCAAAGACTGTGTAGGTGATGTGGATGTGAGGGGAACAGGAGCAGCAGGGCACTCAGAGAGGTGACATCCTGCCCAATGCTGATGGGACGTGGTATCTCCAAGCAACCCTGGATGTGGCAGCTGGGGAGGCAGCTGGCCTGGCCTGCAGGGTGAAGCACAGAAGCCTAGGAGGGCAGCACCTCGTCCTCTACTGGGGTGGTAAGAGTGGGACCCAGGCTGGAGATGGTTGGATATCTTCTAGCAGAGCATGAGGACCAGGTTAAAAATTGGGATTGATAAATTTCCTATCAAAAAAGAAGAAAAATATATAATTCAAAGAATGGAAGAATTTAAAATAAGGAATCTGTAGATGCAGATTCAAACAACATCCTGGTGTCCACTTGAATCTGCAGCACCTCCTAGTGCCCTGGGCTGGATCCTCTTGGCTGTGATAGTGACCCTGGCTCTTCTGACAGGTCTTGGATTTTGGTTTAGGAAATGCTGGTGAGTTCTTTGTATCCATCTTTCCTGTTCGTCCCTCCTCCCCAATGCTCTTCCCTTCTTTTTAATCTTTGTTTTCACTTTTTCTTCTCCTCCCAGCCCTATTCCAGTTTTCTCCTCTGTTGTCACCTCCACCTTATGAATGTCTGTTATTTTTTTGTTCACTTAGGACACACTGTGAAGCTACCTGCAGTGCTGTCCCTTTGAAGTGAGGACCCAGCTACCCAGCTGCCCAGTGTACCCATGAACACTGTGTGGTGATAATATCACTTCAACTCTCCTTGTTAAAACTTTGCAATTCATTTCTGCTCTGTGATCATTTACCAATATATGCTCAATGTAATCTTGTAGGATTTGTTGTTCTGACCCAGCTTCTGTGGGTTAAACTCTGAATGGAACAGAATGTTAGCGGTGTCAGCCTGGTTAGATGTAATGGATCATCAGATGTATTTCAGGTGTCACGTCCTGCAGAGGTCCTTCCTTGATCCACAGTGGTCCCCGCTTCTGTTTAAATCACTAACAGAAGGGATGAGGATACAGAAATGCCATGACACCAAGCCAATTGACAACTCCTTTGGAAAAATTGTATCACCGGTGATACCATCAGCAAAGATACGCCAGCACTACCACAATTCGCTGCACCAACAGATAGTTCACAATGCATACAAGTTATACATAGTCCAGGCAAGTTCTGCAAGCAGTTCAAAGCAGAAGAATCTATCAATGTGTCCATTTCTTCCCAAAGTAAATTGACTCCTTGATTGAGCATTACTTGTTGAGTTATTATTCATTGATGCATCAGTTTATACAGTTTACTGTGATAGCTATCAAAGAAGCTATAGTTTGGTTTTATCTTTGTCTTCACTGGTACTGGGATGAAGATAGGAGTTCTGGCTATGATGCTAAAAAGAAATTATGTAACATTACATTATCCTGAACAGAATTATTAAATATAATGAAAAGGAAAGGTGAAAGTAAACAAACAGGTCTGTTAACCTCCTTATTTGTACACATATTAAAACAATCCTCAACAGCTGTCTACCCAATTTAAATTAAACCATTAAAATCCATTTTTTTATGAGGGCTCCTCATATATGATATATGAACATACGCACACACAGACATACAACACAAAACACAAAAGTGTGCACACATAACATACAACACATAAGACAATAGTAAAGTCCTTGTAGCTTTACACAGGCGAAATCTTTATTGCAATGTTTAAAAAGTCCACAGTCCAAAAATAAAACTGATCAGAAAACCATTACCTTAGGTCTCTATGAGCTCAAAAAATAAAATAGAACTTTATGATGTGGAAAAATGCAATAATAAAATAGATATTGAAAAAAGCATCCTGGTTAATCACTGTCACAGATGTAAGAATAGCCAAGCTGGAGCTCTGGATATCAGCTGTTATGGATTTGAGTCAAATCATCTTCTTTTTGGTCTGTAGAAATCACTTTGGTTAGTCTATCTGGAATCCAAATCGGCTGCTGTTCTCCCTGTGGAAACACACAAACAGAACCCCGACTCCAGACAATCACTGGGTCAGGACCTTTCCATTGTCCTGTTAGAATATCCTTTCAAAGTACCTTAGGCTTATGTACATTTTTTTGGACACATATGCCTTTCCACAACACTGAGTCTTGATTAATCCAAATTTTAAAAGTTTAGAGTAAAAAGGGTTATTTTAAGTTTATCTTTGGGGGACATATACCCCTTTCCAATTCTCTCTTTTTGCTTTAATAAGTACGTTTTAATAGTTTGATGAGCTCTTTCAACTACGCCTTGTCCCTGAGGATTGTATGGAATTCCTGTTATGTGAGTAATGCCAAATGATGAGCAAAATTGTTTAAAAGAGGTAGAAGTATAACCAGGACCATTATCTGTTTTTAACTGTTTTGGAACACCCACAGTGGCAAAATTTTGTACGCAATGAGCTATAATATCTTTAATTTTTTCTCCAGTATGAAGGGAGCCCATCAAAAATCCGGAAGAAGTATCAACTGTAACATGCAAATATTTTAATTTTCCAAATTCTGGCAAGTGTATGACATCCATCTGCCAAATATGGTTAGGTATCAGTCCTCTAGGATTGACTCCAAGATTAACTTGTGGTAAAAAGGTCACACAATTTTGACATTGTTTTATTATTTGTCTAGCTTGTTCCTTAGTTATTTTAAAATGCTTTTGTAAAGTATTAGCATTGACATGGAACTTTTTATGAAAATTTGTAGCTTCTTCTAGTGTAGAGAAAATATGTATGTCATGTGTAGTTTTATCTGCTAAATCATTGCCCAAACTAAGGGCTCCAGGCAATCCTGTATGTGCCCTGATATGTCCTATAAAGAATGGATCTTTTCTGTCCCAGATTAGACTTTGTATAGTGGAAAACAAAGAGAAAACAGTAGAGGAAGGGAAAAACCTACCAGCATCTTCAAGGAATACTATAGCATTAACTATATACTGACTATCAGAAAATAAATTAAATACAGAATCTTTAAACATCACAAAAGCTTGTAATAGTGCATTAAGCTCTACCTTTTGAGCTGATTGTTGGGTACTAAAAATGTAAAAGTTTGATCAGGGGTAACTACTGCTTCTGTAACATTATTTGACCCATCAGTGAATATATTTGGAGCATTCATGATAGGTGTTTTTCTTGTCATTTTTGGAAAAATTACAGATGCGATGACCAAAAAGATAACAAAAGATTAGATGGTAAGTGGTTATCAAATGAAACATTAGATTTGCACATGATTATTTCCCAAGTATTTAATTCATTAGCTAACTCATCAATATGATCCATAGTATATGGAGTAATAATTTTGGGGGGAGAAATTCCAAACACTCCCTTTGCTTCTTTTATTCTTTTGAGTATTAATTGTCCTACAGCCTCAGGATACCTAGTATGAATAATGTTAGGAGAATAAGATAAATGTAACCATAATAATGGACCTTCTTGCCAAAATACTCCTTTAGGAATATTTTTTTTGTTGGTAGTACAATAAATAATAAAGGCAAACTTATATTAATCCTATCCATTGCATATTTTCCATATATGTTTCAATGATTTTTAATGCCTTTCTTGCTTCAGGCATTAACATTTGGGGTGAATTTGGATCTGATGGACCTTTTAGGATATCAAATAAAGGTCCCAACTCTCCTGTTAGTATGCCTAGATAAGGCCTTATCCAATTTATGTCTCCTAATAACTTTTGCAATTCATTAAGTGATTTGAGTTGATCTACTCATATTTGAATTTTTGGTGGATGGACCATGGTTGAGGATAATAGAGCTCCTAAATAATTAATTGGAAAATTTAATTGTACTTTATCTATTGCTGTCTCTAGATTATAATTTTTTAATAAGTTTGTAAATGTGGCATAACATTTTAGCAATGTGTTTTTATCTTTGTGTGCTAATAATACATCATCCATATAGTGAAATATTTGTAGTTAAGGATTTTGATTTCTAAGTGGCTGAATTACTTTGTTAACATAAATTTGACACATAGTTGGGCTGTTTGCCATCCCTTGAGGGAGTACTTTCCATTCATATCTCTGATCAGGACCTTCATGATTCAGTGCAGGGATAGTAAATGCAAAACCTGGACTATCCTCAGGATGAATTGGAATTGAAAAAAAAAAAAAACAATCTTTAATATCTATAACTAAAACACATCAGGTTTTTGGCAAAGCAGACAATTGAGGAATCCCTGATTGAGCAGGTCCCATAATAACCTTTTCACTATTAATGGCTCTTAAATCTTGCAATAATCTCCATTTACCAGATTTCTTTTTGATGACAAAAATGGGAGTATTATGGGGAGATACAGAAGGTTGTATATGTCCCTCCACTAATTGTTGTTTGACCAGGTCATGGGCTTCTTGTATCTTTTCTTTAGTCAGGGGAAGTTGAGGAACCCATACTGGCCTTTCTGATTTCCATGTAATTTTTATTGTCTCAGTGACCCCTCCTGAAAACCCAATCCGTGTCTGTCTGTTCCTTGATCTATTTGAATTGGTGCTGCTATACCTTGTTCTTGTTCTCCTAATCTTTTTCCTTTCCTAAAACCTTGTCTAGCCATAATAGTGGACGCATTTGAATTGATGTTATTTGTTAATGTTAGTCCTAACTGATCTAAGACATCTCATCCCCATAAATTTACAGGAAGATGATCCAATACATATGGCTGTGTAGTTCCCTTACATCCTTCAGGATCTTTCCAATCTAATACCATCACACTTCTATGGAGATTTGTCGCCACTCCTAGGCCTTGAAGCATTTGAGTGGCTTGTTGTAATGGCCAATGTTTTGGCCATTCTTGACAAGAGATGATGCTAAGGTCTGCACCTGTATCCAGTAGCCCATTAAATTCATGTCCTTGAATATTCAGTTTTAGCATGGGGCAAGAATCTAAATTTAAAGAAAGCATAGCCCAATCTATACCTGTGGAGCCTAATCCCCTGGAACCTCTTTCTACAGTATGACTGGAAAATTTATCATGTAGGCTGGGTATTATTAATAACTGTGCTATTCTGTCTACTGGTGAAATTACTGATATACCCCTTGGAGAACTGGCTATAATTTTTATTTCACCTTCATAATTGGGATCAATTACCCCAGGACTTATCATAAGTCCTTTTAGAGTAGAAGAACTGTGTTCCAGTAATAAGCCTACTGTTCCTTGGGGAAGAGGCCCTTTTACCCCTGTGGGAATGATTTGAACTCCCATCTCTGTAGTTAGTACTGCTCTGGTGGAGGTGCAGATGTCCAATCCTGCACTTCCTCTGGTTTGTCTAGTGAGCGATCTAATGGATAATGTGTCCTGGGCACTACCCTGATGGTGTTGCTGGGTTCCTCCAGTGTCCCATATATTTGTGGTCATGGGCCCCGGAGCATTGGGCCCCCCTGTCCATTTTTTGGCCAATGAGCATAACTGCAGAGGAGCCAATCAGCTGGAAGTTTGCTGGGGCCACTTCAGCTGTGGCTCTCAACAGTTATGGATTACATTTATTGATTTTCATATGGTAAACCAACTTTTCTTCTCTGGGATGAAGCCTACTTGATCTTGTTGAATGATTTTTCTTATTCAATTTTCCAGAATTTTATTGAGAACTTTTGCATCTATGTTCATTAGTGATATTGGTCTGAAGTTTTATTTCTTTGGTAGGTCTTTACCTGGTTTTGGAATCAGGATGATATTGGCCTCATAGTAAGAGTTTGGAAGTGCTGTGTATTTTCCTATTTCCTGAAATAAATTGAAGAGTATTGTTATTAGTTTTTCTTTAAAGGTCTTATAGAACTCAGCTGTGTATTCATCTGTTCCTAGGCTTTTCTTGGTTGGTAGACTTCTGATGATGTCTTCTGTTTTATCAATTGAAATTAATCTGTTAAATTGTGTATATACTCCTGATTCAATTTTGGCAAATCATATGACTCTAGAAATTTGTTGATGCCTTTGATGTTTTGTATTTAATTGAAGTACAAGTTTTCAAAATAATTTCTTATTATCTTCTGTTTTTCTGTAATGGCTGTCATGATATTTTATTTTTTATCATGAATGTTACTAATTTGAGTTTTCTCTCCTTCTCTTCATTATCAATTTTTAAAAATTTTTTTCAAAGAACTACATTTTGTTGTGTCATTTTTTTCAATTATTTTGTTTCAATTTTATTGATTTCAGCTCTAATTTTAATTATTTCCTGTCTTCTACTGCTTGTGGTGTGGACCTGTTCTTCTTTTTAAAGGGTTTTCAGATATAGTTCTGGATAATTTATATGTTGACTTTTCAATCTTTTAATGAATGAGCTCACTGCAATAGACTTTTTCTTATCACTGCTTTCGTGGTATCACCGAGATTTTGATAAGTTGAATCATAGTTCTCATTTACCTCCAAGTATTTTTTTTTTTTAATTTCACTCCCGGTTTCTTCTTCTATTAATTCATCATTCAATAACATATTATTTAGTCTCCAGGTGTTATAGTAGCTTCTACTTCGAATTTTTTATTGATTTTTAAATTTTATACCAGTATGATCTGATAGAATGCAAGATATTATCTCATTTTTTGTTCTTTTTTTGTATTTACTAAGAGTTGCTTTGTTGCATAAAATTGTATATATTAGACACATTTTCTATCTTAGAGAAGAATCTGTGTGCTGCTGAGAAGAAAATATATTTGCTCAGCCGTGTATAAAATATTCTATACATGTTCATTAAGTCTAAATTATTTATTGTACTATTTAAATTTATAATTCATTGTTTAGTTTTTGTATAGAAGATGTATACAGTATTGAGAGAAGTGTGTTAAAGTCAATCTATATTATTGTGTTGTGGTCTATTTGATTCTTGAAATTGAGAAGGGTTTGCTTGGTGTTCATAGATGCCCAATTTTGGGGGCGACATAATTATTTATGATTGTTGTATCATGTTGATGTGTAATTCCCTTAAGCAGTATAACATGTCCTCCTTTTTTTCTTCTGATTAACTTTGGCTTGAAGCACACTTTTTATGTTATGAGGCTCAAAACCCCTGCTTGTGTACACAATCCCTATGAATCATAATATTTTTTCCCATCATTTCACCTTCAGTCTGTGGTTGTCTTTGCCTATGAGGTGATTCTCTTTTGGAAAGAGCATATTGGTGGGTTTTGTTTTTTTAATTAAATCTGCCATTCTATATCTTTTTTTTATTGATGGGTTTAGGCCATTAACATACAAGGTTATTAATAAGATGTGACTTTAATTCCCAGACACTTTGCTTTATTTCTGTTTTAATTTGTCTTAGTTTCTTTTTGCTTGACTATTCCTTTAGGGTAGTTATTCTGTTTGCTAGTTCTTACATTTTTTTTTCATTTCATCTCATGGAAAGTTTTCTTGAAAATTTTCCTTAGTGCAGAATTTGTGGATGTAATTTTTTTTTTAAAATTTGAATATCATGGAATGTTTTTATTTTATCTTCAAATCTTAAGCTTAATTTTTATGGGTGTAGAATTCGTGGTTTGCATACATTTTCATATATATATATAATTCCAGGATCTTCTAGCTTTGAGGGTCTGGCTTGAGATATCGGATGACATTTGAATTGGTTTTCCCTACAGGTAATTTGTTATTTTTATTGTGTGGTGTTTAAAATTCTATTCTAATTCTGCATGTTAGTCATTTTTCTTATAATATACCTTTGCATGGGTCTGCTGTAATTAGTAAATTGAGGGTCCTGTAAGCCTCTTGTATTTCATCGTCCATTTCATTCTTTATGTTTGGGAATTTTGAAAAGTTTGTACATTCCTTTGGTTTGTATCACCATGCCTTCATATATCCCAGTGAATCTTAATTTTTTTCATATTATTCCAAAATTATTTGAAGTTTTGTTCAGGGTTTCTTACCATTTTATATGCATGGTCTACTTTATTTTCAAGATTATATATTTTGTCTTTATTGTCTGAGATTCTGTCATCCAGATGGTCTAATCTGTTGTTGATACTCTCCATTAAACTTTCAATTTATTTTATTGATTCCTCATTTTGAAACTTTCTGCTTGATTTCTTGTCAGAATCTCTATATCTTCATTGAAGCAAACTATCCCTTCCTGAAATTTATATCTGATTTCACTCTTTAAATCATCCTTTACATTGTAGATCAGTTTAATTATTTGCATGCTAAACTCCTTTTATGACATTTCTTCTACTGTGGTGTCAATGTATTCTATTATTGAAGCACCTGGGTTTATTTTGAGTTCTTTGTTTCTGTTTTTTTTTTAATTTTCTGTGTGTCTTCCCATATACAATTTTTACATTGTAGACTTATACTGTTCTTAAATGTTTTCAGCACCTTGCCTACAAGAGGGAGACCAATATTAACAGTACACAACTCAAACAATATACAGCTTTAAACCAAATGGTTCCTATTAATATGCCTACAGCTGTGTCACAATAAACAGGAAAGATATGTTCACTTATTGTCTACAATATAATTATTGTCACTCTTGGTGGACCAAGAAAGAACAGATGTGGTATAAGTTTCAATGTGAATGAAGAAAAAAAGTGAGAAGATAGAAGCACAAATTTATAGGAATATTGAAATATAAGTTTATAAAGGTTGGCTCTTAGCAGGAGAAAGGAGAGAAAGATAGCCAGGGGAAACAAATAAGTGAGAGGGAAAGTATAAACAAAGTAAGAATATTAAAAAGAGAAAGAAAAAATGTAAAAATAAAAGAATACACAGCAAAACCTCTTATATACTATTCAGACACTCCAGACTCAATAAACTGATGCATAAAAAAATACTTGGTTTTAAGAAGGGTAGAGATGTGTGTATTAGAGGGAGAGAAAGAGAAAAAAAAGATTGTAATGGAAAATTGAAATATTGTTTTCGTTGGTGTTCAAGTTTTTTAGCTTCCCTTATCACCTGATAGGCAGGGTGTCTGGAATTTTTTGGTAGCTTCACTCTCAGGGTCGTTAGTATTACTAGGGTGAGAAGGTTAAACCCAACAGTAGAATTCTTGGAGGTAATGTGTAACAAATTCCAGTCCACATTGGAAAACTGTACCCCATCGATCTTTTTTTTTTATTTTTATTTTTTATTCCACTCAAGTAATAAAGGAGCTTGACCTTGGCCTCTCATGTTGCCTACAGACCACATAATTCTTGGTGTCACTTAGTCTCCAAACTTAGTTTCTTCTGACCACACCCTTACGAATTCCTGGTCAGGCTCTTCTCTCCCATGGGGTCCTGAGGGCTGTGTTGTAGGACCTGTGCACTTGGTATGGAGAATTGTTATGTATTGGGTGGATCAAGACAAGGTGCTGAGACCTGCAGTTCAACTGCCTTCCTGGGAGCACTGGGCCAGGTTGGGGGCTATGCAAGGATTGGGAGATTAGATATTAGGGAGCTGGAGGCCTTGTTTGGTGCCAAACAGGTGCTTGACCTGGCAGGTCCAGAAGATGGATGAATGATGGCTAGGGGGAGAAGACAGGGACCAGGCTGGTGCTGGGACCCATTGAGTGCTGGCCCTAGTGGTACCCAGGAACCTGTGGATTGAAAGATTAGCAGGTGGAGCTAGTCAATAGTAAGATGCCTTCATAGGCTCTTTTGTCTTTCCAACTTGTAACCAGCCCAATACCAGTGACTTCAGGACCCATGGAGCTATGGCTTCAGAACTCTTTATGTTAGTGTGCTAAATTTTATTATAATATATAGAATATGGATTTAAAAACTTGCTTGAAATAAGACTTTCTAAATCGGTGACTTTTAACTGATGCATGTCCACCTCAAATCTTGACTTCAGTGTTTGGCTTGAAGTATTAATGCTATAATGTTACTTTATCATATCCCCACTTAACAGAGTATCTTTCAAATAGTAGGTGCTTAGTAAACATTTGTTCAAAGGATATATCATTTCAATCCATGCATCCAATTATTATTTCTTAATTATGGAGGAGATCTTCAACATAAATATTTTTAAAATCTAATTTTAATTCTACATAATTAAATGAGAATCCTATATATTTTGACTTAAGAAAAAATTCATGTTATTAAAGCCAGGATTAGACAGGCACTCAGTATAGATAGGTAAATTAAGTCAGTTCCTACAAAGGATGCCAATTTTGAGTGAGTCTCTGAAGTTGAAGATTGTTCCCTGAGAGATTGAACTGTTAATTCCTTCAGAGCCCTTTCTCCACCCTTATAAAAAATTGCCACTGCTCCAACCTATAGCTAAGGTAACCTGTCCCAGGAGTTCTCCCTCCCTACAGGGAGCTTTAAGGTTGTTAATTAATATGTCCTGGGCTGCTCCGTTTTGCCCTTCTCCTTTTAGTCCACCTGTTTCCCACCTTTTGATCATCCCACTTATCATTCCTGGACCTAGTTACTTATGAAGGAAGGAGAGAGAGAGGGGAAAAGGGCAGGAGAATAAAGGAGTTCTAGGATATATAAAAAGGCAGAGCACCCTTGCTTATGGGGATGCTAGTATAGAGTGATACCAACTATGCCTCCTTTCTCTCTCCCGGAAAAAATCTATATTACCCCTTTTTAAAAATACCCTGCTTTATATCCTTGCCTCTTCATGCTTCTCTAATGTTCAATCTTTAATATGTAAAGGAGCAGAACTCATAACTGATAACTGGTGGTATCATTATTAAGTCTTAAATTTAAATAGAATTTCTGCTGCAATTTTCTAACCAAAATCTTGGTCCCTTTCCCCAATACCAATCAATGCCAATTTAATACTGAGAACATGGTTTTGAGGAAGAGAAAAATAAGGTTTATTGCTTTGTTAGTAAAGGAGAAACACAGAAAACTCCTATTGTAAATTCTTCCTGATCAGGAAGGTCAAGGGGTTTTAAGGGAACTCTTCAAGGGTTACATTGCAGGTGTGCTCTGCTAAGGGGTTCCAGGGTGCCTGATGGTTGTTAGGATTCATTTGTTTATTTGGGAGACATTCCCTTCCCAGATCCTCAACAGGCATCTCCTTCCTGCAGTGGGGGTGTCCAAGGGAAAACTAGGGAAAGTAAAGGCAACACACACTCTCTAATCTTGTTAGGGAGGAGGGAAAAGAGAAAAATAAATTTAAATAAGCCTGGAAGCAATGAAGGCTATATTCAGAAGGTGAACCAGTGTTAAAAGTTTACCATTGCATTTCAAGAAACTACATTCTACTTGTGAGAATAAAAATTATAAAGTACTATGAAATTATTTTTTCCAGATTTGCCTTCTCATAAGTCCTTTTTAAATGTTCCATGGTCACCTTGTCCTGAGTTAGTCTGTCCCAGACAGACTTACTGTTTTCTGTGATAGGCTTAATAAATGCTTAAGCTCTTGAATGTTTGTAAGTATCATCTGTATAAATGTGTATTGAGCTTTGTTGTTGTTATTGTTGTTGTTATTTCTTGAAGTTAAAACAATTTGTCTTGGGAAAATTTAGGAAAGAAAATACATTTTTACAAAGCTAAGGTTGTTAGGTTGGTGGAGGTGACTGAAGATCAAAGCACCAAACCACCCTCACACTCAAAATAACCACCAATCTGGTGTTGTCAAAACCAACTATCAATCAGTGGGGTCTCCTGGCCAATATCGGATCTTAGCCAGCTTCCATGAACAACCACACCTAGGACGGGGACTCTGAAAACTGCCTTTTCCTGTACCAAGCCCTCACTTCCTGCCCTAAGCCCAATAAACATTCCAGTATGGTCCAGCCCCACATGCTTCTCCTGGAACTCACCCTATTGATCTGAGGGTCTTACCCTGGAGTAAAATATCAATAAGGCCTGTTCAGCAGGGTTTTTTCTTCGTTTTTTTTTTTTTTTTTAAATTTGCCTCCTTTTGGTCACCATTGCCTGACCTTACATCTTGTGCCAAAACCCAGGAGGAATTTTCGGGCCTCTCCCTTAGAAGATTGAGGTCCATCCTCCCACCTTCAAATGACCCAAGAAATTCCTACACTGCTCCTTCTTTCCTTCTCCCTTCATCTGGGCTGACAGTAGTGGGGTAAGTTCCCTCATTTCCTCTGACCTTCCAGCTTCTTTCCATCCAAGGATCTATCCTTAAGTCACACGCATGCCATAGACCCCCACCTGTTCCATTCAGGGCCAAAGGAACTGTGGAGACATCGCAGTCCTCATGTGAGTCATTCCAATCTGTTTGGGTCACTGATGGACCTAAAGTTTGGAGGGATGCCTTAACCCCTATCCAGCCCTTATCTGTTCCTCTGGTGAGCGTGATCAGAATTTGGGACACCTTTTTCTGCTCCCACCCACCCCTGAGGGTGCCAGAATGTCATGGGAAAAACCAAGTCCTCCTTGGACCCCAAAACTCCGTTGGGGTGTCTTTTGCCAAAATCAGACTCACTGAAGACCTATGCCATAGCCACCTGGTTTTTTACTCCACTGTGGCCTGACCCCAGTGTGACTTATATGATGGGTCAAAATAGCCCTCAGAAGGAACTTTTGATTTTAAATCCTCACTGAATTGGCCAATTTCTGTTGATGGACAGAGAAGTGGGCAGAAGTCCCTTACATCTGGAGGCATGTTCAGGCTCTTTGAGGTTCACTCCCATTCTCCCCTTGCTCTACCTGTTCTACTGCTCTAGTTTTCCTTGCTAGGGAACCCCTTTCCCATTGTTCTTCTATTTCTCTTTCCTCATTCTCAGATCCACCCGAGTTGCTCTCAGCCCCACTTTTTCATGTTCTCCTTCCCTACTCAGGCCAATCCTCTCCCTCCTCCTCTTCTGCATCTGCACCCTCTCCTCCCCCTCCTTCTGTTACCACAGCTTTTCCTCCCCTACTCCAGGATCCTCCCCCTGCATTCCACATTTCCTCTTCCTTCTCCTCCTGTCCTGCAGCCATGACTCCTCTGCCCACCTCTTCTACTCATAAAACCCTTCTCCTTCCCCCCTCAAAGGATACCTCCACACACTCACTTCTCTTTTCTCCTGTGATACCCACATCCAGTTCCACTAGGCCCTCCTACCACCCAACCCAAAGCTCCTTTGTCCTCTCAGGGAAGTGGCTGGCTAGTGCCAAAGGGATTGTCTGAGTACACACCCTATTCTCACTTTAAGATCTTTCCCAGATTGAAAAGCACCTTGAGTCCTTCTCTACTGACTCTTCTACTTATATTAAAGAATTATCTCTCAGACTTATGCTCTTAACTGGAATGACATTCTTGTCGTTCTCTCTTCCAGCTTTCCCCAGATGAACAAATCCATATCCAGAAAGCTGCACAAGATCATGCTGATCAAATTCATCTAACAGATATAACTCTCCCCACAGGTGAAGCAGCCATTCCCCTAACCAAACCCAACTGGGAGTACCAAGATGGCCAAGGTCGCAGTCACTGCACTCGCCTGGTCAAATTTCTTATAGTGGGCATGCAGGCTGTTTCCAATAAGGTGGTTAACTTTTATAAACTGAGAGAATTTACCCAGGATCCAGATGAGAATCCAGCCTTATTTCTCAACTGCCTTACAGAGGCTCTCACCAAATATATTAAGTTGGATCCTGAGTTTTTCTCTGGGGCTATAGTGTTCGCAACCCATTTCATTACTTAATAGGCCCATGATATTAGAAAAAAGCTCAAATGAGCTGAGTAGGGCCCTCAGACCCCTATCCAAGATCTGGTGAATATGGCCTTTAAAATCTATAATGCTTGGGAGGAGTTGGCTGAACTAGACAGGCAGGCTCAATTACTGAAAAAGGTAACATTCCAAACCCAGGATTGGCAGCAGGCCTGAGGCCTATGGCTCAAATGAGAACTTCATGGGGTACCAGCATTTCTTCCACCATGGGTTACTTTAAATATGGATGTGAAGGTCACTTGTCTCACTAATGCCCAAGCCCATGCCCCCCTCTCCAGACTGTGCCCCACATGTAAGCAGACAAGACTTAGGAAGAGTGACTGCCCCATGGCTGGCCCTTCCTTGGTGCCTCCTTGCAAGGGTATGACCAGCCAAGTGGTCCCTTCTCTTGAACTATTGGGGTTCAGAGAAGACTGAAGAACCTGGACTCAAGGACCCCCATCACCCTTGCCGAGCCCAGGGTAATGCACAAGGGAATGGGTAAGTCCATAACCATCCCTGTGGACATGGGAGCTCCATATTCTGTCTTGCCTACTCACTCTGGGCCTCTATTTCCTTCCCAGATATCAGTTATGGTAATTGATGGCAAACCCTCATCCCCAATCTGAACTGCTAAGTTGCTCTGTGCCCTGGAGGGACACCCTTTCATACATCCTTTTCTGGTCATTCCATCTTTTTCAATTCCTCTCCTAGGCAGAGAAGTTCTCCAACTACTAGGAGCCACCTTCCAACTATACTCCAATAATACTACCACCCACCTCTCCTGCCTCTAATCCTTACTCTCTCTAACAACCCAACAGTACATACTGTGCCAATGTAGTTGATCACCAGGTCTGTGACATCTCCAAGCTGGTCATAGCCTCCCAGCACAAGCCAGTGTGTATCCAGCTAAAACCCCAAACTAAATTTCCTTTGCATCACAATTTCACATCTTTAAAACCCACAAGGATGGACTTAAACACATCATAGACCAGTTACTTGCCCAGGGACTCCTCATTCCGACTGAATCCCCCTGCAACACTCCCATATTGCTGGTTATGCAAACCCTCAGGAGCTATTGCTTAGTACAGGACCTCTGGGGCAGTTATTCTCATCCACCTGGAGGTTCCCAACCTTACACTCTTTTTCTCATGCTTCTGCCTTTGACTACTCACTTTACTGTCCTGCATCTTAAAGATGCCCTCTTTAAAGTGCTCCTCTATCCTGTCTCTTACTACCTCTTTGCCTTCATATAGTAAGACCCTACATACTTTAGGTCTCAACAGCTGACATGGACAGTCCTACCCCAGTGTTTCAGGAACAGTCCCCACCTCTTTGGGCAAGCCTTGGTACAGGATCTAACTGCTTGTGACTTGAGGAATAGCACACTCTTACAGTTGGATAGAAGCCTTTCCTACCTTCAGGGAAAATGCTGACACCATTGACTTCACCCTCATCAAGCAGATAATTTCCAGGTTAGGACTTCCAGCTTCCTTCCAGTCAGACAATGGTCCAGCCTTCACTTCTCAGGTGATTCAACTAGTCTCCAAAGGCCTCAACATCACTTGGAGTCTCCACATCCCCTACCAACCCCAATCCTCAGGTAAGATTGAGAGAGCTAACTGCATTCTCAAGGATCATCTCATTAAATCTGCTATTGAACTCAGGTGTTCCTGGCCAATATCTTGTCATTGGCCCTCACCTGAATTTGAGCAGTTCCTAGAGCCTCTTCAGGACTTAGCCCCTTTAAGCTACTCTATGGGTGCCCTTTCTTAATCAACCAAAGCTTTCCAATTACTCCCCTTCCTCTTGTGTCCTACCTTCCCTATTTCACACTTCTACACAAACTCCTAAGGGAACATACAGACTGGTGCCTTCCTACACCATCCATTGCCTCAGTCCCAGCACAAGCACAAACTGAATCAAACCCTCTTCAATCAGATGACCCAGTCTTACTTTGAGAGCTGCATCCTAAAACATTGAAACCTTTTGGATGAGACCCCATACAGTCATTCTTACTACCCCTATGGTGGCCAAGCTTTTGGGCCACTCCCCTTGATACCATGTCTCTCGCCTTTAAAAAGACCTGCTCCATATGTCCAGTCCTGGACTTCCACCATGTTGGGGCCCACCAAATTTAAGATTTCTCACCAACCCTCTTCTTATTTTACTAACCATTAATCTCTCTCAAGCTTATATATCAACCCACAGATGGCACTTCTACACCCAAGCGACATGACACCAGTATGGCACCACCCACTCTCAGTTTAGGGGTGAAGGCAATTTCCCTTCCACTGGCTGCAATCTGGTGGGCACCCTTAACATTACTGGATTCAACCAGGCCACCTCGCTCCACCTATGTGCAGCAATACTATGCGTCATACCAGACAAAACTGAGGAATGTTGTAAGTGCTGGCCTAACACCTGTGGCAGCTGTCCTTATAATTCATGCAATAAATGCTTCCTAGATAACGCTTGCTATGAGAATAAACCAAATTAACTATTTGGGACCCATGGGGCCCAAAATGGGCTTCTGGTGTTGATGGTAAATCTTTTTCATAGGGTTTTGCCAAACACCCCTTGGCCTCTATTAGGATATGGAGAACTTATATACAAGTGTTCCCTCAAATTCACATAACCATCCAGGAGCAAGAGAAGGAACTCCAACACCAGATAGATGCAGTTGCCCATCCTAAAGCTGACCCGTTTTCATTGATGTGTACAGTTTTGGATTGTACTCTGTTAACTGAGATTCCCATTGATCTTCCTCTTAATATTTCAACCATATCCCAATGGCCCCCTTCTCCAGCCTTTGAGTAGTACCTCTTTTGCATAACTCATCAGGGTATTTCCCTTGTTGCTATACTTTCTCTGGTTCAGCACCCTGTGACCATATTATTCAAATTTCTTCCCCAACCTTTACTCTGCCAGGTTTCTTGGTTTCTTTTTCTGGTGCAATGGTACTCCAACAAAAAATCTAAGCCTCAACATGTTATTTGCTTTTTATGTTCCTTCCACATTGATCCCTCAATTAACTTTGTACAGTGAGGCTGAATTAACATGGCTTGTTAATTCCCTGGCCTTCTAACTTGCTGCCTCCAGACTGGGGGAAGGAGGACTTGGTTATGCAATACGTGCTACTCAGAAGCTTAAACAACAACTTCAGGAAGCAGTAGAGGCATTGGCTGCCTCTCTTACTTACAAAGGCAAATAACATCTGTTGCCCAAATTTCATTACCAAACTGTTAAGCCCTAGATCTCCTGACAGCAGACAAAGGAGGAACATATCTATTCCTGAGAGAAAAAAGCTGCTACTATATCAATGAAACTGGATTAGTGAAAAAGAATGTTGACACCCTCTGTCATTTGGATGAGAGGCTTAAACAGCAGCCATCAAATGACCTTTGGCCAGGCAGGGTAAACTCAACCCTCATTATGTGGCTGACTCCTATTCTCACTCCTATATTAGTCATAGGTCTTCTATTAATGATTGCTCCCTGCCTCCTCATGTTCACCCAAAAGTGCAAGGGTAAAATTTCTAGAGTGACCTACAACCAGATACTCCTACACTCCTACAGTCACCTCCCCACTAAACCCACACCAGAGCCATCCCCTTTCCCCCAGTGCCCCTAGCCAGTAGTAAGTAGACAGATGAAATTCACTACCCTATATTATCAAAAAGGCCAGGACATTTGGTGGATGGAGGGAGAAATCAAATCAGTCTTTAAGCTCTTTTACATATACCTGAGCAGGGGCCCCTGAAAGATTGGAGTCTGGGGTGACTGTAATTGTCACACAGAAATATTGTTAAGACCCAACAAGGTCATTTATCCCTTATTTTTCACACATAAATATTCCTCTGTCTGGTGGAGAAAGGACAAATTCTTGAGGCCCTCAGGGCACAGGTTAAAGCCCATTGAAACTGAAGGAAAGAACAAAATGGGAAGAGTTAAGAGGACATCCTACTCCTAAACTAAAAGAAAACCCAGAGAGCTTGGAGAAAGGCAGAAATGCTTACATGACCAACCCCCAAATTCTCACAAGGAAGAAACTTGCTTAAGAATGAGACTGAACCAGAACAAATAATAATGTGCTTACTTTTCTTAAGCAGGGCAACGACATCAAGTAAAAAACACAGTACTATTGAGAAAGGGGAAAGGGCATAGGAATCACCCCAGGGTACATCACAAAGGAAATAAATACCTCTGGCAATCTAGCCCCAATCTCCAAACTAAGTAGTACTAGAGATCTTGCAGACTATTGAAAGAAAAAGAAAAAAGAAAAACACAAACCTAGTTTACTGAAGGCAACACACACACACACACACACACACACACACACGCAAACATGCACAAAAAAATAAAAATTTATTTTCCTTAAAAGCCTCAATACTCCACAACCTTAGTTTAACTGTTTAACTCTTCCTTCCACCTTGTGTTGAAATACAGACATTGACAAGCTTCAAACACTCACAGTATAAGCTTGGTGAAAGGAAAAACATGTTTATTTTGAGGCCAAAAATAAAATACAATTTACATCAACACAATTTAGTTTTTATTATTCTAAAATTATATCTGCATTTTGACCAAAAATCAGTAAAACACACAGGTACATGCATGGCACGCACACACACACAAACACACACACAAAAACACACACTAAAAGATTTTTAAAAATCCCTCAAATGCTTCAAAATTCCACAGCTTCCCTTAACCAGTTTAGATCTCCATGCTACCTAGTGGTGAAATACAGACATTGACAAACTTCAACAGATGTTTAAAGAGAAAATTTGCTGTTTTTTTTTTTTTATTGGTTGTTCAAAACATTATAAAGCTCTTGACATATCATATTTCATACATTAGATTCAAGTTGGTTATGAACTCCCAATTTTACCCCAAATACAGATTGCAGAATCACATCGGTTACACATCCACATTTATACATAATGTCCTATTAGTAACTGTTGTATTCTGCTACCTTTCCTATCCTCTACTATCCCCCCTCCCTCCCCTCCCATCTTCTCTCTCTACCCCATCGACTGTAATTCATTTCTCTCCTTGTTTATTTTCCCATTCCCCTCACAACCTCTTATATGTAATTTTGTATAACAATGAGGGTCTCCCTCCATTACCATGCAATTTCCCTTTTCTCTCCCTTTCCATCCCAACTCATGTATCTGTTTAATGTTAATCTTTTCTTCCTGCTCTTCCTCCCTGCTCTGTTCTTAGTTGCTCTCATTATATCAAAGAAGACATTTGGTATTTGTTTTTTAGGGATTGGCTAGCTTCACTAAGCATAATCTGCTTTAGTGCCATCCATTTCCCTGCAAATTCTATGATTTTGTCATTTTTTAGTGCTGCGTAATACTCCATGGTGTATAAATGCCACATTTTTTTTTTATCCATTCATCTATTGAAGGGCATCTGGGTTGGTTCCACAGTCTAGCAATTGTGAATTGTGCTGCTATGAACATCGATGTGGCAGTATCCCTGTAGTACGCTCTTTTAAGGTCTTCAGGGAATAGTCCAAGAAGGGCAATAGCTGGGTCAAATGGTGGTTCCATTCCCAGCTTTCCCAGGAATCTCCATACTGCTTTCCAAATTGGCCACACCAGTTTGCAGTCCCACCAGCAATGTACAAGAGTACCCTTTTCCCCACATCCTCTCCAGCACTTGTTGTTGTTTGACTTCATAATGGCTGCCAATCTTACTGGAGTGAGATGGTATCTTAGGGTGGTTTTGATTTGCATTTCTCTGACTGCTAGCGATGGTGAGCATTTTTTCATGTACTTGTTGATTGATTGTATGTCCTCCTCTGAGAACTGTCTGTTCAGGTCTTTGGCCCATTTGTTGATTGGGTTATTTGTTTTCTTATTGTTTAATTTTTTGAGTTCTTTGTATACTCTGGATATTAGGGCTCTATCTGAAGTGTGAGGAGTAAAAATTTGTTCCCATGATGTAGGCTCCCTATTTACCTCTTTTATTGTTTCTCTTGCTGAGAGAAAACTTTTCAGTTTAAGTAAGTCCCATTTGTTGATTCTTGTTATCAACTTTTGTGCTATGGGTGTCCTATTAAGGAATTTGGAGCCCGACCCTACAATATGTAGATCGGAGCCAACTTTTTCTTCTATCAGACGCAGAGTCTCTGATTTGATATCTAGCTCCTTGATCCACTTTGAGTTAACTTTTGTGCATGGCGAGAGGAGGGGATTCAGTTTCATTTTGTTGCATATGGATTTCCAGTTTTCCCAACACCATTTGTTGAAGATGCTATCCTTCCTCCATTGCATGCTTTTAGCTCCTTTATCAAATATAAGATAGTTGTAGCTTTGTGGATTAGTCTCTGTGTCCTCTATTCTGTACCATTGGTCCACCCTCCTGTTTTGGTACCAGTACCATGCTGTTTTTGTTACTATTGCTCTGTAATATAGTTTTAAGTCTGGTATCGCTATACCGCCTGATTCGCACTTCCTGCTTAGAATTGCTTTTGCTATTCTGGGTCTTTTATTTTTCTATATAAATTTCATGATTGCTTTATCCATTTCTACAAGAAATGCTGTTGGGATTTTGATTGGCATTGTATTAAACCTATAGAGAACTTTTGGTAATATCGCCATTTTGATGATGTTAGTTCTGCCTATCCATGAACAGGGTATATTTTTCCATCTTCTAAGATCTTCTTCTACTTCTCTTTTTAGGGTTTTGTAGTTTTCATTGTATAAATATTTCACCTCTTTTGTTAGGTTGATTTCCAAGTATTTTATTTTTTTTGAGGATATTGTGAATGGAGTGTTTTTCCTCATTTCCATTTCAGAAGTTTTGTCGCTAATATACAGAAATGCCTTTGATTTATGCGTGTTGATTTTATATCCTACCACTTTGCTGAATTCATTTATTAGTTCTAGTAGTTTTTTTGTAGACCCTTTTGGGTCTTCTAGGTATAGAATCATGTCATCTGCAAATAGTGATAATTTAAGTTCTTCCTTTCCTATTTTTATGCCTTTAATTTCTTTCGTCTGTCTAATTGCTCTGGCCAGTGTTTCGAGAACTATATTGAATAGAAGTGGTGATAGAGGGCATCCCTGTCTTGTTCCAGATTTTAGGGGGAATGCCTTCAATTTTTCTCCATTGAGAATGATGCTAGCCTGAGGCTTAGCATAGATAGCTTTTACAATGTCGAGGTAAGTTCCTGTTATCCCTAGTTTTTCTAATGTTTTGAACATAAAGGGATGCTGTACTTTGTCGAATGCTTTTTCTGCGTCTATTGAGATGATCATATGGTTCTTATTTTTAAGTCTATTGATGTGGTGAATAACATTTATTGATTTCCGTATATTGAACCATCCTTGCATCCCAGGGATGAATCCTACTTGATCATGGTGGTGCACAATTTTTTTGATGTGCCTTTTTATCCAATTCGCCAGAATTTTATTGAGGATTTTTGCATCTAGGTTCATCAGAGATATTGGTCTGTAGTTTTCTTTCTTTGAGGTGTCTTTGTCTGGTTTCGGAATCAGGGTGATGTTGGCCTCATAGAATGAATTTGGCAGAGCTCCTTCTTTTTCTATTTCCTGAAATAACTTGAAAAGTATTGGTATTAATTCTTCCTTAAAGGTTTTGTAAAACTCCGCTGTATACCCATCCGGTCCTGGGCTTTTCTTGGTTGGAAGTCTTTTGATTGCTTCTTCTATTTCATCTATTGTTATTGGTCTGTTTAAGTTGTGAGTATCCTCCTGACTTAGTCTGGGCAAATCATATGAAAATTTGCTGTTAAAGTCTGTTCTAAATTAAAATTCTGGCGCCTGATGTAGAACACTCACCTGCAATTACAGCTGTACTTCTGTTGTGAACTTATCTTAACCCACTACTTTAAGAAGAGAAGGAAAACTCAATTTGTTACTTTAAAGCTAACAATAATGATGTGGGGATATTTGTAGTTGGAATGTGCTATAAGTGGAGGATTTTATCTGATATGCTTCTGGGATAATTTTCCCATATTTTGTCTTATAGTTATGGTCAGCCTTCAATAAGATCTGCATACTGCATATGTAATCTAAACAAGCCTAATTCCTCCAATCTTCTTTTTTTTAAATTGTTTTATTTGATTTGATTAGTTATACATGACAATAGAATGCATTTATGCACTTTATACATCATACATAGATGAGATAGTTCTCATTTTTCTGATTTCAACATTTTTTACATGTTGAGAAAACATATTGGTCATGTAGTCACATATATTCATACAGTAATTATGTCTGTTTCATTCTACTATCTTTCCTATCCCCACATCCCTTCCTCTCCCCTCACATAACTTCCCTCAACCTAATCTAAGGTAACACTATTCTTCCCTAGTATCACCCATATCTTATTGTGAATTAGCATCTGCATATTAGGGAAAACATTCAGCATTTGGTTTTGTGGGATTGGCTTATTTTTCTTAGCATGATATTGTCCAACTCCAACTATTTATTTTGAAATACCATAATTTAGCTCTTATTTAAAGCTGATTAATATTCCATTGAGTATGTATATCACATTTTCTTTATTCATTCATCTATTGAGAGACACCTATGTTGGTTCCATAGTCTAGCTATTGTGAATTGAGCTGCTCTAAACATTCACTATAGTATGCTAATTTTAAGTTCTTTGGATATAATCCAAGGAGTGAAATACCTGAGTTAAATGGTGGTTCCATTCCCAGTTTTCTAAGGAATCTCCATACTGCTTTCCATAGCGGTTACACCAATTCACAGTCTCACCAGCAATGTCGGAGTGTAGCATTTTCCACACATCCTCCCAAACAGTTATTGCTGCCTGTATTCTTGATGATTGCCATTCGGACAGGAGTGAGATGAAATCTTGAAATAGTTTTGACTGGAATTTCTCTAATTGTTAGAGTTGTTGAAAAATTTGTCATATATTTGATGATTAATTGTATTTCTTCTTCTGTGAAGTGTCTGTTCAGTTCCTTATCCCTTTATTTATTGGGTTATTTGTTGTTTTGGAGTTAAGCTTTTTGAATTCTTTATATATCCTAGAAATTAATGCTTTATTGGTAGTGAATGTGGTAAAGATTTTCTTCCACTCTGTAGGATCTCTCTTCACTTTATTTATTATTTTTTTTTGCTGAGAAGAAGCTTTTCAATTTGAATACATCCTATTTATTGATTCTTGATTTCCCTTCTTGCACTTTAGGAGTTAAGGAAGTAAGATCCTAGGCCAATGTGATGAATATTTGGGCCTACTTTTTCTTCTATTAGGCACAAGGTCTCTGTTCTAATGCCTAAGTCTTTGATTCACTTTCAATTAATTTTTGTGCAGGGTTTGAGAGGTTGAATTTCATTTTGACACGTGGATTTTCAGTTTTGCCAGCACCTTTGTTGAATAGGCTATCTTTTCTCCAGTCAATGTTTTTGAAGCCCTTGTTTAGTATTCGATAACCATATTTATGTGAGTTTGTCTCTCTGTCCTCTATTCTGTACATTGTTCTACAAGTCTATTTTAGTGCCAATACCATGTCATTTTTGTCACTATAGCTCTGTAGTATAGTTTAAGGTCTGGTATTGTGATGCCTCTTGCTTCACTTTTCTTTTTGAGGATGGCTTTAGCTATTCTGGGTATCTTATTTTTTCCAAATAAATTTAAATGATTTCTTTTTCTATTTTTATAAAGAATGTTATTTGGATTTTAATAGGAATTGCATTAATTCTGTATAAAGCTTTTGGTAGTATGACTATTTTGACAACATTAATTCTGACTATCCAGGAGCCTGAGAGATCTTTTCATCGTTGAGGTTTTCATCAATACTTTTTTTTAGTGTTCTGTAGTTTTCATTGTAGAGGTCTTTCACCTCTTTTGTTAGGTTGATTCTCATTTTTTTTCCCTGAGGCTATTGTGAAAGGAGTAGTTTTTTCTAATTTCTCTTTCAGTGGACTATCACTGACATAAAGGAATGCATCTGATTTATGGGTGTTGATTTCATGTCCTGATACTTTGTTGAATTTACTTTTTAGTTCTTTAATTTTTCTGATGAGATTTTTTGGATCTTCTAGATATAGAATCATCAGCAAATAGTGATAGTTTGAGTTTTCTTATTCTATTTGTATTCCTTTAATTTCTTTCTTTTGTCTAATTGCTCTGACTAGAGTTTCAAGGATGATGTTGAATAGAAGTAGTAAAAGAGGACTTCCTTGTCTTGTTCTGTTTTTTAGCAGGAACGTTTCAATTTTTCTCCATGTAGAACAATGTTGGCCTTGGGTTGAGCATATATAGCTTTTATAATGTTGAGGTATGTTTCTACTATCCCTAGATTTTCTAGTGTTTTGAACATAAAGATGTGCTGTATTTTGTAAAATGCCTTTTCAGCATCTATTGAGATGATCATGTAATTTTTGTTTTTGTTTTAAAAATAGTTTGTAATTATTTTCTGTATTTCAGAAGTGTCCATTGTGATATTTCCTTCTTCATCTTGTATTTTAGTAATTTGACTTTTCTCTCTTTTTCTCCTGGTAAGCATTGTTAAGGGTTTATCTACTTTCTTTATTTTTTTAAATAAACAACTTTTTATATTGTAAATTCTTAAAAATTGTTTCTTTGTTTCAATTTTATCAATTTCAGGTCTGATTTTAATTATTTCCTGTCTTCTACTTCTCTTGGTGATGATGTGTCTTCTTGTTCTAGGGCTTTGAAATGTAGTGTTAGATCATTTATTTGTTGACGTTTATTCTTTTAATGAATATTCTCAATGCAATAAACTTTCCTCTTAATACTGTCTTCATAGTGTCTCAGAGATTTTGATATGTTGTATCAGTCTTCTCATTTACCTCTAAGAATTTTTTTTTTTTAAATTTTATCCTTGGTTTCTTCTACTATCCATTCATCATTCAATAGTGTTTTAGTCCCCATTTGTTACAGTAGATTCTATTTTTCATTTTATTGTTGAATTCTAATTTTATTCCTTCTATATATGTCTGTTAAGTCTAAATTATTGATGTAGTATTTAGTTGTATAGTCACCTTATTTAGTTTTTGTTTGAAAGATCTGTCCAGTACTGAGAGAGGTGTATTAAAGTCACCCAATATTATTGTATTGTGGTCTATTTGACTCTCAAAATTGAGAAGGGTGTATTTGGAGTAAATAAATGCTTCACTGTTTGGGGCATAAATGTTTATAATTATTATGTGGTGCTTACATATACTTCCCTTAAGAGGTATGAAATGTTCTTCTTTGTCTCTTCTGAATAACTTTGCTTTGAAGTCTACTTTATCTGAGATGAGAATGGAAAACCCTGTTTGTTTATGCAATCCATATGAGTGATAAGTTTTTTTTTTCCATCATTTTACCTTCAGGCTGTTGTTGTCTTTACCCATGAGGTAAGTCTCTTGAAGACAGCATATTTTTGGGTCTTGCTTTTTAATTTAATCTATCAGTCTATTCTTTTGATTGATGAGTTTAGGCCATTAACATTCATGGTTATTAATGAGATATAATTTGTATTCCCTGTTATTTTGGTTTATGATTTGTCTTAGTTTCTCATTTGGTAGAATGTTCCCTTAGTGTAGATCCTCTCTATGAGGGTTTTCTTTTTTTTCCCCCACTTATTCTCATGGCATATTTTGTTGAGAATTGTCTGTATTGTATGCTTTGTAGTTTTTTTTTTTTTTTTTTTTTTTTAGATTTTGTGCATCATGGAATGTTTTAATTTTATCTTCAAGTCTGAAACTTAATTTTTCTGGATATAAAATTCTTTGTATCCATTTTTTTTCAGAGATTGAAATATATTATTCCTGGACCTCCTAGCATTGAGGGTCTGTGTTGAGATATCAGTTGAGATTAAAATGGGTTTTCCCCTATACATAATTTGATTTTTTTTCTCTTGCAGCAGTTAAGATTTTATCTTTATTATCTGTGTTAGTCATTCTCATTATAATTTGTCTTGGTGTGGGTTTGTTGTAATTTTGTACATTTGGGGTTCTGTAAGCCTATTGTATTTGATTTTCAATTCCATTCTTTAGGCTTGGGAAATGATTGTACTTTCCTTTGGTTTGTATCTCTGCTCCTTCATCTATTCCAACAATTCTTAAATTTGGTCTTTCCCTGTTATCCCATAATTCTTGGATGTTCTGTTCATAGTTTCTTACCATCTTCTCCATAAGTTCTACTCTACTTTCAAGATTATATATTTTGTATTAATTGTCTGAGGTTCTGTCTTCTAAGTGGTCTAGTCTGATGGTGATGCTTTGTATTGAACTTATAATTTAGTTTATGGATTTCTTCATTTTTGAGGAATTCTTCTTCTTCTTTTTTTTCCTCATGATTTTTAACTCTTTATTGAAGTGCTATTTCACTTACTGTATTTTTCCTTTGATTTCACTTATTAAACTGTTCATTAGTTCACATATGAATTTAACTATATACAACATGAACTCCTTCTTGGACATTTCCTCTATTGTGTTATCAGTAACTTCTGGTTTTGAAACATCTTGGTTTGTTTGGGCCACTTTATTCACTTGTTTTTTCATGTTGTTACTTTGTTTTCCCATGTAAACATAAGGATGTAAGGCAGGATAAATTCTGCCCTGTAGAACTATAGTGTCCCTGAAGGTTTCCTGTGCTTCTCCTTTACTGGTGAGACAAATATCTTCAACACCCATTGTATAAAATGTATAGCCTTAAACCTAATAGCTCCCACTAAGGCATCTACTGACTTTTTGCATTAAACCAAAATGATGAATTCAATAGCTATCTATAGTACAAACAGAATATTTGTTAAAATGATTTGCAATTTCAAATGGTGGATGAGAGAAAGAAGGTAGTGTAGTATGGAATATTTGTGTGGGAGGAAGAGAACAGCTAAAAGTAAGAATTCACAAAAAGAGTGGAGGAGAAGCCAATGGATGTTAGCTGTTGATTGGAGAAAAGTTGGAAAGAAAATTCTAGAAAATAGAAAAGAGAGAGGATAAATACAAACAAATAAAAAAAGTTAGACATAAGAATATGACAAAAATCCAAAATGCCATTCATATATCACTAGTTTCCACATACTGATGCATGAAAAACATCCTAATCTAAATATGGTAGAGATTAGTGAACAAAAAAAAAAATAAATCTTGCTGGAAAGTTGAACTGTCTCTGACAAGTTCAACAATTTCTCAACCCTGTCTCTTATATCTCTTGGGATCACTAAACCCAGATCAGCCCTCACAAATGCAGTCTCTATACCACTGATCTGGGCTTCAGATACCTTAGGCTCAGCCACACTGCAGTCTCAAGATCTCAGTGCTGCTCCTATTTGCAGGAAAACCACCAGGGATACACTCATGCAAAGGAGCAACTCCGAGCTGCAGCAGCGAGAGAATGACCACCAGCACTCTCAGCAGGAAGACCCCAGGCTCCTCCAGGCTCCAGGCCTTGGCTGGTGTCCCCAAAATAGTACAGTCACATGCAACCAAACGTGGAGTCTCCCCAGAAGCAATCCTCTAGGCCCTGGTAGCAAAGGTAGTGGTGGTGGTTTTTGGCAGCAGGCAGTGGGTCAGCAATAGCAGCAGCTACAGTGACAGCTGCAATTGAAGCTGTGAGAGTAGCATCACCAGGTGATCTCTAAGGTTCAGCAACTGTGTAGGCTTCAGTTTCATCTAGGGTAGCGGTTTCTTCTGTGGCAGCAGCACCCAGAAAAAAGACCTCCAGGTGATCTCAGGCTGGCAGCAGTGGAATCAGAGGCATCAGCAATGGCAGTAGTGGTGGAGGAGGTGGTTTATTGATAGGAAACTTCTGGTTCAGCAGCTTTGACCACAGAGGTGGCCTTGGAATTCATGTGGGAGGTAACAGAAGTCATGCCTAGAGAAGAGACCTCCAGGCATGGCAGCAGTGCCAGCATCGATTGCCTATAATCTTCTTTTGCTAAGAATTTTAGGGCCTGTAATGATTTTTGTTATAATTTCTTTGTAAGATTTCAGTGTTACAAATATGCTGTCTTCATAGAATAAATTTAGATCTGCTGCCTTCCCTGTTTTCTCAAAGATTTTATGTATGATTAGTATTGGCATCACATCAATATTGGCATCAGATCCACCATTTTAGGTTGGAGCCATTTTATTTAGGGGCTCCTAAGTTTCAATTTAGGAGCCATTTTGTTCAGGCACTCCCAGGTTTTGATAGATGACCCTTTTCATCTAGGAACTTGATGTAAAACAATTAGTTAAAGCTTTTTAAGGTCCCCCCACCCTAAGGTCAAGTATTAATGTGCTGATATAACCCAAAGTTTAATCTATGTGTTAAAATGACAAGGATTTTGTAAAACATTAATTTAGCCATAACGTTTTGTTTATTAAGTTTTACATTTTAAAACAATGAGAGTTGTTTTTGAGTTGGGCAGTTACTGTGTTGGGTTATCACCCCTGGGGAGAGAATACATTGGAAACCTGGTACCTGGCCAGCTGAAGATTTGATGTGGGAGCTGTCCCCATCAAATATGGTGAGGGAGGTGAGCCATGATGGAGGTTGTCTTCTTCCAGTGCAGGGGTTTCTGGTGAGGTGGGAGGAGCAGGGCAATGGTGTTGTGCTGCGTGACCTGCATGGGAGTGGAGTGAGTGTTGGAGTTCTGCAGAGAGCTGTAGGTGATTCTACTAAGGCGCTCCCTAGTCCTGCATTTGCTGGAATTTCGAGCTTTGGGTGTCAGGAGCCAGGATATGTATTTATTAATTAGAGAAGTTATCTGGTGGGATTTATTGGTTCTTCTAAGTATAAAATCATGTCATCAGCAATAGTGACAATTTGAGTTCTACTTTTCCTCTTTGTATACCTTTAATGTATTTTGTCTGTCTAATTGCTCTGGCTGGAGTTGCAAGGACTATATTGAAGAAAAGTGGTGAAAAAGGGCATCCTTGTCTTATTTCAGGTTTTAAAGTGAATGCCTTCAATTTTCTCCATTTAGAATGATGTTGTACTTTGGTTTAGCATATGCAGATTTTACAACATTGAGGTATGTTTCTATAATCCCTATTTTTCTAGTGCTTTGGACATTAAAGTGTGCTGAGTTTTTCAAATACTTTCTCTGCTTCAATTCATGTAATCATATGATTGTTATCTTTAAGTCTATTGATGTGATGAATTATGTTTATTGATTTATATTTTTGAACCAACCTTGTATCCAGGAATGAACCCCACTTGATCATGGTGCACTATTTTTTTTAAAAAAATATGATTTGGTATGCAATTTTTCAGATTTTATTGAGTTTTTTTTTTTTTTTTTTGGTGAGTCTATATTCATCAGGGATACTGGCCTGAAGTTTTGTTTTCTTGATGTGTCTTTGGGTTTGGTTTCAGAGTGATACTAGCCTCATGTAATGAGGGTTTCCTCTTTTTCTATTAATTTCATGAGTATTTATGCTAATTCTTTTTTAAAGATCTGTATAACTCAACTGAGAATCTTTCTCATCCTAGATTTTTCTTGTTTGGTAAGCTTTTGATGGCATCTTCTATTTCATTGTTTAAAATTGATGTTTTAATTCTATATATCTTCCTGCTTCAGTTTAGGTAGTTCATTTGACTCTAGAAATTTGTTAAATATGTTTAAGATTTTCTATTTTGGGGGGTGGTATAATATTTCAAAATAATTTGTATTTATCTTATTTATCAGTAGGGCCTGTTATGATACTTCCCTTTTCATCACAATTTTATTAATCTGAATTTTCTCTCTCTTTCTCCTCATAAGCATAGCTAAGTGTTTGTCAGTTTTATTTAGTTTTTCAAAGACCAACTTCTTGTTTTATCAATTTTTGAGTTGTTTCTTTTTTTAGTTTTAGTGATTTCAACTCTGATTTTAAGTTTTTCCTGTCTTTTATTGTTTTTGGTGTTGATTTGATTTTTTTCTAGGGCTTTAAGATATCATGTTAGGTCATTTATTTGTTGATATTTTATTATTTTAATGAATGAGCTCAATACAGTGACTTTCCTCTCAGCACTAGATTCATATTGTCCCAGATATACTGATATGTTTTATTGGTGTTCTTACTTACCTCTAAGTATTTCTTAACCCCTCTGATCTCTTCTCTATGCATTTTTCATTCAATAGCATGGTATTTAGTCTCCAGGTCTTGGAGTAGCTTCTATATTTTAAATTTTATTGTTGATTTCTAGTTTTATTCCCTTATGATCTGATAGAATGCAAGACATTATCTCAATATTTTGTATTTACTAAAAATAGTTTCTGGCCTAAGTTATGGTCTATTTTAGAGAAAAATCTATGTGCTGCTGAGAAAAAAAGTGTATTAAGTCTTTGATGAATGAAATATTCTACACATGTCTGTTAAGACTGTATTATTACTTCTATTTATTAGTTCTATCATTTTTTAATTTAGTTTTTGTTTGGAGGATCTATCTACTAATGAAAGAGATGTGTTAAAATCACTCTGGTGATTTTTTGTGGTCTATTTGATTCTTTAATTTGAGAAGGGTTTGTTTGATGTTCTTAGGTGCTCCATTGTTTGGGACATAAATATTTATGATTACTATGTCTTTATGTATAATTCCAATAAGTGGTATAAAATATCATTCTTATCTCTTCTGACTAACTTTGTCTTGAAGTTTATGTTATCTGATATGAGGATGGAAATTTCTGATTGTTTACAGAGTCCACATAAATGATTTTTCCCTCCAAACTTTCACCTTCAGTCTGTTGTTGTCTTTGCCTATAAGGTGTATCTTTTCAAGATAGCACATCTTTGGGTCTTTTTTTTTTAATCCAATCTGCTGCTGTATGTCTTTTCATTGATGACTGTCGGCCATTAATATTCAGGGTTATTTTTTATTTGTATTACAGGTCATTTTTTTTTTTTTGGAGGAGGTGAGGAGGTTAAATTGATTTGGTTTCTCTATTTTTTTTTAAATTTTTTAATATTTATTTTTTAGTTCTCGGCAGACACAACATCTTTGTTTGTATGTGGTGCTGAGGATCGAACCCGGGCCGCACGCATGCCAGGTGAGCGCGCTACCGCTTGAGCCACATCCCCAGCCCCTTGGTTTCTCTTTTGATTGACTTTTCCTTCAGTGTAGTTACTGTATTTGATGTTTTTTTTTTTTCCTCTGCATGGAATATTTTGCTGAGAATGTTCTGTAATGCAGACTTTCTAGTTGTGAATACTTTTAACTTTTGTTCATCATGGAAGGTTTTTATTTTATCTTCAAATCTGAAGCTTAATATTGCTGGATATAAAATTCTTGGTTGGCATTCATTTTCTTTCAGAGCTTGACATATATTATTCCAGGACCTCATGCCATTAAGAAATTGGGTTGAGACAGCAACTAAAATCCAACTTGTTTTCCCCATATATATAATTTAATAGTTGTTTTGCATAGCCTTTATATTGTATGTTTGTCATTCTCATTATAATGTGCCTTGATGTGGGTGTGCATTTATTTTGTATATTTAGGGTTTTGTAAGCCTCTTGTAATTGATTTTCCATTTCACTCTTTAGATATTGGAGATCATCTGATATTATGTCATTGAAAAGATTGTACATTCTATTGGTTTGTATCTCTGCACCTTCATTTATCCCAATAAATACTATTTTTTTTATGTTATCCCATAATTATTGGAATTTCTGTTCATGGTTTCTTACTATCTTTTCTGTACAACTTTATTTTCAAGAATATATATTTTGTCTTCATTGCCTGAGGTTTTCTCCCAAGTGGAGTAGTCTGTTGGTAATATTTTCCATTAAAATTTTTAATTTTGTTTATTGTTTCCTTCATTTTGAGGGTTTCTTCTTGGTTAATTTTTATATTCTCTTACTCTTTATTGAAGTGATTTTTCACTTCCTATATTTTCTCTTTGATAACATCCTTTATTTTGAAGATCAGTTTTACAATTCACCTTCTAAACACCTTCTCTGACACTTTTTTCTACTGTGCAGCCTTTGTGTTCTATTATTGGAACATCTTGGTTCATTTGAAGTGCTTTGTTCCCTTTGTTTTATCTTGTTGTTTGTGTGTCTTCCCTTCTAGCAGTATGGATCTGGGGCAGTTTTTTTCCCTGTAGTCTTAGAGTGTTCCTGAATTTTTCCAGTACCTCACCTTCAAAGGAGAGACAAATATTAACCCCATCCAATGCAAACAATATATAGCCTTATACCATGTAGCTCCTATTAATGTGTCTACAGTTTTCTTGCAATAAACAAAAATGGTGTGTTCAAGTATTACCTACAATATAAAGAGTTAATTTTGATAAAAATGTTTCGCATTTCACATGATGGACCAAGAGAAAGCAGAATTAGTGTAAAATGTGATGTTTACAAGGGAGAAGGAGAGAAGATAGAGGTAAAAATTTATAGTAAGAGTGAAGAAAGAATTACTAGAAGTTAGCTGCTAGCACAAAAGATGTGAGAAAGAGAATTCAGGAAGACAGATAAGTGATATAATATATATATTTAAAAAATAATATTAAAAATTAATATTATAAGAATATAAGATAGTATATGATATAATAATATATATTTTTTTAAAATAAGAATATACGAATACACAATAAAACTGTAATATAATATTCAGATATTCCATTCCTAAATAAATTTATTCAAGAAAAATATTTGGTTTCAAAGATAGTAGATATGTGAGATAGAGGAAAAATAAACAAAAGTGAAAGGAAAATTGAATGATTGTCTCCATTGGCTTTCAGAAGTTTCACAGCTTTTTTTTTTTTTTTCTTTGCCCTTAGGTAGGTTGTCTGAAGTTCAATGGTAGCTCCAGTCTGGTGAGTGCTGGACCAGCTGACTGGAGAACTGATAGTAAGATGCCCTCACACCCTCTTTCAGTCTTCCAGTCCATTGTAGCTTGCCTTTTCCATCCCATTCACTTCAGAACCAAGTCTCTCCAGTTTCTCTAACCTGTGTTCCTGCTGGGGAAATGCCACCAGTCTCCAGCTTTCCTTAGGTTTCCATGCTCAATTTGTCCCACAGAGACCCAGGCATAATCTGATGGCTCTCAGTTCCAGATTCCCAAGGGTCTGCCTCACTAGAATCCAAAGATCTTATGCTTTCCAACTTGGAGACAACCACCAGGGAGGTACTCACACCAGGGAGTAACCCTGAAAAAAGGGAGCAAGATGTTGCAATAGTACACCCAGCAGGAAGACCTCATGTGCAAACAAATGTGCAGGTGCCCTGACAATAGATCTTCAGGGCCTTGCTGGTGTCCCCAGACTGAGGCAGCCACCCCCCTGAGATTGTGCCAGTGGCAGTGGCAAACTCTGAGGCCCTGGACAGTCTGCCAAAAATGGTGGTGGCCTTGTGTATTTAAACCTAATGGTACCCTGACAATGGACCTCCTGGTAACAGTGAGCAGCAGGTAGCAGGAGATCTGTGTTCCAATGGGGGTAATGGTAGGATATGAGCAGGTGAAAGGCAGGTGATAGGCTGGAAAAAGGCATGGAAGGGGCAAACTGTAGGCCATTTACTGGCAAAAGTTGGTGATTTTAATAGGGGAGTGGGGGATGAACAATGGAGGATAAGAGAAATTGATGGCTGCCTTGCAAAGAAACGGTATTTTCTCTGCTTGAATCCTGAGTCATGGAGCCATAAGGAATGCAGCCTCCCTCTACTCTGCCATCGTGGATCTCTAATCTTTATAGTGTTGAGCTAAGTTCCCTAGTATCTTCAGTGTTTTAAATATGAACATGTGCTAGACTTTTTTCAAATACTTCTTCTTCATCTATTGATAAAATCATGTGATCTTGGCCTTTAACTCTTTATATATGGTGGATTACATTTATTGATTGTGTATGTTAAAACAATCTTGCACTCCTAGAATAAAACTCACTTGATTATGGTGTACTTTCTTTTCAATGTTTTTTTTTTTTTTCTTTTGAATGTGGTTTATTTTTGCTTCTGTATTTATCAGATACATTTATCTGAAGTTTTCTTTCCTGGCTTGGATATCAGAGTAATACTGCCTTCATATGATGAATATGTTAATATTACATTTATTTATGTTTCATGACATACTTTGAGTAGGATTGTCACTAGTTTTCTAAATATTTGGTAGAATTCATCTGAAAATCCATCAGGTCCTGTTCTTTGTTGTTGTTGTTGTTGTTGTTGTTGAAAGGCTTTTGATAGCAGATTCAATTTTATGACTTGATATTGGTCTGTTTAATTTTTCTATATCCTCATGGTTCACTTTGCATAGGTCATACATCTCTAGGAATTTGTAAATATCTTACCAACTTTCTAGTTTTGGAATATACATTTTTCAAAATTATTTCTAATGAGCCTCTAGATTTCAGTAGTGTCTGTGGCAATCTCTATATTTATTTCTAATTTGGTCCTTCTCTTTCATTTGGTTAATTTGGCTAAATATATTTTTATCTTTTCAAAGAACCAACTCTTGGTTTTATAGATATTTTGTGCTATTCTCTTTGTTGTTTTCCCTGTTTTAGTAATTATGGCCTTGATATATTGTGGTCTGGCATTTTATTAATTAACTATTTTAGTTTTACTGATTTTGGCACTTATTTGTTCATATTTTTCTAGGGTATTGAGGAGTAAATTATTTACTTGGTGTCTTTTTTATTTTGTTTTGTTTTTTTTAAAATATGGAAACTCAAGTAGTATAACTTTGTTCTTAGAAATGCCTTCAAATTGCTCCAGAGATTTTGGTGTGTTGTATATCTAGTCTTATTCATTTGGTAAATTTTTAAAATTTCTCCCCAGATTTGTTCTATAACCTAGTTATCATTCCAAAGTATGTTATTTAATATTCAGATGTTAGAATGACTTAAATTGTTATCTTATTGTTGATTTCTAATTTCATTCTATTATGATCTTATAGAATGCAAGGAATTGTCTCTATTTTTGGTATTTACTAAAATTTCCTTTATGCCCTAAAATGTGATCTTCTTTAGAGAATGTCTCATGTGCAACTAAGAATAAAATATATTTATATTTCAATGAATGAATATTCTGTAGATGTCTGTAAGGTCCATTTGATTAATAGTATTTTTAGTTCTGAAGGGTTTTTACTTAAATTTATCTGGATGACCTACTGGTAAGAGAAGCATGTTGAAATCATTAATACTCATAACTGATCTTTTTGGTTCTTTACACTCAGCAATTGTTTGTTTTTTAATTTTAATTCTTTTATGTATGTAGGTGTACAGATTGTTTGGGACATAAATATTTAGAATAATTGTATATTGGTGTTGGGTGTGTCCTTCGATTGATATGAAGTGACCTACTTTTTACACTTTGATTAATTTTGACTTGAGTTCTACTTTTTATGATATGAAATATTTATCTGTACTTGCTGTTATTTTAAATTTACATGGTATATCTTTTCATATTCGTTCACCTTTAGCCTATGGATGTCTTTGTAAACTTAACCTTTTGTAAATACCATATGGTTTGATTTTGTTTTTAATTAAATCTGCCAATCTATGTCTTTTGATTGGCAATTTTAGTTCATTAACATTCAATAATATTATACACAGATGATATTATTATTTTTTTTCTGGACTATATGATAGTTCTATCTTAATTTTATTTATTTATTTTAAAATATTAATCAAAGCAATATTATTTCAATGATTGGCAACAATTTTTTCTCCTCCATTTTCTTTTCTTTTTTTAAAAAATTTATTTGTTTTAATTAGTTATACATGACAATAGAATGCAAATATATACTTTGATATATCATACGTATATGGGATATAATTTCTCATTTTTCTGAGTATACATATTGTAGAATCACATTGGTCATACAGTTACATATATACATAAAGTAATTGTTGAGAGCCACAGCCGAAGGGGCCCCAACAAACATCCAGCTGCCGCTGATGATTGGCACACAGCGGCCCCAGCAACATCTAGCTGATTGGCTCCTCTGCGGTGATGCTCATTGGGCTGTTTACCTGCCCTTTCAGACCACGGAGCTGCTCATTGGGGGACTTTTTTGGCTCTGCCCACGTGACCCAGCCAATCGGCCTCAAGAGCAGGAGGATTGTGGGAGGTGGAGAGAAGCTTGTGTGGGAGAGAGAGGCTTGTGGAAAGCCGGTGGTGGCAGTTGGGCTCTGAGGGTTTTTCCTGAGGAGCTGTGTGGTTTGGTGTGTGGTTCTAAAAATAAAGTTAGTTTCTTTTGACAAGTGGCTCCTGATTGTGCCCAGACAGACTGCGGCATTTGGTGGCCCGCACGGGGAGCGACTGAGGGTAAGTGAAACTGCTCGCCCCTGAGGGCAGGGCGAGAGGATGGGTAGCCATTTTAAGATTCCTCTTTTATTTTGCTTCACTTTTGTTTTAAGTTGCCTGTCCCTGGAGATGAGTGAGAGGGAAGAAAAACTGCTCACATCTGAGGAAAAACTATTTACGTCTGAGGAACAGATAGGGAGAAAGGACGGATGCACATGTCAGGAGGATAGAAAGGCTATAATGACTTTTTGTTGTTCCCATTTTATTTCATTCTGTCTCGGTTTTGTTTGGCGTCATCTTGTTGGGTTGTATTATAGTAGAAATACGGGATCAGAAATTAGCAAAAAACAAACTGAAAGAGTGTTAAGTAAATTGTTAGAGGAAGGAGGCATCCCAGTAAAATCAAGAACAATCAGGGCATACGTTGATACAATACAAAAATGTAGCCCATGGCTTTTTAAGGAGGAGTTGTTAAATATATCACAATGGAACCATCATGGTGAAGATTTAAAAAGAATAGAAAAGAAAAGCCCAGGGACTCTGCCAGTTGGCACATTGCCATTGTGGACGTTCATATCTTGTTTGCTTAGTCCAAAGCCTTCAGTTCAGACAATGGTAGAGGAAGGAGAAGACATAATGATTCATGTCCTTGAATATTTAGTTTTAGCATGGGGCGAGAATCTAAATTTAAAGAAAGCATAGCCCAATCTACACCTGTGGAGCCTAATCCCTTGGAACCTCTTTCTACAGTACGACTGGAAAATTTATCATGTAGGCTGGGTATTATTAGTAACTGTGCTATTCTATCTCCTGGTGAAATTACTGATATACCCTTTGGAGAACTGGCTATAATTTTTATTTCACCTTCATAATCGGGATCAATTACCCCAGGACTTATCATAAGTCCTTTTAGAGTAGAAGAGCTGCGTCCCAATAATAAGCCTACTGTTCCTTTGGGAAGAGGTCCTTTCACCCCTGTGGGAATGATTTGAACTCCCATCTCTGGAGTTAGTACTGCTCTGGCGGAGGTGCAGATGTCCAACCCTGCGCTCCCTCTGGTTTGTCTGATGAGGGATCTGATGGACAATGTGTCCTGGGCACTACCCTGATGGGGTTGCTGGGTTCCTCCAGTGCTCCGTATATTTGTGGTTTTGGGCCCCGGAGCATTGGGCCCCCCTGTCCATTTTTTGGCAATGGAGCCCGATGCCTTTCTCCACGATATCGTGGATAAACACCTGGTCCTTGTTCGTTTTTTGATAATGGAGTACCCTCTATGGTGGTTTGAGAACGGCATTCATTAGCCCAATGTCTCCCTCTACGGCATCGTGGGCAAATACCTGGTATTCTACTCCTTTGATACCTAGTTTTGTTAAACCCTCCTCCAATGGGGCAATTCCTTTTAAAATGTCCTGTTTGTTCACAATTGTAGCATGTTCTTGGCCTGGCATCTAAAGCCTGTTTTACTGCAGCTGCCACGACTTGCTCTTGTTCATTAATGTCTCTACATAATTTAATATATGTGTTTAAATCTTCATGTTTCCATGGTCTAATGATATCTCTGCACCAACGATTCGCTTGCTCATAAGCCAGGTGTTTTAGTAATGGCATTGCTTGTTCTGTATTCCCAAAAACTCTGGTAGCTGTTTGAATAAGCCTATCTACAAATTCACCATAAGGTTCATTAGCTCCTTGTATTACCTTAGATAATTGACCTTGTAAACTTCCATGTCCTTGTAAAGTCTTCCATGCCTTAATTGCATCTACAGCAATTTGTGCATATACACCAGGATCATATGCAATTTGTTGCTGCTGATCCTCATAAGGTCCCTTTCCTAACAACATATCTAGATTTCTCTGAGGATAACCAGCTGCTGCATTTCGCCTAGCCGTCTCCTTGCAAAATTCCTCATTGGCAACCTTCCATAACAGGTATTGTCCTCCATTTAGCACAGCTTTACACATATTAGCCCAGTCTGCTGGCGTCATGTTCAAGTTGTTAATGGATTCGACCATGCTTACAGTGAAGGGTGCTTGAGGACCATAGGTTGTTACAGCCTCTTTTAGCTGCTTCACTGTTTTGAAATTTAAAACTTGGTAAAATCGCTGCCCTCCTGCCTCAAATACAGGGCATGTTAATATTTGAGATCTTGTCTCAGGATCCCAACTATCAACTGCGGGGGTTGGGGACCTCCCAGCATACGGAGGTGGCCTTGTTAGTTGGACACTTACGTCCTCTGGTGATAGAAAGGTGTTAGTAGCAGTCTCCTGTGGAGGTGGTGCTGTTGGTTGGACACTTACACCCTCTGGTGATAGAAAGGTGTTAGTAGCAGTCTCCTGTTGTAACTTTCCCCCTGATGGCTTTTTCTGTTTTACACTTTCTTTCTCTGTCTGACTAGCTTGAGAGGCCTTCTCTTTTACTTGAATCTTTTCCTCTGTCTGACTAACTTGAGAGACCTTCTCTTTTACTTGAATCATTATGTCTTCTCCTTCCTCTACCATTGTCTGAACTGAAGGCTTTGGACTAAGCAAACAAGATATGAACGTCCACAATGGCAATGTGCCAACTGGCAGAGTCCCTGGGCTTTTCTTTTCTATTCTTTTTAAATCTTCACCATGATGGTTCCATTGTGATATATTTAACAACTCCTCCTTAAAAAGCCATGGGCTACATTTTTGTATTGTATCAACGTATGCCCTGATTGTTCTTGATTTTACTGGGATGCCTCCTTCCTCTAACAATTTACTTAACACTCTTTCAGTTTGTTTTTTGCTAATTTCTGATCCCGTATTTCTACTATAATACAACCCAACAAGATGACGCCAAACAAAACCGAGACAGAATGAAATAAAATGGGAACAACAAAAAGTCATTATAGCCTTTCTATCCTCCTGACATGTGCATCCGTCCTTTCTCCCTATCTGTTCCTCAGACGTAAATAGTTTTTCCTCAGATGTGAGCGGTTTTTCTTCCCTCTCACTCATCTCCAGGGACAGGCAACTTAAAACAAAAGTGAAGCAAAATAAAAGAGGAATCTTAAAATGGCTACCCATCCTCTCGCCCTGCCCTCAGGGGCGAGCAGTTTCACTTACCCTCAGTCGCTCCCCGTGCGGGCCACCAAATGCCGCAGTCTGTCTGGGCACAATCAGGAGCCACTTGTCAAAAGAAACTAACTTTATTTTTAGAACCACACACCAAACCACACAGCTCCTCAGGAAAAACCCTCAGAGCCCAACTGCCACCACCGGCTTTCCACAAGCCTCTCTCTCCCACACAAGCTTCTCTCCACCTCCCACAATCCTCCTGCTCTTGAGGCCGATTGGCTGGGTCACGTGGGCGGAGCCAAAAAAGTCCCCCAATGAGCAGCTCCGTGGTCTGAAAGGGCAGGTAAACAGCCCAATGAGCATCACCGCAGAGGAGCCAATCAGCTAGATGTTGCTGGGGCTGCGGTGAGCCAATCATCAGCGGCAGCTGGAAGTTTGCTGGCAGCTGGAAGTTTGCTGGGGCCCCTTCGGCTGTGGCTCTCAACAGTAATTATGTCTGTCTCATTCTACTATCTTTCTTATCCCCACATCCCCTGCCTTCCCCTCCTTTCACTTTTCTCTACCTAATCTAAGGTAATGCTATTTTTCTTTTTCTTTTCCATCACAATTCTAAATACACATATATACTACAATTTTTGTGTCTCTGTTTGTATATAACATATGTTGACACCCAATTCACGTCTTCATGAATGTACTCTGTTTAATTATGTCCATCACATTCCACCATCCTTGCTAATCTGCTGCCCCCTCCCTTTCCCTCCCACACCTCTTCCCTATCTAGAATTCATCTATTCCTCCCATGCTTCTCCTCCCTACCCTATTATGAGTCAACCTCCTTATATCAGAGAAAACATTCCCCAGTATTTTTTTTTGGGGGGGGGATTGGCTGACTTCACTTAGTATTATCTTCTCCAATGCCATCCATTTACCTGAAAATACCATGGCTTGTTCTTTTTTAATACTGAGTAAAATTCCATTGTGTATATATGCCACATTTTTTTTTATCCATTCTTCCACTGAAGGACATCTAGGTTGTCTCCACAGTTTAGCTATTGTGAATTGTGCTGGTATAAACATTGATGTGACTGTGTCCCTTTAGTATGCTGTTTCCAAGTCCTTTGTGTATAGCCCAAGGGGAAGAATAGCTGGGTCAAATGGTGGTTCCATACCAAGTTTTCCAAGGAATCTCCATACTGCTTTCCAAATTGACTACACCAATTTGGAGGCTCACCAGCAATGTATGAATGTACCTTTTCCCCCACATCCTCACCAACACTTATTATTGTTTGTATGCATAATATCTGCCATTCTGACTGGAGTGAGATGAAGTCCTAGAGTAGTTTTGATTTGTATTTCTCTGATTGCTAGAGATGATGAGCATTTTTTCATATATTTATTGATTGATTGTATATCCTCTTCTGAGAAGTGTCTGTTCAGGTCCTTAGCCCATTTGTTGATTTGGTTATTTGCATTTTTGAGTTCTTTATGTACCCTAGAGATTAGTGCTCTATCTGATGTGTAAGGGGTAAAAATTTGCTCCCAGGATGTAGGCTCTCTGTTCACCTCATAGATTATTTCTTTTGTTGAGAAAAAAAATTAGTTTGGTTCCATTTCATTTATTGATTTTTGGGTTTAATTCTTGCACAATAGGAGTCTTATTAAGGAAGTTGGAGCCTAATCCCACATGATGAAGATTAGGGCCTACTTTTTCTTCTATTAGACACAGAGTCTCTGGTTTAATTCCTAGATCCTTGATCTATTTTGAGTGAAGTTTTGTGCATGGTGAGAAATAGGGGTTTAATTTCATTTTGTTCCATATGGATTTCCAGTTTTCCCAGCATCATTTGCTGAAGAGGATATCTTTTCTCCATGCATGTTTTGGGCATCTTTGTCTAATATAAGATAATTGTAATTTTTTGGGTTAGTCTCTATGTTCTCTATTCTGTACCACTGGTCTAAGAGCCTGTTTTGGTGCCAATACCATGCTGTTTTTGTTACTATTGCTCTGTAGTATAGTTTAAGGTCTGGTATAGCAATACCACCTGCTTCACTCTTCCTGCTTAGGATTGCTTTAGCTATCCTGGGTGTCTTATTTTTCCAGATGAATTTTATGATTGCTTTTTCTATTTCTATGAGGAATACCATTGAGATTTTGATTAGAATTGCATTAAATCTGTATAGTGATTTTAGTAATATGGTTATTTTGATAATATTAATTCTGCCTATCCAAGAGAAAGGTAGATCCTTCCATCTTCTAAGGCCTTCTTTTGATTTTTTTTCTTTGGGGTTCTGAAATTTTCATTGTATAGATATACAGAAATGCCTTTGATTAATGGGTGTTGATTTTATAACCTGTTACTTTGCTGAATTCATTTACTAGTTCTAGAAGTTTTCTGGTGGAGTGTTTTGGGTCTTCTAGGTATAGAATCATATCATCAGCAAATAGAGTTAATTTAAGTTCTTATTTTTCTATACATATTCCTTTAAATTCTTTTGTCTGTCTAATTGCTCTGGCCAGTGTTTCAAGAACTATGTTGAAGATAGGTGGTGAAAGAGGACATCCCTGACTTGTTCCAGATTTTAGAGGGAATGCCTTCATTTTTTCTCTGTTTAGAATGACATTGGCCTGAAGCTTAGTGTAGATAGCCTTTATGATGTTGAGAAATATTCCAGGTATTTCTAGTTTTTCTAATGTTTTAAACATAAAGAGGTGATGTATTTTGTCAAATCCTTTTTCTGCATCTATTGAGATAATGTTTCATTACAGAATTCTTGAGCCGTAGATCTCCTGACACCAGACAAAGAAGGAACATGTCTATTCCAGAAAGAAGGATGCTGCTACTATTTCAATGAACCTGCAGTGGTCAAAAAGAATATCGACACCCTCCATTGTTAGGGTGATAATCTTAAATAGGAACAAATGACCTTGGCCAGGCTGACTAAACTCTACCGTCATTACATGGCTGACTCCCATTCTCACTCGTGTATTAGTAATAAGACTTCTATTAATGATTTCTCCCTGCATCCTCAGGTTTTCCCAAAAGTGCATGGATGAAATTACCAGAGTGACATACAACCAGATGCTCCTACATCCCTACGTTTGCCTTCCTACCAAACCAACATCCAAGCCATCCCCTTCCCCCCAGCACTCCTAGCCAACCGGAAGGAGACAGATGGAAGTCACCACCCTATATCATCAAAAAGGCCAGGATGTCAGGTCAGTTTGAGGTGGCTAAGGGAACAAAGTATCAGGTATACCACACCACCTATCAGTCATCAGGGTCTTCTGACCAATCCTGAAAGGAAACTCATTTCAGCAATATCCCCTGGCTAACCCCAGGAGGACAAGGGACTCTAAAACTTCCCTTTCCTGTCCCAAGCCCTCCCTTCTTGTCCTAAGCTGAATAAAATTACAATCTGGCTATGCCTTGGTGCGATTCCCCCTGATCCACTCTGTTGGATTAGAGGGTCTTGCCTGGAAGTGAATCTCAATAAAACCTTGTTCAGCAGCTTTAATCTGCCTCCTTTTGGTCATTGGTGCCTGCCGTTACACAAACCAGTTTTGCTTTATCTAGAATCTTAAATAAATATGAATCCCAGCAAAAACTAACACAGAACACATCTTATAGTGGACAAAATGACATATAGAAACAATTCAATCTAATAAAATTAAATTTTACAGAAATAATGATTGTAAGAGAAAGCATGTAAAACATTTATCTTCAATATTTGAGGCATCAGTTTTTGCAATGTAATTTTTATATAAAATAATTTATATAAAATATAAAAATATTTTATATAACATAATTTGTCACAACAAATGTATTTTAATGAAACAAAATTTGAAAAGGTAGAAATTATCAAACTGCAATTTTAAAATAATAGAATTAGCTTGCTTAATGGAATTCATTTGGTATATTTTGTCATAGATACTTTAGTTTGAACATTTAAGAATAGAATGATCCCCAGGGTACTGGAGAAAGTAGGCTTGTTTACATTACAAATTAAGTGTATACATTTTACTAAAGACTGATTTTGCTTATGGAAGAAAATATGGGAAAAGTGGCCAGAGGCAGATAAAATCCCCCATTTACAGCACAATGTCACCTACAAAGTCTCCACATCAATATAGTTTACCTAAAAGTATCAAATTTAGTTTTCCTTTTCATCTTAATGTAGTGGGTTAAGAAAATGTTCTTGACAAACAACTGTCATTGCAGTTTTCTCTTTTTCTCTTTAAACACCTGCTGATGCATGTGGATGGTTATATTTCAACCCTAGGTGGCACTGAGAGCTAAACAGATAACTAAGGCTATGAGGCTGTAGAGTATGAAGGCTTTCTACGGGGAAAAAATGATTTATTTATTTTTTTACATTTACATTTTTATTTATTTATTTGTGTGTGTGTTGCACACACATATACATATAGTTCATCAATATAACATATTAGTAGCAGATGCTTCTCTACCATCTCTAGTGAGGCAATTGTGACAGGCTCACTTCAGCTGTATTGCATACCCTCTGTGCCTCTTTCCCAAGACTTTTCTTGCAATGTGATTGGGACACCTGAGCGAAGCCACTAAGCATATGTGAACCATCAAAACTGCAAGTGTTGAGGAGGTAATACCTCACGGGACCACTCTCAGCTATTAATGGATGAAAGGTCATGAATATGTGCTCTCTCACCTCTCAGGTAGGTACTTCAGGGGCACAATCAGTATGGAAGATGAGGAGCTCCCAGAGTCAGGTCCCAGTTTTTTATGGAGATGAGAAGGCTGATAATAGTGCTGCTTTTGCTTTCCATCCTTTCTTATTTTACCCTTCCTAGTGTCCCAATCCTGGTACCTGGTGCTATGTTCTCAAATACAGTTTTATCATTAAAATTCCTAATGTTCATATACACTACTTTGGTTTTCGTTTTATAATCTTCATAGTGGAAGAAACCATGCATGATCCATTATTATTTTTTAAAGATTTTTTTTGCTGTAGAAGACACAATATTTATTTATTCATTTTTTTATGTGGTGCTGCACATTAAATCCAGTTCCTCCCACATTCTAGGCAAGTGCTCTACCACTGAGCCACAAGTCCATCCAGATCCACTACTCTTATAAAGACTATTATCAGCACTCAGAAGTCTCTATTATGGTTGCTATTTCCAGTTCGTAACATTTTAAATGCAATCAATATCCTGATCTTTACCATCCTAGATTAGATTTGATTTCATTTTTTAACCTCATACTACTGGAAACTTAAGGTATTTTATGTCTGCCTTTTATTTATTGAACTTTATTTCTGTGACATTTATCCATGTTATTGCATGTAGCAGTAGTTCACCCTATTTAATTTCTGTGTAGTATTTTGTCATGTGACTGTACAACAATTTATTCATTCTAATGTAAATTACATTTAAATTCTTGAAAGATTTTAACTCTTTTGAATAATACTCATTTGAGAATTTTGTGACAGCATAGAAGACACAGAAACAAAACCACATGAATACAGTTATCTCGTACTAGAAAAAGTCATCAAGAACATACATTGGAGAAAAGATAGTCTCTTCAACAAATGGTGCTGGGAAAACTGGAAATTTATATGCAGCAAAATAAAATTAAATGCCTGTCTCTCACCTTGTACAAAACTCAACTCAAAGTGGACAAAGGACTTAGGAATTAGAGAAGAGATCCTTGGCCTCTTAGAAGAAAAGGTAGGCCCAAGTCTTCATAATGTCATCTTAGGCTCTGACTTTCTTAAAGTGCAAGAACTAAAATCAAGAATTAATAAATGGGATGGGTTCAAACTAAAAAGCTTTTTTTCAGCAAAGGAAATTATCAATAATAGGAAGAGAGATCCTATAGAATGAGTGAAAATCTTTACCACCTGCACAACTCTAGGATATATAAAGAACTCAAAAAACTTAACCAAATCAACAACAACAAAAAAAATAACCAAATTAATAAATGAGCTAAGGAACAGAACAGATACTTCACAGAAGAAGAAATATAATTAATCAACAAATATATGAAAACTTTTTCAATCTCTCTAGCAATTAGAGAATGCAAATCAAAACTTCATCTTTGGCCAGACACAATGACAATTATCAAGAATACAAGCAATAATGAGTGCTGGTGAGAATGTGGGGGGAAGTACACTCATACATTGCTGGTGAAACTGCAAATTGGTTTGAACACTCTGGAAAGCATTATGGAGATTCCTCAGAATCTACTACAAATAGAACAAACACTGACCCAACTATCTCACTCCTCACTCTATACCCAAAAGACTTGACTTCAGCATACTACAGCTGTGCAGCTTCATCAACATTTTTTTATTTTGTAATTTATTTTTATTACTTTTTAAATATGTTTTAGTTATTTATATATGACAGTAGAATTCATTTATGTGCTTTGATATATTACAAATAGATGGCATATTATTTCTCATTTTTCTGAGTATACATGTTGTAGAATTATATTGGTCATGCAGTCACATATATACATACAGTAATAATGTCTGTTTCATTCTACTATCCTATCTATCCCCACATCTCCTTTCCTCCCCTCCCTTCACTTTCCTCTACTAACCTCAGGTAACACTATTCTGCTCTAGTGCCCCCCGCAACTTATTGTGAATTAGCATCCACATATTAGAGAAAATATTTGGCCTTTGGTTTTTTGGAATGGACTTATTTTGTTAAGCACAATATTCTCCAATAGTATTTATTTACTGGAAAATGCCATAGTATCTCTCATTTAAAACTGAGTAATACTCCATTGGGTGTATACACCAGATTTCCTTTATCTGTTCATCTATTGAAGGACACCTAGGTTGGTTCCATAATTTAGCTATTGTGAATTGAGCTGCTATAAACATTGATGTGGCTGCATTACTGTAGTATGCTGATATTAAGTCCTTTGGGTATAAATTGAGGAGTGGGAGATCTAGGTCAAATGGTAGTTCCATTCCAAATTTTCTGAGAAATCTCCATACTGCTTTCCATAGTGGTTGCACCAATTCAAAGTCCCACCAGTAAGATATGAGTATAAAATTTTTCCCCACATCATGGCCAACATTTATTTTTGCCTGTATTCTTTTTACTTATTTTTTATTTTTTTTATTATTTTTAAAAATTTGTATAAGACAGCAAAATGCATTACAATTCATGTAATACATATAGAGCAGAATTTTTCATATCTCTGGTTGAATACAAAGTATATTCATACCAATTTGTGTCTTCATGCATGTACTTTGGATAATAATGTCCATCACATTCCACTACTGTTTCTAACCCCATGTACCCTCCCTTCCTCTTCCACTCCTCTACCCTATCTATAGTTCATCTGTTCTTCCCATGGTCCCTCTCCCATATATATGCCACATTTTTTTAAATCAATTAATCTATTGAAAGGCATCTAGGTTGGTTCCACAGTTTAGCTATAGTAAATTGTACTTCTATAAGCATTGATGTGGCTGTGTTCCTGTGGTATATTTTTAAGTCCTTTGGGTATAGACCAAGGAAAGGGATAGCTGTGTCAAATGGTGGATTTATTTCGAATTTCCAAAAAAATCTCCATACTGATTTCCATAGTGAATGCACCAATTTGCACTCCCACCCGCAGTGTAAGAGCATATCTTTTCCCCCATATCCTCACCAATACTTATTGTTGTTTTTATTCATAATAGCTGTCATTCTGACTGGAGTGAGATGAAATCCTAGAGTAGTTTTGATTTGCATTTCTCAAATTGCTAGTGACAATGAACATTTTTTGTAATATTTGTTGACTGATTGTATATCATCTTCTGAGAAGTGTCTGTTTATGTCCTTGGTCCATTTATTGATTGGGTTATTTGGTTTTTGGTGCTTAGCTTTTTGAATTCTTTATATACCCTAAGGATTAATGTTCTATCTGATGTGTGAGAGTAAAGATTTGCTCCCAAGATGTAGGCTCTCTATTGACCTCACAGATTGTTTCATTTGCTGAGAATAAACTTTTTACATTTAGTCCATCCCATTTGTTGATTCTTGATTTTAATTCTAGTTCTATAGGAGTCTTATTAAGAAATATCCCATGATGGAGATTAGGGCCTAATTTTTCTTCTATTAGATGAAGGGTCTCTGGTTTAATTCCTAGGTCCTTGATCCAGTTTGAATGTTTTGTGCATAGTGAGAGATAGGGATTTAATTTCATTTTGTTGAATATGGATTTCCAGTTTTTTCAACACCATTTGTTGAAGAAGCTATTTGTTTTCCTGATTAATATTTTCTGCTACTTTGTCTAATAAAAGATAGCTGTACATTTGTGGGTTAGTCTCTAAGTCCTCTCTTCTTTACCATTGGTTTACCAGTCTGTTTTGATGCCAATACCACGCTATTTTTGTCACTATTTCTATGTAATATAGTTTAAGTTCTGGTACAGTGATGCCACATGCTTCACTAATTCCTCTAAGAATTGATTGAGCTATTCTGAGTCTCTTGTTTTTCAAGATTAATATTATGACTGCTTTTTCTATATCTATGAGGAATGTTATTGGGATTTTGATTGTCATTGGATTAAATCCGTATATTGATTTTGGTAATATGGTCATTTTGATAATAATAATTCTGCCTATCCAAGAGCAAGGTAGATTTGTTCATCTTCTCAGGTCTCCTTTGACTTCTTTCTTTAGGGTTCTGTAATTTTCATTATATATTATATATATATATAATATATATATATATATATATATATATGTATTACATTATATATATTATATATAATATATATTATATATATATATAAAATATATATATATAATTTTCATTATATATATATATAATATATATAATATATATATATATATATATATATATATATATATATATATATATATATATATATATATATATAATGTAATACATATAGAGAATGAAATACTCTTTCATTAAGTTGATTCCCAAGCATTTTTTGTGGCTATTGTAAATGGGGTAGTTTTCCTCATTTCCTTTTCTGAGTATTTTTCACTGATACACAGAAATACATTTGATTTATGGGTGTTGATTTTATATCCTGCTACATTGCTGAATTCATTTACTAGTTCTAGAAATTTTCTGGTAGAATTTTTTGGGTCTTCTAGGTATAGAATCATATCATCAGCAAATAAAGTTAATTTAAGTTCTTATTTTTCTATACATATCTCTTTAATTTCTTTTGTCTGTCTAATTGCTCTGGCCAGTGTTTCAAGAACTATGTTGAAGAGAAATGGTGAAAGATAATATCCCTGTCTTGTTCCAGTTTTTAGAGGGAATGCCTTCAATTTTTTCTCCATTTAGAATGATATTGGTCTGGAACTCAGCATAGATAACCTTTATGATATTGAAATATTTTCCTGTTATCCCTAATTTTTATAGTGTTTTGAACATGATGGGGTGCTGTATTTTGTCAAATGCTTTTTCTGCATCTGTTGAGATGAATATATGATTCTTATCTTTAAGTCTATTGATATGATGAATTGCATTTATGATTTCTGTATGTTGGACCAACCTTGCATCCTTGGGATGAATCCAACTTGAGCATGGTGCATGATTTTTTGATATGTTTTTGTATTTGATTTGCCAAAATTTTATTGAGAATTTTTGAATCTATGTTTATTAAAGATATTGGTCTGAAGTTTTCTTTTTTTGATGTGTCTTTGCCTGGTTTTAGAATCAGGGTGATATTGGTCTCATAGAATAAGTTTATAAGTGCTGCCTCTTTTATATTTTCTGAAATAAATTGAAGAGTATTGGTATTAGTTCTTCTTTAAAGGTCTTGTAGAACTCAGCTGTGTATCCATCCTGTCCTACACTTTCCTTGGTTAGTAGACTTCTGATGGTGTCTTGTATTTTATCACCTGAATTTGATTTATTTAAATTGTGTATATCCTCCTTATTCAATTTGAGCAAATCATATGACTCTAGAAATTTGTCAATGCTTCTATGTTTTTTTAATTGAAATACAAGTTTTCAAAATAATTTCTAATTATCTTCTGTATCTCTGTATTGTCTGTCATGATTTTTTTTCCCATCATGTATGTTAGTCATTTGAGTGTTCTCTCTCGTTCTCTTGCTTAGCATGGCTCCTTAGTCTATCAATTTTATTTATGTTTTCAAAGAACCAACTTTTTGTTCTGTCAATTTTTTCAATTGTTTCTTTTTTTTCAATTTCATTGATTTCAGCTCTGATCTTAAATATTTTCTGTCTTCTACTGCTTTTGGTGTAGATTTGTTCTCTTTTTTAGGGCTTTGAGATGTGATGTTAAGTCACTTATTCATTGACTTTTTCTTATTTTAAGGAATGAACGCCATGCAATGAACTGTCCTCTTAGAAATATTTTCATATTGTTTCAGATATTTTGATATGATGTATCTGTGTTTTCATTCACCTCTAATTTTTTAATCTTCTTTTTGATGTCTTCTTCAATCCATTGTTTTTTTCAGTAGCATATTACTTAGTATCCAGAAGTTGGAGTAGCTTTTATTTCTAATTTTACCATTGATTTCTAATTTTATTCCATTATGATCTGATAGAATGCAGGGTAGTATCTCTACTTTTTTTGTATTTGCTAAGAGTTGCTCTATGGCATAATCTATGGTCTATTTTAGAAAAGAATCTATGTGCTGCTGAGAAGAAAATGTATTCCCTCATTGAAGGATGAAGCCATATATATATATCAGTTAAGTTTAAGTTATTGATTGTATAATTGAGTTGTACAGATTCTTTGTTCAGCTTTTGTTTGGAAGATCCATCTAGTGATGAAACAAGTCTGTTAAATTCACCCAAAATTATTGCATTGTTGTCTATTTCACTTTTCAACATAAGAAGAGTTTGTTTGAAGAATGTAGATGCTCCATTGTTTGGAGCGTATATATTTATAATTGTTAAGTCTTGGTGTTGAATGGTTCCCTTGAGCAATATGTACTGTCCTGCTTTATCCATTTGTATTGACTTTAGCTTGAAGTCTCCTTCATTTGATTTAAGAATGGAAACCCCTGCTTGCTTCCACAGTCGATGTGAGTGGTATGATTTTTCCCTTCCCTTCAGCTTTAGTCTGTGGATGTCTTTTCCTTTGAGATGAGTCTCTTGGAAGCAGCATATTGTTGGGTCGTGTTTTCCAATCTGCTAGTCTATGTCTTTTGATTGGTGAATTTAGACCATTAACATTCGGGTTAGTTTTTTTTTGGAGACATGATTTGTATTCCCAGACATTTTTGTTTATTTTTGGTATTTAAAAGGACTTGGTTTCTCCTCTAATTATATTTTCCTTTACCTGATTTTCATCATTGTTTTTTGTTTCCTCTTCATGGAATATTTTGCTGAGGATGCTCTGTAGTGCAGGCTTCTAGTTGTAAATTCTTTTAACTTTTTTTTTTATCATGGAAAATTTTTATTTCATCATCAAATCTAAATCTAAAGCTTAATTTTGCTCCATATAAGATTCTTGGTTGGCATTCATTTTCTTTCAGAGCTTGGTAATCCATGATATCCTGGCTTTGGTGGTCTGGCTTGAAAAACCTACTGAGATAAAAATTTGTCTCCCCCATATGTGATCTGATTCCTTTGTTTTGCGGCTTTTAAGATTCTATCCTTATTCTGTATGCTAGGCATTTTCATTATAATGAGCCGTGGTGTAGATCTTTTGTAAGTTTGTATATTTGGCATCCTGTAAGCCTCCTGTATTTTGTCTTACAATTTATTCTTCATGCTTGGAAAATTTTATGGTATTTTCTTATTAAGATTGTGCATTCCTTTGGTTTGAAACTATGCCTTACTCTATCCCAATGACTCTTAAATTTGGTCTTTTTATGCTGTCCCATAATTCTTGCATGTTCTGTTCATGGTTTCTTACTATCTTTACTATTTCATCAACTTTATTTTCCAGATTGTATACTTTGTCTTCATTATCTGATGATCTATCTTCCAAGGGATCTAGACTGTTGGTTATGCTTTCTATTGAGTTTTTTATTTGGTTTATTATATCCTTTATTTCAAGGATTTCTGACTAGTTTTTTTTTCTTTCAGAGTCTCTATCTCTTTTTTGAAGTAATTTTTTGTTACCTGTATTTGCTCTCTTATCTCTTTGTTGAAGTGATTAATTTTTGCCTGTATTGCTCATTTAGGTCATCCTTTAATTCACAGATCATTCTAATTATGAATCTTCTGAACTCCTGCTGTGACACTTCATTAACTTCGCTGTTCATGGATTCTGATATTGCAGTACTCTTATTTGTTTGTGGGCACTTTACTGACTTATTTTTTCATGTTGTCTATGTGTCTTCCTTTCTTGCAGTGTGGATCTGAGATATTACAGTTTCTACTCTATATCCTTGTAGTACCCATGCAGATTGTCTGTACCTCACCTTGATGTTGAGCTTCCAGACCCTCTGGTGTCCCTCAATGTATGATATTGCAACAAAGGTGGTGGCAGCAATAGCCAATGTAACTCAGGTAACTCTAGATAATAGCTGATGTGCTTCCAGATGGATGCAATGTCTTACAGAGATGGGGCTGAAAGGGTGGTTATAACACTCTCTTTGGGATGCCTTCTCTGAGATGCAGCTGCTTCTAGGCCCTGTATGTTGTCAAAAAATTAGGGGCTACTGTGTGGAGAAGGCTATGGTGATGACTGCAGTGTCCCACTATGGAAGTGGGTTAGGCTTAGGCTTCCAGGTGGAGAGGGCAAACTCAGACCTACCCTAGACCTGGGTCCCACACAAGTGATTTTGGGTGATCTGGTCAGGGCCTGAACTCCAACAGTAGTGTGCTGGTTGGAAGGGGCAGTCCTGTGCCTGAGGCTGGGCTCTGGGCAGTGTCTGCTGGTAGAAGGATAGAACCAGACCTACTCTGAGCCTGGATCCCATGCAGGCCAGTGAGGTAAAATATCTTGCCAGCATTCTTGATGATTGCTATTCTGACAGGACTGAGATGAAATCTTAAGAGTAGTTTTGACTTGCATTTCTCTAATTGCAAGAGATGTTGAACATTTTTTATATATTTGTTGATCGATTTTATTTCTTCTTTTGTTAAGTGTCTGTTCAGTTCTTAGACCATTTATTGATTGGGCTAATTTTTTTGGTGTATTTTGAGTTCTTTATACATCCTAGAGATTAATGCTTTATTGCAGGTGAATGAAAGAAAGTTATTTTTCCCAGTCTGTAGTCTCTCTCCTCACATTATTGGTTGTTTACTTTGCTGAAAAGAAGTTCCGTAATTTGAATCCATTTCATTTATTGATTCTTGGTTTTACTTCTTGTGCTTTAGGAGTCTTCTTAAGGATATCAAATCCTAGGCCAACATAGTGAAGATTTGGGCCTTGTTTTTCTTGTATTAGGCACTGGGTATCTGTTCTATTGCCTAAGTCTTTGATCCACTTTGAGTTGATTTTTGTGTAGGGTGAGAGATAGAGGTTTAATTTAATTTTGCTACATATGTATTTGCAGTTTTTCCAGTACCATTTATTCAATAAACTATCTTTTCCCAAATGAATATTTTGGCACCTTTGTTTAGTATAACATAACAATATTTTGTGGGTTTGTCTCTGTGTTCTCTATTCTGTACCATTGGTCTATAAGTATATTTTGGTGGCAATACCATGTAATTTCTCTGTAGTATAATTTAAGGTTTGGTATTGTGATGCCTCTTACTTAACTTTTTTTTTTCTTTTCTTTTCTTTTTTTTTTTTTTTTTTGCTAAGATTGCTTCAGTTATTTTGGGTCTCTTATTTTTCCAAATAAAGTTCATGATTGCTTTTTCTATATCTATGAAGAATGTCATTGGGATTTAGTAGGAACTGAATTAAATCTGTATAACACTTTTGACAATATGGCCATTTTGGCAATATGGCCATTTTGACATTACCAATCCTCACTATCTAGGAGCATGGGATGCAGCTGCTGGCCTTATTTTCATGGGAGATCTTTCCAAGTTCTAAGGTTTCTTCAAATTCTTTAGTATTCTGTAATTTTTATTGTAGAGTTCTTTCACCTCTTCTGTTAGATTGATTACCAGGTTTTTTTGAGGCTATTGTAAATGGGGTAGTTTGCCTAATTTATCTTTCATTGGATTCATCACTGATGTATAAGAATGTGTTTGATTTATGGGTGTTGGTTTTATGTCCTGTTACTTTGCTGAACTCATTTATTAGTCTGGAGGTTTTCTGGTGGAATTTTTTAGATCCTCTAGATATAGAATTATGTAATCAGCAAATAGTGATAATTTGAGTTCTTTTTTACATGTTTGTATTCCTTTAATTTCTTTCTTTTTTTCTAATTGCTCTGGCTAGATTTTCAATGATGATGTTAAATAGAAGTGGTGAAAGAGGATATCCTTGTCTTGTTCTAGTTTTTAGAGAGAGTACTGTTAATTTTTTTCCATTTAGGATGATGCTGGCTTTCAGTTTATCATATATAGCTTTTAGAATATTGAGGTATGTTTCTACTATCCCTAATGTTTCTACTATTTTGAACATGGAGGTGTGCTTTATTTTGTCAAATGCATTTTCTACATCTATTGAGATGATCATATGATTCTTGTTTTTAAGTCTATTAATATGATGAATTATGTTTATTGATTCCTGTATGTTGAACGAACATTGCATCCCTGGGATAAACACCACTTGATCATGGTGCACTATCTTTTTAATATGTTTTCATATACAATTTTCCAGAATTTTATTGAGAATTTTTACATCTATGTTCATCAGTGTTATTGGTCTGAAGATTTCTTTGCTTGATGTGTCTTTGTCTGGTTTTAATATTGGGGTGGTGGTAGCCTCATAGAATGAGTTTGGAAGTGTTCCCTCCTTTTCTTTTTTTATGGAATACTTTGAGGAGTACTGGTGTTAATTCTTCTTTAAAATTCTTGTAGAACTGGGCTGAGAATCTATCTGGTTCTGGGCTTTCCTTAGTTGGTAGGCTTTTGATGATGTTTTCTATTTCATTATTTAACATTGATCTGTTTAAATTCTTTATAATCTCCTCGTTCAGTTTAGGTAGGTTATATGTGTTTAGAAATTTGTTTATGTCTTCTATATTTTCTATTTCATTGGAATATAAATTTTCAAAATAGTTTCTAATTATCTTCTGTATTTCAGAAATGTCTCTTTTGATATTTACTTCTTCATTCTAGTAATTTGAATTTTCTCTTTTTTAGCATATCCAGGGGTTTATCAATTTTATTTAGTTTTTAAAGAACCAACTTTTTGTTTTGTCATTTTTATTTTCAATTGTTTCTTTTGTTTCAACTTCATTGATTTCCGATCTGACCTTAATTATTTCTTGTCTTCTACTGCTTTTGATGTTGATTTGTTCTTTTTTTCTAGGGTTTTCAGATGTAGTTTCAGGTCATTTATTTGTTGACTTTTATTCTTTTAATGAATGTGGTCAATGCAATAAACATTTCTGTTAGTACTGCCTCCATAGAGTCTCAGAGATTTTCATATTTTATATCAGTGTTCTCACTTACCTGTAAGAAATCATCCTTGATTTCTTCTACTATCCAGTCATCATTCAATAGTGTATTATTTAGTCTCCATTTTTGCTGTAGCTTGCATTTTTAAATTTTATCTATAGTTTCTAATTTCATTCCATCTTGGTCTGATAGAATGCATGGTATTATTGCATTTTTTTTATTTACTAAGAGTTGCTTTGTGGCTTAAAATATGGTCTATTTTAGAAAAGGAGCCACATTCTGCTGAAAAGAAAGTATGTTTTCTTGTTGATGGATAAAATTTTCTATATATGTCTGTTAAGTCTAAATTACTGATTATATTATTTAGTTCTATAGTTTTCTTATTTAGTTTTTGTTTGGAAAATATGTCCAGTATCGAGAGAGATGTGTTAAAAATCACCCAGTATTTTTGTTTTGTATTGTGGTCTATTTGACTCTTAAAATTGAGAATGATTTGTTTGATTTACATAGATGCTCCATTGTTTGGGACATAAATATTTATAACAGTTATGTCTTGCTTATATAAAATTCCTGTAAGAAGTATGAAATATCCATCTTTTTCTCTTCTGATTAACTTTACTTTGAAATATACTTAATCTGAGATATGAGTGGAAACCCCTGCTTGTTTACACAATCCATATGAGTAATAAGTTTATTCTCATCCTTTCCCCTTGAGCCTGTGGATGTCTTTGCCCATGAGGTAAGTCTCTTGAAGACAGCATATAGTTGGGTCTTACTTTTTAACCCAATCTGTCAGTCTATGTCTTTTGACTGATGAGTTTAAGCTCTTTACATTCAAGGTTATTAGTTAGATATGATTTGTATACCTTATCATTTTGATTTATTTCTGGTTTTTGATTTGTCTTAGTTTGTTATTTGGTTGAGTGTCCCTTTAGTATAGGTTTTCACTTTTTTTTCACTTCAAACTCATGGAATATTTTGTTGAGATTGTTCTGTAGTGTAGGATTTCTAGTTGTGAATTCTTTGAATTTTTGTTTATCATGGAAGGTTTTAATTTCATCTTTAAATCTGAAACATTTTTTCCTGTGTATTAAATTCATGGTTGGAATTCATTTTCTTTCAGGGCTTGAAATTTGTTATTCCAGTTACCTCCTAGCTTTGAGCATTTGGGTTGAGAAATGAGTTGAGATCCACAGCTATGTTCATAGCAGCTTAATGCACAATAGCTAAACAGTTTAACCAACTACACGCCCTTCTATAGATGAATGGATAAAGAACTCTGCTATATATACTTAATGGAATGCTACTCAGCCTTAAAGAAGAACAAAATTATGGCATTTGCAGGTAAATGAATGAAGCTGGAGAATATTATGGAGAGCCAAATAAGTCAATCCCCCATAAAACAAAGACTAAATGTTTTCTCTAACATATATATGCAGATCCATAATGAGAGAGGGACAAGTGAAGAATGGAGGAACTTTGGATTGGGATGAGAAATTGAGGGCAGAAGGTAGGATGGGGATGGGAAATATGGTGAAATGAGACAAACATAATCACCCTATGTACATGTATATTTGCACAAATGGTGTGACTCTCAATTGTATACAACCAGAGAAATGAAGAGTTGTGCTCCATTTGTGTACAACAAGACAAAATGCATTCTGCTCTCATGTGTAACTAATTAGAACAAATGGAGAAAAAATAAAATCCCCTTTGAATTATATTGGGATTTGTATAATCATTATATCTTTTTTTAATTGTTACTGGAATTTCAACCCAAGATAGTATATCACTGAACCATATTTTAATTGTATTTCTTTTAAGACAGGATCTCACTGTTCCCCAGGCTGGCCTCTAACATTCAAAACTGCTTCCTCAGTTCCTGAGTATCTGGAATTAATGGTGGGAGCTGCCTCACAGGGCTAGGCTTTCTATCTTTCAATGCCATTTTCAGTTTCAATTGCTTTTATCTCTGCATTGCATTAGAAGAAACTTTTCAGATCTTCAGATTTCAAAATATTTCAAAATTCTTTCACTTTCTTTTGTTTAACTCACTTTTTGAATTTTCACATAATCATAGCAATAACAGTTATTTTAGAAGTTAAACTTGCTTTACCAATGTGCTGGTATTTTATTCTTTAAATATTATTATTTTTCTTGTATGATTTTTTTCATATCTTTCAGCATTTGAAATGTAACTTCCTGTCTGTGTAATTTTACTGAGGGGAATTAAACTGTTTTGTCTAACAACTTCCATTTATGGAGAATTATTTCTATCTATGTCCTCTTGTTTTGCATTGTAGTTAATGTTAAGAAAGGCTTTTGTGTGTGTATCCTTCAGAGCTTGTTTGAGCGAGTTCTCTTGATCAACTTTGCTTTAAATTTTACCAGTTTCATTGAGTTGTCAAACATTTGCATTCACTTTTTTGTTATAATGCATTTTATTCTAGGATGATGCAAGTAGATATCTGTTAACTCTAACTCAGACCAGTGATTTGTATATCTCAGAATGAGAAAAGCAAAAGTAAAGTAACCAACATTTAGTGAGTAGATAGATAGCTTCCTTCCTTTTTTAATTGGGTGGATCTTTTTTTAGATTATTCTGTCATAGACTTGAAGATATAGAAGAAGCCTGCATTGCAACTCTGACCTTCTTTGCCCAGAAGTTAAGACCTTATCTTCTGACTCAGGAGACCACAGTAGCCCAACAACTAGGGAACTGGGGCATAACAATATCTTGTGTACACAATTCCAGATGCTATCTTCCCCTCCAGTTTTACATTTCTTTGCTTTTTTCCCAAGAGAATACTTTTTATTTCATTGTAAATGAAGCTCTGCATTTGAAACAATTTAAAATATAGCTGCACATTTTCATGTGTTTTCTATTGTCATGTCTTTTTAAGCTATGTCCTAGGTCATCTCAACAGAAGCAACTGCATAACTATGTGTGCTGCCTTCACACAGAGGATTTTCATGGTTGTGTGATGAATTATTGTTCTAGGATTGGAAATGGATCCAAGGAGGAAGGATTAAGGTTAGACTGAATGAATAGGAGTAAGAGAACAGAGATGAGACCCTGGGAGCTGAGATGAAATTTAAGTGAAGAATGAGATTAAAGGTAAGTGAAGAAGCAGGAGGAAGAAGAAAGGAGAGAGAAGCAGAGGTGGGATAGAGGACACTCAGATGGGAAGAGATGGGAGGACAGCAAGTCACACAGAACATCAGAGACACAAGGGATAATATCAAATGTTCAGTGCTTTCTAGTTATTTTACATTCAAGGACACTGAGGCCAGGGTAATTCAATGCAGGTGTCCCATTTAGGAGATCACCATGAAGCTCAGGTTGAATGTCCTTTTACTGCAAGAAATTTACTGTGAAAGAAAAAAAAAATACAGGCCCTATGTAGGGAAGTCAGAAGGGCAAGACAGAAACTTGAGGAAGTGTGGGAGGGAAAGGAGAAGCCCAGTACAGGCAGGAAGGGTGACAGGCCATGGGTTTCTCAGGAGGGAAGCTGAGGTTGGTGTTGGTGAGGTGGGAGCCATCAGAATGAAAAGTGAGATTGTGTGGGGAGGGGAGTTCATGTCCGGGTGTGAAGAATGCTGTGTGTTGATGGAGAAAATCAGGAGATGTGGTGGTGGGCAGGGGAGCAACAGTGAGAGATTTCAGGAAGAACATAAGCATGCTTGTTCCCTAAGCAACAATGATTCAAGAAGAGGCATCCTGAGTAGGGCTTGTGACAAACGGAAGAATCCTGGATGCCTCTAAGATAGCTGAGATGCCTTGCTGAGTTCATTTGGCATATATCTTACTCATGTTTTCCTGTGACCAGGGAGCACACCACTATCAGTGATCTATATAACCAAGCCCTCTGTCAAAGGTGTTCTCTTATTTTCTGGTCCTGGTCACTTCCCACCTATTTTGTCTCTTGACTTTCTCCTACAGTGTTGCTCTCGCTCAGCTCCCCTAACTCTCAGCATCCCCCAGGCAGCTCCCAATGGTGTCCATCCTTTCCTCTCTCCTCCTCAGACCTTGTCATTCACCCTCCACAGCTGAGAGCTCACTCAGGATTGCAGTGGCCTGGGGAGCTGCAGATCCTCTGTGGGACTCTGACTGACCAAAGCTCCAGCAGCTACCTGCATCCTCACCAGGAGAAACTCTGCCAGAGGAAAGTTGAGGGGAAGAAACTTTGAATTCTTCTTCCCCTCCCTTTATGACTCCCTTGTTATGGTTTAGGTATGAGGTGTCCCCGAAATGCTCATGTGTGAGACAGTGCAAGAAGGTTTGGAGGTGAGGTGACTGGGTCATGACAGCCTTAACCCAATCAGTGCATAAATCACCAGACAGGGACTACCTGAGTGTAACTGTGGGCTGGTAGGTGTGGCTGGGGAGGTGGGTTTCTAGGGACATGCCTTTGAAGCATATATTTTGGCCTTGAAGAGTGGAGCTCTCTCTCTCTCTCTGTTTCTTGGTGGCCACATTCAGAGCTGCTTTCCTCTGCCACACGCTCCTGCCATGATGTCCTGCCTCACCTTGGGCCCTGAGGAGTGAAGGTGGCCATCTCTGGACTAAGAGCTCTGAAACTGTGAGACCCCAAATGAACATTTTCTCCTTGAAATTGTTCTTCTCAGGTTCTTTGGTCACAGAAACAAAAATGCTGACCAAAAGACTCCTCTTCCTCCTTCTCCTGCATCTGTTATATCCTTTATTTCTCTTATAGGCTCACAACATTTTAGTCCCAGAACCTCATTCCTTATTTAGTTATTTTCCTCCCTCTCTTTCCTATCCAAATCCAACTACCTTCTCCTTTTTTTCTCACTCCACGCTCAAGAGCAGCAGTCATATATTTTGTGTGATCCAGGGAAAAACAAAAATGTGGAGCCTTGTCCTGGTCATTCCAGCTATTATCACAGCATGCCATAGACTGTGCAGTTTATAACCACTAAAATATTATTTTTCTGGAGTCTGGACAGTTCAAGGTCATGGTATATTTGTTTTGTAGTGGGATCTGCATTTTGGTTCATCAAAGGCACCTTCAAAATATTTCTTCACCTGGTGGAAGGGTAATTTGGTCTCTCTGGGGTCCCTTGTCTAAGGCACTAATCTTATTTCTCAGGTTGAAATCATATGACTTAATCAATTCCCAAAGACCCATTTCCTAATACCATCACATGGGTGGTTAGGATTCCAATATGTGAATTTGGGGAAGACATAAAGATTCAGATCATAGCAGGTTTGGGTTTAAGAGGTTGTGGAGGGGGTGCTTTTAAAGGTACTAAAATGCAAAACTTATTAATTCCTATGAAAGGTTATGTGTCTGTTTTTATTTAGTTTTCTAATATTGCATCCATTTAGCACAGGGATACTGTCAGGATGATTCCAGGAACTCTTAGGCAACTGAGGGGTGATGCTCACTTCATAATGACATGCAAGCTACACTGGCTGCCTGGTTCCTGTTGCCCCAGCTGCTCAAATGATTCTTATTGTTGCTAGACTGAATGGGGAAGTTAATCTCTCTTTTCACAAATGATTACCCTGACACTTGGCACTGAGAAATTAGAGTCAAATTACATGGAGATGCATGTGATATTTGGAACAAGATTGAGCAACAGGCTCACCCTTACCAGTTACAAAAAAAAAAACTTGGTTCAGACTCTGGATGGGAAAGCTGCACCTATTTTCTGCCCTCACACTGTTAGGTGCATATCCCATTCTCCCTTTGTGCCTCCAAGGCAGGAGGTAGTGGCAGAGGCTGATGGCAGAAGGGGCCTGTCCTGCAACGAGACCTGACCATGCAGTGGAGGCAGGATGGAGGTGGATAGGTTGAGTCTAGAGTTGCCAAGGCCCCAGATAGTGGGGAGTAGGTGGAAGAGTGCTGCACATCCAGGTGAAATTGTGGTAGGCAGAACCCCACATAAGCCAAAGAGCATCCTATGAGCTCCTATACAAATTTCATTGCACTTCTCTTATGAAACACAAACTCAATAAAATTATTATAAAATTCAAGGTGGTGATCACGGAGAATTAAATGTGTTACTGCACTGGCTGCATGTCCCTTGGAGCCAGCCTTGATACATGATCATAAACTCATTAGTTGATACTATTATAGAGGACAATCATAGGTGCTCTGAAAAAGTAAATAAAGTACCCAGTGATGTCATAGATATGGAGGTGTTGGAATGGGAGATAAGGTAGTAACGAGAACACATGAGGGAATAATTAAAACTTATTGAAATAACAGAAAATGCTTAAGATCCTGGTTTCATTACTCAGCACTGAATTAAGTGTCCCTAGTGGTCTGGTGAATTTTCAGTGCCATGTAAGACTGTTTCATAGCAGTTGAAATAGGGGAAGATGAACACGATGGATGTTTGTAACAATGAGAGAAGTAGAAAGACTGGGCAGAGAGTCAGAATAGCTGGGGAAATAGGGAACTGAGTAGATGATCAAGGTTTTGGGAGGGTGCACACTTTCTTTTTTGCAGGCAGGAGGGGTTTCTGTCTTTTGATTGAATAAGGAAGTCAGAAGAGAGGTCTGTGGGGGTAGGTTTATTTAGAACAGAAATCAAAGGACAACTTCTCTGAGAGAAAGAAACAGCATCTGCAAGTGCCATGCTGTTTCTGCTACTTCCCTTGCTCACTGCTCTCTTCCCAGGAGGTGACAGTGAAGGTGGTAAGAACTGGGGCATCTGAACAGATGTGTGTGTGTGTGTGGTGGTGGGGGGATGGTAGTTTCCCCTGCACATACCTGGAGAGAATTAGTGGCAAGCTGGACCCATTCTGCGTATTCATACTCAAGCCCTCTGTGCTGTCATGGAGGATGTTGATAGAGCATGGGACTCTGGGGGCCAGCAGATGTCAGCTAAGGTAATGGTGGCTCTCCACTTTTCCAGATTCTGAGTCTTCCCACTGGCAACTTTCTTCCCAAAGTCTCTTCCTCGCAGTGTTTGATTTCTACCCATTCTATCTATTCTTTTGCCTCAGGGTTTGAGGAGCCTGTCTCCTACCATCTTATCCAGATATCATCCTTTTACAACCATTCCTGGAAACATCTGGGCTCAGGCTGGTTGGGGAAGCTGGAGACACACAGATGGAACAGCAGCTCGGGTACCATCATTTTCCTGTATCCCTGGTCCAGGGGCAACTTCAGTAATAATGAGTTGATGGATCTGGAAAAGTTTTTCCACACATACTTCATTAACCATCAGGGATTTTACATTTCTCAATTAATGTTTAAAGGTGAGTTTAGTTCCCTTGCTGAGGAGAAGAAAGGGATGAGGGGAGGGGCATCTCAGTGAACTTTTGATTACTCAGGGAACAGCCTTCTCTGCTCTGATTCTAATTCAACTCTCTTCAGCGTAAGACTGCAGTCACACCCTGGCCAAGGGCTATAAGCCGGAACCTGATTCTTCAAAAACCTTCAGTTTTTCCCCTATTGAACTGCTCTCTCATTGACTGCAGGGCTGTGTTTTATTATCTCTTCTCAGGGCATCTAGTGGCCACCTTTTTCCCCAGTCTTCAACCAGGTACCCTCAGCTTCCTCATTCCTTGGTTGACTCCTTGAAGTATTATTTTCTCTTCCATTTAATCTCTTCTGTCAACCCTGTCTAAACCGTTAAAGTAACCATGGATACTTTCCCCCTAGTTTGTTACAGTCTCTGCTCTCTCGCATTAAGTCCTTCACCCCCACACCATCACTATCACCTTTGAACAATTCCCTCCCTTCTTCATATTATCATCTCTTCCTCTACCTCCATCTCTGACCAGTTCTTTTTTTTTTTTTTTTTTTTTTTTTATTGTTGGCTGTTCAAAACATTACATAGTTCTTGATATATCATATTTCACAATTTGATTCAAGTGGGTTATGAGCTCCCATTTTTACCCCATATACAGATTGCAGAATCACATCAGTTACACATCCATTGATTTACATATTGCCATACTAGTGTCTGTTGTATTCTGCTGTCTTTCCTATCCTCTACTATCCCCCATCCCCTCCCCTCCCCTCCCCTCCCCTCCCCTCTTCTCTCTCTGCCCCCTTTACTGACATTCGTTTGTCCCCCTTGTATTATTTTTCCCCTTCCCCTCACTTCCTCTTGTATGTACTTTTGTATACCTCTGAGGGTCTCCTTCCATTTCCATGCATTTTCCCTTCTCTCTCCCTTTCCCTCCCACCTCTCATCCCTGTTTAATGTTAATCTTCTTCTCATGCTCTTCGACCCTACTCTGTTCTTAGCTACTCTCCTTATATCAAAGAAGACATTTGACATTTGTTTTTTAGGGATTGGCTAGCTTCACTTAGCATAATCTGCTCTAATGCCATCCATTTCCCTGTAAATTCTATGATTTTGTCATTTTTTAATGCAGAGTAATACTCCATTGTGTATAAATGCCACATTTTTTTTTTATCCATTCATCCATTGAAGGGCATCTAGGTTGGTTCCACAGTCTAGCTATTGTGAATTGTGCTGCTATGAACATCGATGTAGCAGTGTCCCTGTAGCATGCTCTTTTTAGGTCTTTAGGGAATAGACCGAGAAGGGGAATAGCTGGGTCAAATGGTGGCTCCATTCCCAGCTTTCCAAGAAATCTCCATACTGCTTTCCAAATTGGCTGCACCAATTTGCAGTCCCACCAGCAATGTACAAGTGTACCCTTTTCCCCACATCCTCACAAGCACTTGTTGTTGTTTGACTTCATAATGGCTGCCAATCTAACTGGAGTGAGATGGTATCTTAGGGTGGTTTTGATTTGCATTTCTCTGACTGCTAGAGATGGTGAGCATTTTTTCATGTACTTGTTGATTGACTGTATGTCCTCCTCTGAGAAGTGTCTGTTCAGGTCCTTGGCCCATTTGTTGATTGGGTTGTTTGTTCTCTTATTGTCTAATTTTTTGAGCTCTTTGTATACTCTGGATATTAGGGCTCTATCTGAAGTGTGAGGAGTAAAGATTTGTTCCCAGGTTGTAGGCTCTCTATTTACCTCTCTTATTGTATCTTTTGCTGAGAAAAAACTTTTTAGTTTGAGTAAGTCCCATTTGTTGATTCTAGTTATTAACTTTTGTGCTATGGGTGTCCTATTGAGGAATTTGGAGCCCGACCCCACCGACTGTAGATCGTAGCCAACTTTTTCTTCTATCAGACGGCGCGTCTCTGATTTGATATCAAGCTCCTTGATCCATTTTGAATTCACTTTTGTGCATGGCGAGAGAAAGGGATTCAGTTTCATTTTGTTGCATATGGATTTCCAGTTTTCCCAGCACCATTTGTTGAAGATGCTATCCTTCCTCCATTGCATGCTTTTAGACCCTTTATCAAATATAAGATAGTTGTAGTTTTGTGGATTGGTTTCTGTGTCCTCTATTCTGTACCATTGGTCCACCCGCCTGTTTTGGTACCAGTACCATGCTGTTTTTGTTACTATTGCTCTGTAATATAGTTTGAAGTCTGGTATCGCTATACCGCCTGATTCACACTTCCTGCTTAGCATTGTTTTTGCTATTCTGGGTCTTTTATTTTTCCATATGAATTTCATGATTGCTTTCTCTATTTCTACAAGAAATGCCGTTGGGATTTTGATTGGCATTGCATTAAACCTATAGAGAACTTTTGGTAATATCGCCATTTTGATGATGTTAGTTCTGCCTATCCATGAACAGAGTATATTTTTCCATCTTCTAAGATCTTCTTCTATTTCTCTCTTTAGGGTTCTGTAGTTTTCATTGTATAAGTCTTTCACCTCTTTTGTTAGGTTGATTCCTAAGTATTTTATTTTTTTTGAAGATATTGTGAATGGAGTGGTTGTCCTCATTTCCATTTCAGAGGATTTGTCGCTGATATACAGGAATGCCTTTGATTTATGCGTGTTGATTTTATATCCTGCCACTTTGCTGAATTCATTTATTAGCTCTAATAGTTTCTTTGTAGACCCTTTTGGGTCTGCTAGGTATAGAATCATGTCATCTGCAAATAGTGATAATTTAAGTTCTTCTTTTCCTATTTTGATGCCTTTAATTTCTTTCGTCTGTCTAATTGCTCTGGCCAGTGTTTCGAGAACTATGTTGAACAGAAGTGGTGAGAGAGGGCATCTCTGTCTTGTTCCAGATTTTAGAGGGAATGCCTTCAATTTTTCTCCATTCAGAATGATGCTAGCCTGAGGCTTAGCATAGATTGCTTTTACAATATTGAGGTATGTTCCTGTTATCCCTAGTTTTTCTAGAGTTTTGAACATAAAGGGATGCTGTACTTTGTCGAATGCTTTTTCCGCATCTATCGAGATGATCATATGGTTCTTATTTTTAAGTCTATTGATGTGGTGAATAACATTTATTGATTTCCTTATATTGAACCAGCCTTGCATCCCAGGGATGAATCCTACTTGATCATGGTGCACAATTTTTTTGATGTGCCTTTGTATCCGATTCGCCAGAATTTTATTGAGGATTTTTGCATCCAAGTTCATTAGAGATATTGGTCTGTAGTTTTCTTTCTTTGAAGTGTCTTTGTCTGGTTTAGGTATCAGGGTGATGTTGGCCTCGTAGAATGAATTTGGAAGTTCTCCCTCTTTTTCTATTTCCCGAAGTAGCTTGAAAAGTATTGGTATTAGTTCCTCTTTAAAGGTTTTGTAAAACTCTGCTGTATACCCATCCGGTCCTGGGCTTTTCTTAGTTGGTAGTCTTTTGATGGTTTCTTCTATTTCCTCAATTGATATTGGTCTGTTTAGGTTGTCTATATCCTCCTGACTCAATCTGGGCAGATCATATGACTTAAGAAATTTATCTATGCCTTCACTATCTTCTAATTTATTGGAGTATAAGGATTCAAAATAATTTTTGATTATCTTCTGTATTTCTGAAGTGTCTGTTGTGATATTGCCTCTTTCATCCCGTATGTTAGTGATTTGAGTTCTCTCTCTTCTTCTCTTCGCTAGCATGGCTAAGGGTCTGTCGATTTTGTTTATTTTTTCAAAGAACCAACTTTTAGTTTTGTCAATTTTTTCAATTGTTTCTTTTGTTTCGATTTCATTGATTTCAGCTCTGATTTTAATTATTTCTTGCCTTCTACTTCTTTTGCTGTTGTTTTGCTCTTCTTTTTCTAGGATTTTGAGATGAAGTATGAGATCATTTATTTGTTGGTTTTTTCTTTTTTTAAGGAATGAACTCCAAGCAATGAATTTTCCTCTTAGAACTGCTTTCAATGTGTCCCATAGATTCCGATATGTTGTGTCTGTGTTTTCATTAATCTCTAAGAATTTTTTAATTTCCTCCTTGATGTCTTCTATAACCCATTGATCATTCAGTAACCTATTGTTCATTCTCCAAGTGATATATTCTTTTTCCTTCCTTCTTTTATCGTTGATTTTCAGTTCCATTCCATTATGATCAGATAGGATGCATGGTATTATCTCTACTCCTTTGTATTGTCTAAGAGTTTCCCTGTGACATAATATATGATCTATTTTTGAGAAGGATCCATGTGCTGCTGAGAAAAAAGTGTAACTGTTTGATGTTGGGTGGTATATTCTATATATGTCAATTAAGTCTAGGTTATTAATTGTGTTATTGAGTTCTATAGTTTCCTTATTCAACTTTTGTTTGGAAGATCTGTCCAGTGGTGAGAGAGGTGTGTTGAAGTCTCCCATGATTATTGTATGGTGGTCTATTAGACTCTTGAACTTGAGAAGAGTTTGTTTGATGAACATAGCTGCACCATTGTTTGGGGCATATATATTTATGATTGTTATGTCTTGTTGGTGTATGGTTCCCTTGAGCAGTATGTAGTGTCCCTCTTTATCCCTTTTGATTAACTTTGGCTTAAAATCTATTTTATTTGATATGAGTATGGATACTCCTGCTTGTTTCCGAAGTCCATATGAGTGATATGATTTTTCCCAACCTTTCACCTTCAGCCTATGTATGTCTTTTCCTATCAAATGCGTCTCCTGTAGGCAGCATATTGTTGGGTCTTGTTTTGTGATCCATTCTACTAGCCTGTGTCTCTTGATTGGTGAGTTTAAGCCATTAACATTTAGGGTTATTATTGAGATATGGGTTGTTCTTCCAGCCATATTTGTTTATTTATGTTACTAAACATGGTTTGTTTTCCACTTTGATTATTTTCCCCCCTTTAGTGTCCTACCTCCCACTGTTGGTTTTCATTGTTATTTTCCATTTCCTCTTCCTGTAATGTTTTGCCAAGGATGTTTTGAAGAAATGGTTTTCTAGCTGCAAATTCTTTTAACTTTTGTTTATCGTGGAAGGTTTTAATTTCATCTTCCATCCTGAAGCTTAATTTCGCTGGAAACACAATTCTTGGTTGGAACCCATTTTCTTTCAGTGTTTGAAATATGTTATTCCAGGATCTTCTAGCTTTCAGAGTCTGTGTTGAAAGATCAGCTGTTATCCTGATTGGCTTACCCCTAAATGTGATCTGCTTCCTTTCCCTTGTAGCTTTTAAAATTCTCTCCTTGTTCTGTATGTTGGGCATCTTCATTATAATGTGTCTAGGTGTGGGTCTCTTATGATTTTGCACATTCGGCGTCCTGTAGGCTTCTAGGATTTGGGGTTCTGTCTCATTCTTCAAGTCTGGGAAGTTTTCTCGAATTATTTCATTGAATAGATTGCTCATTCCTTTGGTTTGAAACTCTGTTCCTTCCTGTATCCCAATGACTCTTAAATTTGGTCTCTTGATGTTATCCCATATTTCTTGGATGTTCTGCTCATGGTTTCTTAACAGTCTTGCTGAGCTGTCTATGTTCTTTTCAAGTTGAAATACTTTATCTTCATTGTCTGATGTTCTGTCTTCTAAGTGTTCTACTCTGCTGGTAGTATTCTCAATTGAGTTTTTAAGTTGGCTTATTGCTTCCTGCATTTCTAGGATTTCTGTTTGTTTGTTTTTTATAACCTCTATTTCCCTGTATAGTTGATCTTTTGCTTCTTGGATTTGTTTATGTAATTCATTGTTGAAGTGATCTTTCATTGTCTGATTTTGCTGTCTGATGTCTTCCTTGAGACTCCAGATCATCTGAAGCATGTATATCCTGAATTCTTTATCTGACATTCCATCAGCTGCAGCTATTACCTCTTCTAAAGTTGAGTTGACCTGCAATGCTTGTGGTCCTTTCTTTCCTTGTCTCTTCATACTGTTCGCGTTCCTTTCTTCTTGGTGAAACTGTTGTGCTATTGAATTTTCCCCCTATATATTTATATTGGTCTTGTATAGTTGCAAAGTCTCCCTCGCAGGCACGGGCGGCGGCTCTGCCCCTCCGCCAATTGGGGCAATGTGCCTACCACGCCGGCAGGCCGCTGGGCCTGCTCTGCCAGTCGGTAGCAGGTCCGCCGTCCTTGCAGGCGCGGGCGGCGGCTCTGTCCCTCTGCGGGCCGCTAGGCTTGTTCTGTCGGTGGTCGCAGTTCTGCCTACTTTGCAGGCGCAGGCAGCGGCACTGCCCCTCTGCAGGCCTCTGGGGCTGTACTGCCAGTGGGTCGCAGGTCCGCCTACTTTGCAGGCGTGGGGGGGGGGCGGCTCTACCCTTCCTCAGGCCACTGGGCCTGTTCTGTCTCTCGGTTGCAGGTCTGACCTGTTCTGATGGTGGTCTCAGTTCCGATTACCTTGCAGGCGCGGGGGGGAGGGGGCGGCTCTGCCTCTCAGCAGGCCGCTGCTCCTCTTCTGCCGGTGGGTCGCAGGCCCGCCTACCTTGCAGGAGTGATTGGAAGCTCTGTCCCGCCGCGGGCCACTGGGCCTTTTCTGTCGGTGGTCACCCTTCCCCTACCTGGCAGGCGAGGGGGGTGGGGGGCGGCTCTGCCCCTCAGCAGGCCGCTGGGCCTGCTCTGTGTTTGGTCCCAGTTCCCTCTACTATGCCGGCGCAGGGGGAGGGGGCGGCTCAGCCTCTCAGCAGGCGGCTGCTCCTCTTCTGCCGGTGGGTCGCAGGCCCGCCTACCTTGCAGGAGTGATTGGAAGCTCTGTCCCGCCGCGGGCCACTGGGCCTTTTCTGTCGGTGGTCACCCTTCCCCTACCTGGCAGGCGAGGGGGGTGGGGGGCGGCTCTGCCCCTCAGCAGGCCGCTGGGCCTGCTCTGTCTTTGGTCCCAGTTCCCTCTACTATGCTGGCGCAGGGGGAGGGGGCGGCTCAGCCTCTCAGCAGGCGGCTGCTCCTCTTCTGCCGGTGGGTCGCAGGCCCGCCTACCTTGCAGGAGTGATTGGAAGCTCTGTCCCGCCCTGGGCCACTGGGCCTTTTCTGTCGGTGGTCACCCTTCCCCTACCTGGCAGGCGAGGGGGGTGGGGGGCGGCTCTGCCCCTCAGCAGGCCGCTGGGCCTGCTCTGTGTTTGGTCCCAGTTCCCTCTACTATGCCGGCGCAGGGGGAGGGGGCGGCTCAGCCTCTCAGCAGGCGGCTGCTCCTCTTCTGCCGGTGGGTCGCAGGCCCGCCTACCTTGCAGGAGTGATTGGAAGCTCTGTCCCGCCGCGGGCCACTGGGCCTTTTCTGTCTGTGGTCACCCTTCCCCTACCTGGCAGGCGAGGGGGGTGTGGGGTGGCTCTGCCCCTCAGCAGGCCGCTGGGCCTGCTCTGTCTTTGGTCCCAGTTCCCTCTACTATGCCGGCGCAGGGGGAGGGGGCGGCTCAGCCTCTCAGCAGGCGGCTGCTCCTCTTCTGCCGGTGGGTCGCAGGCCCGCCTACCTTGCAGGAGTGATTGGAAGCTCTGTCCCGCCCTGGGCCACTGGGCCTTTTCTGTCGGTGGTCACCCTTCCCCTACCTGGCAGGCGAGGGGGGTGGGGGGCGGCTCTGCCCCTCAGCAGGCTGCTGGGCCTGCTCTGTGTTTGGTCCCAGTTCTCTCTACTATGCCGGCGCAGGGGGAGGGGGCGGCTCAGCCTCTCAGCAGGCGGCTGCTCCTCTTCTGCCGGTGGGTCGCAGGCCCGCCTACCTTGCAGGAGTGATTGGAAGCTCTGTCCCGCCCTGGGCCACTGGGCCTTTTCTGTCGGTGGTCACCCTTCCCCTACCTGGCAGGCGAGGGGGGTGGGGGGCGGCTCTGCCCCTCAGCAGGCCGCTGGGCCTGCTCTGTCTTTGGTCCCAGTTCCCTCTACTATCTCTGACCAGTTCTTATTAATGTGAATCTCTGATCAAAGCACACTGGGGTCCCTTCCCTTAAACTCCCTAAACTCTCTTCTGCATCTATTGTCTTTGGCTTCTGCTCACTCCAGTTTTCTTATTTTTCTCCTCTAATTCATTACTCCTCTTCCCCAGATTCCTTTGATCTACAGGTTACACTAGGCTGTGAACTGCATTCTGGGAAGGCATTTGTAGGCTTCCTGCAGATAGCAATCCAAGGATTTGAGTTCATGAGCTTTCAGAATGAAACATTCTTACCATCCCCAAAGGGTGGGGAAAAAGCCCAGAAAGCCTGCCTACTACTCAATCTCAGCCCAGCCTTCAAACATACGATACATAGGCTCATCAGTGACATCTGCCCACGTTTCACCTTGGGTCTCCTTGATGCAGGGAAGACTTATCTCCAGCGACAAGGTCAGTCTTGTAGCCCATTTCAAAGAATTTTTCTATGTTAAAGTCAAATTCAGGATAAAAAGAGAAAAGGATAATGAGTGACATTTCCAGAAGTGGGAATGATGTGTCTTGGTAGTCTTACATGGAGTTCTCAACATCATAGTCTATGTTAGAGTCTGTGTCTGGATGAGTTTTCTGTTATTTGCAGTGAAGCCCGAGGCCTGGCTGTCCAGTGGCCCCAGTCCTGGGCCTGGCCATCTGCTGCTGGTGTGCCATGTGTCTGGATTCTACCCAAAGCCTGTGTGGGTGATGTGGATGCGAGGGGAACAGGAGCAGCAGGGCACTCAGAGAGGTGACATCCTGCCCAATGCTGATGGCACATGGTATCTCCGAGCAACCCTGGATGTGGCAGCTGGGGAGGCAGCTGGCCTGGCCTGCAGGGTGAAGCACAGCAGCCTAGGAGGGCAGGACCTCATCCTCCACTGGGGTGGTAAGAGATGGGGGCCCAGGATCCAGAAGGGAAGAGGGGATCTTATAGCAGAGCATGAGGACCAGCTAAAAAAAATGACATTTACAAATTCCAGACCCCAAAAGAAGACAAATATTTATTTCAAAGAATGGAAGAATTTTAAATGATGGATCTGTAGATATAAAAAGATGTAGGATAGAAGAAGGATTCATCTCTGAAAAGAGATGAGATAAAAAAAGGAAAAATGATTTGTAAGGTAGACACTCCAGAAAAATAGTACAGGTTAATACAGCAAACGGGGAGTGCGAGGGGTAAAATGGGGGAATGGATTGAAAACAACATCTTGGTGTCCACTTGAATCTGCAGCACCTCATAGATCCCTGGGCTTGATCCTCTTGGCAGTGATAGTGGCCCTGGCTCTTCTGACAGGTCTTGGATTTTGGCTTAGAAAACACTGGTGAGTTCTTTGCATTCTTCTTTCCTGTCCCTCATCTCCAATGGTCTTCTTTTCTGTTTTGTCTTTTTCCTCTCTTTTCCTTCTCCTCTCAGCCCCATTTCCATTTTCTGCTCAGTTGTCACCTCCAGCTTATGAAGGTCTGTTATTTCTCTGTTCTCATTTGGTTCATTTAGGACACACCGTGAAGTTCCTGGCAGAGCTTTCCTTTTGAAGTGAGGACCCAGCTACCCAGGTGCCCAGTCTACACCTGAACGCCACATGCAGATGACATAATATCAACTCTCTTTGTAAACCTTTGTAATTCATTTTCATTCCATGATCAGTTACCAATATATGCTCAATGTAATCTTGCAGGATTGGTTGTTCTAACCTGGTTTGTGGGGTTTTAACTCTGAATGGAATAGGGTGTTAGCAATGTCTTCCTGGTAGGTATATTTGATCATCTGATGCATTTCAGATATCACACCCTCCAGAGGTCTTTCTTTAATTCATGGTGCGAAGTGTTTGTCCTCTGTTTCCTCACATTTAACTCTAACCCCCATATCCTTGCTTCTGTGGCAGGTGTGTAGGTTCATTTCTTCTTTTAAGTTTTTGAAAGTTTGAGAGCAAAGCACATGCTTTTTAAGTTTGTGTATCCCTGGTGAATTGTCTTGCCTGCATGTAACATGTTCTCAATAAAAAAAAATTGTTGAATTTAGGTAGGTTTGTATTTTTTTAAATTCTCTGCCATCCTGACACCTGTGTTGTAGTTGACATATATTTGATGCTTGACTTAAAAGTCTTGGTTGGCCCAGAGACTTAATGCTTTCTTATTTCTATAGTTTTTTCTAAGTCTCTGAGAAGAAATGCAGTTTTGCTTCTTACCAATTCTGTTACTCAATTTTAGGAAAATATTAGCATGTAAATTTTGTTCCAAGTTCTCAAAACTAAAAGAGCAAGGAAGGATGAAGGTCCTCCATATTCAATGTGGTTTATGGTCCAAGCAGCAGATTCATTACATTGGAGTTTGGTAGAAATGTAGAGTCTGTGGCCTGGTCTCAGACTTACTGAATTATAACTTTCATTTTTACAAAATCATGAGAAGATTCACAGGTGCATTTTTAGGTTGAAAGGCACCTCAGTGTGGTGATATGTGAAAAATGGAATCAGTGCATCACTAAAAAGGGAATCAAAAAAGAGGAATCAAAGTGCTGCCCTTGGGGATTGAAGTAGGTCCAGGTGAGTAAGGTGCATTCTCAGCAGTTATGTTCTCTACAGTTTCTGCTGCAAACACTGCCATAGTGAACACTGAGCCATGCTTCCAGGGTAAACAGAGGGGTAGGTTCCTTTGAGTGTCTGTTCACAATATTTTTGTTACCTGATGAATACATAACCTTGTTTAGTGTATTTTGTTTAAAAATCTTATTTAATATATTCTTACATGGAAAGCAGTATGGAGATTCCTAGGAAAGCTGGGAATGGAACCACCATTTGACCCAGCTATCGCCCTTCTCGGTCTATTCCCTGAGGACCTTAAAAGAGCATACTATAAGGATACTGCCACATCAATGATCATGGCAGCACAATTCACAATAGCTAGACTTTGGAATCAACCCAGATGCCCCTCAATAGATGAATGGATTAAAAAACTGTGGCATTTATACACAATGGAGTATTACACAGCACTAAAAAATGACAAAATCATGGATTTTGCAGGGAAATGGATGGCATTAGAGCAGATTATGCTAAGTGAAGCTAGCCAATCCTTAAAAAACAAATGCCAAATGTCTTCTTTGATATAAAGAGAGCAACTAAGATCAGAACAGGGAAGAAGAGCATGAGGAAAAGATTAACATTAAACAGAGACGAGTGGGGGGAGAGAAAGGGAGAGAGAAGGGAAACTATGGAAATGGAAGGAGACCCTCATTGTTACACAAAATTACATATAAGAGTTTGTGAGGGGAAAGGGGAAAAAAAAACAAGGGAGAGAATTAAACAACAGCAGATGGGGTAGAGAGGGAAGATGAGAGGGAAGGGGAGGGGGGATAGTAGGGGATAGGAAAGGTAGCAGAATACAACAGTCATTAATATGGTATTATGTAAAAATGTGGATGTGTAACCGATGTGATTCTGCAACTTGTATTTGGGGTAAAAAATGGGAGTTCATAACCCACTTGAATCAAATGTATGGAAGATGATATGTCATGAGCTTTGTAATGTTTTGAACAACCAATTAAAAAAATATTCTTACAAGTAATTCATTGTATGCAGTATATCTTTTTTATTTATATATGACAGCAAAATGTACTACAATTATCATTACATATATAAAGCACATTTTTCATATCTCTGGTTTTATACATAGTATATTCACACCAAATTGTGTCTTTAAACCTGTACATTGGATAATAATGATCATCACATTCAACCATCATTAATTACCCCATGCCTCCTCCCTACCCCTCCCACCACTCGGCCCTATCTAGAGTTCATCTATTCCTCCCATGTTCCCTCTCCTTATCCCACTATGAATCAGCCTCCTTATATCAAGGAAAACATTTGGCATTTGGTTTCTTGGGGGATTGGCTGACTTCACTTAGCATTATCTTCTCTACCTCCATCCATTTTCCTGCAAATGCCGTGATTTTACTCTGTTTTATTACTGAGTAATATTCCATTGTGTATATATGCCACATTTTTTATCCATTCATCTATTGAAGGGCATCTAGGTTGGTTCCACAGTTTAGCTATTGTGAATTGTGCTGCTCTAAACATTGATGTGGCTATGTTCCCATAGTATGCTATTTTTTAAGTCCTTTGGGTATAGACTGAGGAGAAGGATAGCTGGGTCAATTGATGGTTCCATTCCCAATTTTCCAAGAAATCTCCATACTGCTTTTCATACTGACTGCACCAATTTGCAGTCCTACCAGAAATGTATGAGTGTACCTTTACCCTGCATCCTTGCCAACACTTATTGTTGTTTGTATGCATAATAGATGACATTCTGACTGGAGTAAGATGAAATCTTAGAGTGGTTTTGATTTGCATTTATATTTTTGCTAGTGATGATGAACATTTTTTCATATGTTTATTGATTGATTGTATATTCTCTTCTGAGAAGTTTTTCTTCAGGTCCTTGGCCCATTTATTGATTGGGTTTTTATTTTTTATTTTTTGGTGTTTAGCTTTTTGAGTTCTTATATATTCTAGAGATTAGTGCTCTATCTGACGTGTGAAAGGTAAAGATTTGTTCCCAAGATGTAGGCTCTATATTTACCTCACAAATTGTTTCTTTTGCTGAGAAAAAACATTTTAGTTTGAGTCCATCCCATTTAGGAATAATCTACATTGCTCTTGGATAGGCAGAATTAATATTATCAAAATAACCATACTTCCAAAATCACAATACAGTTTTAAGGCAATTCCAATCAAAATTCTAATGGAATTCCTCATTGAAATAGAAAAATCAATCATGAAATTCATCTGGAAAAATAAGAGACTCAGAATAGCTAAAGCAATCCTGAGAAGGAAGAGTGAAGCAGGTGGCATCACTATACCAAAAAGTAACAAAAACAGCATGGTATTGGCACCAAAACAGACTAGTAGACCAATGGTACAGAATAGAGGACACAGAGACTAACCCTCAAAACTACAATTATCTTATATTGGACAAAGGTGCCAAGAACATGCATTGGAAAAAAGATAGCCTCTTCAATAAATGGTGCTAAGAAAACTGGAAATCCATATGCAACAAAATGAAATTAAACCCCAACTCTCATCATGCATAAAACTCAACTCAAAATAGATCAAGGAATTAAGAATACAACCAGATACCCTGTGTCTAATAGAAGAAAAATTAGGCCCTAATTTCCATCATGTGGCAATGGCCCCAACTTCCTTAATAAGATTCCTATGGCATAAGAATTAAAATTAAGAATTTATGCAGTATATCTTTAAACAAAAACATTATTTGAGAAGTGTTTAACAATTTTTTGAACCTGTTTAATGTGACCACAAATTTCCTAGGCTTCCAACCTTTCTACAATGCTATCTACCATATGTAAAAAAAAAAAAAAAAAAAGAAAATTTGTTGTCATCTCAGGAAGCCACACATATGGTTGTTTGTCATAGCTTTATCATAGTTGTTACTTTATAACATAACTTCATCTACCAATGATCAAATTTTATCTTTCTTTTTCCAGTGTATTGCATTGTTCATTAACATTGAACTATCAGGCAATAGCATTATAATTATAATAAAGCTGATCTAAAAAAACATCTTCTGTTATACACATCACAGCCTTCTTCAGTTTATGAACATTTGATAGCATGTTAGAGATGTGTTTGGGGTCATTTTAATTGACAAAATCAGTAACAAAGAGCACAAAGTATGAAAATCATGGTACTCACCAGCCCACACAAAGGATGCTCATCCTGTAGTGAGAAGTGAAACCTCAAGACAGAGCTTCAATTTTTTTTAACTTTCATAGGAAATGCGTTCTTCATTTAACTCACATTATGCACCACTCTCTACATATCTATGAATGTCTGCAAAAGCACTGAGAGTACTTAATTTGAGGTGATAAAAGTTTCCATAGGTAGACAAATTAGAAATTCAGAAGTCCTAACTAATGGGGATTGACTAATGACCCCAACTGATAATGAGAGTTAAGACATGCATGACCAGACTTTAGTTACTTTAAAATCCATAAACTGATGTAACAAAACAGTTCTTAGGCACCTACTATACACTTACTATGCATCAGGTACATATTGAGTATAAAGTATTGGGAGGAAAAAAGATCATCACTGTGTTCTGAGCTTGAAATTTTTGTCTACCCAATTTGATTCTGCAGTTTATTATTTTCATTGTTTTTTTTTGTCCTTAGCTTCCTGGAAGGACTTGCTTGAAATGAATTCTAGGAAAGTGACTTAGCCTTAATTTGCTTAGACATTTGAGAAGAGGCAACCCAGGAAAACAGGAACATCTAGAGAGACCAGGTGCAGGTGACAGCATGTGTAAGAAATTTTTCTATGCTCATATACTCTTTCATTAAGTGAGGAAGTCCATGGAACAGGGTAGAGGAGTGTGTGGCTGTGGAGTTGCTAATCAAGACCTCTGGAGACCAAGCAGGAAGCAGGTCTTATTTTATTGTGCAGTTACCATGTGTATGTACTTAGTCAGTAGCTAAGCAGATTACAGTTTGCCACCAATGCAATTTCTGCTACTGTCCTAGCAGCAATCAATTGAGGAGTGGGCCATGGAGCAAGCACAGAGACTGCAACACGCAGCCTCATGCCCAGGGCTGTGACCAGAGAGTAAGTGGTTTGCCGCTCACATGCCTAGCTTGGAAGAGTTGCCTGCCACTCAGACGCCCTTAAGATATGTGATGTATGCAGTACTCCATGCACTTGTCCCCACACCCAAAGATTTCATTCTGAAAAATTCATTCCTGCATTCATTTGTCCTTCCTTCTTTCAACACATAATAGTTTTTACTCTCTGAATGGCAAATATATTAACTGACAATAGTTCCAAAACAAAAGTTGGCTTCTTTAGATTACAAATGCAGTGTGCAGATGTTATTTAAAGCTGATCATAACTTTTTTTTAAAGAGAGAGGGAAGTGGGGGGGGGAGGGAGAGAGAGAGAGAGAGAGAGAGAGAGAGAGAGAGAGAGAGAATTTTTTAATATTTATTTTTTAGTTATCGGCGGACACAACATCTTTGTTTGTATGTGGTGCTGAGGATCCAACCCGGGCCGCACGCATGCCAGGCAAGCGCGCTACCACTTGAGCCACATCCCCAGCCCCAAAGCTGATCATAACTTAAGGAAAATATACAGGAAGTAGCCCAGATGCAGATAAAACCCTCCATTTACAGCAAAGTTTCATCTACAAATCTCCCTACATGAATATATTTTACTTAAAAGTGCCAAATGGATTTGCCTGTTCATCTCAAAGTAGAAGGTAAAGAAAAATATTTCCAACAGACAAACAGCTGTCACTGCAGTGAGCATTCTACATCAGGCACCAGCATCTCAATTTGGAACAGAGAGAAACAGCAAATTTTCTTTTTGAAATCCCGCTGACACTTGTAAAATGTTTATATTCCACCACTAGGTGGCGTAGAGAGCTAAACAGTTAACCAAGGCTGTAAGGCTGTAGATATAGATAATTGAGGCTTTCTTAGGAATAAACAAAAAGATTGATTTTTGAATTTTGTGTACATGTGTGACAACATAACATGACAGTAGCATACATCTCTGTGCCATTTTCTTGAAGCAATTGTGACAGAGGCTCACTTCAGTTGCATGTTATATCCTCTGTGCCTTTGTCCCTAGACTTTTCCTGCAATGTGATTGGGACACCTGAGAGAAGCTACTTAGCATTTGTCAATGCTCAGAACTGCAAATGTCAAGCTGTAACACTCAGTGGACAATCCTTGACAATTAATGGATGGGAGGTCATGAATATGTACTTTTCTTATTTTTCAGGTAGATAATTCAGAGACAAAATCAGTATAAAGAATCAGAAGCCCCCAGCAAGATCAGATCCCAGGTTTTTTTTGTAGCAGTGAGAAGCCTGATAACATCATGAAATGGCCTTCCCTCCTTTCCTGTTTTACCCTTCCTAGTGTCCCACTCATGGTCTCTGTTATCATGTCCCTAAATAAAGTTTTATTTTTAAAGCTCCCAATGCCAATATAGACTACTTTGGTTTTCTCTTTCAGATCTCCACTGTGAAAAAAAAAAAAAAAAAAAAAAAAAAAAAAAAAAAAAAAAACAAGCATGATCCACTACTCTTATACAGAATATTTTCAGCACTTAGAAGTTTCCATCATGGCTTCTCATTCCAGTTAATAACCTCTTAAAGGCAACCAATACTCTGATCTCTACCAACCTAGAGTAGTTTTGATTCAATTTTTTGAAACTCACATTCTGAAATCTTAATGGTAAGTACTATGATATGCCTCTTTTTTTGCTGAACATTATTTCTGTTTCAGTTATCCATGTTTTTCCACGGCAGTAGTTCAACCTTTTCAATGCTGTGTACTGTTATGTCACATGATTGTAGAATATTTTTTCCATTCTTCTGTAAATAGATATTTGAATTTTTGCCAGATTTTAGCTATTTTGAACCATAACACTTTTAGAATTTTTGTACACACACAAACACACACACACAGGTATATATATATATACCCCTTTTTGATGGTACTGGAGATTTAATCCAGTAGAACTCTATTTCTGAGCCACATATTCTTTTATTTTTAAATTTTATTTTTAGATAGAGTCTTACTAGGTTGCACAGGGTGACCAGAAACTTGTGATCCTCCTGCCTCAGCTATCCAAATAGCTGGGATTACTGGCTTGTGTGTGTCTTTATGAACGTAAGCACTTGTTTCTCTTGAGAATACACATAGAAATGAGATTTCTGAATCAGAGATGATGTGTTTTATTTTTTAATTTCTCTATTTTACATTTTATTTTTACTTATTAACACATACTAACTGCACATATTAATGGTGTTTGGTGTGACATATCTACACATGCATATAACATGCCAGGATCCAGTCTCATTTTTCTTTATCCACTGCCCCCTTCCTTCACAACTGCTATTGATTACTATTCTATCTTCAGGTTTCACGTTTTTAGCTTTTACATATGAGAGGAAATATACACTACTTGTCTTTCAGTTTCTGTGCTTCTTTCACTTAATATAATGTCCTCCAGAACCATATATTTTGCTGCAAATAGGACTTTCTTTATGTTCTACTAATAGTCCATTGTGTGTATATATATATATATATATATATATATATATATATATATATATATATATATATATATATATATATAAATTCTTCCATCTATTGATAACTGGGCCTATTTTGTAATTTAGCTCTTATGGAAAACATTGAACAAACATGAATGCCTAGCTTTCTGTTTTGCATGATGATTTGCTTTCTTTTGAGAAACACCCAGAATTGAAATGGCTAAATCATGTGGTAGATCTATTTTCAGTTTGTTTGAGGAAACTGCATTCTATACTGTTCTCCATGGTGACTGCACTAATTTATATTCTCACCTGCAGTGTGTAAGAGTTCCTTATTTTCACCAGCACTAACAGGTTATTTATTTATCTATCTATCTTTATATATATGTAGATTTGGTTCGGGGATTTAATCCAGGGAAATTTTACGACTGAGTTAGATCTCCAGTTCTTTTTCCTTCTTTCTTTCTTTCTTTTTTTTTTTTTTATTTTAAGACAAGTCCTGATAAATTGCCCACATTGACCTTGAACTTGAACTCCTTCTGAGTCAGAGATTAAGAGAGTGTGACACTGCACTAAACCAGTCATTATAAATAGGGTGAGATGATATCTCATTATAGTTTTGAGTTGCATTTCCCTGATGACTCATTATATTGGGTATTTCTTCATTTACTTATTGGTATTTTTTTGAGAAGTGCCTTTTTAGATCACTTGCCCATTTTTAAGTGGACTACTTTTTGCTTTTAATTTCATTAGTATATATTTTTTATTATTTTTATTTGTTTGACTTAGTTATATATGACAGAAGAATGCATTTATGTACTTTGCTACATCATACATAGATGGGATATAATTCTTCATTTTTCTGAGTTTACAGATTGTATAATCATATTGTTCATGTAGTCATATATTCAGTAATAATATCTGTTTTATTCTACTGTCTTTCCTATTCCCACATCCCCTCTTCTCTCCTCCCTTTCCTTCTCTCTACTTAATCCTAGGTAATACTATTCTTCTCTAGTGCCCCCTGCTTTATTGTGAATTAGCATCTGCATAATAGAGAAAACATTCAGCATTTGGTTTTGAGGAATTACCTAATTTCGCTTAGCATGATATTCTCCAACTCCCTTCATTTACTGGTAAATGCCATAATTTCATTCTTCTTTAAAGATGAGTAACATTTCATTGAACATATACACCACATTTTCTTTATCCATTCATCTCTTGAAGGACATCTAGATTGGTTCCATAATGAATACAGCTGCTGTAAATATTGATATGGCTGCATCACTGTAGTATGCTGATTTTAATTCCTTTGGGTATAGACTAAGGAGTTGGATAGCTGGGTGAAATGGTGGTTTTCTGAGGAATCTCCACACTGCTTTCCATAATGTTTGCACCAATTCACAGTCCCACCAGCAACACATGAGTGTGCCTTTTTCCCCACATTCTCACCAACGTTTAGTGTTGCCTGTATTTTTGCTATTCTGACAAAAATGAGATGGGATCTTAGTGTAGTTTTGATTTGTTTTTCTATAATTGCTAGAGATGTTGAACACTTTTTTATGTGTTTGTTGATCAATTATATTTCTTCTTCTATGAAGTGTCTGTTGAGTTCCATAGCCCATTTTTGATTTGGGTTATTTTTTTTTTCTTTTTGGTGTTAAGCTTTTTGAGTGATTTATATACCCTAGAGATTAATGCTTTATCAGGGGTGCATGTGGTAAAGATTTTATCCCAATCTGTAGGCTCTCTCCTCATTTTATTGATTGTTTCCTTTGCTGAGAAAAATGTTTTTAATTTGAATCCATCCCATTTATTGATTCTTGATTTTACTTCTTATTCTTTAGGAGTCTTGTTAAGGAAGTCTGATTCTAGGTTGACATGGTGAAGATTTAAGCCTATTTTTTTCTTCTATTAGGTGCAGGGACTCTGTTCTAGTGCCTAAGTCTTTGATGTACTTCTAGTTGAGTTTTGTGCAGGGTGAGAGAGATAAATATAATTTCATTTTGCTGCATATGGATTTCCAGTTTTGCCAGCGCCATTTGTTGAATAGGTTATCTTTTTTTTTCCAGTGAATGTTTTTGGCACCTTTGTCTAGTATGACCTAACCATATTTATGTGGGTTTGTCTTTGTGTCTTCTATTCTGTACATTTTGTTGCCAATACCATGCCATGTTTGTTACTATAGCTCTTGATATTAACCCTACATGAGATACATAGTTGGCAAGAATTTTCTTCCATTCTGTATATTGTCTCTCTGCTTTGTTAATTGTCCCCTTTTCTGTACAGAGATTTTCAGTATTATTTTATTTTTGTAGCTTTTTAGATTTTATTTCATTTATCAAGTTTTATTTCATTTTTCAATTTTTGCTTTTCTTCTATATGATTTGGGGGGTTTTGTCCATGAAATCATTGTCTCTGTCAATGTCTTGAGATACTTCCCCTGTTTCCTCTAATTTTAAGATTTCAGGTCTTTTTTCTATTTTCAGGTGAGTTTTTATAGGGTCAGAGATAGGGGTACAGTTTCTGTGTTCTATATGTGGATATAGATTTTTCCCAGCACTATTATTTTAAGAGACCATCACTTAGTCAATATATGTTTTAGGGGCCTTTGTTGAGAATCAGTTGGATGTAGTTATGTGGGATCTGTCTTCTGTTCTGTTGGTCTGGGTGTCTGTTTTTATGCCAATATCAATCTGTTTTTGTTACTACAGTTCTATTGTTTGTCCTGAAATCAAGTATTGTGATGCTTACAGCTTTCTTCTTTATGTTCAAGATTGCTTTGACTTTGTGGGGTCTTTTGTGCTTACACATGAATTTTAGGACCTCTTTTCCTAGCTCTGTGAAGATTGTCCATTTGTATTTTGATGGGGATTACTTTGAATCCATAGATTAATTTGAACAGTATGTACATTTTAACAACATAAATTCTTCTACTCCATGATCATAAATGGTCTTTCTTTCTTTTTTTTCCTTTAATTTCAAAGCTACTTGCTCTCTGGGTTACATGTTGCCACCTGGGCTTGAAAGCCTGAATCTTGGACTTTCTGCTTGGCATGGTCTCCAAGTAGTTGGGATTGTGGTGTTGTAGCCACCTTAGTGATCATGGGGAAATGTTGGCAAAGATAAAAAAAAAAATAGCAATACCCTGTAGCTACTAGGCCATAGGGCAGGAAAAACTCTAGCAAATTTTTGGTCCAGTTCTAAGATGGAATGCAGATATAGCAGCCTAGATCATAGGGACTGGAGAAAGTAAAATGTATTTCTGTCCCACCTGAAGTGGCTGAAGTGGCTCAGAGGCAAGACGGACCTCTCTTTATGAAAAAAAAAAAAAAGAAGTATATTGGAGACCCACCATGGACTCACTGTAACAGCTTTTGATTGGACATATTTTCTATAAAACTCATACACCCCAAACATAGTATATCATATCTATACACATGTATCTATCTGTGTATCCATTTATCTATTTATCATATATCATCTATCTATGTCTATGGTCTGGACTCCTATTCACTTCACTTTTTTATATATTTATCCTTGTGTTGATATAACCCTGTTTCAGTTCCTTTAAATTTATAAGAAATCTTAATAATTATAGTATATCTTTCCTACTTTGTATTTTTCCAGTACATCTTGGGTATTCTTGGTTCATTTCTTACTAATAATTATTTATAGAATTGTCAACTTCCATGGAAATACCTACTAAATTTCTTTTAAATTGCATAGATATCTAGTTTAATTTGAGGAGACTTAAATGTCTGTAATATTGACTTTTTTAAGAAACCTGTAGGGTTTCCATGTGAAATCATTGAAATTTTTTTCTAAAGGCTAAAGGCATAGAATACATAGAAATATTCAGGCATTTATGTATTTTATTCCTGAGAAAACAGTATCTTTAACACCATGCCTGAAACAATTCAAGGCACAAATTCTAGTAAGAATTACAAAATAAGTGAAACCAAGGGTCAGAAATTTTCTACAGTACATTTGGAGTCAAGGAAAGCCTTCTCAGAAATATGAATCTATGCAACACTTTGAACAAGTGCACAGGAACTGCTAAGGACCCCTCTGTATTTCATCTTGAAAGTCCAGGAATATGATAGAAAGCCTGACTAGAAGAGACCTATTTGAGATAAGAACAGAAAATAGGTTTCCAGAAAGTAGAAGTGCAGGACAGATGCAAACTGAAAATTTCTTTTTTCTTTTTTTCTAGTGGTGGTGGTGGTGCTACTTCACAAATTATTTTACTGTGAAACATAAAAACAAATAAAGCATAGAGCAAATATATAAAACTTATACAACAAATATGCAATCAACACCAATGTAAAAAAAGTTAGTTTCTTGAGATTAAGTCAAGAAACAGAACACTGCAGTGCTGTGATTTTGTGTGTTTTTTCCTGCAAAAGTTTATGTGCTGGAATCTTGGAATCCAATATTGAGAGGTTGGAAATTTTAAAGAGGTGAGTCTTAGTGGAAGGTGATCAGGTCCTGGGGGGTCACACCATAGTTTTGATGGTGAATGTCCTCAAAGGCTCATGTGTTAAATATTTGGTTCTCAGGGTGGGTTTAATGGGAAGTGATGGGACCTTTAGGAGTTAAAGTTCTTGGATCATTGAAAGTTTGCCCTTGAAAGGGATTGTAGGACCTCTGGCTCTTTCTCTTTTCTGTCTTCCTCCTCTTTGCTCCCTGGATTGAAATGCAAGAAATTTTGCTCTGCCATGTTCTCCCAGTATGATGTGCAGCCATGCCAAAAGACCAAAATAATGGGGACACGTGATTGTGGACTGCAACCTCTAAGACTTTGAGCCAAATAAAACTTTTCTTTTTTATCCTCGGAAAGTTAATTATCTCAGATATTTCATTAGAGTGATGGGAAACTGGCTAATACAGGACACTACCCTTATTATTCAGCTTTCTACTGAGGAGTTAGGAAAGTTCATATCTGAACTCTGAAGCTATCATATGTGGTATTTAGAAGGTAGGTTCAACTTCAATCCTTTCTGACATCTAAAAAAATTCTAAATTAAAAACCAGTTGAGATCATCTCCTGGGTATGTGTTCTCACTGCCTTTCTCATACCTGATGACTTCAGCAAACTTCTGGTGCTCACAGTGAACAAGGCCATATATTCAGTGCTAATGACAATAAAATGTATTTAATAAAGCTCATTCTTTTTTCTCTACCTTTTCTGACACTCTATATTTATGGTTGGTTAATATGTACTTTTCTCTAGAGTTTCAGCCTTTATTATTCTATTCTTTGTAGTACTAGTGTTGAATTTAACCCTTGGTATTGAATAGATTGAATGCTTATTAAGGAAATAACAAATATACAAATAAAAGTTTGTTTTACTTATTTTTATGTTCCGAGATTCCTAGATCTCTTGACTTTCTTCACTTTGGAAAATAAAAACAATTTGTCAGACTCATTAACTCTACTGTGGAGCTTTTGCCTTTTTTCTATCATGATATTCATATGTTTTAATAATTCCAGAAAATTCTCAGCCACAATTGCTTTAAATATATCCTCTCCCCATTATGTGTTTTTCCTCCATATAAGATTTCCATTGAAATCTATATAACAAATGAAGTGAAGGACTTCTACAATGAAATCTACAGAATAATAAAAAAGAAATTTCAGAAGACCTTAGAAGATGGAAAGATCTCATGGTCTTGAATAGGCAGAATTAATATTGTCAAAATGGCCATACTACAAAAAGTGTTGTACAGTTATTATGCAATTGCAATTAAAATTCCAAAAACACTTCTCATAGAGATAGAAAAAGCAATTGTGAAAGTAATTTGGAAAAATAAGGGACCCAGAATAAGGAAAGCCATACTTAGCAAGAAGAATGAAGCAGGAGACAACACAATACCAGACCTTGAACTACACTACAGAGCTATAGTAACAAAAATGGCATGGTATTGGCACCAAAATGTACGTGTAGACCAATGGTACAGAATAGAAGACACAGATACAAAATCCCATAAATACAGTTATCTCATACTAGACAAAATCACCAAAAACATAAATTGGAGAAAAGATAGTCGCTTCAACAAATGTCAGGAAATGAAATTAAATTCCTATCTTTCACATTGCAAAAAACTCAATTCAAAAAACTTAAAAATTAGACCAGAGACCCTGGGCCTATTAGAAGAAAAAGTAGGCCCAAATGTTCATCATGTATGATAAGGACTTGGCTTTCTTAATAAGACACTTAAAGTTCAAGCAATAAAATCAAAATCAATTAATGGTATGGATTCAAAATAAAAGGCTTCTTCTCAGATAAGGTAACAATTAATAACATGAAGATAGAGTCTACAGAATGTGAAATTTTTTTTTACCACACACACATCAGGTAAAGCACTATTCTCTAGGATATATAAAGAACTTGAAAAACTTAACCACAAATAAAAACCAAACCAAAATGAAACAACAAAAACAAGAAAAATCAATCAATGGCCTAAGGAACTGAAGATACACTTTACAGAACAAGATATACAATTGATCAACAATTATATACATTAAAAAGTTCAACATACTTAGCAATTAGAGAAATGCAAATCAAAACTATTTGAAGATTTAATCTCTCTTCAGTCAGAATGGCAATTATTATTAAGACTACAAGTAACAATAAGTGTTGGTGAGAATGTTGGGGAAAAGCTACACCAATACACTTCTGGTGGGACTGTGAAATGGTCTGGGAAACAATATGGAGGTTTCTCAAATAACTTGGAATGGAACCACCATTTGACCCAATTATCCCAGTCCTCATTCTATACCCAGAGGATTTAATATCAACATACTATAGTATCACAGCCAATTTGATGTCAATAGCAGCTCAATTCACAACAGATAAACTGTGGAACCAACCTAGATGTTCTTCAACAGATGAATGAATAAATAATCTGTGATATATATATATATATGAATATTAGCCTTAATACCAAATTATGGCATTTTCAGGTAAATGGATGAAGTTGGAGAATATCATGCTAAGCCAAATAAGCCAATCTCCCCAGAAAACAAAGGCTATATATTTTCTCTAACATATGGATGCTGATTCATAATGGGAGGGTGGCAAGGGAAGAATGGAGAAACTTTGGATGGGCCAGAAGGATGTGAGAGCAGAAGAGGTAGTATGGGGGTGGGAATGAGACACACATAATTAACCTATGTAGATGTATGATTGCACAAATAGGGTGACTCTCCATCATATAAAACCAGAGAAATAAAATTTTGTTCTCCATTTGTGTATGATGAATCAGAATGCATTCTCCTTTCATGTATAACTAATTAGAAAAAAATATATATTTTTTAATTTCCATAGGAACATATTGGGATAATATATCTCTATATATCTATATCTATAATATATCTATATCATATATATATATATATATATATATATATATATACACACACACACACACACACACAATTGATCAACAGTCATATAAAAAAATTCAACATCCCTAGCAATTAGAGAAATGCAAATCCAAACTACTCTAAGATTTCATCTCATTCCAGTCAGAATGGCAATTATCAAGACTACAAGCAACAATAAGTGTTGGTGAGGATATGGGTAAAAAGGTACACTAATACACTGTGAAGTGGTGCAAATTATATATATATATAATTTTTACTGGAATTTAAGTCAGAGTCATTCAATCACTGAGCCACATTTTAGTTTTATTTCTTTTGACACAGTATCTCACTGTTGCATACATTGGCCTAACATTCAAACCTGCTTCCTCAGTCTCCTGAGTCTCTGGAATTAATGATGGGAGCCACCTCACCCAGCTAGGCTTTCTATTTTTGAACGTTTTTTTTTTGTTGTTGTTTTTTTGTTTTTTTCATTTTCAATAGCTTTTATCTCTGCATTGCCTTAGAAGAAAATTTTCAGGTCTTCTGTCTTGAAAATATTAAAAATTCTTTTACTTTCTCTTGTTTAACCCAATTTTTGAATTTTTATATAACCATAGCAATAATGTTATTTTAGAGGTTAAATTTGCTTTAACAATGTGCCTAATATTTTATTTTATTTTTTAATTATTTCTCTTTTGTTTCTTGTATATTTTTCATAACTCTCAGCAATTCAAATATAATTTACTTTCTGTGTGATTTTACTGGGGGGCAGTAAACTATTTGGTTTGTCTGACAACTTCCATTCATGATGGAATATTTCTATCTCTGTCCTCTAGTTTTAGACTATAGCTAATGCTAAGTGTCAAGTCAATGAAAGTGACTTAGGAACAAAGCACCAAACCACTCCACCAATCAGGCACCAATGGAACTACCTGTCAATCAGCCGGGTCTCCTGGCCAATCCTGGATCTCAGCCAGCTCTCCCCAACCAACCCCAGTAGGATAAGAGACTCTAAAAACCCCCTTTTCTGTTCCAAGCCCTCCCTTCCTGCCCTAAGCCCATAAAAATTCCAGTCTGGTCAAGCCCCCATGAGGATTCTCCTCAGATTCTCTTCTTGCACTCCTGGTTGAGAGTTCTGCCTGGGAGCAGAATCTCAACAAATCTCATTTAGTGGTCTTTTAAAATCTGCCTTCTTTTGATGACCACTGCCTGACCTTACATCTGGTGCCGAAACCTAGGAGGGATTTTCGGGCTATTCTCATAAGGGATTGAAGTCCACTGTCCCGTCAAATGAACTAGGAAATTCCTAAACTGCCTCTTCCCTCTCCCTTCATCCGGGGAGACAGGAGTGGGGTAAGTTCCCATTTCCTCTGACTTACCAGCCCCTTTCCATTCATAGGGTCTATCCGTAAGTCATGTGCATGCCATAGACCCCGCCCATTCCATTTAAGACTCTGGGAACTGTGGAAACATCCCAGTCCTTCTGGGAGCCACTCCAATCCTTTTGGGCCCCTGGTGGGTTGCAGGAATCTTTCAACCCCCACCCGGCACTTATCCTTTCCTCAGGTGATAGTGAACACAATTTGGAACACTTTTTTCTGTTCCCATTCACCTCTGAGGGGGCCAGAAAGTCATGGGAAACACAAGTCCTCTTTAGACATCAAAACTCCTCTGGGCTCTTTATACTAAAATTTTGCCAAACTCACTCAAGATCTATGCCATAAATGCTTGGTTTTTTATTCAACTGTGGCCTGGCCCCAATATGAACTGGGCAATGTGTCAAAATGGCCCCCACAAAGAATTTTTGACTTCCAAGTCCTCAGTCCTCACTGATTTAGATAATTTCTGTCGCCAGAATTTTTTTATATAATTGTTGATCCATTGTGTACCTATATATATATTTATAAATCTATGTATCTATATATCTATATAATTATATCTGTATTTATATCTATATCTATATATCTAAGTCCCTTATGTGCAGGATTTTTGGGATGTCTGCTCCCATCCCACTGTCTGTTCTATCTGTTCTACTGCTCAAGTCTTCCTTGCTGGGGAAAATCCCAAAACTCTCTTCCACTGTTCAACTTCTCCTTCTACATTCTCAGAATCACCCAATTTGCTTTCAGCCCTACTTTCTGTCTTCTTCCACCCTACCCACACCAATCTGCTCCTGCCACCCCTTTCACACCTCCACCCCCCTTACCCCTCCTACTGTCAACACAGTTCCTCCTCCCCTGGTCCCCTCAACTCCCTCTTCTCCTGCAGCCATGACTCCTCTGCCACCTCTTCTACTGATATGACATTTTCTCCTTCCCCTTCATCCCTCTTCGCCTCCACTCCTTCCTCCTCTCCTGCAGCCATGATTTCTCTGCCCATCTCTTCTACACATATAACACTTCCCCCTCCCCTTCCATCTCTTTCCCCCTCCTCTCCTTTCTCCTCTCTGGCAACCATGATTACCTCCACCCACTTACCCCTGGCTTCTTCTGTCAGTGCCCACACTCAGTCCCACCAGACCCTCTTACCAGATAACCCAAAGTTCCTTTTTCCTCTCAGGGAAGTGGCTGATGCCAAAGGGATTTTCCAAGTACAAGTCCCATTCTCACTTCAAGATCTTTCCCAGTTTGAAAAGCACCTTGTGTACTTCTATGCTGACTCGTCTACTTATATTAAGGAATTCCAATACCTCTCTCATACTTACAATCTTACCTGGCATGACATCTATATCATTCTCACCTCAACCTTACCCACTATTGAGTGAGCCTGCATCCAGCAGGCCACATGAGATCATGCTGATCAAATTTGTCTAACAGATATAACTCTCCCCACAGGTGAAGCAGCCATTCCCCTAACTGAACCAACTGGGACTATCAAGATGGCCAATAAGGTCGCTGTCACTGCACTCGCGTGGTCCAATATCTTATAGTAGGAATGCAGGTGGTTTCCAATAAGGTAGTTAACTTTAATAAACTGAAAGAGATCACCCAAGATTCAGATTAAAGCTTTATTTCTTAACTACCTTACAGAGACCCTCACCAAATATACCAAGCTGGATCCTAAGTCTCCCTCCAGGGCTACAGTGTTAGCCACTGATTTCATTACTCAATTGGCCCAAGATATTAGGAAAAATAAATAAAAAATAAAAACTCAATCAAGCTGAGGAGGGCCCTCAGACCCCTATCTGAGATCTGATGAGAATGCCTTTAAAGCAGGCTTCATTGCAGAAAAAGGTAACACTCCAAATCCAGGCCTTGACAGTGGCCCTGAAGCTTTTAGCTCCAGTGAAATCTTCACTGGGGATCCAGCATTCCTCTCCACCAGGGAGTTGCTTCAAATGTGGATGAGAAGGTCACTGGACTCACCAGTGCCCAAGTTCACAGCCCCCAACTCCAGGCTCTGCCCCACCTATAAGCAGACAGGACATTGGAAGAGTGACTGTCCCATGGCTGGCCCTTCCTAGGATCCTCCACACAGGTTTATGACCAGCCAGGCAGTCCCTTCCCTTGAACTATTGGAGTGTGAAGAAGACTAAAGAAGCCCAGACTCAAGGGCCCCCACCACCCTTTCTGAGCCCAGATAACACTCCAGGTAGTGGGTAAGTCCATTACCTTCCTTATGGACATGGGAACTACCTATTCTGTCTTGCCTGCCCACTCTGGCCTCTGTTTCCTTCCCAGGTCTCAGTTATGGGGACTGACAGCAAAACCTCTTCCCAAACCAAACTGGTAAGCTGGCCTGTGCCCTGTAGAGATGCCCTTTCACACACCCTTTTCTGGTCATTCCATCCTTTCTGATTCCTCTCCTAGGCAGAGATGTTCCCCAATTACTAGAAGCCACCCTCCAACTACACCCCAAGAATACCACCCAACTTCTTCCACCTCTAATCTTTTCACTCTCTAATAACCCAACAGTACCTACTGTGCCATTGCCCTCTGACCTAGTTGAACCCCAGGTCTGGGATATCTCCAAGCTGGTCATAATCTCCCAACACAAGCCAGTTTATATCTAGTTGAAACTCCAAACTAAATTTCCTTTGTGTCCTCAATTTCCCATCTCCAAAACCCACAGAGAGGGACTTAAACCCATAATAGACCAGTTACTTTCCCAGGGACTCCTCATTCCTATTGACTCCCCTTGCAACACTTCCATATTGCCAGTACACAAACCCTCTGGAACCTATCATGTAGTCCAGGATCTCTGCCTAATTAATGAGGCAGTTATTCCCATCCACCCAGTGGTTCCCAACTTTTACACTCTTCTTTCTCATATCGCCCACTTTGACCACTCAATTTGCTGTCCTAAATTTTAATGATGCCTTCTTTACAGTGCCTCTCCATCCTGAATCTTATTACCTCTTTGCCTTCACAGCCTTCACATGGGAAGACCTACATCCTTTAGGTCTCAACAGCTGACATGAACAATCCTACCCCAAGGCTTCAGGGACAGTCCCTACCTCTTTGGACAAGCCTTGGCACAGGATCTAACTGCTTGTGACTTGGGGGATAACACTCGCTTACAATTGGATAGAAGCCTTTCTTACCTCCAGGAAAACTACTGATACTGTCGCCTCCATTCTCATTGAGCAGATCATTTCTGGGTTTGGACTTCCCGCCTCCATCCAGTCAGACAACAGTCCAGCCTTCACTTCTCAGGTTGTTCAACTTGTCTCCAAAGATCTCAATATCATTTGGAGGCTTCATATCCCCTACCGACCCCAATAAACTTGCTATTGAACTCAGGATGTCCTGGCCCAATCTCCTGCCATTGGCCCTCACCCTAATTCAGGCAGCTCCTAAAGCCCCCTCTGGCCTTAGGCCCTTTAAGCTAATTTATGGGCACTGTTTCTTAATCAACAAAAGCTTTCTAGTTACTCCTCCTCCCCTTGATTTCTACCTGCCCTATCTCACACTTCTACACAAAGTTCTAAGGGAACACACAGACTGGTAACTTCCTGCACCATCTGTTGCCTCAATCCCAGCACAACCACAAACTGAATTTGACCCCTTTTAACCAGGTGACCCACTCTTACTTTGAGAGCTGCACCCTCAATCATTGGTACCTCACTGTATGGAACCCCATACAGTCATACTTACTACCCCAATGATGGCCAAGGTTTTGGGCCACTCCTCCTGGTACCATATCTCCCACCTTAAAAAATTGCCTGCTCCAAAAAGTCCTGTCCTGAACTTCTACCATGCTGGGGCCCACCAAACTCAATATTTCTCACCAACCCTCTTTTTCTTTTACTAATCAAAAGTCTCCCTCAAGCTTCTATCCCAACCCACAGATGGTGCTTCTACATCCAAGCCACATGGCACAAGAATGGCACCACTTGCTCTCAGTTTATGGGTGAAGGTGATTGCCCTCCCACTGGCTGCAGTTGCGTGGTCACCCTTAACATTGCCGGATTTAACCGAGCCACCTTGTCCCGCATATGTGCAGCAATGCTACCCTTAGCCAGGCTGGCGACACTCAATCCTCATTTTGTGGCTGACTCCCATTCTCACTCCTATATTAGTAATAGGACTTCTATTAATGATTTTTCCTGCCTCCTCAGGTTCCTCTGAAAGCACATGGGTGAAATTGCCAGTGACTTACATCCAGATGTTCTTACACTCCTACAGTCACCTCCCCACTGAACCATCACCTGAGCCATCCCTTTCTCCAGTGCCCCTAGCCAGCAGGAAGTAGCCAGATGAAATTTTCTGCCCTATATCATCAAAAAGGCTGGAATGCCAAGATGATGAAGGTGACTTATAAACAAAGCACCAAGAAACCCATGCCCACAAAAGAACCACCAATCAGGCACCAATGAAACCACCTGTAAATCAGTACGGTCTCCTGGCCAATCCTGAATCTCATCCTGCTCCCCCTGACCAACCCCAGTGGGACAAGGGATCTCTTAACTCCCCTTTTTCTCTCCCAAGCCCTCCCTTCCTGCCCTAAGTTCCATAAAAATTGCAGTCTGTTTAAGCCCTCAGTGATCTCTCCTCAGACCCTCTTCTTGCTTTCCCGGACTGAGAGTTGTAGGTGGGAGTGGAATCTCAATAAAGCCTCATTCAGTGGCATTTTAAAATCTTCCTCCTTTTGGTTGCTGTCATTGCCTGACCTTACATTAAGAAAGGCTTTTGTTTGTGTATCCTTCATAGCTTGTTTGAGGAGGTTTTCTTGATTAACTTTGCTTTAAATTTTACCAGGTTACACAGAGTTACTAAATATTTTAATTTACTTTTGTGCTATTTTACATTCACTCTAGGATCATGTAAGTAGATATTTGTTAATTCTGTCTCAGACTAGTGATTTGTATTTCTCAGAATGATAAAAGCAAAAGCAAAGGCAACGAATATTTAGAGGGTAGATAGATGGCTTCCTTCTCATTTTCTAGATTATTCAGTCATAGAATTGAGGATATAGAAGAAGCCTGCATTTAAACTCTGACTCTCTTTGCCCAGTAAGACCTTATCTTCAGATCCAGGAGAACACAGTAGCCCAACCACTAGGGAAATGGGGCTTAAGAATACCTTGTGTACACTGAAGCCAGATGCTATTTTCCCATTCAGTTTTACATTTCTTTGTATTTTTTTCCTAAAAAAAACTCCCCTTATTTTATTGTAAATGCAGCTCTGCATTTAAAACAGTTTACAAACTAGTCTCACATTTCTGGGTGTTTTCTACTGGCAGGTCTTGTTAAGCTATGTCTTGGGTTATTTTGACAGAAACAACTGCATAACTATGTGTGCTGTTTTACACAGAGGATTTCCAGGGCTGTGTGATGAATTATTGTCCTAGGATTGGAAAGGGATCAAGGAGGAAGGATTGAGGTTAGACTGAATGGATAGGTGTAAGAGAGCAGAGATGAGACCCTGGGAGCTGAGATGGAAGCTAAGTGAAGAATGAGATTAAAGGTAAGTGAAGAAGCAGAGGAAGAAGAAAGGAGAGAGAAACAGAGGGGGAAGAGAGTACACTTGGATACAAAGAGATGGGAGGACAGCAAGTCACATAGAAGGTCAGACTCACACAGGATAATAGCTAATATTCAGTGCTTTCAAGTCATTTTACATACAAGGACACTGAGGCCAGGGTAATACAATGCAGGTGTCCCATTCAGGATATCACCATAAAGCTCAGTCTGAATGTCTTTTTACTGCAAGAAATTTGCTGTGGGAAAAAAAAAAAAAACAGGCCATATGTTGGGAAGTCAGAAGGTCAAAAGAGAAACTTGAGTAAGTGTGGGAGGGGAAAGTAGAAGCTCACTGCATGCAGAAAGGGTGACAGGAAAGTGAAGAACTGGGAGACAGGTGAGTGATAAATGAAAGATGGAGACAAGGCAGAGATACACATGAGAGTTTACTTGTCAGAGCTGACAAATAAAGGCCACCTCTCCATAGATGGAGAGAGGCAATGCAAGCCTGAATTTGGGGGCTTTTCTGTGCTAGGCTCAGGGATCAGAGCCAGGCGGGTCTTAATTCAGATGGTTTAAGGGTGGGGTTGGTATGAGAGAGTGGTGATTCACACTTGGGCAGAAAAGAATGTGGGCAGTGAAGGGTGGGTGTAGATCAATCTTCTGTAAGTTTCTTTCTGCTGGAAAAGGGCAGAGTCTGGACCCTTGTTGTGGGCTCCAGGTGTCCTTGAGGCATTGGTGATGGTCATGAGGTGCTCAGCGATGTTGACTCTGGATGGCTTAATTTTGGTGAGGGGTTGGAAGTCCTGTAACAGAAGCTGGTTCATGGTTTGGTTAGAAATACTTTGAATACCGTGGTCTTGAGTAAATCTAGTGATGCAGGGAGAAAGCATTAACAGAAGGTCTATGGCAAGGAGAGAGGTCAGGAAAGAGGTCCGGAAACCCCCACTGAAGAAGGGGGTTACTTAGCTGCCATTCTTCAGCAGAGGAGAGCTGTTGTTTCCAGTGTTCAAGGGCCTGTTGGGGTTATTTTATCTTGTCCTTTACTATACCAGATTGATTGACACAAAAACAGCCCTCCAGACAAAGTTTGTCTTTTTTTCATCCATACAAAGATCAAGGCCCCTTTGATTATGCAGAAGCTAAATAATCAAGCTGGGATTGTATGGTTAGAATGAGGGAGGAGGGCAAAAATACAAAAAAAGGGAAGGAGGGCACTCATGGCTCTGCAGTGTCCTCGTGGCTCTCAGAGATTGAAGGAAGATTGGGGGTTCTGGCCTTGGAGAAATGCAGCTTGGGAGGACCTATGAGTGTCATTGCATAAAGCACAGAGAAAACCATTTTAAATGGGAATTATGAACCCGATATGAGATGCTCTCAAGGCAGGCCCCAAAGGAGTTGTAAGAATGACCTGATAGGGCCCAACTCTCCATTTAGTGGAGAGTTGACAGGAGGAGGGAGGGCCTGTTGGGGGTTAAAAAGGTACCAGGGCAGCAGGAGAATCAGTGCGAGAAGGGAAAGAGGCAGAACTGGGCTTTGCCAGAATAGCATTGCTGTATTGACAAAGAAGGTTCTTAATGTATGCAAGAAGGGGCCAGAAAAGATGAGGAACTACAGGTAGTGGAGAATCAGAGGGTGGTGAGCTGAGCAGGAAGGTAGGCCATCCATACAAAAGCTCAAAAGGGGAGATGTTGAGTGGCTTCTTTGGGAGGGCCCATAATCTAAGAGCCAAGGGAAGGAGTTTAGTCCAATCTAAATGTCCTCCTTGCCAGAGAACTGGGGATGGTAAGGGATATGAAAATGCCAAGAGATGTTGAGTGCCTTAGCTACAGACCTTGAGGCACTGGAAGAATTAGACTGGAATGGGGTGGGGAGGCTGAATAAAGAGAAGACAGGTAGGTGGAGATTGAAGGTGGGATTTTGATTGGGAGTTCCCCATGGTGAGTTGGCATGCTGGAGTGGCTAGGAGCAGGAGTTCTCATCTCTAGGCCAAAGCAGAGTAGGGGGCAGAAGCTGTAAAGGGGACAAGAGTAAAAAGTGGTCATCACCACAGGATTCACTGGCCCCAGGGCTGAAGTCTTGAAGGAACTGAGAGAAGGGGGTCATCACTGGCTACTTCTGTAGTCCCAGTTTTTGCCCAGTAGAGCATCTTGCTTGCCTGACCAGGGCTTTCATGAGCTCTGCTGAGGAGCTGAGAACCAAGACCAGAGAGTGAACTTGCCAAAGGGAAGGGATGGAAGAGACATGGTCAGACATTAGGGGCAGCACCTGTAGCGGCACTTGGGTTCCCGGAAGGGAGAGGAGAGCCATTTGGGTGCCTTACCCAGAGGGGCAGAAGGCATAGGGGGCAGAAGCCATGATCAACACCCAATAAGAGCCCTTGGTGAATGGAGAAAGGTAGGTGATAATTATCCTTGGCCCTCAGGCCAGGGTTCCAAAGCAGCTCAAATTTCCAGAGGGGAGAAAAGACCAACGGGGTTGGGGGACTAGATACCAATGAAAGAAAGGTGACCAGGACTAATCACACATATACCTGGGCTAAGCAGAAGTCTGAGGGGCTGCTCTATGCAAAGGAAGGGAAAGCAAGGGAAATGAGTAGGTCTGAGGAATCCCTTTTACAAGAGGGCTTGAATGATAGGCTGTCAGCCTAGGAGTGTTTGTCAGGAGAGTGGGTATTGTGATTGGGCCAGGAAATGGAAGGGGTTTTTGAGACGGATGTGAATGGGCTCATGATGTCAGGCAATAGGACTTGAGACATCCAAGACAGTAGGGTCCACCTTGGCAGGGGGAATGGGAAGGCACTGGCAGATGGAACACAGGAGTTTGTTCCAAGGTAAGGGTGAGGATCAAGGGAGCAGCAGGTGAGTCTAGATGGAAGCATATATGAGGGGAGAAGGAAAGCATGGCTCTCAACTTTGTGAGGATGTCCCTTGACATAAGGGGAAGAGAGCACTGTGGAATGACCAAAAAGGAATGAATTAAAACTAGAGAACCAAAGGCACAAACAAGGCTAGTTGTTTGCACGGCTAGTAAGGTTTCATAGGACAAGTAGTAGGCTCCATGAACTCCTTGAGGACTGAATATGTAGCCCCTGTGTTAGGAGGAAGGAGACAGGCCTACCTGAAATACGCTGAATTACCCTGGGTTTTTGTGAAGTGATGATAGTGGTACAGTGATGGGGACCTTGACTTCGTGTGTCCTCTGTAGCCAGTCTCAAGCATTGGAAAGGGGAACCAGAAAGGCTGAATGACGAGGGTCTGCTGTGAACTCAGGGACTGTCAACAGCCCATTGTCTCTCCTGATGGCATTTAGGACAAGGGCCCAGAGGCTTGGAACATGATAAGCCTAGTGACCCATCTGACCACACCTCTAACAGGGTTAGGGTGGTCCTGAGGGAAACTTCCATGGCCCAATGGAACCAGGGACAGATGCTGAGGCTGAATAAGCATGTGATATTTCTCCTTCTGGGCCTTCTCATCTCTTTGCTTATACACCTTAAAAGTCACTTCTAGAACCTCAGCTTGGGGAGTTAGGGGACCCCTATCAAGGTGCCCTAGTTTTGCCTTAATATTGAGGAAATTCTTGGAGTAAAAGTAGGTCTCCTATCTGGAGTCTCAGGGTGCAGATTAGTGTACTGTAATAAAGTCTTGGTCAGGTGATCTAAAAATGATGAAGGGTTTTACTTCATCAGCATAATTTCTAGCTTGCTCCCAAACTCACCTACATTCCTCAGGCAGGAGGATGTTAAACAAGACAGGACCAAGCTGGTTTTCTATCTGTGAAAGTTCTGACAAAGAGAAAGACACATGAATTACGCCATGTACCAAGCCTCCTTGCGGAGAGGACCCAGAGAGGCAGGTTGGGCAGTGGCAGCCCATGAGCATATGGCAGGAGGAGAAAAGGGTGGAGGGGCCCAGCCTCTGCTGCAGAGGATTCCTTAGAAAGAGAGGAAAGGTGAGATGTGGGAGACCAACCTTGCATATGACTGAGTCACACTCCCCGGCTGGATGCTGAGGCCCTCAGTCACAGAAATGTGGCAGAGCTTTTCCCACCCTTTTGGGGTTCGAAGGTTGGTGTCTCATGCATGGGTGTGTCTTGCTACAGCCCCATGGGTGAAGCTATGCTCACCTGTTCTTTTGTAATATAACCCCTTGCCCTATTTAGGAAAGAATCTTCCATGGAAGTGCCTTGTGTGTGTCCCCTTCTGTTATTGTGTCCTTGGGTGTGGTCTAGCCAGATGTCAGTCAACCTGATGACAGTGGACATCATGAAGATAAACTCAGCCCCCTGAAACCTGACCCCTTGCCTCATTTGAATTGCCTCAATAAAAGGGATCAGTGCGTTCTCTCTCTCTCTCTCTCTCTCTCTCTCTCTCTCTCTCTCTCTCTCTTCCTGCAGACCCTTAAGGTCAGAGGAGCCATCACAGTGACCCCAAAGAAAAAGGTATTTGTGTCTCTTGTGGGGTGATTTTGTGCAGCCCAATTAGCTCAGTTCATCTGGAGTGACCCCTGAGCCTTTTAGTCGCGAGAACAGAAACCCAACAGTGAGAGCTGAGGCTTGTGCAGAGAACAAGAGTTGCAGAAGGCTGAGAGAGAGAGGAGAAAGCCTGAATGTATGATCTTTTTCCGTTTTCCCAAACACTCACAATAGTTGAAAAGATCCTAGATAATACTGGGATCTAGAGTGCCATTTAGTGGCCATTTAGTATCACTATCCAAAGAACATTGAGGCCAGATCTGATTGCACAGACAGGTAAGTTTTGAAGAGCTTAATTCTGGGGTGAGAGAGAGAGTCCCTAGGATAGACAGGAGGCAGCCTGAGAGACTATGGGAGGGAATGGATGAGGAGCTGCCCTTGGTGAGATGTAACTTAAGGCCAAGAGGTCTCCCAGGAAAAACTCCCAATCACCCTTACTGATTTTTGTCAAAACCCAGGATCCAAATAAAAGAACCCGTATAGACCCAGTTGACAGTAGGGATCAGCCATAGCTGTGAACACCATGGCCGGGCATCCCTTCAACCACATGGTAACCCTGGGAGTGCCAGATAATCGATGGTTCACTTCCTGGGGCCCATAGGTCTTTTAAGTCTATCGGAGACAGGGGTCTTATGTGAAATATCTGGGGGTGGGTGCAGAGAGGGCATTGGGTTGAATGGAGGGCCTGGTTTCACGATGGAGTTTGGATCAGGACCTCGGGATGCTCTGTGAATCTCAAAGAAGGGAGTGGGCACATAGGGGAACCTGATCCCAGGTTTTGGCAACAATGAAAGGAAAGTGAGAAACTGGGAGCCTAGTGAGTGAGAAATGAAAGATGGAGACTAGGCAGAGATACACAGGAGAGTTTATTTGTCAGAGCTGACAAATAAAGGCCCTCTCTCCATAGACTGAGAGAGACAACACAGACTTGGGGTTCAAGACTTTTATGGGGGAGGCTCAGGGATTAGAGCCAGGTGGGTTCTAATGTGGACAGTCAAGGATGGGGTTTGTGTGAGGGAGTGGTGAGCTTTTCCTGGAAAGGCCCTTGGGTGGGAAAATGGCAGCTGTCCCTTAAAATGGCTGCCCAGATGCTAAGCAATGACCGTACAAAGGGTATGACAGAAAGGGGGTTTCTCAGGAGGGAAGCTGAGGTTGGTGTTGATGAGGTGGGAACTGTCAGGTGGCAAAGTGAGATTGTGGGAGAGGAGAGTTCATATCTGGGTCTGAGGAAGGCTGTGTGGGATGGACAAAATCAGGAGATGTGGTGGCATGGAGGGGAGAAACCATGAGGCATTTTAGGAAGAGCATAAGCATGCTTGTTCCCTAAGCAACGATGATTCAAGAAGAGGAGTCTGAGTAGGGCTTGTACAAAGGGAAGAATCTGGATGCCCCTGGGATAGGTGAAAGACCTGACTTGCTGAGTTCTATTTGGCATGTGTCCTAATCACCTGGATTTTCCTCATTTTCCTGTGACCAGAGAGCACACCACTATCAGTGATCTCTATAAACATCTCCTCTGTCAAAGGTGTTCTCTTTCATTCTGGTCCTGGACACTTCCCACCTATTTCATTTCTTGACTTTCTCCTACAGTGTTGCTCTCTCAGCTCCCCCCCACTCTCAGCATCCCCCAGGCAGCTCCCAATGGTCTCCATCCTTTCCTCTCTCCTCCTCAGACCTTGTCTTTCCCCCTCCACAGCTGAGAGCTCACTCAGGGGTGCAGTGGACTGGGGAGCTGCAGATCCTCAGTGGGACTCTGACCCAAGCACCAGCTGCTACCTGCATCCTCACCAGGAGCCACTCTGCCAGAGGACAGTCAGGGGGAAAGAAACTTTGAATTCTTGTTCCACTCCCTTTATGCCTCCCTTGTTATGGTTTAGGTGTGAGATGTCCCCCAAGTGCTCATGTGTGAGGCAGTGCAAGAAGGTTTGGAGGTGAAATGACTGGGTCATGAGAGCCTTAACCCAATCAGTGCATGAATCACCAGACAGGGACTGAGTGTAACTGTGGGCTGGTAGCTGTGGCTGGGGAGGTGGGTTCCTGGTGGCGTGATTTTGGGGTATATATTTTGGCCTTGATGAGTGGAGCGCTCTCTCTCTCTCTCTCTCTCTCTCTCTCTCTCTCTCTCTCTCTCTCTCCTTCTTGGTAGCCATGTCCAGAGCTGCTTTCCTCTGCCACATTCTTCTGCCATGATGTCCTGCCTCACCTTGGGCCCTGAGGAGTTAGTTGGCCATCTATGGACTAAGAGCTCAGAAACTGAGACCTGAAATAAACTTTTTCTCCTTAAAATTGTTCTTGTCATGTCCTTTGGTCACAGAAGCAAAAACGCTCATGAAAACACCCTCTTCCTCCTTCTCCTGCATCTGTTATATCCTTTGTTTCTCTTATCTGCTCACAACATTTTGGTCCCAGAACCACATTCCTTAATTAGTTAATTTTCTTTCTTCTCTTTCTTACCCAAAACCAAGTGTCCTCTCCTTGGTTTCTTCACCCCACACTCAAGAGCAGCAGTCATATATTTTGTGCGATCCAGGGAAAAATGAAAATGTGGAGCCCTGTCCTAGTCATTCCTGCTGCTATCACAGCATGCCATAGACTGGGTGGTTTATAACCACTAGGAAATTATTTTTATAGAGTCTGGACAGTTCAAGATCAAGGTAGATTTTGATTGTGGTGGGACCTGCATTTAGGTTCATGAAAGACACCTTCAGAATATTTCTTCTCATGATGGAAATGCTATGGGGCCTCCCTGGGGTCCCCTTTATTAGGCACTAATCTGATTGCTGAGGTTGAAACTGCATGACCTAATCACCTCCCAAATCCTCCCCCTCCTAATACCATCATATGGGTGGTTAGGTTTCCAATGTATGAACTTGAGGAAGACACAAAGATTCAGATCATAGCAGGTTTGTGCTCAAATTGCTCTTAAATGGAGTTCTCTTAAAGTTACTAACATGCAAAACTTCTTCATTTCTATGAAAAGTTATATGGCTGTTTTTATTTAGTTTCCTATTTTTGCATCCCTTGGGCACAGGGATACTGTCAGGATGATTGCAGGAACTCTTAGGCAACTGAGGAGTGGGGCTCACTTCATGATGACATGCAAGCTACCCACTGACTGCCTGGTTTCTGCTGCCCCAGCTGTTCCAGTGATCTCTGCCTGTGCTGGACTGAAGGGGGAAGTTAATCTCCCTTTCCCAAATGGTCACCTCAATACTTTGCACATAGGTAACCACAGAGAAACTAGAACCAAATTATGTGGAGATTCATGTGACAGTTGGAACAAGAGTGGGCAAGTGGCTCACCCTGACCAAGTTCAAAATAATTTGGTGAGGACTCTGGATGGGATAGCTGCACCTCCATTCTGCTCCCACACTCATAGGTGCATGTCCCCTTCTCCATTTGTGCCTGCAACACATGAGGTAGTGGCAGAGGTTGATGGCAGAAGGGGCCTTCAGTGAACATGGTCAGTGCAGTGGTGACAGGGTGGAGGTGGATTGACAGACTCTAGAGTTTCCATGGTCTGAGACAGTGGGGAGCAGGTGGAGGAGTGCTGAGCATGTAGGTGAGGTTGTGGGGGGAAGAACCCTTCATAAGCTTGGGAGGCAGCTATGAGCTCCCATGCAAGTTTCATTGAACTTCACAATGAAACACAAATTCAATAAAATTACTATGAAACTCAAGGTGATAATCATGGAAATTTAAGTGCATTACTGGAGTGGCTGCATGCCTAACAGAGCCAGCCCTTGATACAGGATCCCAGACTCAGTAGGTGATACTGTTTCAGAGGACAATCATAGGGGATTTTGAAAAGGGAAATAAAGTAACCAGTGATGTCAGAGATATGAATGAGGTGGAGTGGGGGATGGGGTAGGCAAGAGAACACATGGGGGATAATTCAAAATTATTACAATAAGAGAAAATACTTAAGATCCTGGGTTCCACACCCAGCAAAAAAAGATGTGCCCCTTGTGGTAAGGGACTTTTCTGAGACACACAAGACTTGTTCCATAGCAGTTGAACTAGGGGAAGATTGACAGGGTGGATGTTTGTAACAATGAGAGAAGTTGGAAGACTGGGCACAGAGTCAGAATATCAGGGGAAAGGGGAAACTGAGTAGGTGCTCAGGGTTTTGGGAGGGAGCAGATTTTCTTTGTTTCAGGCAGAAAAGTTTTGTGTTTTGTTTGAATAAGGAAGTCAGAAGACAGGTCCCTGTGGTAGGTTTATTTAGTACAGAAATCAAAGGACGACTTCTCTGAGAGAAAGAAGTAGCATCTGCAAGAGCCATGCTATTTCTGCTACTCCCCTTGCTCACTGCTCTCTTCCCAGGAGGGGACAGTGATGTTGGTAAGAACCGGGGCATCTGACCAGATGGGTGTGTGTGTGTGTGTGTGTGTGTGTGTGTGTGTGTGTGTGTGTGGTGATGGTAGTTTCCCCTGAACATACCTGGAGAGAATGAGGGTCAAGCTGGCCCCATTCTGCATGTTCTTACTCAAGCCCTCTGTGCTCTCATGGAGGCTGTTGGTAGAACATGGGACCCTGGGGGCCAGCAAATGTTAGCTAAGGTAACTGTAGCTCTCCATTTTTCCAGATTCTGAATCTACCTACTGGGGCACCTACTTTCCCAAATCTCTCCCTCCCAATGTTTTATTTCTGCCTATTCTATCTATTCTTTTGCCACAGGGTTTGAGGATCCTGTTTCCTTCCATCTCCTCCAGACATCAACCTTTAACAACCATTCCTGGGTACATCAGGGCTCAGGCTGGTTCGGGGAGCTGCAGACTCACAGCTGGAACAGGAGTTCTGGTACCATCATTTTCCTGTATCCCTGGTCCAGGGGCAACATGAGTAACAAGGAGTTGATGGATCTGGAAAGGTTGGTCCAGTTATACTTCATGAACCATCAGGACTTTTATATTTCTCAATTAATGTTTAAAGGTGAGTTCCCATCCCTTGTTGGGGAGAATAAAGGGATGAGAGTGGGGCATCTCAGTGAACTTTTATTCCTCAGGGAGACAGCCTATTCTTCTCTGAATCTTACTCTGCTCTCTTCAGCATAAAATTGCAATCACACCCTGGGCACATGCGATAAACACAACCAGATTTTCAAAAACTTCAGTTTTTGCTACTTATGAACTGCTCTCTCTCATTGCCTGCAGGGCTGTGTTTTATTATCTGCCCTTAGAGGAATGCTGTGGCCACCCTTTTCTTCAATCTTCAATTAGGTACCTTCTGCTACCCCACTCTTTGGTTGACTCCTTAAACTGTGATTTTCTCTCCCGTTTAATCTCTTCAATCTTCTAAACTGTCTAAACTGTCATAGAAACCATTAAGTCATTCTCCCCATACCATCGCTATCACCTTTGAACAATTCCCTCCCTTCCTCATATTATCATCTCTTCCTCCAATTCCAGCTCCTACCAGTTCCCTTTTCTGTGAAACTCTGACCAAACCATACTGGGGTCCATTCCCTTAAACTCCCCAAACTCCCTTCTGCTTCTATTGCTTTCATCTCATTTATTTTTGTCCTTTTTCTTCCGTTTCTCCTCTAATTCATTACTCTTCTTCCTCAGATCCCTTTGATCTACAGGTGGCAGCAGACTGTGAACGGCACTCTGGGAAGGGCTTCCTAGGCTTTGTGCAGGTAGCTATCCAAGGATATGACTTCATAAGCTTCCAGAATGAAACATGGTCACCACCTCCCATGGGGGGAAGAAAGGCCCAGAAAGCCTGCAGTCTACTCAATCTGAACCAAGTCTACACAAATAGGAAACATTGGCTCCTCAGTTATGCCTGCCCACGTTTAATCTCGGATCTTCTAGATGGAGGGAAAGCTCATCTCCAGCGACAAGGTAAGTCTTATATCCAGTCTCGAAGAATTTTCATATTTTAAAATGAAATTCAGGATAAAAAGAGACTGATGAGTGAAAATACAGAACTAGGAATGATATGTATTTGTAGGCTTATGTGGAATTCTAAAGTTCTCAGTCTATGTTAGTGTCTAAATGTCTTTTCTGGTGTTTTCAGTGAACCCTGAGGTCTGGCTGTCCAGTGGCCCCAGCCCTGGTCCTGGCCATCAGCTGCTGGTGTGCCATGTGTCTGGCTTCTACCCAAAGCCTGTGTGGGTGATGTGGATGCGAGGTGAGCAGGGGCAGCTGGGCACTCAGAGAGGTGACATCCTGCCTAATGCTGATGGAACGTGGTATCTCCAAGCAACCCTGGATGTGGCAGCTGGGGAGGCGGCTGGCCTGGCTTGCAGGGTGAAACACAGCAGCCTAGGAGGGCAGGACCTCGTCCTCCACTGGGGTGGTAAGAGCTTGACCCAGGCTGGAGATGGGATGAAGGGAACTTCTAGCAGAGCATGAGGACCAGGTGAAAAATTGGGATTTACAAATTCCAGACCTAAAAAGAAGAAAAATATGTAATTCAAAGAATGGATAAATTTAAAATGAGGGATCTATAGATGCAGATTGAAACATCATCCTGGTGTCCACTTGAATCTGCAGCACCTCAGAGTGCCCTGGGCTTGATCCTCTTTGCTGTGATAGTGGCCCTGGTTCTTCTGACAGGTCTTGGATTTTGTTTTTGGAAACGCTGGTGAGTTCTTTGTGTCCATCTTTCCTGTTCGTCCCTCCTCCCCAATGGTCTTCCCTTTTTTTTTACTTTTTCCTCACTTTTCCTTCTCCCTTTAGCCCCATTCCCACTTTCTGCTCAATTCTCACCTCCACCTTCTAAAGGTCTGTTCTTTTTTTGTTCATGTAGGACACACTGTGAAGCTCCCTACAGTGTTTGCTCTCTCTGAAGTGAGGACCCAGCTACCCAGGTGCCCAGTCTACACATGAACACCACAGGGTGATGACATTACTTCAACTCCCCTTGTTAAAACTTTGCTATTCATTTCTGCTCCATGATCATTTACCAATATGTGCTCAAAGTAGTCTTGCAGGATTTGTTGTTCTGACCTGGTTTCTGTGGGTTTAACTCTGAATGGAACAGGATGTTAGCAGTGTCAGCCTGGTTAAATGTAATGGATCATCAGATGCATTTCAGCTGTCACACCCTCCAGGGGTCCTTCCTTGATCCACAGTGGGGAGCCATCTCTCCTCCATCTGAGCATCTCCACATTTCAGCTGTGCCCCTCACTGCCTAGCATCTGTGGCAGGTGTGTAGGTTTGTTTCTTCTTTTAAGTTTTTAAAATTTTGAGAGCAAAGCACATGCTTTATGAATATCTGCATCTTTGGTGAAGTGTCTGGCCTGAATACAACATATTTTCAATAAAACCTGTGTTGAATTATGTAAGGTTTGTAGTTTTTGTTGTTGTTTGTTTTGTTTTTTAAATTCTATTTTTATACCTTTGGTATAGTTGAGATATTTGATGCTCTTCTTGTTCAAAGTCTTGCTTTGCCAGGAGACTTCATGCATTCCTGGGTTTATTTATTTATTTCTTCTGAGTCTCTGAGGAGAAACACAGTTTTGCCACTTAACAATTCTGTTATTCAATTTTGGGAAATATTAGCATAAAACCATTGTTTCAAGTGCTCTAAACCAAAAGAGCAGGGAAGGATGAAGGTCCTCCATATTCAGTGTGGTTTATGGTCAAATAGCAGATTCATTACATGGGAGTTTGGTAGAAATGTAGACTCTGTGGCCTGGTCTCAGACTTACTGAATTCCAGTTTTCATTTCAACAAAATCATCAGAAGACTCGTAGATACATTAAAGGTTGAGAGGGACAGCATGGTGGTGATACCTGAAATATGGCCCAAGGGCATCACTGAAGAGGGAATCAAAAATGAGTAGTGAAAGTGCTGCTCTTCAAGATTGAAGTAGGTCCAGATAAGTAATGTGAATAGTGAACACTGAGCCATGTTCTTAGGGTAAATAGACGGTTAGGTACCTTTGAGTTTCTGGCACAATATTTTTGTTACCTGATGAATACATAATCTTGGTTTTGTGTATTTTTTTTTGAAAATCATATTTAATATATATTTACAAGTAATTAATTGTATGCCATATTTCTTTAAACAGAAACATTATCAGAGAAGTATTTAACAGTTTCCTGACCCTGATTGATGTGATCACAAATTTCCTAGCCTTTCAACCTTCCTACATTGATGTCTACCATATGTTAAAAAACAAAACAACAACAAAAAAAAAAACTGTTGTCATCTCATGGAAACACAAATATGGTTGTTTCTCTGTTTGTCATAGCTTTATCATAGTATTATAGTAGTCACTTTATAAATTATGTCACCTACCAATCATGAAATTTTATCTTTCTTTTACCAGCGCATTGCATTGCTTATTAACATTGAACTCTCAGACAACAGCAGTATAACTATGATAAATCTTATCTAAAATACCTTCTTCCTGTGTAATACACATCACAGCCTTCTTCAGTTTATGAACATTAGATAGCATGTTAGAGATGTGTTTGGGGTCATTTTAATTGACAATATCAGTGACAAAGAGCACAAAAGTGTGAAAAACATGGCACTCCCTAGGCCACACAAAGGATGCTTGTCCTGCAGTGAGAAGGGAAACCTGAAGACAGAGCTTCTCTTTTTTTGACTTTCATAGGGAATGTGTTCTTCATTTGACTCCCATTTTGTACCACTCTGTACATATCTATGAATGACTGCAAAAGCACTGTCAGTACTTAATTTGGGGTTATAAAAGTTTCCACAGGTCGACAAATTAGAAATCCTGACTAATGGGGATTGACTAATGAACCCAACTGACAGTGAGAGGTACGTCATCTATGACCAGACTTCAGTTACTTTAAAATCCATAAGCTGATGTAACAAACAGTTCTTAGGCACATACTATATACTTACTGTGCAGCAGGTGCATATTAAGTATAAAGTATTGGACAGATAAAAGATCATCACTGTATTCTCAGCTTGAAAATTTTGCCTATCCAATTTGATTCTGCAGTTTAGTATTTTCATTGATTTTTTTCTTCTTCTTATCTTTCTGGAAAGACTTACTTGAAATGAATTTGGGGAAAGGGACTTAGCTTTATTTTGCTTAGGCAGCTGAGAAGAGGGAACCCAGGAAAGGAGAACATCTAGACAGACCAGGTACAAGTGACATAGCACCTGTAAGAAATTGTCCCATGGATTTCCTCCTGAGAATTCATCCCTGCATTCTCTTGTCCTTTCTTCATTCATCACACATCCAGTTTTTACTATTTGTATGGAAACATATTCACTGAGAATAGTTTCAAAATGAATTTATGCTTGATTAGATTACAAATGCAGTGTGCAGATCTTATTTAAAGCTGACCATAACTTGGGGAAAATATAGGGGAAATTTCCCAGATTCAGATAAAATCCTCCATGTACAGCAAAGTTTCATCTACAAAGCTCCCTACACCAATATATTTTACTTAAAAGCACCAAATTGGGTTTGGCTGTTCATCTTAAAGTAGTAGGTAAAGAAAAATATTTCCAACAGACAAACAGCTGTCACTGCAGGTGAGCATTCTACATCAGCACCAGCATCTCAATTTGGAACAGAGAGAAACAGCAAATTTTCTTTTAAAATCCTGCTGACACTTGTAAAATGTTTATATCACACCACTAGGTGGCGTGGAGAGCTAAACAGTTAACCAAGGCTATAAGGCTGTAGATTATTGAGGCTTTCTTAGGAATAAACAAAAAGATTGATTTTTGAATTTTGTGTACATGTATGACAACATAACACTACAGCAAAAGACACCTCTGTACAATTCTACTAAAGCAATTGTGGCAGAGGCTCACTTCAGTTGCATGTCATATCCTCTGTGCCTTTGCTCTAGACTTTTCCTGCAATGTGATTGGGACACCTGAGAGAAGCTAGTTAGAATTTCTCAATGCTCAGAACTGCAAGTGTCAAGGTGTAACACACCTTGGACAATCCTTGACAATTAATGGATGGGAGGTCTTGAATATGTACTTTTCTTATTTCTCAGGTAAATAATTCAGAGACAAAATCAGTATAAAGAATCAGAAGCCCCCAGCAAGATCAGATCCCAGTTTTTTGTACCAGTGAGAAGCTTGATAACATCATGAATTGGCTTTCCCTCCTTTCCTGTTTTATACTTCCTAGTGTCCCACTCATGGTCCTTGTTATCTTGTCCCCAAATAAAGTTTTATCTTTAAAACTCCCAAAGCCAATATAGACTATTTTGGTTTTCTCTTCTGTTTTAGGATCTCCACTATGAAAAAACAAAAAACAACAACAACAAAAAAAACCCAAGCATGATCCACTACTCTTATAAAGAATATTTTCAGCACTTAGAAGTTTCCCTCATGGCTTCTCTTTCCAGTTAGTAACCTCTTAAAGGCAACCAATATTCTGATCTCTAACAACCTAGACTAGATTTTTATTTAATTTTTTGAAACTCACTTTCTGAAATCTTAATGGTAAGTACTCTGATATACCTGCCTTTTTTGCTGAACATTATTTCTGTGGCATCTATCCATGTTGTTCTTGGTTTTGTGTATTTTGTTTAAAAATCGTATTTAATATATATTTACAAGTAATTCATCATGTGCTGAGAGCCACAGCTGAGTCGGAATGGCCCCTGGCGTTTTGCCATCAGTATTGGTTGAGAGGCGAGCCATTACTCTCCACCTCGGCCTGCTACTTTGGAGTTCTCGGGCTACTTTGGAGTTCTCGGCGGGAATCCTGGAGAGTTCACATTGGTTGGGGAAGTACTGGAGGAGGGATTCTGGTTGGTGGTTCCTGGAGGAGCCGTGTGGCGTTCGGCAGATTTCCAGGGAGCGTGTGTGGAGTGTGCTGGTAGAGTACAGAAATAAAGTCTGTTCCTGCTTCAGTGGCTCTTAATTTGTGCCCAGCAAGACTGTGGCATTTGGTGGCCCGTATGGGGAACGCCTGAAGCTCGGAGGTAAGTGAAATTGCTCGCCCCTGAGGGAAGGCGAGAGAATGGGTGACCATTTCAAAAAACAATGTGTTCTTTTTTTGATTTGTTTTGTTTTTGTTTCAAGGTGCCTATCCCTAGAACTTTCTCAGGCAAATTGGGAAAAATGGTTGGCTCAAGGTTTGAAGTTGTTCACCCCTGAGGAAGAGATAGAAATAGACCACAAATGCACATGTCAAGAAAATAGGAAAATTGATGCAACGATTTTTTGTTCCATTTTTGTTTCATTCTGTTTCGGTTTTGTTTTGTGTTATCTTGTTGGGTTGCGTTATCTTTATAGTAGATTAGAAATTAGTAAAAAACAAACTGAAAGAGTGTTAAGTAAGCATAACCCAATCAATAACCCAATCAACAAATGGGCCAAGGATCTGAACAGACACTTCTCAGAGAAGGACATACAATCAATCAATGAGTACATGAAAAAATGCTCACCATCTCTAGCAGTCAGAGAAATGCAAATCAAAACCACCCTAAGATACCATCTCACTCCAGTAAGATTGGCAGCCATTATGAAGTCAAGCAACAATAAGTGCTGGCGAGGATGTGGGGAAAAGGGTACACTTGTACATTGCTGGTGGAACTGCAAATTGGTGCGGCCAATATGGAAAGCAGTATGGAGATTCCTAGGAAAGCTGGGAATGGAACCACCATTTGACCCAGCTATCGCCCTACTCGGTCTATTCCCTGAGTACCTTAAAAGAGCATACTATAGGGATACTGCCACATCAATGATCATAGCAGCACAATTTACAATAGCTAGACTTTGGAATCAACCTAGATGCCCCTCAATAGATGAATGGATTAAAAAACTGTGGCATTTATACACAATGGAGTATTACGCAGCACTAAAAAACGACAAAATCATGGATTTTGCAGGGAAATGGATGGCATTAGAGCAGATTATGCTATGTGAAGCTAGCCAATCCTTAAAAAACAAATGCCAAATGTCTTCTTTGATATAAAGAGAGCAACTAAGATCAGAACAGGGAAGAAGAGCATGAGGAAAAGATTAACATTAAACAGAGACGAGTGGGGGGAGAGAAAGGGAGAGAGAAGGGAAACTGTATGGAAATGGAAGGAGACCCTCATTGTTACACAAAATTACATATAAGAGTTTGTTAGGGGAAAGGGACAAAAAAAAACAAGGGAGAGAATTAAACAACAGCAGATGGGGTAGAGAGGGAAGATGAGAGGGAAGGAGAGGGGGGATAGTAGGGGATAGGAAAGGTAGCAGAATACAACAGTCATTAATATGGTATTATGTAAAAATGTGGATGTGTAACCTATGTGATTCTGCAACTTGTATTTGGGGTAAAAAATGGGAGTTCATAACCCACTTGAATCAAATGTATGGAAGATGTTATGTCATGAGCTTTGTAATGTTTTGAACAACCAATAAAAAAAAAAGACAGAAGCACTACTATAGACAGCTTTGGGGCAAGTCATAAGATGTGCGTAGGACCTGTGTTCTAGTAATAGTCCTTTATCAATGTGAAATTTCTTAGCTGTGTAAAAGACTATTCTTATTTTTAAGGAATATGCATGAAAATATTTTGGGATTAAAGTTTATAATATCTACAATATAGTCTTAAAAGTTTCAAAATCCCCCTCCCAATATATATAAAAGAGGAGAAATGTAGTAAAATTTTAACAAACAATTGGCGAATCTAGAAGAAAGGTATACAGGAATTTATTGTACTATTATCACGGCTTTTGTGTAGTTGGAAATTTTTTCAAAATAAAAAGTAACAAAAAAATGGAAAAAAAAGAGTGTTAAGTAAATTGTTAGAGGTCCAGACTATGGTAGAAAACACGTTAGATCAAGCAAAAGAGAAGGTCTCTCGAGCTAGTCAGATAGAGGAAGAAAATTTAAAGGAAGAAACATTAGAGGAGAAACAGCTATCAGGGGGGAAGCTACAACAGGAAGCTGCTACTAACTCTGTTCTATCACCAGAGGGCATAATTCAACCAACAGCTCCACCTATGGAGACAGCTGAGTGGCCCTCAACCCCCATAGTTGATAGTTGGGATCCTGAGACAGGACCTCAAAGATTAGCATGCCCTGTACTTGAGCAGGCAGAAGGGCAGCGAATTCACATGCTTTAGATTTCAAAACAGTGAAGCAGTTAAAGGAGGCTGTACAACCTATGGTCCCCAAGCACCCTTCACTGTAAGCATGGTCGAATCCATTACCAACTTGGACATGACACCAGCAGATTGGGCTCAGATCTGCTCAGTGAGGATGGAGGCTATGGTGTCAGCAGTTTCCCTGGAGGTAGGGAAGACTTCAATCCAACTGTAAGAGAGTGCTATCCCCCAAGTACAAGCAATTACATCCTGGGTCAAGGGTTGCCCAAAGAGGTGGGGACTGTTCCTGGAGTCTTGGGATAGGACTGTCCATGTCAGCTGTTGAGACCTAAAGGATATAGGATCTTCCCATGTGAAGTCAAAGAGGTAATAAGAGTCAGGATTGAGGGGCACTGTAAAGAAGGCAGCTTTAAGATCCAGGACATCAAAGTGAATGGTTGAAGGGGAGATATGAGAAAGAAGGGTGTAAGTGTTGGGAACCACTCGATGGATGGGAATAACTGCCTTATTAATTAGACAGAGGTCTTGGACTAAGCCATAGGCTCCTGAGGGTTTGTGTACTGGCAATATGGTAGTGTTGCGGGGAGAGTCAGTAGGGTTGAGGAGTCCCAGGGCAAGTAGCCAGTCTATGATGGGTTTAAATTTATCTATGTAAGTTTTGGAGATGGTAAATTGGGACACACAAAAAAATTTAGTTTGGGGTTTCAGCTGGATAAGAACTGGCTTGTGGTGGGAGGCTATAACTGGTTTGGAGGTGTCCCAGACCTGGGGATCAACTAGATCAGGGGACAATGATTGGCACAGTAGGTACTGTCAGGTTATTAGAGAGATTAAGGATTAGAAGCAGAAGAAGGTGTGTGGTATTATTCTTGGGGTGTAGTTGGAGGGTGGTTCCTAGTAGTTGGAAATCATCTCTGCTTAGGAGAAGAACCAGAGAGGTTGGAATAAGCAGAAAGAATGTGTGAAAGGATGTCCCTCCAGGGCACAGGCCAGCTTAGCAGTTCAGTTTGGAAAGGAGGGTTTGCCAAAAATCCCCATAACTGAGACCTGGGAAGGAAACAGAGACCCTGAGTGAGCAGGCAATAGGTAGCCCCCTTGTCCACAAGGAAGGTTATGGACTTACCCACTACCTGGAGTGGTACCCTAGACTCTGTGAGGGTGATAAGGGTCCTCAAGTCCAAGGTTCTTCAGTCTTCTTTGAATCCCAATAGTTCAAGTGAAGGGACCACCTGGCTGGTCATCCCCCCACGTGGAGGTGATGAGGAAGGGCCAGCCATGGGGCAGTCACTCTTCCAATGTCCTGTCTTCTTACAGGTGGGGCACAGCCTGGATGGGGGTTGTGGGTTTGGGCATTGGCAAGCGCAGTGAACTTCGCATACACATTTGAAGCAAGCCCCTGGTGAAGAGAAATGCTGATTCACTGTCAAGCTCTCGCCAGAGCTGTAGGCCTCAGAGCTGCTGCCAAGGCATGGGTTTGGAGTGTTACCTTTATCTGCAATTGAGCCTTCCTGGCTTGTTCAGCTGACTCCTCCCAGGCATTGTGTACCATTTTCACCAGATCTTGGATAGGGTTCTGAGGGCCCTCCTCAGCTCCTTTGAGCTTTTTCTCTAATATCATGGGCCAATTGAGTAATGAAATGGGTTGCTAACACTGTAGCTCTGGATAGAGACTCCGCATATTTGGTGAGGGCCTCTTTAAGGTGGTTGAGAAATAAGGCTGGATTCTCATCTGGATCCTGGGTAATTTCTCTCAGCTTGTCAGAGTTAACCACCTTATTGGAAACCACCCGCATGCCTGCTATAAGTTATTGGAACCTGAGAGCACAGTGATGATGACCTTGTTGGCCATCTTGATAGTCTCAGTTGGGTTCAGTTAGGGGAATGGCTGCTTCACCTGTGGGGAGAATCATATCTGTTAGACGAATTTAAGCAGCATGATCTAATGCAGCTTGCTGGATGAGGGCTCACTCATGGGGGGTAAAGGTGGAGGAGAGAACCATATAGATGTGATGCCAGGTAAGATCCTAAGTCTGAGAGTGGTATTGGAATTCCATAATATGAGTAGAAATGTCAGCAGAGAAGGACCCAATGTGCTTTTTGATCTGAGAAAGATCTAAAGGGAGAATGAGACATATACTTGGACAATCCCTTTGGCACCAGCCACTTCCCTGAGAGGACAAATGGGCTCTGGGTTGCTGGTAAAAGGGCCTAGTGGGACCGGATGTGGGCACTGACAGAAGAAAAGAGAAGTGAATGGGTGGAGGTTTCCTTTGAGGGGAGAGGGGGAAGGGTTGTATGAATAGAAGAGGTGGGCAGGGAATTATGGCTGCAGGAGAGGAAGACAGAGAGAAGGGGAGAGGGATGGAGGGGAAGAGTAGCAGGAGAAGGAGGAGGGGAGGGTGTAGGTGTGGGAGGGGAAGAAGGAGAGGTTTGACCTGGGTAGGGAGGGGGAAGACAGGAAGGAGGAGCTGGGAGCAGCTCGGGTGGATCTGAGAATGAGGAAGGAGAAGTAGAAGAACAATGGAAAATAGGTTCCCTAGCAAGAAAAACTTTAGCAATAGAATAGGTAGAGCAGAGGGGGGACAGGAGCAAACCTCAAAAAGCCTGAATGTGCCTCCGGATGTAAGGGACTTCTGCCCACTTCCCTGTTTGGTGACAGAAATTGTCCAATTCAGTGATTATTTAAAAATCAAAACTTCTTTCTGGGGGCCATTGTGCCCCATGATCTAAGTCACACTGGGACCAGGCCACAGTGGAGTAAAAGACCAGGCGGTTATGGTATAGGTCTTGAGTGAGCCCTAACTTGTCAAAAGACACCACAAAAGAGTTTTGGGGTCTAAGGAGAGCTCAGTGTTTTCCATGACCTTCTGGCACCTTTGGGGGTGTGTGGGTACAGAAAAAGTCACCCCAAATTCTGACTGCATTCACTCGAGGAACAGATGATGGTATCTGTTTAGGTATCCCTAAAACTCACTGGGGACTCAAATGTATCAGAATGTCTCACACAAGGACCAAGGACCTTGAACAGAATGAGTGGGGCGGGGATGGAGGGGGTCTATGGCTCACGCATGACTTATGGATAGACCCCCCTGACAGAAAGGGGCTGGAAGGGAAGGGGAAATGAAGAAACTTACCCAACTCCTGTGGGCCTGGATAAAGGGAGAAGGAAAGAAGGAGCAGCTTAGGAGTTTCCTGGTTTGTTTGAAGGAGAGGGTGGATCTCTTCCCCAGATGTAAGTTATGGGAGAGGCCCAAAAACTCTCTCAGATTTTGTCACCAGATGTAAGGTCAGGCAGTAGTGACCAAAGGGAGGTAGATTTCAAAGGCTGCTGAATGTGGCTTCACTTAGATTTTGCTCCTGGGCAAGATCCTCAGACCAACAGGGTGGGTCCAAGGATAAATGTGCAGGGCTGGAACAATTTGGAATTTTTATTGGGCTTAGGCAGGAAGGGATGGCTTGGTACAGGAAAAGCAGGATTTCACAGTCCCTTGTCCTACTGGGGTTGGTTGGGAGAGCTGGCTAAGATCCAGGATTGACCAGGAAATTTACTGATTGACAGGCAGTTTCGTGGGGGCCTAGTTGGTGGTCCTTTTGCACATGCAGATTGCTTGGTGTTTTGTTCCTCAGCCACCCCCACTGACCTAACAGTGGTGGTGGTGCTACTTTACAAATTATTTTACTGTGCAAACATAGAAACAGGTAAGGTATAAAGCAAATATATAAAATTAATAGAACAAATATACAATCAACACCAATGTAAAAAGTTGGCTGCCATTCTTACTGGAATGAGATTGTATCTTAGAGTAGTTTTGATTTGCATTTCTCTGATTGCTAGAGATGATGAGCATTTTTTCATATATTGTTGATTGATTGTACATCCTCTTCTGAGACGTGTGCATTCAGGTCCTTGGCCCATTTATTGATTGGGTTATTTGTGTTTTTGGTGCTTATCTTGTTGAGCTCTTTATAGACCCTAGAGATTAGAGCTCTTTCTGATGTGTGAGGGATAAAAATTTGTTCCCATGATGTAGGCTCCCTATTCACCTCACATATTATTTCTTTTGCTGATAAAAAACGTTTTAGTTTGAATCCATCCCATTTGTTGATTCTTGGTTTTAATTCTTGTGCTATACTCACTAGTCTTCTAAATCTGGATTTATATTAAAAGTTAAGTTATTCTTAAGCACATCCTTTAACCTGAATGAATAGTTTTCACTCTAACTACAGATTTTATTTTTATGTTACCCAGTTTTCAATCTCTTCTACAACAACTAATTTAAAATTAAAAATAAAAACAGAAATAAGAGTTAAGTGAAGAAGTAGGAGGGAGAAGAAAGGAGAGAGGAGCAGAGGGAGGAGAGAGAATACTCCCATGGGAAGAGACAGGAGGACAGCAAGTCACAGGGAACATCAGAGTCACAAGGGATAATAGCTAGTATTTAGTTCTCTCTAGTCATTTTAAATATAAGGACACTGAGGCCAGGGTAATTCAATGCAGGTGTCCCATTTAGGAGATCACCATGAATCTCAGACTGAATGTCCTTTTACTGCAAGAAATTTGCTATGAAAGAAAAAATAAACAAACAAACAAACAAAAAACACAGGCCATATGTAGGGAAGTCAGAAGTGCAAAGGAGAAACATGAGGAAGTGTGGGAGGGGAAAGGAGAAGCCCAGTACAGGAGGGAAGGGTGACAAAAAGGGAAAAACTGGGAGACAGGCGAGCAATAAATGAAAGAGGGAGACCAGGAAGAGATACAAATGAGAGTTTACTTGTCAGAACTGACAAATAAAGGCCACCTCTCCATAGAGAAAGACTGGCAATACAGGCTTGAATTTGGGGGCTTTTTGTGCCAGGCTCAGGAATCAGAGCCTGGTAGGTCCTAATGTAGGTATTTTAAGGGTGGCCTTGGTATGAGACAGTGGATTCACCCTTGGACAGAAAAGAATGTGGGCAGTGAAGGGTGGGTGTACATCAATCTTCTGTAGCTTCTTCCTCCTGGGAAGTGGCAGAGTCTGGACCCTTGTTATGGGTTCCAGGTGTCATTTAGGCATTGGTGATGGTCAGGAGGTGCCCAGTGATGTTGACTCTGTGTGGACCAATTTTGGTGAGGGTTTGAAAGTCCTATAACAGAAGATGGTTCATGGTAGAAAACCTTTGAATGTGGTCTTGAATAAGTCTAATGATGCAGGGGGAAACCATTAACAGAAGGTCTATGACAAGGAGAGAGGTCAGGACATAAAGTGCCCAATGGAGAAGTGGGTTACTTAGCTGCCTTTCTTCAGCAGAGGAGAGCTGTTGTTCCAGGTGTTCAAGATCCTGTTGGAGTTGTTTTATCTTGTCCTTTATTATGCCAGACTGATTGACATAAAAATAGCCCTCCAGACAAAGTCTTCCTTTTTCAGCAATAAGAAGATCAAGGCCCCTTTGATTCTGCAGAAGCTAAAGAATGAAGCTGGGATTGTATGGTTAGAATGAGGGAGGAGGGCAAACACAAAAAAAAAAAGGGAAGCAGGGAACTCATGGCTCTGCAGTGCCCTCTTGGCTCGTAGAGACTGAAGGAAGATTGGGGGTTCTGGCCTTGGAGAAATGCAGCTTGAGAGGACCTGTGGGTGTCATTGTGTAAAGGGAAGAGAGAACTATTTTAAATGGAAATTATGAACCCAATATGAGATGCTCTCAAGGTGGGACGCCAAGGGAGTGGTAAGAATGACCTGATAGAGTCCAGTCCATTTTGTAAAGAGTTGAGAGGAGGAGGAGGGAGGGCCTGTTTGGGGGGGGGGGTAAAAAGGTACCAGGGCACCAGGAGACACAGTGGGAGAAGAAGAAGAGGCAGAACTTGGCTTTGTCAGACTAGCATCACTGTATTGACAAAGAAGGTTCTTAATGTATGCAAGAAGGGGCCAGAAAAGATGAGAAACTAGAGATAGTGGAGAATCAGAGGGTGGTGAGCTGAGCAGACATATAGGCCATCCATATAGAAGCTCAAAAGGAGAGATATTGAGTGGCTTCTTTGGAGGGCCTGTAATCTAAGAAAGGCCAAGGGAAGGAGTTTAGTCCAATTTAAATCTCCACCTTGCCAGAGGACTAGGGATGGTAAGGGATATGAAAATGCCAGGAAACGTTGTGGGTCTTAGCTACAGACCTTGAACATGGGAAGTATTAGACTGGAGTAGGGAGGGGAGGCCAAAAAAAAAAAAAAAAAGAAGACAGTTGGGCAGAAATTGGAGATAGAATTTTGGGTTGGGAGTTCCCCATAGTGAGGTAGCATGTTGGAGTGGCTAGAAGCAGGCGTTATCATCTCTAGGCCAAATCAGAGTAGGGGGCCAAAGCTGTAGAGGGGACAAGAGTGAAAAGTGGTCATCACCATAGGATTTACTGGTCCTGAGGCTGAAGCCTGGTGGGGACTGAAAGAAAGACCGAACAAGGCTTGTCATTGGAGAAAATGCTCGTTTATTGGAACATTACAGCGTATATTTATGGAATCCAAGAAATTCAAAAGAGCCTGGTATGAGTATGGAGCGTTCCCTGATTGGTGGAGGAAGGTCATGGGAGTCAACAAGGCTAACCATTGGTTGGCATTTTTCCCACTGGCACCTGGCAGGTTTCCAGACAGCGCCAAATGCTGAGTCTGGTTCCCACTCGTGCCAAATGCTAAGGCAGGAAGTGAAGCACAGCGAGCGCAGTCTTTGGGGCCTGAGCAACTCTTAATAGGGAATAAGAGAAGGGGGTCACACCTGCTACTTCCATAGTCCCAAGCTTTGCCCAGTAAAGTGTCCTGGTTGCCTGGCCAGGGCTTTCAAGAGCTCTGCTGAGGTGAGAACCAAGCCCAGAGAGTGAACTTGCCAAAGGGAAGGGATGGATGAGAAGCCATGGTCAGATATCAGGGGCAAGTCCTCTAGAGGCACTTGGGTGCCCGGAAGGGAGGAGAGAGCCACTTGGTCACCTGGCCTGGAGGGGCAGAAGGCATAGGGGGAAGAAGCCTGGAAAAACTCCCAATAAGAGCCCATGGTGAATGGAGGAAGGTATGTAATGATTATCCTGGGCCCTCAGGACAGGGTCCCAAAGCAGCTCAAATTCCCAGAGGGGAGAGCAAGTCCAATGGGAGGGCTTGGGCCTGGATATCAATGAAGGACAGATGGCAAAGAACTAATCACACATATACCTGGGCTAAGCAGAAGTCTGAGGGGCTGCTCTATGCAGAGGAAGGGAAAGCAAGGGGAATGAGTAGGTCTAAAGAATCCCTTTTGCAAAAGGGCTTGAATGATAGGCTGTCAGGGTAGGAGTGTTTGTCAGGAGAGTGGGTATTGTGATTGGGCCAGAAAATGGAAGGGGTTTTTAAGATTGATGTGAATGAGCTCGTGGGGTCAGGCAATAGAAGGACTTGAAACATCCCAGACAGTAGAGTCCACCTTGGCAGGGGGTAATGGGGGAAGGCACTGGCAGATGGAACACAGGGGTTTGTTCCAAGATAAGGGTAAGGATCAAGGGTGTATCTAGATGGAAGCATATATGAGGGGAGAAGGAAAGTGTGGCTCCCAACTTTGTGAGGATGTCCCTTCCCATAATGGGGACAGGGCACTGTGGAATGACCAAAATGGAGAGAGTAAAAACTAGAGAACCAAAGGCAACAACAAGGCCAGATGTTTGCACAGCTGGTAAGGTTTCATGGAACAAGTTGTAGGCCCCCAGAACTCCTTGAGGACTGAATATGTAGCCCCGGTATCTAGGAGGTAGGAGATAGGCCTACCTGAAAGATGCTGAGTTACCCTGGGTTCCCGCAAAGTGATGGTAGTGGTCTGGTGGTGGAGACCTAGGCCTCATCAGTCCTCTGCTTGTTTAAGTCGACCAAAGACAGGAGTCTTACCTGAAATGTCAAGTGGTGGGTGTAGAGAGGGCATTGGGCAGAATGGAGGGCCTGGTTTCACAACGGAGTTTGGATCAGGGCCTGGGGATGCTCTGTGAACCTCAAAGAGGGGAGCAAGCACACCGGGGAACATGATCCCAAGTTTTGGCAACAATGAAAGGAAAATGAGGAACCAGGAGACAGGGGAGCCAGAAAGGAAAAATGGAGACCAGGCAGAGATACACAGGAGAGTTCATTTGTCAGAGCTGACAAAAAAAGGCCATCTCTCCATAGACTGAGAGAGGCAACACAGACTTGGGGTTCAAGAATTCTCTGGGGGAGGCTCAGGGATTAGAGTCAGTGTGTTTTAATGTGGACAGTTAAGGGTGGGGTTGGTATGAAGGAGTGGTGAGCTTTTCCTGGAAAGTCTCTTGAGTAGAAAAATGGTGGCTGTCACTTAAGATGGCTATGCAGATGCTAAGTAATGACCTTACAAAGGGTTTGACAGAAACGGGGTTTCTTAGGGAGGGAAGCTGAGATTTGTGTTGGTGAGGTGGGAGCAGTCAGATGGCAAAGTGATACTGTGGGGGAGGGGAGTTCATGTCTGGGTCTGAGGAAAGCTGTGTGGGGAAGGAGAAAATCAGGAGATGTGGTGGTGTGCAGGGGAGCAACAGTGAGGCATTTTAGGAAGAACATAAGCATGCTTGTTCTCTAAGCAAAGATGATTCAAGAAGAGGAACCCTGAGGAAAGGGCTTTTGACAAAAAGAAGAATCCTGGATACCCCTGAGATAGGTGCAAATCTCACCTTGTTGAGTTCTATTTGGCATATTTCTTAATCACCTGGATTTTCCTCATGTTTTCCTGTGACCAGAGAGCACACCACTCTCAGTGATCTGTATAACATCTCCTCTGTCAAAGGTGTTCTCTTATTTTCTGATCCTTGTCACTTCCCACCTATTTTGTCTCTTGACTTTCTCTTACAGTGTTGTAGGGACAAATGAGGAAGGGCACCGAAGACAGCAGGAAACAGTTTTGTTTGGCTACTTCTAGGTTCGGGTGACACAGCTTTTGCTGTAATCAATTAATCCCCTGAACCCCGAGTTCAGGCAGTTTCAGAGTTTTATACCCAGCGTGTAAGGGGAAGGGCTCATAAGTTCCCAGTCTGCAGAATTTCACATAAAAGTAGCTTTTTCTTTCACTGTTCTGGGCAAGTTAACTCTTCAAGGACAACACCTGAGAAGGGGAGAGCTTCTTCTCCCCTTTCTTTCCTCCCCCTGCCAGCTGTTACCATGGATTCCAATTGTAACTTATCTTAAAAATGTAGACAACTATGTGAAGCCCAGCTCAAAGCCAAAGGCCTTGTTTGCACATTTCTACAAAGTACTATACTGGATATGTTTGTGAAAAACTAGTAAGGGGGTGTCCAGCACCTGGAGTGCTGGTATCTTCCCGGCCAGTGGCCAAGTAAAACAGGACAACAGGAAAATAGGAAGTTTATCTACATTGGACTCTTTCACAGAGACTCTTTTGCTGACAGTCCTAAAATCAGCCATGGTGAAGAGGGATTTTCTCTGGAGAAAGGGGGGCCACTTCAACAGTGTTGCTCTTTCTCAGCTCCTCCAGCTCTCAGCATCCCTCAGGCAGCTCCCAATGGTCTCCATCCTTTCCTTTCTCCTCCTCAGACCTTGTCTTCCACCCTCCACAGCTGAGAGCTCACTCAGGGGTGCAGTGGACTGGGGAGCTGCAGATCCTCAGTGGGACTCTGAACCAAGCACCAGCTGCTACCTGCACCCTCACCAGGAGCCACTCTGTCAGGGGAAAGTTGAGGGGAGAATAAACTTTGAATTCCTCTTCCATTCCCTTTATGCTTCCCTTGTTATGTTTTAGGTATGAGATGTCCCCCAAATGCTCATGTGTGAGGCAGTGCAAGAAAGTTTGGAGGTGAAATGACTGGGTCATGAAAGCCTTAACCCTATCAGTACATAAATCCCCAGACAGGGACTATCTGAGTGTAACTGTGGGCTGGTAGGTGTGGCTGGGGAGGTGGGTTTCTGGGGTGTGCCTTTGGGGCATATATTTTGTCCTTGATGAGTGGAGCTCTCTCTCTCTCTCTCTCTCTCTCCCTCTGCTTTTTGAGCCATGTCCAGAGTTGCTTTCCTCTGCCACATTCTTCTGCCACCATGTCCTGCCTCACCTTGGGACCTGAGGAGTGAAGGTGGACATCTATGGACTAAGAGCTTTGAAACTGTGAGACCAAAATAAACTTTTTCTCCTTCAAATTGTTCTTGTCAGGTCCTTTGGTCACAGGAGAAAAAAACGCTCACTAAAACACACCTCATCCTCCTTCTCCTGCGTCTGATATGTCCTCTGTTTCCATTATTGGTTCACAACATTTTGGTCCTCAAACCTTATTCATTATTTAGTTAATTTTCTTCCCTCTCTTTCCTACCCCAAATCAACTATCTTCTCTTTGCTTTCCCCACCCTACACGCAAGAGCAGCAGTCATATATTTTGTGTGATCCAGGGAAAAGTGAAAATGTGGAGCATTGTCTTAGCCATTCTAGCTGCTATTAGAGCATGCCATAGACTGGGTGTAAGGATGGCCTGAGGCCTGAGCCTAAGCAACTCCATTTTTAAAATTCCAGTTTGAAACCTGCAGTCTCCCCAGGCACACCCTCAGAGCCCTCACCCTGATAAACAGAGTGAAGCCCCTGGCAAGCTGTCTTCAACTGATAAGAAGGAAAGGCAAGAAGATCAGAGTGGAGCTCACCAGACCAGATGTTTCTGACCCCAGGGCAAATGATGTCACTGAGAAATCTGGTGGTAGTTGATAAGAATTGAAAAGGGGGGTCAAAATTCCCAAAATTTAGTATAAATAATAGAGCAAATGAACAGAGATTCAGCCAGCCGAGCTGGAGGGCTTGATGAGGACCTGACACCCCATCACTTGTCATTATTTCCTAATCCTCTGTGTTATCCTCACCGCTCTTAAACTCTACCACCTCATCTGGACCTCGGTGAGCACCGCAACTCCTCCCTATGGCCCTCTCCTCAATCAGTCATCCACTCCACGCCAAGAAAAACCTGTCTTGGTTCTGGACTTGGTTACTGCAGTCTAAGTGAGTGTGCATCTGCTGGACATAAAGCCTAAGGCTTGAGACTTTTGAACTTAGCATGTAGAAGAAATGTCTGTCATTAGCCTGTCATAATTAAGTGTTTGCAGTGCTTAGAATTAATCTAGAATCATTTGCTGTGAATTAATTAATGTAGAATTGTTTGCTGTAAATTGATTATGTCTATTGCAGTGACTAGCATTAAGAATTGTCATTTTCTAGATTAAGAACCTATAGAGTGAAATTGTATTGAGTAATTTGAGTGAATAAAGTATTGAAAGGGGCAGAAGCATGTTTATTTCTCCCCTCGACTGCATACATCACAATTTTGCTCCTTCATGACACTGGGCAATTTATAACAACTAGAAAATTATTTTTCACATTATTTTAAAAATTATTTTTCAGGATGGGGATTTGGCTCAAGCGGTAGTGAGCTCGTCTGGCATGCATGTGGCCCAGGTTTGATCCTCAGCACCACATACAAACAAAGATGTTGTGTCTGCTGGAAACTAAAAAATAAATATTAAAAATTCTCTCTCTTACTCTCTCTTTAAAAAAACATTTATAAAAATTATTTTTCAAAATATTTTTGGACAGTTCAAGATCAAGGTAGATTTGGTTTGTAGTTGAACCTATATTTTGATTCATCAAAGGCACTTTCAGAATGTCTACACACGGTGGAAGGATTATTCGATCTCTCTGGAGTCCCTTGTATAAATGAGGCACTGATCTCATTTCTGAGGGTTGAAACAACATGACCTAATCATTCATCAAAGGTCCCACTGCCTAATATCATCACATGGGTGATTAGGATTCCAGCATATGAATTTATGGAAGACATACAAATTCAGATCATAGCAGGTTTGTGTTCAAGATACTCTTTCAGGGAGTGCTCTTAATGACTAATGTACAAAACTGTTTCATTTCTATGGAAGGTTATGTCTCTGAGCTTTTATTTTGCTTCCTAATGTTGCAACCCTTGGGCACAGGGACACTCACAGGATGATCGCAGGAACTCTTAGGCACTTGGGGGCCCCACTTCATGACTTCATGCAAGCCACCCACTGGTTGCCTGGTTCCTCCTTCCCTAGTTGTTCTAATGATCTTTGCCTTTGCTGAACTGAAGGGGAAGTTAATCTCCCTTTCCTCAATGGTTACTCCAACACTTGGCACATGGGTAACCACTGAGAAACTGGAACAAAATTATGTGGAGATGCGTGTGGTACTTGGAACAAGAGTGGGCAAGAGGCTCACCCTGACCAGTTACAAAACTACTTGGTGCAAACTCTGGAGGGGATAGCTGCACCTATATTTGGCCCACACACTATTGGGTGTATGTCCCTTTCTCTGTTTGTGCCTGCAAGGCATGAGATAGTGACAGGGCTAATGACATAAGGGGCCTTCAGTGAGACGTGGTCAGTGCTGTGGTGGCAGGATGGAGGTGGAGAGGCAGAGTATAGAGTTGCCAAGGCCCCAGACAGTGGGGAGCAGGTGGAGGAGTGCTAAGGATGCAGGTGAGGTTGTGGGAGGAAGAACCCTTCATAAGCTGAGGAGGCTCCTATGAGCTCCCATGCAAGGTTCCTTGAACTTCACTATGAAACACTAATTCAATAAAATTACTATGAATTCAAGGTGCTAATCATGGAACTTTGAGTGTATTACTCAAGTGGCTGCATGCCCCAAAGAGCCAGCCCTGGATACATGATCCACACACTCAGTAGATGACACTGTTTCAGAGGATAATCATAGGGGCTTCTGAAAAAGGAAATAAAGTAACCAGTGATGTCAGAGATATGAATGAGGTGGAGTCGGGGTGGGGCAGGGAAGACGACACATGGGGGATAATTCAAAGTTATTACAATAAGAGAAAATACTTAAGATCCTGAGTTCCATACTCAGCAATAAAAGAAGTACCCCTTGTGGTAAGGGACTTTTCAGAGTCACATGTGACTTGTTCCTTAGCAGTTGAACTAGGGGAAGATGACCAGGATGGAAATTGTGACAGTGAGAGAAGTTAGAACACTGGGCACAGAGTCAGAATAGCAGGGGAAAGGGGAAACAGAGTAGGTGATCAGGGTTTTGGGAGGGAGCAGATTGTCTTTGTTTCAGGCAGAAAAGTTTTGTCTTTTGGTTGAATAAGGAAGTCAGAAGAGTGGTCTGTGGGGAGGTTTATTTAGAACAGAAATCAAAGGACGACTTCTCTGAGAGAAAGAAGTAGCATCTGCAAGGGCCATGCTGTTTCTGCTACTCCCCTTGCTTACTGCTCTCTTCCAAGGAGGTGACAGTGGTAAGAACCGGGGCATCTGACCAGTTCGTGTGTGTGTGTGTGTGTGTGTGTGTGTGTGGTGATGGTAGTTTCCCCTGCACACACCTGGAGAGAACGAGTGCCAAGCTGGCCTCATTCTGCATGTTCTTACTGAAGCCCTCTGTGCTCTCATGGAGGCTGTTGGTAGAGCATGGGACCCTGGGGGGCAGCAGATGTCAGCTAAGGTAACGGTGGCTCTCCACTTTTCCAGATTCTGAGTTTTCCCATGGGGGCACCTACTTTCTCAAGTCTCTCTCTCCCAATGTCACATTTCTCCCCATTCTATCTATTCTTTTGCCACAGGGTTTGAGGAGTCTATCTCCTACCATCTCATGCAAACCTCATCCTTTCACAACCATTCCTGGGTACATGTGGGCTCAGGCTGGTTGGGGGAGCTGCAGACTCACAGATGGAACAGCAGCTCTAATACCATCATTTACCTGTATCCCTGGTCCAGGGGCAACTTCAGTAACAAGGAGTTGATGGATGTGGAAAGGTTGTTCCAGTTATACTTCAATGAACATCAGGACTTTTATATTTCTCAATTAATGTTTAAAGGTGAGTTCCCTTTCATTGTTGGGGAGAATAAAGGGATGAGGGTGGGGCATCTCAGGGAACTTTTATTCCTCAGGGAAACAGCCTTCTCTGCTCTGAAACTTATTCTACTGTCTTCAGCATAAAACTGCAATCACACTCTGGGCACGTACAATAAACAACCAGATAAAAACGTCTGTTTTTACCACTTATTAACTGTTCTCTTATTGGCTGCAGGGCTGTGTTTTACTAACTCACCTCAGAGGCAGCCTGCGGCCACTCTCCCTAATCTACAATCAGGTACCTTCAGCTTCCTCACTTGTTGGGTGACTCCTTAAAGGGTGATTTTCTCTCCCATTTAATCTCTTCAGTCATCCTTGTGTAAACTGTCAGAGTGACCATGGATACAATCTCCCAGATGGCAGCTGGCTGTTTGTTAGAGTCTCAGCTCTCTCACATTAAGGCTTTTCTCCCCCACACCATCACTATCACTTTCAAACAATTCCCTCCCCTCCTGATATCATCTTTTCCTCCACCTCTAGCTCCTACCAGTGGCCTTTCTGTGAACCTCTGATCAGACCACACTTGGGTTCTTTCTCTTAAACTCCCCAAACCCCCTTCTGCTTGTGTTTTCTTTTGCCTCCACTCATTCCATTTTCTCCATTTTTTTTTTCCTTTTCTCCTCTAATTCTTTACTCTTCTTCCCCAGATCCCTTTGATCTGCAGGTGACAGTAGGCTGTGAACTGCATTCTGGGAAGGGCTTCCTAGGCTTCAAGCAGGTAGCTATCCAAGGACATGACTTCATGAGCTTCCAGAATGAAACATTCTTACCATCTCCAAAGGGTGGAGAAAAGGCCCAGAAAGCCTGCAAACTGCTCAATTTCAATGAAGCCTACACACAGAGGTTATATAGGCTCCTCAGTGACACCTGCCCGCGTTTCACCTTGGGTCTTCTAGATGCAGGGAAGGCTCATCTCCAGCAACTAGGTCAGTCTTGTGCCCAATCTTCAAGAATTTTTCAATTTTAAAGTCAAATTCAGGATAAAAAGAGAAAAGGATAATGTGTGACCTTTCCAGATTGGGAAACGTGTGTCTCTGTAGACTTATGGGGAGTTCTAAATTTCTAAATCTTTGTTACAGTCTGTGTCTGGATGTCCTTTCTGTTGTTTGCAGTGAAGCCTGAGGCCTGGCTGTCCAGTGGTCCCAGTCCTGGGCCTGGCCGTCTGCTCCTGGTGTGCCATGTGTCTGGCTTCTACCCAAAGCCCGTGTGGGTGATGTGGATGCGAGGGGAGCAGGAGCAGCAGGGCACTCAGAGAGGTGACATTCTGCCTAATGCAGATGGGACGTGGTATCTCCGAGCAACCCTGGATGTGGCAGCTGGGGAGGCGGCTGGCCTGGCCTGCAGGGTGAAGCACAGCAGCCTAGGAGGGCAGGACCTCGTCCTCCACTGGGGTGGTAAGAGTGGGACCCTGGCTGGAGATGGGGGGATATCTTCTAGGAGAGCATGAGGACAAGGCAAAAAATTGGGATTTACAAATTCCAGACCTAAAAAGAAGAAAAATATGTAATTCAAAGAATGGATAAGTTTAAAATGAGGGATCTGTAGATGCAGATTGAAACATCATCCTGGTGTCCACTTGAATCTGCAGCACCTCAGAGTGCCCTGGGCTTGATCCTCTTTGCCGTGATAGTGGCCCTGGCTCTTCTGACAGGTCTTGGATTTTGGTTTAGAAAACGCTGGTGAGTTCTTTGTATCCATCTATTCTGTTCATTCCTTCTCCCCAATGGTCTTCCCTTCTTCTTTTTTTTTTGACTTTTTCCTCACTTTTCCTTCTCCTCCTGGCCACATTTCTATTTTCTCCTCAGTTCTCACCTCCACCTTATGAAGGTCTGTTATATTTTTGTTCACTTAGGACACACTGTGAAGCTCCCTGAAGTTCTGGCCCTCTGAAGTGAGGACCCAGTCTACATCTGAACACCACAGGGTGATGACATCACTTCTACTCTCCTTGTTAAAACTTTGCAATTCATTTCTGCTCCGTGATCATTTACCAATATATGCTCAATGTAATCTTGCAGGATTTGTTGTTCTGACCTGGCTTCTGTGGCTTCAACTCTGAATGGAACAGGATGTTAGCAGTGTCAGCCAGGATGAATAAAATGGATCATCAGATGCATTTCAGCTGTCACATCCTCCAGGGGTCCTTCCTTGATCCACAGTGGGAAGCCATCTCCCCTCCATCTGAGCATCCCCAGATTTCAACTGTGCCCCTTACTGCCTAGCATCTGTGGCAGGTGTGTAGGTTCATTTCTTCTTTTAAAAGTTTGAGAGCAAAGCACATGCTTTTTGAGTATCTGTATCCCTGGTGAAATGTTTGGCCTGAATATAACATGCTATCAAAATAAAACCTGTGTTGATTATGTAAGATTTGTAGGTTTTGTTGTTGTTGTTTGTTTTACATTTTTAATTCTCTGCCTTCTTTGTACCTTTGTTGAAGTTGAAATATTTGATGCTCTTCTTGTTAAAACTCTTGCTTTGCCAGGAGATTTGATGCATTCCAGTTCTGCGTTTTTTTTTTCCTGAGTCTCTGAGGAGAAACATAGTTTTGCCTCTTACCTTTTCTGTTATTTGATTTTAGGAAAATATTAGCATAAAACTATTGTTCCAAGTGCTCTAAACCAAAAGAGCAGGGAAGAATGAAGGTCCTCCATATTCAGGGTCATTTATGGTTAAGTAGTAGATTCATTACATTGGAGTGTTGGTAGAAATATAGACTCTGTGGCCTGGTCTCAGACTTACTGAATTTCAGTTTTCATTTCAACAAAATCATCAGATGATTCACAGATATATTAAAGGTTGAGAGGAGACGCACCTCAGTGTAGTGATTCCTGAAATATGGCCCATATGCATCACTGAAGAGGGAATCAAGAATGAACAAAGTGCTGCCCTTAGGATTGAAGTAGATCCAGGTGAGTAAGGTGCATTCTCGAAGTTATGTTCTCTACAGCTCCTGCTGCAAACACTGTTAGTGAACACTGAGCCATGCTCCTAGGGTAAATAGGTGGGTAGTTTTCTTTGAGTTTCTTTTCAGAATATTTTTGTTAACTAATGAATACATAACCTTGTTTTTTGTGTATTTTGTTTAGTAATTTTATTTAATATATATTTATAAGTAATTCATAGTTTGCAGTATTTCTTTGAACAAAAGCATCATCAGAGAAGTGTTTAACAATTTCCTGTCCCTGATTAATGTGATCCCAATTTTTCTAGGCTTTCAACCTTCCAACAATGCTGTCTACCATACCCCCCAAAAATCTGTTGTTATCTCAAGAAACCCCAAAGTTAGTTGTTTGTCTAGCGTTATCACAGAATTATAGTTGTCACTTTAAAAAGTAACTTCACCCACTGATCAACAATTTTATCTTTCTTTTTCCATGGTATTGCATTGTTCATTACCATTGAACTCTCAGACAACAGCATTATAACTATAACAAAAGCTGATCTAAAATACTTTATTCCTCTGTTATTCACATCACAGCCTTCTTCAGTTTATGAACACTAGATAACATGTTAGAGATGTGTTTGGGGCCATTTAAATTGACAATATCAGTAACAAAGAGCACAAACTATGAAAAATGTGGCACTCACTAGGCCACACAGGATGCTCATCCTATAGTGAGAAGTAAAACCTGAAGACATTTTTTTTTTTTACTTTCATACGAAAGTTCTTCATTTAACTCCCATTTTGCACCACTTTGTACATATCTATGAATGATTGCAAAAGCACTGTGAGTACTTAATTTGAAGTGATAAAAGTTTTCACAGGTAGACAAATGAGAAATTCAGAAATCCTGACTAATGGGGATTGACTAATGACCCCAACTGACAGTGAGAGTTAAGACATTCATGACAGACTTCAGTTACTTTAAAATCTATAAACTGATGTAACAAATAGTTCTTAGGCAACTACTATACACTTACTATGCAGCAGGTGCATATTGAGTATGAAGTATTGGAAGGAAAAAAGATCATCACCATGTTCTTATCTTGAAAATTTTGCCTACCCAATTTGATTGTGCAGTTTATTGTTTTCATTGTTTCTTTTGTTCTTATCTTCCTGGAAGGACTTCCTTGAAATTAATTCAGAGAAAGGGACTTAGCCTAATTTTGCTTAGGCATCTGAGAAGAGGGAACCCAGGAAAAGGGGAACATCTAAACAGACCAGGTGCAGGTGACATAGCACCTGTAAGAAATTGTTCCATGGATTTCCTCCTGAAAAATTCATTCCTGCATTCACTTGTCCTTCCTTCATTCATCACACATCTAGCTTTTACTATTTGTATAGCAGACATATTTACTGAAAATAGTTCCAAAATGAAATTAGGTTTGATTAGATTACAAATGCAGTGTGCAGATCTTATTTAAAGCTGACAATAACTGGGGGAATTTAGGGGGAATAGCCCAGATGCAGACAAAATCCTCCATTTACAGCCAAGTTTCATCTACAAAGCTCCCTACATGAATATATTTTACTTAAAAGTATCAAATTGAGTTTTCCTGTTATCTTAAAGTAGTGGGTAAAAAAAAATTATTTCCAACAGACAAATAGCTGTCACTGCAGGTGAGCATTCTACATTAGGCACCAGAATCTCAATTTAAAACAGAGTGAAACAGCAAATTTTCTCTTTAAACACCTGCTGACATTAGTCAATGTTTATATTTTACCACTAGGTCACGTGAAGAGCTAAACAGTTAATCAAGGCTGTAAGGCTGTGGATTATTGAGACTTTCTTAGGAATAAACAAGAAAGATTGATTTTTGAATTTTGTGTACATGTGTGACAACAGAACATGACAGTAGCAGACACCTCTGTGCCATTTTACTGAAGCAATTGTGGCAGAGGCTCACTTCAGTTGCATGTCACATCCTCTGTGCCTTTGTCCCTAGACTTTTCCTGCAATGTGATTGGGACTCCTGAGAGAAGCTACTTAGCATTTGTCAATGTTCAGATCTGCAAGTGTCAGTGTGTAATAACCCGTGGACAATCCTTGACAATTAATGAATGGAAAGTCATGAATATGTACTCCTCTCATTTCTCAGGTAGATATTCAGAGAAAATCAGTGTGGAGAATCAGAAGCCTCCAGAAAGATCAGATCCCAGGTTTTTGTAGCAGTGACCAGCCTGATAACATCATGTATTGGCTTTCCCTCCTTTCCTCTTTTACCTTTTCTAGTGTCCCACTCATGGTCTTTGTTATCATGTCCCCTAACAAAGTTTTATTTTTAAAGCTCCCAATGCCAATATAGACTACTTTGGTTTTCTCTTCTGTTTTAGGATCTCCACTGTAAACAAAACCCAAGCATGATCCACTACTCTTATAAAGAATATTTTCAGCACTTAGAAGTTTCCCTCATGGCTTCTCTTTCCAGTCAGTAACCTCTTAAAGGCAACCAATTTTCTGATCTCTAACAACCTAGAGAATTTTTCATTTCAGTTTTTTGAACCTCACATTCTGGAATCTTAATGGTAAGTACTATGATATGTCTTGGCCACTTTCAAGTGGAATACATTTTTTTAAAGAGAGAAGAAAGAGAGATAATTTTTTAATATTTATTTTTTAGTTTTCGGTGGACAAAACATCTTTATTTTATTTTTATGTGGTGTCGAGGATCGAACCCAGAGCTCTGCACATGCCAGGCGAGCACATTACCGCTTGAACCACATCCCCAGCCCTGGAATACATTTTTTGCTAAGCATATTTTTGTGGCATTTTTTAATGTTGTCCCATAACAGTAGTTGAAACTTTTTTGTTTTTGTGTAGTATTATGTCACATTATATTACAATATTCTGCTATAATTGGATATTTCAATTCTTGCCAGATTTTAGCTATTTTGAACAATATTCCTTTTAGATTTTTTGTTCATTTCTATTTCCCCCTTTTTGATGGTACTGCAGATTTAACCTAGTTACACAATATTTCTGAGCCACATCCCCTTTTATTTTTAAATTTTATTTTGAGATAGGGTATTTCTAAGTTGCTCAGCGTGGCCAGAAACTTGTGATCCTCCTGCCTCAGCCGTCCAAATAGCTGGGATCACCTCTTTGTGCATGTCTGTATGAACATAAGCACTTGTTTCTCTTGGGAATATACATACAAATTAGTTTTCTGGGCCAGAGATGATGTTTTTTTTTATTTCTCTATTTTACATTTTATTTTTACTTATTAACACATACTAACTGCACATATTAATGGTGTTTGGTGTGATATTTCTACGTAAGCATTTAGCATTCAAGGATCCAATCTCCTTTTCCTTTATCCAGCTCCTCCTTCCTTCATAACTACTATTAATTACTATTCTATATTCAGGTTGAAGCTTTTTAGCTTTTATGTATGATAGGAAATATGCACTACTTGTCTTTCAGTGTCTGGGCTTTTTTTGTTTCATAGAAGGTCCTCCAGAACTATCCATTTTGCTGCAAATAGAAGTACTTTCTTTATGGTCTACTAATAGTCCATTGTATATATATAGATTATAATTCCATCCATCTGTTGATAGGTACCTAGGCCAATTTTATATCTTAGCTCTTGTGAAAATTTTTTCATTAACATGACTGTCTAGCTTTCTCTTTTGCAAGATGATTTGCTTTCCTTTTGATGAATACCCAGAAGTGAAATGGCTGAATCATGTAGTAGATCTATTTTCAGTTTGTTTGTGGAAACTCCATACTACACTGTTCTCCATGGTGACTGCACTAATTTACACTCTCACCAGCAGTGTGTAAGAGTTCCTTATTCTCACCAGCACTGGTAGGTTATTTATTTATTTATTCATTTGATTCTGGGGATTGAACCCAGGGGAATTTCACCACTAAGTTATATCTCCAGTTATTTTTTTAAAAAATTTTTATTTTGAGACAAGTCCTGATAAATTTCCCAGATTGCTGTTCAACTTGGACTCCCCTTTTCTGAGTCAGGGATTAAGGGAGTGTGCCACTGCACTCTCACAGTCATTATAAATGAGGTGAGAAGATTTCTCATTAGAGTTTTGATTTACATTTCCCTCATGGCTCATTATTAGTGAGTAGTTCTTCATTTATTTATTGGCCATTTATTTTTATTTGAGAAGTCCCTTTTCACTGACCATTTTTAAGTGGAATACTTTTTTCTTTTAGTTTCATATGTACTCTTTTTTTCAATTTTTTCATTTGTTTTATTTAGTTATACATGACAGTAGAATACATGTATGCACTTTGCTATATCATACATAGATGGGATGTAACTTCTCATTTTTCTGAGTGTACATGTTATAGAATCATATTGGTCATGTAGTCATACATATACATACAGTAATAATGTCTGTTTTATACTACTATATTTCCTATCCCCACATCCCTTTTCTTCTCCTCCCTTCACTTCCCTCTACCTAATCTAAGGTAACACTTCTCTTCTCTAGTTCCCCCTGCCTTATTGTGAATTAGCATCTGCATATTAGAGAAAACATTCTGCCTTTAATTTTTTGAGATTGCCTAATTTCACTTACCATGATATTCTCCAACTCCCTCCATTTACAGTTAAATGCCATAATTTAATTCTTATTTATGGATGAGTAATACTCCATATGTATAGACACCATTTTTCTTTATCCATTTATCTATTGAAGGACACCTAGATTAGTTTCATAGTTTAGCTATTGTGAATTGAGCTGCTATAAACATTGACATGGCAGTATCAATATAGCATGCTGATTTTAAGTCCTTTGGGTATAAATTGAGGAGTGGGATAGCTGGATCAAATGGTGGTTCCATTCCAAGTTTTCTGACAAATCACCATACTGCTTTCCATAGGGGTTGCACCAATTTGCAGCCTCACCAGCAACATATGAGTGTACCTATTTCCCCACATACTCTCCAACATTTATTGTTGCCTGTGTTCTTTGACAATTGCCTGTATTCAATCTGACAGGAGTGAGATGGAATCTTGGTGTAGTTTCGATTTGCTTTTTTCTAATTGCTAGAAATGTTAAACATTTTTTCATATGTTTGTTGATCAATTATATTTCTTCTTTTGTGAAGTGTCTTTTCAGTTTCTTAGCCCATTTATTGATTGGGTTATTCATTGTTGTTTTTTGGTATTAAGTTTTTGACTGATTTATATATATCCTAGAAATTAATGCTTTATCAGAGGTGCATGTGGTAAAGATTTTCTTCCAATCTGTAGGCTCTCTCCTCATGTTATTGATTGTTTCCTTTGCTGAGAAAAAGCTTTTTAATTTGAATCCATCCCATTTATTGATTCTTGATTTTACTTCTTGTTCTTTAGGAGTCTTGTTAAATAAGTCTGATTCTAGGTTAACATGGTGAAGATTTAAGCCTGTTTTTTCTTCTATTATGTGCAGGTCTCTGTTCTAGTGCCTAAGTCTTTGATCCACTTCTAGTTGAGTTTTGTGCAGGGTGAGAGAGAGAAGTTTAGTTTCATTTTGTTACATATGGATTTTCAGTTTTGCCAATGCCATTTGTTGAATAGGCTATCTTTTCTCCAGTGTGCCGCAGCCCGGCTGGCTGGGCAAAATAACCGGGGGGGGGGGGGGGTGGGGGGGGGTGGGGGGGGTGATGAGCAACTTGCGTAGATTGATACAGCAGGAGTGGAAAGTGGAAGCTGTTTATTGCAGGACAGGAGCAGTATTTATACATTCCACACAGCCTATCTAATTAGCATAAACTAGATACAGCAGTCAACCAATCAGGAATCTCCACACTTAATGTCTCGCTTTTGTTACTTCTCAAACCACTCCCTCTGGCATTTTGCCAGGCACCATCCAGACTTGTTTACGAACTCTAACATTCCCCTGGCTAAATGCCAGGTGTTATTTTGACTTGTTTACAGACTCTAACAGTAACTACCCAGGGTGAGCCTCTTGTCCACCCTTACTCTGCATATCACATGCATCTCCATGTATTTGCAAATTTTCAGTGGCCACCCATGTACCAAGTGTTGGGCTGATCACTTTGGGAAGGAAGAGTAACTTCCCTTTTCAGTCAGCAAAGGCAAAGATCATTTGAACACCTGGGGCAGCAGCAACCAGGCAGCCAGTGGGTAGCTTGCATGAAGTCATGGAGTGGGACCCCCAGGTGCCTAAGAGTTCCTGCAATGATCCTGTGAGTATCCCTGTGCCCAAGGGATGCAACATTGGGAAACTAAATAAAAGCTTCCACAGAAATGAAGAAGTTTTATATTTTAATACCTTTAAAAGCACCCCACCCCCAGTCTTTGAAGACATACCTCCTAGAGCCTGAATTTTTAAATTTCCCCAAATTCATATACTGGATTTTTAATCACCCATGTGATGGTGTTAGGAAGTGGGGCCTTTGGAAGGTGATTGATCGATGCAGTTTTAACCCTCTGAAATAAGATTAGTGCCTTATAAAAGGGACCCCAGAGAGACTCCATAACCCTTCTACAATGGGAAGACATACTCTGAAGGTGGCTTTGATTAATCAAAACTCAGGTCCTACCAGAAAACAAATCTACCTTGATTTTGGACGGTCCAGCTTCTGGAAGTGTCAGAAATCAATTTCTGGTATCAATAAACCACCATGTCTATGGTATTCTATGATAACAACCACAACATGATAAAACTAGGCTCCACATTTTCATTTTTCCCATACATTTTCCCACAAAATATATGACTGCTGCTCTTGAGTATGAGTCAGGAAAACAAGGAGAGAGAAGTTGGTTTGGGGTAGGAAAGAGAAGTATGAAAATTAACTAAATAAGGAACGAGACTCTGGGTTCAGAATATTATAAGCTGATGAGAGACTAGGGCATAACAGATGCTGAAGAAGGAGGAAGACTATTTTAGTCACCTTTTCTTTGCCTCTATGACCAAATAATATGACAAGAACAATTATAAGGAGGAAAAGATTATGTGGGGGTTCAGGGTTTCAGAGCTCTTAGCCCATAGATGGCCAACTCCAAATCCCAGGGCCCAAGGTGAGACAGAACATTGTGGCAGAGGAAAGCAGGTCTGGACATGGCTACCAAGAAGAAGAGAGAGAGCTGGACTCATCAAGGACAAAATATATACCCCAAAGGAACAGCCCCAGGATCCCACCTCCCCAGCCACATGTTATCAGCCTGCACTTATCACTCAGTTAATCCCTATTAGGGAAGGAATTCACTGATTGGGTTAAGGCTCTCAATCATTTCACCTCAAACCCTTCTTTCATTGTCTCACAATGAGCATGGGGGGTCTCCTAATATTTAAACCATAACAATAGAAGAATGAAGGGAGTAAATTATAAAAAGAAATAAAGAAGAGCTCCAAGTTCCTTTCCCTCAATCTTCCTCTGGTAGGCTGGCTCTGGTCAGGAATACAGGTAGCAGCTGGTGCTTGGGTCAGAGTCCCACTGAGGATCTGCAGCTCCCCAGTCCACTGCACCCCTGAGTGAGCTCTCAGCTGTGGAGGGGGAAAGACAAGGTCTGAGGAGGGGAGAGAAAAGGATGGAAACCACTGGGAGCTGCCTGGGGGATGCTGAGAGCTGGGGGAACTGAGAGAGAGCAATACTGTAGGAGAGAGTCAGGAGACAAAATAGGTGGGAAGTGACCAGGACCAGAAAATTGTGTGCTCCAAGGACACAGGAAAACATGGGGAAAAGCCAGCGTGAGTAAGGTGTATGCTGATTAGAATTCAGCCATGCAGGGCATCCCAGCCACCCTAGGGTCATCCAGGATGCATTTCTTTATCACTAAACCCACCTTTCAATTTCTCTTCTTGGATCATTGCTGCTTAGGCTACCAGCATGCTTGTGTTCTTCCTAACATGCTAGACATTGCTCCCCTGCACACCACCACAACTCCTGAATTTCTCCTTCCACACCTAGATTTCCCCAGAACTCAGATGCGAGCTGCCCGCCCCACATGATCTCACTCAGCCCTCTGACTTCCCACCTCACCAACACCAACCTCAATTTCCTTCCCAGAGAAACCCACATGCCAGTCATGACTCCTGCCTGCACTGGCTCCTCCTTCCCCTCCCACACTAATGAATGGAACAGACCCTTCACAGAAGAAATACAATTGATGAACAAACATATGAAAAAGTATCCAACCTCTCAAGCAATTAGAGAAAACCAAATCAAAACTACACTAAGATTTCATCTCACTCCTGTCAGAATAGCAATCATCAAGAATACAGGCAACAATAAATGTTGGTGAGGGTGTGGTAAAAAAGGTACACTCATACATTGCTGGAGGGACTGCAAATTGGTGCAACCACTATGGAACACAGTATGGAGATTCCTCAGAAAACTTGGAATGGAACCACCATTTGACCCAGCTATCCCACTCCTCAGTTTATACCCAAAGGACTTAAAATTGGCATACTACTGTAATGCAGCCATGTCAACGTTTATAGCAATTCACAATAGTTAAACTATGAAACCAATGTCAGTATCCTTCAATAGATGAATGGATAAAGAAAATGTGGTGTATATACTCAATGGAATATTACTCAGCTTTAAAGAAGAATGAAATTATGACATTTACCAGTAAATGGATGGAATTGGAGAATATCATACAAAGCGAAATAAGGCAATCCCACAAAACTAAAGGGTGAATGTTTTCTCTAATATGCAGATGCTAATTCATGATAAAGTGAGGGGCATTAGAGAAGAATAGTATTACTTTAGATTAGGTAGAGAGAAATGAAGGGAGGAGAGGTGAAGGGATATAGGGATAGAAAAGATAGTAGAATGAAACAGATATTTTTTCTGTATGTATATATGTGACTGCATGACAAATATGAGTCCGCAGCGTGTACACTCAGAAAAATGAGAAATTATATTCCAACTATGTATGATATAGTGCATTCTACTGTCATGTATAACAAATAAAAAAAATTTAAAAAAAGAATACATATGAAACTAAGAGAAAAAGTAGTTCACTTAAAAATGGACAACTGATCTAAAAACACATTCTCAACAAAAACAAATGGCCAATAAGTAAATGAAGAAATACCCAATATAATGAGCCATTAGGGAAATGCAAATCAAAACTATAATGAGAAATCATATCACCCCATTTATAATGACTGGTTGAGTGCAGTGGCACAGACCTTTAATCCTTAACTCAGGAGGAGTTTATGTTCAAGGCCAGTCTGGGCAATTTATCAGGACTTGTCTCAAAATTTAATAATAATAATAATAATAATAATAATAATAATAATAGTAATAAAAGAACTGGAGATCTAACTCAGTGGTAAAATTTCCCTGGGTTCAATCCCTGGGACCAAATAAACAAATAAATAAATAACTTACCAGTGCTGGTGAGAATAAGGAACTCCCACACACTGCTGGTGAGCGTGTAAATTAGCACAGTCACCATGGAGAACAGTGTAGTATGGAATTTCCTCAAACAAATTGAAAATAGTTCTACCACATGATTCAGCCATTTCACTTCTGGGTGTTTATCCAAAGGAAAGCAAAACATCATGCAAAAGAGAAAGCTAGACCGTCATGATTATGCAACATATTTCACAAAAGCTAAAATATAAAATTGTCCTAGGTACCCTTTAGCAGATGGATGAATTTATAATCTATGTATACACAATGGACTCTTAGTAGACCATAAAGAAAATCCTGCCATTTGCAGCAAAATGGATGGAACTGGAGGACATTATATTAAATGAAACAAGCCCAGAAACTGAAAGACCAGTAGTGCATATCCCCTCTCATACATGAAAGCTAAAAATTTTCAATATTAATATAGAATAGTAATTAATAGCAGTTGTGAAGGAAGGGGGCAGTAGATAAAGGAAAATGAGATTGGATTTTTGAATGCTATATGCACATATAGAAATATCACACCATTAATATGTGCAGTTAGTATGTGTTAATAAGTAAAAATAAAATGCAAAATAGAGAAATTTTTAAAAATACACATTATCTCTGACCCAGAAATCTCATTTCTATGTGTATTCCCAAGAGAAACAAGTGCTGATGTTCACAAAGACTTGCATAAATCAGTAATCTCAGCTATTTTGATGACTGAGGCAGGAGAATCACAATTTCCTGGACACCTTGTGCAACTTAGCAAGACCCTATCTCAAAATAAAATTTAAAAATAAAAGGGGATGTGGCTCAGAAATAGAGTGCTACTGGGTTAAATCTCCAGTATCATCAAAGAGGAAAAAAAATCTACATAAAACAAAAATTATAAAAGCAGTAATGTTCAAAATAGCTAAAATCTAGCAACAATTCAAATATCCATTTATAGCAGAATGGAAAAAATATTGTAGAACAGCACCAAAAAATGTTGAACTGTTATGGAACAACAAAGAAAAATGTTACAGAAATAACGTTCAGCAAAAAATGCAGACATATCATAGTACTTACCATTAAGATTCCAGAATGTGAGTTTCAAAAAACTGAATCAAAACTACTCTAGGTTGGTAGAGATCAGAGTATTGGTTGCCTTTAAGAGGTTACTAACTGGAAAGAGAAGCCACGAGGGAAACTTCTAAGTGCTGAAAATATTCTTCATAAGAGTAGTGGATCATGCTTGGGTTTTTTTTTCATAGTGGAGATCATAAAACAGAAAAGAAGAGAAAGTCAAAGTAGGGTATATTGGCATTGGGAGCTTTAAAGATAAAATTTTATTTGGGGACATGATAACATGACCATGAGTGGGAAAATAAGAAAGGTAAAACAGGAAATAAGAGAAGGGTTATGATGTTATCAGGCTGGTCGCTGCTACAAAAAAAAAAAATGGGATCTGATCTTTCTGGGGGCTTCTGATTCTCCATACTGATTTTGTCTTTGAATATCTACCTGAGAAATGAGAGGAGTACAAACTCATGACCTCCCATCCATTAATTGTCAAGGATTGTTACACACTGACACTTGCAGTTCTGAGCATTGGCAAATGCTAAGTAGCTTCTCTCAGAAGTCCCAGTCACACTGCAGGAAAAGTCTAGGCACAAAGGCACAGAGGATGTGACATGCAACTGAAGAGAGCCTCTGTCACAATTGCTTCACTAGAATTGTACAGAGGTGTCTGGTGCTGTCATGTTCTGTTGTCACACATGTACACAAAATTCAAAAATCAATCTTTTTGTTTATTCCTAAGAAAGTCTCAATACTCCACAGCCTTACAGCCTTGGTTAACTTTTTAGCTCTCCACGTGACCTAGTGTGAAATATAAACATTGACTAATGTCAGCAGGTGTTTAAAGAGAAAAATTGCTGTTTCACTCTGTTCTAAATTGAGATTCTGGTGCCTGATGTAGAATGCTCACCTGCAGTGACAGCTGTTTGTCTGTTGGAAACATATATATATATATATATATATATATATATATATTTTTTTTTTTTTTTTTTTTTTTTTTTACCCACTACTTTAAGATAAACAGGCAAATTCAATTTGGTACTTTAAATAAAATACATTGGTGTAGGGAGCTTTGTAGATGAAACTTTGCTGTAAATGGAGGATTTTATCTGAATCTGGGCTACTTCCCTCATATTTTCCCCCAGTTCTGGTCAGCTTTAAATAAGATCTGCACACTGTAATCTAATCAAGCCTAATTTTGTTTTGGAACTATTCTCAGTGAATATGTTTGCCATACAAAAGGTAAAATTAGATGTGCAATGAAATTAAGAAGGACAAATCAATGCATGAATGAATTTTTCAGGAGGAAATTCATGGGGAAAATTTCTTACGTGTCCTATCACCTGCACCTGGTCTCGCTAGATGTTCTGCTTTCCTAGGTTCCCACTGCTCACTCCCTGAGCAAAATAAGGCTAAGTACCTTTCCCAAAATTCATTTCAAGTAAGTCCTTCCAGGAAGCTAAGAACAAAGAAACAATGGAAATAATAAACTGCAGAATCAAATTGAGTAGGCAAAATTTTCCAGTTCAGAACACAGTGATGATCTTTTTCCTTCCATTATTGTATACTCAATATGCACTTGCTGTAAAGTAAATGTATAGTAGATGCCTAAGAACTGTTTGTTAGATCAGTTTATGGATTTTAAAGTAACAGAGTCTGGTCATGGAGGTCTTGACTCACACTGCCAGTTGGGGTAATTAGTCAATCCCCATTAGTCAGGATTTCTGAATTTCTCTACCATTTGTAATCCTGCAATAAGTACTCACAGTGCTTTTGCAGACATTCATAGATATGTACAGAGTGGTACAAAATTAAAGTCAAATGAAGAACACATTCCCTATGAAGGTAAAAAAAAATAAAAAGTGAAGCTCTGTCTTCAGGTTTCCCTTCTCACTACAGGATTAGCATCCTGTGTGGCCTAGTAAGTGCCATGTTTTTCACATTTTTGTGCTCTTTGTCACTGATATTGTCAATTTAAATGGCCCAAACATATCTCCACAGTGCTATCCAATGTCCTTAAACTGAAAAAGGCTGTGATGTGTATTACACAGGAAGAAGGTGTTTTAGATCAGCTTTGTTGTAGTTATAATGCTGTTGGCTGTGAGTACAATGTTAATGAACAAAGAGATACACTGGAAAAAGAAAGATAAAATTTAATGACTATTAGGTGAAGTTATGTTGTAAAATAACATCTATTCTATGATAAAACTATGACCAACGACAAAATTTGGGGTTTCTTGAGATGATACCTGACTTTTTTTACATATGGTAGACAGCATTGTTGGAAGTTTAAAAGCCAAGGATATTTGTGATAACATTAATCAGGGACAGGAAATTGTTAAACACTTCTCAGATAATGTTTTTGTTTAAAGATCTACAGCAAAAATAAATTACTCGTAAATATATACTAAATAAGATTTTCAAATAAAATGCACAAAAACAAACTTATGTATTCATCAGGTGACAAAAACACTGAGGACAGAAACTCAAAGGAACCTACCCCTCTATTTACCCTAGGAGCATGGCTCAGTGGTCACTAAGGCAGTGTTTGCAGCAGCAACTGCCATTTTCCCACCCAAGAGCCTTTCCAGGAAAAGCTCACCATTCCCTCACACCAACCCCACCCGTCACTGTCCACATTAGAACCCACCTGGCTCTAATCCCTGAGCCTCCCCCATAGAAGTCTTGAACCACAAGTCTGTGTTGCCTTTCTCAGTCTATGGAGAGATGGCCTTCATTTGTCAGCTCTGACAAATAAACTCTCCTGTGTATCTCTGCCTGGTCTCCATCTTTCATTTCTTACTCGTCTGGCTCCTGGTCCCTCACTTTCCTTTCATTGTTGCCCAAATCCAGGATCAGGTTCCCCGGTGTGCTTGCTCCCATCTTTGAGGGTCACAGAGCATCCCCAGGCCAGATCCAGACTCCATTGTGAAACCAGGCCCTCCATTCTGCCCAATGCCCTCTCTGCACCCACCACTTGACATTTCAGGTAAGACTCCTGTCTTTGGTCAACTTAAACAACTTAAGGGTCCCAGAAAGTGACTATCAATTGTCCAGCACTCCCAGGGTTACCATGTGGTTTGGGGGACACCCAGCCATGATTTTCACAGCTATGGCTGATCCCTATTCTTGACCAGGTCTATAGGTGTTTTTTACTCCTGGGTTTTGAGAAAAACCACCAAGGATGATTGAGAGTGGTCCTGGTGAGATCTCTTGGTCTTGGGTTCATCTCAACATGGTCGGCTCCTCATCCATTCTCTCCCATGTCTCTCAGGCTGCCTGCTGGCTATCCTAGGGACTCTCTCTCACCCCAGACTTAAGCTCCCCAAAACTTATTAATTTGTGAAATCAGATCTGGCCTCAATATCCTTTGGATAATGACTCTAAATGGCCACTTAATGGCACTCTAGATCCCAATATTGTCCAGGATCTTTTCTTTCTTTTTTTTCCCCCTTCTTTTTTTATTGGTTGTTCAAAACATTACAAAGCTCTTGACATATCATATTTTATACATTAGATTCAAGTGGATTATGAACTCCCATTTTTACCCCGTATACAGATTGCAGAATCACATCGGTTACACATCCACGTTTTTACATATTGCCATACTAGTGACTGTTGTATTCTGCTATCTTTCCTATCCTCTACTATCCCCCCTCCCCTGCCCTCCTATCTTCTCTCTCTACCCCATCTACTGTAATTCATTTCTCTCCCTTGATTTTTTTCCCTTTCCCCTCACATCTTCTTATATGTAATTTTGTATAACAATGAGGGTCTCCTTCCATTTCCATGCAATTTTCCTTCTCTCTCCCTTTTCCTCCCACCTCTCATCCCTGTTTAATGTCAATCTTTTTCTCATGCTCTTCCTCCCTGCTCTGTTTTTAGTTGCTCTCCTTATATCAAAGAAGACATTTGGCAGTTGTTTTTTAGGGATTGGCTAGCTTCACTTAGCATAATCTGCTCTAATGCCATCCATTTCTCTGCAAATGCAATGATTTTGTCATTTTTTAGTGCTGAGTAATACTCCATTGTGTATAAATGCCACATTTTTTAATCCATTCAGCTATTGAAGGGCATCTAAATTGGTTCCACAGTCTAGCTATTGTGAATTGTGCTGCTATGAACATCGATGTAGCAGTATCCCTATAGTACACTCTTTTAAGGTCTTCAGGGAATAGTCCGAGAAGGGCAATAGCTGGGTCAAATGTTGGTTCCATTCCCAGCTTTACCAGGAATCTCCATACTGCTTTCCAAATTGCCCACACCAATTTGCAGTCCCACCAGCAATGTACAAGTGTACCCTTTTCCCCACATCCTCTCCAGCACTTGTTGTTGTTTGACTTCCTAATGGCTGCCAATCTTACTGGAGTGAGATGGTATCTTAGGGTGGTTTTGATTTGCATTTCTCTGACTGCTAGAGATGGTGAGCATTTTTTCATGTACTTGTTGATTGATTGTGTATCCTCCTCTGAGAAGTGTCTGTTCAGGTCCTTGGCCCATTTGTTGATTGGGTTATTTGTTTTCTTATTGCTTAATTTTTTTAGTTCTTTGTATACTCTGGATATTAGGGCTCTATCTGAAGTGTGAGGAGTAAAGATTTGTTCCCAGGATGTAGGCTCCCTATTTACCTCTCTTATTGTTTCTCTTGCTGAGAAAAAAACTTTTTAGTTTGAGTAAGTCCCATTTGTTGATTCTTGTTTTTAACTCTTGTGCTATGGGTGTCCTATTAAGGAATTTGGAGCCTGACCCCACAATATGTAGATCGGAGCCAACTTTTTCTTCTATCAGACGCAGAGTCTCTGATTTGATATCAAGCTCCTTGATCCATTTTGAGTTAACTTTTGTGCATGGTGAGAGAAAGGGATTCAGCTTCATTTTGTTACATATGGATTTCCAGTTTTCCCAGCACCATTTGTTGAAGATGCTATCCTTCCTCCATTGTATGCTTTTAGCCCCTTTATCGAATATAAGATAGTTGTAATTTTGTGGATTGGTTTCTGTGTCCTCTATTCTGTACCATTGGTCCCCCCGCCTGTTTTGGTACCAGTACCATGCTGTTTTTGTTACTATTGCTCTGTAGTACAGTTTGAAATCTGGTATTGCTATACCACCTGATTCACACTTCCTGCTTAGAATTGCTTTTGCTATTCTGGGTCTTTTATTTTTCCATATGAATTTCATGATTGCTTTATCTATTTCTACAAGAAATGCCATTGGGATTTTTATTGGCATTGATATGCATTGAATCTATAGAGAACTTTTGGTAATATCACCATTTTGTTGATGTTAGTTCTGCCTATCCATGAACAGGGTACATTTTTCCATCTTCTAAGATCTTCTTCTATTTCTCTCTTTAGGGTTCTGTAGTTTTTATTGTATAAATCTTTCACCTCTTTTGTTAGGTTGATTCCCAAGTATTTTTTTTTTTTTTTGAGGATATTGTGAATGGGGTGGTTTTCCTCATTTCTAGTTCAGAAGATTTGTCACTGATATATAGGAATGCCTTTGATTTATGCATGTTGATTTTATATCCTGCCACTTTGATGAATTCATTTATTAGCTCTAGTAGTTTCTTTGTAGACCCTTTTGTGTCTTGTAGGTATAGGATCATATCATCCGCAAGTATTGATAATTTAAGTTCTTCTTTTCCTATCTTAATGCCTTTAATTTCTTTTGTCTGTCTAATTTCTCTGGCCAGTATTTCGAGAATAGAAGTGGTGAGAGAGGGCATCCCTGTCTTGTTCCAGATTTTAGAGGGAATGCCTTCAGTTTTTCTCCATTTAGAATGATGCTAGCCTGAGGCTTAACATATATAGCTTTTACAATGTTGAGGTAAGTTCCTGTTATCCCCAGTTTTTCTAGTGTTTTGAACATAAAGGGATGCTGTACTTTGTCAAATGCTTTTTCTGCATCTATCGAGATGATCATATGGTTCATATCTTTAAGTCTATTGATGTGGTGAATAACGTTTACTGATTTCCGTATATTGAACCAGCCTTGCATCCCAGGGATGAATCCTACTTGATCATGGTGCATGATCTTTTGGATATGTTTTTGTATCCGATTTGCCAGAATTTTATTGAGGATTTTTGCATCTAAATTCATTAGGGATATTAGTCTGTAGTTTTCTTTCTTTGAGGTGTCTTTATCTGGTTTGGGAATCAGGCCTCATAGAATGAATTTGGAAGTTCTCCCTCTTTTCCTATATCCTGAAATAGATTGTAGAGTATTGGTATTAGTTCTTCTTTAAAGTTCTTGTAAAACTCTGCTGTATATCCATCCAGTCCTGGGCTTTTCTTGGTTGGTAGTCTTTTGATGGCTTCTTCTATTTCCTCACTTGATATTGGTCTGTTTAGGCTGTATCTTTTCAATTATTGTGAGTGTTCAGGAAAATGGAAAGAGATGTCATACATTCAGGCTTTCTCCTCTCTCTAAGTCCTCTCTCTGCAACTCTTGATCTCCTGCACAAGTTCTCTTAGCTCTCACCTCCCCTCTCTGTCTAATGAAGTCTCTACAGCAACTGTACCCTTGGCCCCTCCACCCTTCTCTCCTCCTGCCACATGCTCATGGGCTACCACTGCCCAACCCACATCTCTGTGTCCTCTATGCAAGGTGGCTGGAGTAGATGGTGTAATCCAGGTTCATGTGCCTTTCTCTTTGTCAGATCTTTCACAGATAGAAAACCATCTTGGGTCCTCTCTTGTCTAACACCCTCCTGCCTGAGGAGTGTAGGCGAGTTTGGGAGAAATTATGCTGATGAAGTAAAACCCTTCACCAGTTTTAGATCACCCGACCAAGACTTTATTACAGTACACTAATCTGGACCCTGAGACTCCAGATGGGAGACCTATTTTATCTCCAATATTTTCCCCAATATTAAGGCCAAACTAAGGCACTTTGAGAGGAGTCCCCTAACTCCCCAAGCTGAGGTTCTGGAAGTAAATTTTAAGGTGTATAACCAGAGAGATGGGAAGGCCCAGAAGCAGAAATATCACATGCTTCTTAAGCCATCTGTACAGCCTCAGCATCTGTGCCTGGTTCCATTGGGCCATGGAAGGTTCACTCATGAACACCACAACCCTGTTAGAGATGTGGTCACTTGGGTCACTGGGCTCCTTTATGTCACAAGCCTTCAGGCCCTTGTCCTGAATGCCATCAGAAGGAACACTGGGCTGCTGAATGTCCCTGAGCTCATAGCAGGCCCCAGCCATCCAGCCTTTCTACTTCCCCTTTTCAACTGTTGGGACTGGCTTCAGAGGACAGATGAGGCCCAGGTCTCCACCGGGAACTCAGGGTAACTCAGCGTATTTCAGGTAGGCCTGCCTCCTTCCACCTAGACACAGGGGCTATATATTCAGTCCTCAAGGAGTTCTGGGGGCCTAGTACTCATTCTATGAAACCTTAGCAGCCGTGCAAACATCTAGCCTTGTTTGGGCCTTTGGTTCTCTAGTTTTTACTAACTCCATTTTGGTCATTCCACAGTGCCCTGTCCCCATTATGGGAAGGGACGTCCTCACAAAGTTGGGAGCCACACTTTCCTTCTCCCCTCATATATGCTTCCATCTAGATATACCTGTTGCTCCCTTGATCCTCACCCTTACCTTAGGACCAACCCCTGTGTTCCATCTGCCAGTGCCTTCCCATTACCCCCTGCCATGTTGGACCCTACTGTCTGGGATGTTTCAAGTCTTTCTATTGCCTGGCACCATGAGCACATTCATTGCATCAATACATGGATAAGTATATAAAATAAGCAAAGAGAATAAGGAGCCAGACCATAGAGACAGAGAGATACAGATAAGATATACTATGCTTGGGGGCCTGTGAGTTCTGTGGAAATCTGTGCAGCTGTATGCTGTGACAGTAGGACCTGCAGATCTCCACTTACTCTTTCACCATAAGGAGAAATCAATCTCAGCTCTGAGCCAATTTGGGACAGAAAATATATACACACACACAATACAAGAAAGTGGTACTGCATATCAATGCTATAATTTACTGTCATATTGACATATAAAAAAAGGAAATTTTAAGTCAGTAATATAGCCAAAGAGAGCAGCCTATTACTACTCCCCTGAAACACACACAAAGAAAACACAACTATATTCAGAATGGAGTGACTAAGGAAGTAAGCCAGAGATTAGCAGGGAAGTAACAGGATCCATGTAATACAAAAAAACCGAGGGTAGCAATGTAAACCACCATGTCTCTCCCACAATCTCTCCCACCTGGATCGACCAAGACAGACTTCTTATGGGAAAAAAGTAAGCTGGAGATCCCCAGTTGTCCCAGTTGTCACCACAGATGACTGCACAGGAGATTTCCACAGACCTTACAGGCCACAAACAAAATTTAGAGTTGCCCAGAGTTCACATGATTGTACTTTCACAGAGTTTGAGTCCACATTTTACCTTCTGTAGTCACTATGATCTAGACTGGGTGTCATCTTAAATTTGGACCCACTGCTGGAGTTTGTCTTGCCTACATCCTAGTGGTCACAGTGTATTGGTACAGTTTCAACTTTGCCATCATTTCCCCATGATAACAAGGGTGATTACAACATAATCCCATATGCTTGGAAACCAAGCAAGAAGAAAGTCCAAGACTTAGGCTTTCAAGCTTTTCAAGTTAATAAGTAAAAATAAAATGTAAAATAAAAAAAAATTAAAAAATACATTATGGCTGACCCAGAAATCTCAGTTCTATGTGTATTCCTAAGAGAAATAAGTGCTTATGTTCATAAAGACAGGCAAAACCCAGTAATCCCAGGTATTTGTATGGCTGAGGCAGGAGGATCACAAGTTTCTGGCCACCCTGTGCAGCTGAGCAAGACCCTATCTCAAAATAAAATTTAAAAGTAAAAGTGGATGTGGCTCAGAAATAAGGTGCTACTGGGTTAAATCTCCAGTACCATCAAAAAGGGGGAAAAAGAGATATGTACAAAAATTCTAAAAACAGTATTGTTCAAAATAGCTAAAATCTGGCAACAATTCAAATATCCATTTACAGCAGAATGAAAAAAATATTGCACAATCATGTGACATAATAGTACACAACACCAAAAAGGTTGAACTACTGCTATGCAACAACATGGATAGATGCCACAGATATAATGTCCAGCAAAGAAAGGCAGGCATATCGCAGTAGTTACCATTAAGATTTCAGAATGTGTTGGAGATATAGCTCAGTTGGTAAAGTGCTTGCCTTGCATACACAAAGCCCTGGGTTCGATCCCCAGCATCAAGAAAAAAAAAAAAAAAAAGATTTCAGAATGTGAGTTTCAAAACATTGAATCAAAACTAGTCTAGGTTGGTAGAGATCAGAGTATTGGTTGCCTTTAAGAGGTTACTAACTGGAAAGAGAAGCCATGAAGGAAACTTCTAAGTAGTGGATCATGCTTGGGTTTCTTTTATAATAGAGATGCTAAAACAGAAGAGAAGAGAAAACCTATGGCAAGTGTTGTCACTGAATGATTTGCATTCTGCTTCCCATGACTGACATCACTCTCTTAGTGACCTGGACATTGCCCTGGTCCTGGGACTAGATGATGCATCTTCAGGCATAGGTGTGCCATCCTACAGCCCCTTGAGTCAAATTACACTCACCTGTCCTTCATAACCTTGCCCCTCCTGACCTTTTTTGGATGGAACTTTCTAAGAATGAAGTTCCTCCCAATAAAAGCCCACTCCTGAACATACTCACTCTCTCTTGCCCACCTCTCATGTCTTTCCTTGCTCTCCCATTTGGGGAACTTGAGGCCGAGAGCAGAGGAGTCATCCTGAAACTTAATTTAAAGGCAAAGTGTGTGTCTGTGTTTTATTTGGTGTCCCAGGAAATTCACACCAGCGACCTTAAGTTCAGGTGCCCTCACAGGTCAGGGGAGCAGGTGGCACCCAGAATGAGGGATCATGCTAGGTGTGCCTGTAGTTTTGTCAGCAAGACACACCAGATTTATGTACTTGGGAGAGACTAGGTAGAAAACTATATAAAGTGTGTTTCTTTGCCAAGCTGTCTAAAAGTACAATAGAGAGTGTTCAGAAGGTCTGGACTGCTTTAGAAATGTTTGTTTATCTTTGATGACCTAGATCAGGACCAGTGGTCTGTCCCCTGAGGACCTGTTGAATGAGCTTCAGAAAGCAGTTAGGAGTCTGGAGCAGGAGAAACAGCCCAAGGCTCCTTCAAAGCAATTCTCTCTTTCCTTGGTGGGACTGAGGGCAGAGTCAATTTTTGCTCAATCTGCAGCTTGCCAAGGTCTCAGGGCAAGTCCTAAAATCAAAAGTTTAGTCTCCCTGAGCTGAACAAACTCAACAGCCTAGAAGACCACCAAGGGGCATGTTCCAAAGAAGAAACTAGTCCCAATCAGAATTCTGTGAGGCAAATTCCAAATGGAGAGGAGCAAAATGGACAGTAATACACAGACAAAAAAGAGTCACAATCTGAGGGGACTCAGTCTGAAGGTGAGGAAGACCTAGAGGAGAGTTTTGCTAAATTGCATTTAGCTGAGCTGGCACCCACCATCTGAATGCAGCCACTCTCCTCTGGGAGAACGGGGTTCAGTAATTACTCTGAACTGGTGGTCGCCATGCTTATGACGCTACAACATGGCCTTAGAAGAGCACAGGAGATGGGGAAAGACATTACAGGTTTTCAGCTTTTTCCAGTCTTTAAGCAGATTAGTGAACAAAATCAGCATGTTTGCATGCACACTGTAGTTCCCTTTAAGACTCCAAAGGAGCTCAAAAGTGCTCTCAGTACCTATGGCCCTAATTCACCTTTTGTGCAAAGCCTGATTGATTCATTATTCTGGGAGTCTTCATCCCCAAATAATTGGATTTCAATGGCAAAAACATGCCTTTCTGGAGGTGATTATGTCCTTTGATGATCTCACTGGACTGATTATTGTACCTAACAGGCTGAGAGAAACAGGAGACAAGGTTTTGAAGCTCCCTTAGAAATGTTAACGGAAACGGGAGAATTTGCAGATGTAGAGAGAAGTAAATTATGATTTAGCCACCTGTGATCAGATCATTGCATATGCCAAAAAAAGCCTGGCTCCAAATATCTTTCTGAGATCAAACAAATTTAGCTTTCAATCAGATAAAACATGAAACAGAAGAACAATTCTACAATTCCGTAGCATGCCTGTACCAGGAAGCTAAGAGGTCAATTGGGGACTCAAGCACTTCCAAATTCATAGTTATTGGAAAATGCCAATAAAGTTTGTCAGGAAATTCTCCGACCTTTTCATCAAAAAAGGAGCAGTCTCTAAATTTATTCGCCTTTATGCGGATGTTGGTTCCACACTATTACAAGGTTTTACACTTGCCACGGCTTTAAAGCAGATACTTCAGCCCCAATCCCAGAGATGCCATTCTTGTGAGTGGTATTTTAATTGTGGTAGGACTTGGCATTTGGCACTGGACTGCAAATCTTTGCACAACAGGTCAGAAACCTTTCCCCGTTGGTGCTGGCAGCATTACAGAACAAAAAGCCAAGATGGAAACAGATATAGTGGTGGCCCACCTCCATTTCTGACTTCACTTCTGCCTCCTTTGGGGCCAAAAAACAAAATACAGGCCCCACCCCAGGCCCACCAAACAATCCAGGTGGGGGAGGAGTTAGAGTCACAGGCTTTGATGTCATCACAGCCAACTATGGCAGATTGTCATTATTACTAGTCAGCTCCACCCAGACAATACTTTTACAAGCAGCCACAGTAATAGATTTAACACCTCAAATGGGACCACAGTGAGTTCCTACTAGAATCCATGGGCCATTACCCCCAGGTACTATAGGTCTAATTTGGGGACATAATAATTTTAAAGAGGGAATCCAAGTAATGCCAGGAGTTGTTGATCCAGATTTTAGAGATGAGCTAATAGTCACTGTGAAATCACCTCATGCTATTTGGCTCTCTAAAAACATGCTGGCACAATTAGTATTTTTACCTTGTCACTCCATGAATAGCCTGCTTAAAACCTCAACTTTGGGGTCTCCAGACCCAGTGTATTGAGCTCAATTAATCTGGCAGGAGTACCCTCTATTGGAACTTAAAATCATTCATAAAAATTTTGAGATATCATATATACTGGAGCAGATAAATCTATTTTATCTTGCTGATTTTGGCCCCCAAACTGGACTTTACATACTGTGCCAGCCAATTTAAAAGGCATAGGGCAGATCTCTCAACCTGCCCAGAGTGCCAGGTATCTTTGCTGGAAGATCAAGATGGTAATACTGAAATTTTTAAGCCTTATGTTTTGGACACATTACTGGTAAACCTATGGGGTAGAGCTATTCTATGCAGCCTAGGATTATTATTATTAACTCCAAATTCTATCAGGTTATTTGAGGAACTTAATCAAGGATCTACTCCTAGGGAAACTGAGAGAAATTTACAGGACAAATACCTACCTATGACCCAATCTTCTAGACAGAGACAGAGATTAATTAACACATTCAGCTAAAATTTTTGATAGGGGCCCTGACCTTTCCCTGACTCAAAAGAACAGCAGAGAAAATTAATTGGCTCTCAGAAGAGCCAATCTGGGTTAGTCAGTGGCCCCAAACAGGGGAAAAACTTAAAATAGCCAATATGTTTGTTAAAAAAACAGCTTCAAGCTGGTCATTTAGAGCCTACACTCAGCCTTTAAAAACACCCATCTTTGTAGTTGAAAAAAAAACTGGTAATTGGAGATTATTACAAGATCTTAGGGCTATTAATTGGGTCATAGAGCCCATGGAGGTATTCCAATCTGGGCTTCCTTCTCATTCAGCTATTCCTTTCTATTATAATTTGATAGTAGTAGAGCTAAAAATTTTTTTCTCTGTACCTTTGCACCTAGATGACTCTAAAAAGTTTGCCTTTAGTGTCCCAGAGATTAACTTTAAAGAACCAGTTAAAAAGATATAGCTGGAAAGTGCTGCCTCAGGGAATGTGGAACAGTCCTACCCTATGTCAAAATTTTGTGACACAGGCTATCACGCCCGTGAAGGGAAAATTCCCTGATTCATGTAATGGATGACATACTTTTAGCTCATGTTAAAATTTTTAATTCTTAAATTTTTTTCTTAATTAAAGACTTCACTCACAGCAATTGGGTTTGTGCATAGCACCTCAGAAGGTACAAAGAACAACTCCTTTTCAATATCTAGGTCATGTGATTGAAGGACATACAATCCATTCTCAAAACATACAAATAAGAGTCAAGGAGCTGCACACCCTAAATGATTTTCAAAAATTATTAAGAGATATTAATTGGCTGAGGCTATCTTTAAAGTTAACTATTTCAGATTTATGTCCTTTATTCCTGATATTACAGGGAGATCCTTCTCCAACTTCTTCTTGTCAGCTCATGACAGAGACAAGAAGGGCTTTGAGGAAAGTTGAAATTGCTATTAAAAATGCTCAACTTACTAGAATTAATCCTCAAGAGCCTACATATTTATTGATATTTCCAACTGCTCACACTCCTACGGGGTGGTATGGAAAACATTGGGAGCTATTGTGTGGATTCATTTAGCCCACTCTCCTCAAAACTCCTTTTCATGATTTTGGTGCTCAATTATTGATAAAGGGCAGAACAAGAGTTTTACAGCTAGTTGGATCAGAACCTAATATTATAATCATTCCATTTTCTGCTCAACATAATGATTGGCTCTTTCAAACTTCTAATTTATGGCAAGTAGCTTTTGCTAATTTTCCTGGTCAGATAGGGAGTCATTATTCTTGTGATAAAATTATTCAATTTGCATTAATAATGCCATTCATTTTCCCATGGATTGTACATGTACAACCAATAAATGGTGCACTAACAGTATTCACTGATGGCTCAAGTTCAGGTAAAGCAGGTTTTTATAGTCATGTTCATACACTGGTTAAACAAACCTCATATGCTTCTGCCTAATGAGCAGAACTACAAGCTCTCATTTGTACTTTAAGTTATTTTGCAAATGAGCTCATAAATATTTATTCTGACAGCATGTATGCAGTTGGAGTTACAAAAAAATATTGAAACTTTAATTATTGGATATATATCTTCACAAGAGTTATTCATTTTGTTTCATACCCTACAAAGGACAGTGTAAATGTGAAAGCACCCATGTTTTATAGGCCACATATGAGCCCACACTAATCTTCCAGGGTCTCTAACATCAGGGAATGAGACGATTGATAAATTGGTTGTTGTTTGTCAGCAAATGTCTTTGTATGGCTGTGCACAAGCTTCGCATTCTTTACACCATCAAAATGCTTCTAGCTTACATTTAAAAAATTAATATTACTAGAAAACAACCTCGTCAAATTGTACTTCACTACCCCCAGTGTGTTATACACACTCCATCTTTACCATCTGGGGTACATCCCCATGGATTAAAACCAAATCAATTATGACAAATGGATGTAACTCATATTCCTCAATTTGGTAAACAATGTTATTTACATATAATTGTAGATACTTATTCTAGATTTATCTTTGCTTCAGCCCATGCAAAAGAAAATACTCAGCATGTTATCTCTCATTGTTTAGCTGCCTTTGGAGTATTAGAGTATCCTTTACAGATTAAAACTGATAATGCACTGGCTTATGTAAGCTCTTCTTTTCAACAATTTTGCCAAGAGTTTCGAATTGACCATAAAACAGGAATTTCTTATAATCCCCAAGGTCAAGCAATTGTGGAACGAGCTCATTTATCTATTAAGCCACAATTACAAAAACTAAAAGGGAGAGATATGACTATGACTCCCCTAAAATAACCTTAATCATGCTCTGTTTAACTTTTTAAAATTGTGACTCAGAAGGTCACACTGCAGCTGAGTGACACATGTCTTCCACAGCAACAGGCCCTTTAGGCCGAGGTTGTTGGAAGGACTTACAGACTGGTCAATGGAAAGGACCAGATCCAGTGATTATGTGGGACAGAGGTCATGCTTGTATTTTCCCAGAAGGTTCTTTTCATCCTATTTGAGTCCCTGAACATGCACTCAGACATAGAGGAAAGAGAACGAAGATTCAAATGACTGAAGGTCAACCCAGAGAAGACTTCCCTCAAAAGGAAGAAATCCCAAAAGAAGAGAAGAAGAAAGATGGCCCCAAGAAAATAAATGAGGCAGCTAATCTCGTGGAAGGACCTGAAGAAATTGATACTGCAGGCTGCACGAATGATTCGATAGCAAAGAAAAGTCAAATCTCCAATGATGATGCTTGCTGCAAAAATAGCTCTATGGAGCTGTCAGATAAAAGGGAATCAGGGGGAAACTTATTGGATATATTTATCCAGATCCACCTCTAGTACACCCAGCAGTGTGGACTGGAGAATCCTTCCCAGTATTTAGTAATGACTCATTCATGATAGGAGGATTTACAGACACCCATATTACTCCCAACCATGGGACTGGATTTAATTATTCTGGCTATAGTGCCCAATTACCTTTGTGTTGGTCCCATGATAAACATGTTGGCTGTCTAAGAGTGTCACTTAAGGAAAAGAAAGCAATTGGGAGACCTAGACCAACTAATTGTACTGTTATTGGAGACTCAAAACCTTATATCAGATCAGTTATTAAAATGGGACTTTCTCATAACAAACCAGTCATCTCAGCAGAATGTCCATAAATACCTCATTGTACTAACCATTCTGTGATAGAAATTGGCATTTTTCCTAAGTGGATGGATTGTATAAATATTTTCCAATACAACAAAAGGTGCCTAGTTGGGTATATTTTGGACTGGTCTCCTATAATTGACAAAAGACAGTTATGCAAGAGTACTGCCATGACTCCTGGAGGATTTGTTAGCAACATCTTGACTTTCAGCGAAGGTGGTATTCAGAAAGATGTTTGGTGCTTAATAGCTGTCTCAGAATTGCTACATTTTACTGACAAATCTTTACCAGACTTTGTAGGCAAGAACTGTAAGGAAGGTTCTTGCTTTGGCTTATGAGCCTGTGTTCAATCTCCTTACATTTTAATTACTTCAAATGTAAAAGTTAAAAGGGAAAATAATAAATATCTTATAACAAGTAGTAAGTGTAATTTAACTAACTGTATCACCAGATATAATAGAGGTAAAGGAACACTGATACTTCATTAGCCCCCTTTTTGTCTTATTGCCAGCTAATATTTCAGAGCCGTGGTACACTGATGCTGGTTTTCAAGTCTTACAACAAATACATGCCCAGCTAGTGAGACCTAAATGTGCTCTTGGACTCACAAAAGTGGGAGTTGTTGCCTTGGTTTCTTTTATTGCTTCATTGGTCACAGCACTGGTGGCCATATCTCAAAATATTCAACATGAAAATTTTCTTAATAATTTGGCTCAAAATACTTCCAAGGCTCTTCATAATAAAATTAATATTAATGAAAGGATTGAGACTAAGATAAATACTTCAGAGGCTACTGTCATAAATATTAGTAATGGGGGCTGGGGATGTGGCTCAAGCAGTAGCGCTCTCACCTGGAATGCGTGCCGCCCGGGTTCGATCCTCAGCACCACATACAGACAAAGATGTTGTGTCCGCCAAATACTAAAAAATAAATATTAAAAAAATTCTCTCTCTCTCTCACTCTCTCTCACTCTTTCTTTAAAAAAAAATAAATATTAGTAATGAACTTTTGGCTTTGAAATTCAAGGAAAGACTTAAATGTCATGCTAGTTATAAGTATGTGTGTGTTACTGCTGCCAAATACAATGCTTCACAATGGGATTGGGAGGAGATTAAAAACCATTTGTTGGGTATTTAGCAAAGTAATAATAACAGCTTGATCTTTTGGAGCTCCATCATCATATTCAAGATATACAAAAGAGTAAGATTGATATCTCAGATCTTACTTCTTTAGCTGATCAAATCCTGAAAGAACTGAAGGGCTTTAACCCTGGAAACATACTTAAATATTCTGCATGGTATATTCTTGTATATTTCTCATTGTTACTAATTTTTCTCTTGTATTGTAATTATAGGATGGCAGTCTTCAAAACAAGGGTTTGGGGATGAACAGGCAAACCCAATTTAGTACTTTTAAGTAAAATACATTGGTGTAGGGATCTTCATAGATGAAATTACTTTGTTGTAAATGGATGATTTTATCTGCATCTGGGCTACTTCCTCCATAATTTTTCCCATTTATGGTCAGCTTTAAATAAGGTCTGAACACTGTATTTGTAATCTAAATAAGCCTAATTTCCTTTTGGAACAATTCACAGTAAATATGTCTGCCAGACAAATAGTAAAAACCAGACGTGTGATGAATGAAGGATGGACAAGTGAATGCAGGGATGAATTTTTCAGGAGGAAATCCATGGGAAAATTTCTTACATGTGCTGGCATCTGTACATGGTATCTCTAGATGTTCCCCTATTCCTGAATTCCCTCTTCTCAGCAGCCTAAGCAAAATGAGACTAAGTCCCTTTCCCCAAATTTATTTCAAGCAAGTCCTTCCAGGAAGCTAAGAACAAAGAAATAATGAAAATAATGAAGTGCGGAATCAAATTGGGTAGGCAAAATTTTCAAGCTCAGTACAGAGTGATGAACTTTTTTCTTCCATTACATAATTCTCAATATGCACCTACTGCACAGTAAGTGCATAGTAGTTGCCTAAGAATTGTTTTTTACATCAGTTTATGGATTTTAAAGTAACTAAAGTCTGGTCGTGGATATCTTAACTCTCACTGCCAGTTGTAGTCATAAGTCAATCCCCATTAATCAGGATTTCTAAATTTCTAAATTTGTCTACCTGTGGAAACTTTTATAACCCCAAGCTAAATACTCACAGTGATTTTGCAGTCATTCATAGATATATACAGAGTGGTATAAAATGTGAGTCAAATGAAGAACACATTCCCTATGAAAGTCAAAAAAAGTGAAGCTCTGTCTTCAGGTTTCCCTTCTCACTGCAGGACAAGCATCCTTTGTGTGGCCTAGAGAGTGTCATATTTTTCACACTTTTGTGCTCTTCGTTACTGATCTTGTCAATTTAAATGGCCCAAAACATATCTCTAGACTGCTATCCAATGTTCTCTGACTGAAAAAGGCTGTGATGTGTATAACAGTGTAAGAAGGTCAGCTTTACATCAGCATTGTTATAGTTATAATGCTGTTGTCTGAGAGTTCAATGTTAATGAATAACACAATGCACGGGAAAAAGAAAGATAAAATTTGATGATTGGTAGGTGAAGTTACTTTGTAAAGTAACATCTATAATGCTATGATAAAGCCACGATAACTAAATTTGTGGTTTCTTGAGATGCAGCATTTTTTAAAAAAATTATTATTTTTATTAGCTACACATGACATTACAATGATCTTCGCATTTCATACATTTAAATTATTGGGGTATAATTTCTCATTTTTCTAATTGAACAGATTGCAGAATCACACTGGTCATAGAGTCACCTATATACATACAGCAATCATAATGTCTGTTCTATTCTGCTGCCCTTCCTATCCCCCCTAAGCATTTTTTTTACATATGGTAGACAGCATTGTAGAAAGATTGAAAGCCTAGGAAATTTGTAATCACATTAATTCGGGTCAGGAAGTTGTTAAATACTTCTCAAATAATGTTTTTGTTTAAAGATATACTTTATACAATGAATTACTTGTAAATATATATTCAATAAGATTTTTAAACAAAATACACAAAACCAAGGTTATGTATTCATCAGGTAACAAAAATATTGTGAACAGAAACTCAACAGAAACTAACCCTCTATTTACCCTAGGAGTATGGCTCAGTGTTCACTAATAGTGTTTGCAGCAGCAATTGTAGAGAACATAACTCCTGAGAATGCACCTTACTCACTTGGACCTACTTAAGTCCTCAGCACTTTGACTCCTCATTTTTGATTCCTTCTTCAGTGATGCCCTTGGACCATTTTTCAGGTATCACCACCATGAGGTGCCTCTCAACTTTTAATGCATCTGTGAATATTCTGATGATTTTGTTGAAATGAAAACTGGAATTCAATAAGTCTGACACCAGGCCACAGAGTCTACATTTCTACCAACACTCCAATGTAATGAATCTGCTGCTTGACCATAAACCACACTGAATATGGAGGACCTTCATCCTCCCCTGCTCAATTGGTTTAGAGTTCTTGGAGCAATAGTTTTATGCTAATATTTCCCTAAAATCTAAAAACAGAATTGGTAAGAGGAAAAACTGTGTATCTCCTCAGAGACTCAGAAAAAAATATAGAACTAGGAATGCATGAAGTCTCCTGGCAAAGCAAGACTTAACAAGAAGAGCATCAAATGTCTCAACTACAACACAGGTGTCAGGAAGGCAGAGAATTTAAAAAAAAAATAAAATAAACAAACAACAACAACAACAAAAACTACAAGCCTTACATAATCCAACACAGGTTTTATTGAGACTTTTCATCAGGGATTCAGATACTCAAAAAGCATATGCTTTGCTCTAAACTTTAAAAACTTAAAAGAAGAAATGAACCTACACACCTGCCACAGATGCTAGGCAGAGAGGGGTACAGCTGAAATGTGGGGATGCATAGATGGAGGAGAGATGGCTTCCAACTGTGGATCAAGGAAGGACCCCTGGAGGATGTGACATCTGAAATGCATCTGATGATCAATTACATCTAACCAGGCTGACACTGCTGACATCCTGTTCCATTCAGAGTTGAAGTCACAGAAGCCCGATCAGAACAACAAATCCGGCAAGATTACATTGAGCATATTTTGGTAAATGATCATGGAGCAGAAATGAATGGAAAGTTTTAACAAGATGAGTAGAAGTGATGTCATCACTCTGTGGTGTTCAGGTGTACCCTGGGTCCTCACTTCAGAGGGACAGCACTACAGGGAGCGTCACAGTGTGTCCTAAATGAACAAAAATATAACTGATCTTCATAAGGTGTAGGTGAGAATGGAGGAGAAAATAGAAATGTGGATGAGAGGAGAAGAAAAAGTCAAAAAAAGAAGAAAAGACCATTGTGGGGGAGGAATGAACAGAACAGATGGATACAAAGAACTCACCAGTGTTTCCTAAACCAAAATCCAAGACCTGTCAGAAGAGCCAGGGCCACTATCACTGCCAAGAAGATCAAGCCCAGGGCACTCTGAGGTGCTGCAGATTCAAGTGGACACAAGGATGTTGTTTCAAAATTAATCTACAGATCCTTTATTTTAAATCCTTTTGTTCTTTGAATTACATATATATATATATATATATATATATATATATATATATATATATATATATATATATTTCTTTTTTGATTGGGAATTTGTTAATCCCAATTTTTTAACCTGGTCCTCATGCTCTGCTAGAAGAAAACCACCCATCTCCAGCCTGGGTCCCAGCTCTTACCACCCCAGTAGAGGATGAGGTCCTGCCCTCCTAGGCTGCTGTGCTTCACCCTGCAGGCCAGGCCAGCCACCTCCCCAGCTGCCACATTCAGGGTTGCTTGAAGATACCACGTGCCATCAGCATTGGGCAGGATGTCGCCTCTCTGAGTGCCCAGCTGCTCCTGCCCACCTCGCATCCACATCACCCACACAGGCTTTGGGTAGAAGCCAGACACGTGGCACACCAGCAGCTGACGGCCTGGTCCAGGGCTGGGGCCACTGGACAGCCAGGCCTCAGGCTTCACTGCAAAGGACAGAAAACACATCCAGACACAGACTTTAACATACACTGAGAGGCTCAGAACTCCACATGAGACTACATGGATATATACTTCCCCCTTCTGGAAATGTCACTCGGTATCCTCTTTTTATTCCAAATTTGACTTTAAAATAGAAAAAATTCTTTGAGATGGGCTACAAGACTGACCTTGACGTTGGAGATAAGCCTTCCCTGCATCAAGAAGAGACAAGGCGAAACGCGGGCAGGTGTCACTGAGGAGCCTATGTGCCATATGCGTAAGGACTTGGTTCAGATTGAGTATATTGCAGGCTTTCTGGGCCTTCCTTCCACCCTTGGGAGATGGTGACCATGTTTTATTCTGGAAGCTCATGAATTCATGTCCTTGGATAGCTACCTGCTTCAAGCCTAGGAAGCCCTTCGCAGAGTGCAGTTCACAGCCTGCTGCCATCTGCATATCAAAGGGATCTGGGGAAGAAGAGTAATGAATTAGAGGAGAAAAGAAAGAAAAGGGAGAAAATGGGATGAGATGAGAACAAAAGACAATAAAAACAAAAGGGAGTTTTTGGAGTTTAAGAGAAAAGACCCAAGTGTGGTTTGACCAGAGGTTCACAGAAAGGGGAACTGGTAGGATCTGGAGGTGGAGGAAGAGATGATAAGATGAGGAAGAGAGGGAATTGTTAAAAGATGATAGTGATGGTGTGGGGGAGATAGGCCTTAATGTGAGAGAGCTGAGACTCTAACAAACCTGGGAGAATGTATCCATGGCCACTCTGACAGTTTACACAGGGATGACTGAAGAGATTAAATGGGAGAGAAAATTACCCTTTAAGGAGTCACCCAACAAGTAAGGAAGCTGAAGGCATCTGATTGAAGACTGGGGAAAAGGGTGGCCACAGGATGCCTCTGAGGGGAGATAATGAAACACAGCCCTGCTGTCAATCACAGAGCAGGTCACAGTGGCAAAAAACAAACAAACAAAAAAAACCTGAAGTTTTTGAAGAATCTGGCTCTGTTTATCACATGTGCCCAGGGTGTGATTGCAGTTTTATGCTGAAGAGAGTAGAATAAGTTTCAGAGTTGAGTAGGCTGTTACCCTGAGGAATGAAAGGTCACTAAGATGCCCACCCCTCATCCCTTTATTCTCCCCATCAAGGGAAATTAAACTCACCTTTAAACATTAATTGAGAAATATAAAATCCTTGATGTTCAAGGAAGTATGACTGGTACAACCTTTCCAGATCCATCCACTCCTTATTACTGATGTTGCCCCTGGACCAGGGATACAGGAAAATGAAGACACCCGAGCTGCTGTTCCAGCTGTGAGTCTGCACCTGCCCCAACCAGCCTGAGCTCAGATGTACCCAGGAATGGTTGTGAAAGGTTGATGTCTGGAGGAGATGGTAGGAGACAGGCTCCTCAAACCCTGTGGCAAAATAATAGATGGAATAGGCAGAAATGTGACATTGGGAGGGAGAGACTTGGGAAAGTCTCAGAATCTGGAAAAGTGGAGAGACACCATTACCTTAGCTGACATCTGCTGGCCCCCCAGGGTCCCATGCTCTTTCCACAGCCTCCATGAGAGCACAGAGGGCTTGAGTAAGGACACGCAGAATGGGGCCAGCTTGGTTGTCTCCAGGTATGTGCAGGGGAAACTACCATCACCACATACACACACACACACACACAGAGACACACACACACCTGGTCAGATGCCCCAGTTCTTACCAACAGCACTGTCACCTCCTGGGAAGAGAGCAGCTAGCAAGGGGAGTAGCAGAAACAGCATGGCCCTTGCAGATGCAGATGCAGATGCAGTAGTTGTCCTTTGATTTCTGTTCTAAATAAACCTACCCCCACAGATGTCTCTTTTGACTTCCTTATTCAACCAAAAGACAAACCTCTTTCGCCTGAAACAAAGACAATCTGCTCCCTCCCCAAACCCTGAGCACCTACTCAGTTTCTCATTTCCCCAGCTATTCTGACTCCCTGCCCAGTCTTCCAACTTCTCTCACTGTCACGAATTTCCATCCTGGTCATCTTCCCCTAGTTCAACTGCTATGGAACAAGTCTTGTGTGGCTCTGAAAAGTCCCTTACCTCTAGGAACACTTTTATTGCTGGGTATGGAACCCAGGATCTTAAGTGTTTCTCTTATTATAACAATTGAATTATTCCCCATGTGTTCTCTTCACTGTCCCATCCCCCACTCCACCTCATTCATATCTCTGACATCACTGATCACTTTATTTCTTTTTGCAAAAGCCCCTTGGATTGTCCTCTGAAACAGTATCACCTACTGAGTTTGTGGATCATGTATCCAGGGTTGGCTCTGTGGGACATGCAGCCAAACTAGTAACACATTTAATTCTCTGTGATCACCACCTTGAATTTTATAGTAATTTATTTTAATATGGGTTTCAATGAAACTTGCATGGAGCTCATAGAAGCCTCCTCAGCTTATGAAGGGTTCTTCCTCCCACAGCCTCACTTACATGCTCAGCACTCCTCCACCTGCTCCTCAGTATCTCAGACCATGACAACTCTAGAGTCTTTCTATCTACCTCTATCCTGCCACCACTGCACTGACCATGTCTCACTGAAGGCCCCTTCTGTCATCAACCTCTACCATTATTTTATGCATTTCAGGCACAATTGGAGAAGGGGACATACACCTAACAGTGTGTGGGCAGAACTTAGGTGCAGCTATCCTATTCAATGTCTGTACCAAATTGTTTTGTAGCCGGTCAGGGTGAGCCACTTGCCCACTCTTGTTCCAACTATCACATGCATCTCCATGCAATTTGGTTCCAATTTCTCAGTGGTTACCCATGTACAAAGTATTGGGGTGACCATTGGGAAAAGGAAGATTAACTTCACCCTTCAGTCCAGCACAGGCAATTAGAATAGCTGGGGCAGCAGGAACCAGGCAGCCAATGGATAGCTTGTCTAACGTCATGGAGTGGAGCCCCCAGGTGGTAAGAATTCCTGCAATCATCCTGAGAGTATCTCTGTGCCCAAGGGATGCAACACTGGGAAACTAAATAAAAACACAGAGACATAACCTTTCATAGAAATAAAGAAGTTTTGTATGTTAGTACTTTTAAGAGCACTCCCACCCCTACCTTTTGAGCACAAACCTGCTATGATCTGAATCTTTATGTCTTCCCCAAATTCATATATTGGAATCCTAACCACCCATGTTATGGTATTAGGAGGTTGGCCTTTGAGAGGTGATTAGGTCATGCAGTTTCAACCTCAGAAATGAGATTAATACTTTATAATAAGGATGCCCAGAGAGACCAAATTACCCTTCCACCATGGAAAAAATATTCTGAAGGAGCCTTTGATGAACCAAAATGCAGGACCCTTTACAAACAAAATCTACCTTGATTGTGAACTGTCCAGACTCCAGAAAAATAATTTTCTAGTGGTTATAAACCACCCAGCATGCTGTGATAGCAGCCAGAATGAATAGGACAAGTCTCCATATTTTCATTTTCCCCTGGATCATACAAAATATATGACTGCTGCACTTGAGTGTAAAGTGGGGAAAGCATGGAGAAGACAGGTGGTTTAGAGTAGAAAAGAGAGGGAAAAAAATTAACTAAATAAGGAATGCGATTCTGGGACCAAAATGTAGTGAACTGATAAGAGAAACAAAGGATATAACAGAAGCAGGAGAGGGAGGAAGAGGTTAGTGAGCATTTTGCTTCTGTGACCAAAGGACCTGAAAAAAAAACAATTTTAAGTAGAAAAAGTTTATTTTGGGTCTCTGTTTCTGAGCTCTTAGTCCATAGATGGTCAACTTCACTCCTCAGGGCCCAAGGTGAGGCAGGACATCATGGCAGAAGAGTGTGGCTGAGGAAAGCAGCTCTGCACATGGCCACCCAGAAGGAGAGAGAGAGAGAGTGAGAGAGAGAGAGAGAGAGAGAGAGAGAGAGAGAGAGAGAGAGAGAGAGAGAGAGAGAGCTATACTCATCAAGGACACAATATATACCCCAAAGGCACACCCCCAGGAACCCACCTCCCCAGCCAAAGCAGATACACTCAGTTAGTCCCTATCTGGGGATTTATGCACTGATTGGGTTAAGGCTGTCATGACCCAGTCATTTCACCTCCAAATTTCTTGTACTGTCTCACACATGAGCATTTGGGGGACAACTCATACCTAAACTAGTGGAGGGGTAGAAGAATTCAAAGTTACTTTCCCCTTTACTGTCCTCTGGTAGAGTGGCTCCTGGTGAGGATGCAGGTAGCAACTGGTGCTTGGGTCAGAGTCCCACTGAGGATCTGCAGCTCCCCAGTCCACTGCACCCCTGAGTGAGCTCTCAGCTGTGGAGGGTGAAAGACAAGGTCTGAAGAGGAGAGAGGAAAGGATGGAGACCATTGGGAGCTGCCTGGGGGATGCTGAGAGTGGGGGGATCTGAGAGAGAGCAACACTGTAGGAGAGAGTCAAGAGACAAAATAAGTGGGAAGTGATCAGGACCAAAATGAAAGAGAACATCTTTGGCAGAGGAGATGTTATAAAGATCACTGATAGTGGTATGCTCCATTGTCGCAGGAAAAGATGAGGAAAATCCAGGTGATTGGGACACATGCCAAATAGAACTCAGCCAAGTGGGATGATCCAGCTATCCCAGGGGCATCCAGACTTCTTCCCTTTGTCACAAGTCTTTCCCTCAGGATTCTTCTTCTTGAATCATCATTGCTTAGGGAACAAGCATGCTTATGTTCTTCTTAAAATGTCTCCTTGTTTCTCTCCTCCATGCCACCAAACCTCCTGATTTTCTCCTTCCCCACACAGCTTTCCTCAGACCCAGACATGAACTCCCCTCCCCACACAATCTCACTTTGCCATCTGTCTGCTCCCACCTCATCAACACAAACCTCAGCTTCCCTCCTGAAAAACCCCCTGTCTGACATAACCCTTTGCAAGGTCATTGCTTAGCATCTGGGCAGCCATCTTAAGTGACAGCCGCCATTTTTCCATCCAAGGGCCTTTCCAGGAAAAGCTCACCACTCCCTCACACCAACCCCACCCTTAACTACCCACATTAGAACCCACCTGGCTCTAATCCTTGAGCCTCCCCCATAAAAGTCTTGAGCCCCAAGCCTGTATTGCCTCACTCTTTTATGGAGAGATGGTCTTTATTTGTCAAATCTGACAAATAAACTCTCCTGTGTATCTCTGCCTGGTCTCCATCTTTTATTTCTTGCTCCCCTGTCTCCTGGTTCCTCACTTTCCTTTCATTGTTGCCAAATCCAGGATCAGGTTCCTCAGTGTTCTCGCTCCCCTCTTTGAGGTTCACAGAGCATCCCCAGGCCCTGATCCCAACACCATTGTGAAACCAGGCCCTCCATTCTGCCCAATACCCTCTCTGCACCCACCACCAGACATTTCAGGTAAGACCCCTGTCTCTGATTGACTTAAATGACCTATAGGTCCCATAAAGTGACCATTGATTGTCTGGCACTCCCAGAGTTACCGTGTGGTTGGGGGGATCCCCAGCCATGTTTTCAAAGCTATAGCTGATCCCTACTGTCAACCAGGTCTACAGGTGTTCTTTCATTTGGGTCCTGGGTTTTGAGAAAAAACCCACCAAGGGTGACTGGGAGTTGTTCCTGGTGAGACCTCTCAGCCTTGGGTTACATCTCACCAAGCACAGGTCCTCATCCATTCCTTTCCATAGTCTCTCAGGCTGCCTCCTGGCTATCCTAGGGACTCTCTTTCTCACCCCAGAATTAAGCTCCCCAAAACTTATTCATTTGTGCAATCAGATCTGGCCTCAATATCCTTTGGATAAGGACTCTAAATGGCAACTTAACGGCACTCAGATCCCGATGTTATCCAGGATCTTTTCAACTATTGTGAGTATTTGGGAAAATGGAAAGAGATCATACATTCAGGCTTTCTCCTCTCTCTAAGCCCTCTCTCTGCAACTCTTGCTCTCCCACACAAGTCTGCTTAGCTCTAACCTCCCCTCTCTGTCTAATGAAGCCTCTTCAGCAACTGTCCCCTCAGCCTCTCCACCCTTCTCTCCTCCTGCTGCATCACATGCTCATGGGCTGCCACAGCCCAACCTGCATCTCTGAGTCCTCTATGCAAGGTGGCTGGAGGAGTTGGTGTAATCCAGGTTCACGGGCCTTTCTCTTTGTCAGATCTTTCACAGATAGAAAACCTGCTTGGGTCCTATCTTGTCTAACACCCTCCTGAGCGAGAAGTACAGGCGGGTTTGGGAGCAAGCTAGAAATTATGCTGATGAAGTAAAACCCTTCAGCACTTTGAGATCACCTGACCAAGACTTTATTACAGTACATTAATCTTGACCCTGAGACTCCAGATGGGAGACCTACTTTTTTTCCAAGAGTTTCCCCAATATTAAGACCAAACTAGGGCACCTTGAGAGGGGTCCCATAACTCCCCAAGCTGAAGTTCTGAAAGTAACTTTTAAGGTGTAACAGAGAGATGAGAAGGCCCAGAAGCAGAAATATCACATGCTTGCTCAAGCCATTGTACAGCCTCAGCATCTGTCCCTGGTTCCACTGGGCCATAAAAGGTTCCCTCAGGACCACCCTAACCCTGTTAGAGGTGTGGTCAGATTGGTCACTAGTCTCTTTCATGTCACAAGCCTCTAGGGCCCTTGTCCTAAATGCCATCAGAAGGAACACTGGGTTGCTGACTGTCCCTGAGCTCACAGCAGGCCCCAGACATCCAGCCTTTCTGGTTCCCCTTTCAAACTCATGGGACTGGCTACAGAGGACAGATGAGGCCCAGGTCTCCACCACCGGACCACTACCATTACTTTGTGGGAACTTAGCCTCTTTCAGGTAGGCCTGTCTCCTTCCACCTAGACACAGGGGCTACATATTCAGTACTCCAGGAGTTCTGGGGGCCTACCACTCATCCTATGAAACCTTACCAGTCATGAAAACATCTAGCCTTGTTTGTGCCTTTGGTTCTCTAGCTTTTACTCACTCCATTTTGGTCATTCCATGGTGCCCTGTCCCTATTATGGGAAGGGACATCCTCACAAAGTTTGGAACCACACTTTCCTTCTCCCCTCATATATGCTTCCATCTAGACTCACCTGCTGCTCCCTTGATCCTCAACCTTACCTTGGAACAAACCCTGTGTTCCATCTGCCAGTGCCTTCCCATTACCCCTGCCAAGGTGGACCCTACTGTCTGGGATGTCTCAAGTCCTTATATTGCCTGGCACCATGAGGCCATTCACATCCATCTCAAAAACCCCTTCCATTTCCTGGCCAAATCACAATACCCACTCTCCTGACAAACACTCCTACCCTGACAGCCTATCATTGAAGCCCTCTAGCAAAAGGGATTCCTTAGACCTACTCATTCCCCTTGCTTTCCCTTCCTCTGCATAGAGCAGCCCCTTAGACTTCTGCTTAGCCCAGGTATGTGTTGATTAGTCCTGGCCACCTTTCTTTCATTGGTATCCAGGCCCAGGCCCTCCCATTGGTCTTGCCTCTGGGGATTTGAGCTGCTTTGGGACCCTGGCCTGAAGGCCCAGGATAATCATCACATACCTTCTTCCATTCACCCTGCGATTTTATTGGGACTTGTTCTGGTTTCTTCTCCCTATGCCTTCTTCCAGGCCTGGTGACCAAGTGACTCTTCTTGCCCTTCCATACATCCAAGTGCCTCTACAGGTGCTGCCCCTGACATCTGACCATGGGTGGCTTCTCATCTATCCCTTCCCTTTGGCAAGTTCACTCTCTGGTCTTGGTTCTCAGCTCCTCAGCCGAGCTCATGCAAGCCCTGGCCAGGCAACCAAGACGCTCTACTGGGCAAAGCCTGGGACTATGGAAATAGCAAGTGATGACCCCCTTCTCTCAGTCCCCACAAGGCTTCAGCCCTGGGGACAGTGAATTCTGTGGGGATGACCACTTTTCACTCCTGTCCCCTCTATAGTTTCTGCCCCCTACTCTGGTTTGGCCTAGAGATGGGAACAACTGACTGTAGCCACTCCAACATGCCAACTCACCATGGGGAACTCCCAATCCAAAAATCCCACCTTCAATCTCCACCTACCTGTCTTCTCTTTATTCAGCCTCCCCACCCCCTTCCAGTCTAATTCTTCCCAGTTCTCAAGGTCTGTAACTAAGGCTCTCAACTTCTCCAGGCATTTTCATATCCCTTACCATCCCCAGTCCTCTGGCAAGGAGGACATTTAAATTGGACTAAACTCCTTCCCTTGGCTCTTCTTAGATTACAGGCCCTCCAAAGAAGCCACTCAACACCTCCCCTTTTCAGCTTCTATATGGATGGCCTACCTTCCTGCTCAGCTCACCGCCCTCTGATTCTCCACTACCTCTATTTTCTCATCTTTTCTGTCCCATTCTTGCATACATTAAGAACATTCTTTGTGAAAACAGTGATGCTGTTCTGGCAAAGCCTAGTTCTGCCTCTTCCCCTTCTCCCACTGTGTCTCCTGGTGCCCTGGTACCTTTTTACCCTTCAGCAGGCCCTCCCTCCTCCTCTCAACTCTTCACAAAATGGACTGGACTCTATCAGGTCATTCTTACCACTCCCTTGGCGTCCCACCTTGAGAGCATCTCATATTGGGTTCATAATTTCCATTTAAAATGGGTTTCTCTGCCCTTTACACAATGACACCCGCAGGTCCTCCCAAGCTGCATTTCTCCAAGGCCAGAACCCCCAATCTTCCTTCAGTCTCTGAGAGCCACGAGGACACTGCAGAGCCATGAGTGCCCTCCTTCCCTTTTTTTGTGTTTGCCCTCCTCCCTCATTCTAACCATACAATCCCAGCTTCATTCATTAGCTTCTGCAGAATCAAAGGGGCCTTGATCTTCTTATTGCTGAAAAAGGAAGACTTTGTCTGGAGGGCTATTTTTATGTCAATCAATCTGGTATAATAAAGGACAAGATAAAACAACCCCAACAGGATCTTGAACACCTGAAACAACATCTCTCCTCTGCTGAAGAATGGCAACTAAGTAACCCTCTTCTACAGTGGGCACTTTATGTCCTGACCTCTCTCCTTGCCATAGACCTTCTGTTAATGCTTTTCCCCCTGCATCATTAGGGTTATTCAAGACCACATTCAAAGGATTTCTAACCAAACCATGAACCAGCTTCTGTTATAGGACTTTCAACCCCTCACCAAAATTGGGCCATCCAGAGTCATCATCAATGGGCACCTCCTGACTATCACTAATGCCTCAACCCATAACAAGGGTCCAGACTCTGTTTCTTCTCAGCAAGAGGAAGCTACAGAAGATTGATGTAGGCTCACCTTTCACTGCCCACATTCTTTTCTGCCCAAGGCTGTTTCACCACTTTCTCATACCAACCCCCCCCTTAAACCAACTGCATTAGGACCCACCAGGCTCTGATTCCTGAGCCTGTCACTAAAGAGTCCCCAAATTCAGGCCTGTATTGCCACTCTTTGTCTATGGAGAGGTGGCCTTTATTGGTCAGCTCTGACAAGTAAACTCTCATGTGTTTCTCTGCCTGGTCTCCCTCTTTCATTTCTTCCTAGCCTTTCTCCCAGTTCTTCCCTTTCCTGTCACCCTTCCTGCCTGTACTGGGCTTCTCCTTTCCCCTCCCACACTTCCTCAACTTTCTCCCTTGCCCTTCCCTACATAGAGACTGTTTTTTCTTTCTTTCACAGAAAATTTCTTGCAGTAAAAGGATATTCAGACTGAGCTTCATGGTGATCTCCTAAATGAGACACCTGCATTGAGTTACCCTGGCCTCAGTGTCCCTGTATTTAAAATGACTAGAGAGAACTAAATATTAGCTATTAACCCTTGTGACTCTGATGTTCTGTGTGACTTGCTGTTTTTCCATCCCTTCCCATCCAAGTGTCCTCTTTCACCTCTATTTCTCAGGGATTCAGAGCTCTTAGCCCATAGATGGCCAACTCCAGATCTCAGGGCCCAAGGTGAGGCAGAACATTGTGGCAGAGGAAAGCAGGTCTGGACATGGCTACCAAGAAGAAGAGAGAGAGCTGGACTCATCAAGGACAAAATATATACCCCAAAGGAACAGCCCCAGGATCCCACCTCCCCAGCCACATGTTATCAGCCTGCACTCATCTCTCAGTTAATCCCTATCAGGGGAATTTATTTCCTGATTGGGCTAAGGCTCTCAATCATTTCACCTCAAACCCTTCTTTCATTGTCTCACTCATGAGCAATTGGAGGGCTCCTAATATGTAAATCATAACAGTAGAAGAATGAAGGGAGTAAATTATAAAAAGAAATAAAGAAAAACCCCAAGTTCCTTTCCCTCAATCTTCCTCTGGTAGGCTGGCTCTGGTCAGGAATACAGGTAGCAACTGGTGCTTGGGTCAGAGTCCCACTGAGGATCTGCAGCTCCCCAGTCCACTGAACCCCTGAGTGAACTCTTAGCTGTGGAGGGTGAAAGACAAGGTCTGAGGAGGAGAGAGGAAAGGATGGAGACCATTGGGAACTGCGTGGGGGGGCTGAGAGCTGGGGGAGCTTAGAGAGAGCAACACTGTAGAAAAAGTCAGAAGACAAAATAGGTGGGAAGTGACCAGAATCAGAAAATTGTGTGCTCCAAGGTCACAGGAAAACATGGGGAAAAGCCAGCATGAGTAACATATATGCTGATTAGAATTCCATCCAAGGCATCCCAGCCACCCTAAATTCATCCAGGATGCATTTCTTTTGAATTTCTGTTCGTGAATCATTGCTGCTTAGGCTACAAGCATGCTTGTGTTCTTCCTAACATGCTAGATATTGCTCCCCTGCACACCACCACGACTCCTGAATTTCTCCTTCCACACCCAGCTTTCCCCAGAACTCAGATGTGAGCTGCCCACTCCACATGATCTCATTCAGCCCTCTAACTTCCCACCTCACCAACACCAACTGCAATTTCCCTCCCAGAGAAACCCACATGCCAGTCATGACTTCCTGCCTGCACTGGCTCCTTCTTCCCCTCCCACACTTCCTCTGGTTTGTCTCCCCTTGCTGGCTCCCTGCATGTGGCCTGTGTGGTTTTGGAACTACACAGTGAATTTCTTGTAGTGAAAGGAGCTTCAGGCTGACAGTCAGGGTGACCTCCCCCCGATGGGACACCTGCTTTGAATTGCAAAGACCTTGTGGTTACTCTGGCCTCAGTATCCTTAGATGTAAGAGGATGAAAGAGAATGATGGAGTATCAGCGGGTATCCCTTGTGGCTCTGATGTTCTTTGTGACATGCTGTGCTCCCCTCTCCTCCCACCCATGTGTCCTCTTCCCCACTCTGCTCCTCCCTCCTCCCTTCCCACTCCCCCAGGTTTGCAGTGTCCTTCTTCACTTAGCTTTTCCCTCAGCTCCCAGGGCCTCATCTCTGCTCTCTCACTCCCTCCTCTCAGTTCAGTCTAACCTCCATCCTTCCTCCTTGACTCACTTTCCAAACCTAGAATGTTAACTCATCACATGGCTCCTGGAATCCTCTGTGTAAATAGAGAAGACACAGGATGATATTCTTCGTCAGATGGCCCACTACATAACTTACAAGACATGCCAGTAGAAAACACCTGGAAATGTGAGATGATATTTTAATCTCTTTTAATTGTAGAGCTGCATTTAGGGTGAAATAAGGGAGTCCTCTTGGGAAGAAAGCAAAGACGTAATGTATATCAGGAGGGGCAAATAGGATTTGATACCAGTGTATGAAAGATATTGTCATATCTGGGTTTCCTAGGGGTTGGGCTGTTTTAGTCTCTTGAATCTGAAGTTGAGTTCTTAGATCACAGTTGGAAAGGAGGTTTCTTGCATACCCTTCTGTGACAGAATGAAATAGAAAAACATCACCCAATTACATAGGAAAGGAAATTTGTCTATCAACTTATTCAATGTGGATCTGCTTTGGTTTTTCTTCTGTTTTTCTCATTCTGAGAATTACAAATAACTTTTCTGAGTATTGGGTTTTGAAATAACTACTTACATAATATTGGGACAAATATGTAGTAAAATAAAAATAAATTTAAATTTATAATATTTCTATGATACCTGGTGAAATTTAAAGCAAAGCTCATCAAGAGAACTCCCTCAAACAAACTGTGAAGAATACCCATACAGAAAGCCTTTCTTAGCATTAGGCCATAGTGCAAATCTAGAGGGAAAAAAGCTAAAATATAATCTAACATGAATGGAAGTTGTCAGACAAAACAAATATTTTATTTCCGCCTAAAAATCTCACAGAAAGAGAATTACATTTGAAATGCTTAAAGTTATGAAAAGAAATCATAAAAAATAAAAAGACATCTTTTAAAAAGTAAAATACCACGTTCATTTGTAAAGCAAATTTAACCTTGAAAATAACTCTTATTGCTATGATTATATAAAAAAATTCAAAAAAGTGAATTAAACAAGAAAAAGTGAAATAAATTTGAAATATTTCTGAAGCAGATGATCTGAAAAGTTTCTTCTAATGTAATACAAGATAAAAACCTATTGAAAATGAAAAGGTATCAAAAGATATGAAGCTTAGCTAGGTGAGGTAGTCCTGCCATTAATCCCAGCAACTCTGGACACTGAGGTAGCAGGTTTGCACATTTGAGGAGCATGGGCAACTGAGTGAGATCTTGTCTCAAAAGAAATAAAATGAAAATGTAGCTAAGTGGTAGACTGCTTCTGGGTTAAATTCCATACCAAAAAAAAAATAAATTGAAATAAAAAGATTATTGGGAATCCCATTATAAGTACAATAAGGATTTCATAAAAGAGAAAATACATAATCGTTAGAGGATTTATTTAAAGAAATTTGACAAAAAATTTCCAGAATTAATGATACATGTCAATCTCAGGATTAAAAAAAGGCATTCATTATAGAGGTCATTCACCACTTTTGCTAGATTGAGTCCCAAGTTTTTTTGTTTGTTTGTTTTTTAGAAATTAGAAAATCTACTCCATTCATAATAGCCCCTGCTAAAAATAAAATACTTGGGAATCAGTCTAGAAAAAAGAGGTGAAGGAACTCTACAATGAAGACTATAGAACACTAAAGAAAGAAATTTAAGAAGACCTTAGAAGATGAAAAGATCTCCCATGCTCCTGGATAGGTGAAATTAATACTGTCAAAATGTCCATACTACCAAAAGTGCTATAAAGGTTTAATGTGATTCCTATTAAAATCCCAGTGACATTCTTCATAGAAGTGGAAAAAATAATCATAAAATTTATTTGAAAAAATAAGAGACAAGAATAGACAAAACAATTCTTAGGAGGAAAATTGAAATGGAAGGCATCACAATACCAGACCTTAAACTTATATTACAGAGCTATAGTAACAAAAAATGGCATGGCATGGGCACCAAAACAGACCTGTAGAACAATGAAGCAGAATCAAAGACACAGACACAAACCCACATAAATACAGTTATCTCATACTAGACAAGGGTGCCAAAAACATTTTCTGGAGAAAAGATTGCCTATTCAACAAATGGTGCTAGCAAAAGTGAAAATCCATATGTAGCAAAATGAAATTAACCTCTATCTCTCACCCTGCACAAAAATTAACCCAAAGTGGATCAAGGACCTAGGAATTCAACCAGAGACCCTTCCTCTAATAGAACAAAAAGTAGGCCCAAATCTTCACCATATTGGCTTAGGAACCAATTTCCTCAACAAGACTCCTAAAGCTCAAGAAGTAAAATCCAGAATTAATAAATGAGAAGGAGTCAAACTAAAAGGCTTCTTCTCAGCAAAGGGAATGATTAATAATGGGAAGAGAGAGCCTTCAGAATGGGAAAAAGTCTTTACCACCTGTACATCAGCTAGAGCATTAATCTCCAGGATATATAAAAAACACAAAAAACTTAACAAAATCAACAACAAAATAACCCAATCAATAAATGGGCTAAAGAACTGAACAGACACTTCAGAGAATAAAAATTACAATATATCAACAAACACATAAAAAAATGTTAAACACCTTTAGCAATTAGAGGAATGAAAATCGAAACTACTCTAAGATTTTATCTCACTTCAGTAAGAATGACAATTATCCAGAATACAAGCAACAATAAGTGTTGGCAAAGATGTGGGGAAAATGATACAATCATATACTTTTGGTGGAACTACAAATTGTTGCAGTCAATATGGAAAGTAGTATGAGAATCCTCAGAAAACTGGGAGTGGAACCATCATCTTACCCAGCTATCATACTCCTCAGTTTATATGAAAAGAACTTAAAATCAGCATACTATAATGATACAGCCACATCAATGTTTACAGCAGCTCAATTGACAATAACCAAGCTATGGAACCAAATTAGGTACCCATCAAAAGATGAATTGATAAAGAAACTGTGGTATATAAACACATCGGAATATTCTTCATCCTTAAAGAAGAATTAAATTAAGCCATTTATCAGTAAATGGATGGAGCTGAGACTCCAATGCTAAGTGAAATATGCCAGTCCTAAAGAACCAAAGGCTAAATGTTTTCACTGGCATATGGATGCTAATACACAATAAGCGAGGGTGGCTAGGGAAGATTAGAAGTACTTTTGATTATAAGGAGGAGGTATGGGGTAGGAAAAATAATAGAATAAATTAGATATTATGATCATATGTGCATACATGATTACATGACCTATGAAACTCTACATCACGTACAAGCAGAAGATTGCAAAGTTATACTCCTTTATGTATAATGTGTCAAAGTGCATTCCATTGTCATGTTTAACTAATTAGATATTTTTTAAAAATAAAGTGAAAGAAAATGTGCTACATATAAATATTTATGATTGATTTTTTATGGTAAGTTCCATTCTATTTTATATGACTCATTCTAAATATAAAGGCTTTCAAAATAAACCAAATAAGTGAACATATCAAGTTATGAAAACCATGTGATTAAAACCTTTCAACATAGACTGTGGTATTATTCATCAAATCAGCTATGAACTTACAAACACATATGGGTAGCAGTATCCTACCATGAGCGGCTCTCAACTTTTAATACATTTTTCAATCTACTTAAATTATAATATTTTTGGAATCTCTAGTGAATCACCATTTATTTTATGTCAAGTGAGAAAATAGTTGTCTCTTTAACAAAAAAGCAAAACATAACAATAAAATCCACTTAAACAAACCACAATGGAAATAAATGATCTACAAATATATGCAACATTATGGATGAACTTTGCAAATTTAATAATTGACAAAAGCAAATCCCAGAAAATAATAGACTATATAGTCCATTTATGAGAAAAGTGGGCAAAAATTATGCTATTAAACATCAGAATAGTGTTTAACATTCAGAACAGGAACAAGTTGAAGTTTTGGGGTGATCATAATGTTCTGTTTCTTTATCTGTGAATGATCAATTTATGAAAATTCAGTGTGGTGTACATGACTAATCTTGCATCATTTTTATACCTCATTAAAACATTCAAAATTCTGACAAAAATAAAAATAAATTTAAAAAAAAAGAAAAAAGTAAAAGCTTCAAGGTAAAGTCAATGAGTCTGATAAATAATTGTAATTTCCAAAGTGAAGAAAGAAAGTCAAGAGACGTGGAAATTAAGAATATAAGACAAATGTAAAACAAAGCTATTGTTTGTACATTTATTTCTTAATAACATTCAATCTATATCTACTGAATACCAATGATTAAATTCAACACAAGGTTAAAAGAACAGAAAGATAAAAGGCAAAACTCTAGAGAAAAGCACACATTAACCAATCATAAGTATAGCATATCAGAAAAAGTGCAGAGGAAAGAATGAGAGCTTCACTGAATATGTTTTATTTACATGATGACTGTTTACATGCCTTGCCCACTGTGAGCACCAGAAGTTGGGCTGAAGTAATCAGGTATAGCCAAGGTAGTGAGAACACATACACACTCATGAGAATATCTCAACTGGTTTTTAATTCAGAAATTTATGAGAATGTTAGAGAAGATTGAAGTTGAACCTACACACTAAACACCACATATGATGTCTTCGGAGTTCACGTATTAACTTCTTACTCCTCGGTAGAAAGCTGATGAATATAGACAAGTATCCTGTGTTAGCAAGTTTTCCATCACTATAGTGAAATACCTCAGATAATTAATTGTCCAAGAGAAAAAGGTTTCTTTGGCTCAGAGTCTTAGAGGTTCTAGCCCATATCTGGTAGCCCCATCACTCTGGGTCTAAGGCAAGGCTGCACATCATGCAGGGAGAAAATGGCAGAATAAACTCCTTACATCACAATCCAGGGACCAAAGAAGAGGAAGACAAAAAAGAGAAAGAAGCAGAGATTCTACAATACTCTTCAAAGGCAAGCTTTCAAAGACCTAAGGACTTTACCTCCCAGAATTTCCACCACCTCCCATTAAACCCACCCTGGTAACCAAACATTTAACACTTGAGCCTTTGAGGACTCACCCCTTGAAGATCCACCACCTCTCAATATCTTTACATTGGGGACCAAGATTCCAGCACATGAGCCTTTGGGGACAAACCACACCAAACCTCAGCACTGCAATGTTCTGTTTCTTGACTTGGTTTCAAGAAACCCATCAACTTTGCTGCATTGAAGTTGAATGTAAAATTGTCTTTTTAAATTTTATATATTTGCTTTATGCCTTATCTGTTTTTATGTTTCACAATAAAATATTTTTAACCACCACCACTAGAAAAAAAGGAAATTTTCAGTTTGGGTCTGTATTGCACTACCATTCTCTAACCACATATTTCTGGTTTTATCTCAAATAGGTCTCTCCAGGTCATGCTTTCTCTCATATTCCTGGACTTTTTGGGTGACATACAGAGGGTCTTTATCAATTCCTGTGCACTTGTCTAAGCTGTTATATTTATTGATATTGCTGGGATTTTGCTCTACTCCAAATGTACTCTAGAAAATCAATGACCCTTGGTCTCTTCAATCCCTAGAATTTTTCATGCATGGTGTACAAATAAAAACTGTATTCCCAGCAATAAACAACATGAATGGCAGGAATACTCCTTTGTATTCTACTACCAATAGCCTCTAAGAAAAATTTTAATGATGTCACAAGCAAAACCACACAGTTTTCTTTAAAAATTAAAAACAAAACAAAACAAACAAAGAAAGCCCTCAATATTACAGACATCATTCTCCCCAAATTCAGTTACATATATGTATGATTTAAATAAAATTCAACAGGTAAGTATTTCCATGAAAGTTGACAAATGAATTCTACAAATATTTAAAAGCAAGGAGGGAATCAAGAATATCCAAGATATACTGGAAAAAATACAAAGTAGGAAAGGTATTATAATGCTTATCAAGATTTATTATAAATCTAAATAAGTGAGACAGAGTTTCATCAATAAATGTATAAATATACAAAATAAGCAAAGAGAATAAGGAGTCCAGACCATGGAGATAGAGAGATAGATAGAGATATGATATACCACATTGGGGGCCTGGGGGTTCTGTGGAAATCTGTGCAGCTGTATGCTGGGACAGTAGGAACACTGCAGATCTCCACTTGACTCTTTCACCAAAAGGAAAAGTCAGTCTTGGCTTTGAACCAATCCCGGTGGGACAGAAAACACACACACACACACACACACAATACAAGAAAGTTGTTACTGCATATCAATGCTATAGTTTACTGTTTTGTTGTCATATAAAAAATTGATGTCAGTAATATGGCAAAATAGAGAAGCTTATCACTATTCCCCCTGAAACACACACACAAAGAATATACAACTACATTCAGAATGGGGTGACTAAGGAACTAAGCCAGAGATTAGTAGAAAAGTAACACGATCCATGTAATACACAAAAACCAAAGGTAGCAACGTGAGTCACCCTGTCTCTCCCACACTCTGTCCCACCTGGATTGACCAAGATAGACTTCTTATGGGGAAAAAGTAAGCTGGAGATTCCCAATGGTCCCATTGCCACCACAGATGACTGTGCAGGAAATTTCCACAGACGTCATTGACCACAAACAAAATGTGTAGAGTTGCCCAAAGTACACATGATTGTATTGTCACAGAGTGGGAGTCCCCATTGTACCTTCTCCAGTCACTATGATCTAGGCTGGTGCCATCTTAAATTTGGACCCACTGCTAGAGTTTGTCCTTCCCTATGGCCTAGTAGTCACAGTGTATTGGTGTACTTTCAAATTTGCCATCATTTCCCCATGATAACCAGGGTGGATATACAACACAATCCCAGCTACTTGGAGACCAAGCCAAGAAGAAAGTCCAAGACTTAGCCTTCCAAGCCCAGATGGCACCCTACAACCCAGGGAACAAGTAGCCTTGAAATTAAAGAAAACACATAAACAGGAAAGACTTCCCATGCTCATGAACTGGAAAAATTTAGGTTGTTAAAATGTCCTTATTGTTCAAAGTAATCTACAGATCCTGTAGTCCCCAGTAAAATACCAATGGGCATTCTTCACAGAGATACAAAAAGGAGTCCTACAGTTTATATGGAAGCAAAAAATACCCCAAAGAGCCAAAGCAATCTTGAGCATAAAGACAAAAGCTGTAAGCATCACATACCTGATTTCAGGACACACAATAAGGCTTTAGTAACAAAAACAGATTGGTATTGGCATAAAAACAGACACCCAGACCAACAGAACAGAGTGGAGTTCCCAGAAATAAACCCACATACCTCCACCCACCTGATTCTCAAAAAGGCCCCTAAAACACATATTGAAGAAATGCTTGTCTCTTCAATTAACAGTGCTGGGAAAAGTGGATATCCACATGTAGAACACAGAAACTGGACCCCTATCTCTGAACCTGTAAAAACTCAACTCAAAATGGATAAAGGACCTGAAATTTCAAACTAACAGAAAAAAACAAGAGAAATATCCCAGGAAATCGACAGAGACAATGATATTCTGATTAAAACTCCTCAAATTATAGAAAACAACAGCAAAAATTGACAAATAAAATAACATCACATTGAAAAGCTTTTGTACAGCAAAGGAAGCAATCAACAAAGTGAAGAGACAATGTACAGAATAGGAGAAAATGCTTGTCACCTATGTATCTCATGGAGGGTTAATATTAAGAGCTATAGTAAAAAAAAATGTCATGGTATTGGCAACAAAATAGATTTGTAGACCAATGGTACAGAATAGAAGACATAGAGACAAACCTACATAAACATGGTTAGGTCATACTAGACAAAGGTGCCAAAAACATTCACTGGTGTTATAGTCTGTAAACAAGTCAAAATAACACCTGGCATTTAGCCAGGGGAATGATAGAGTTCGTAAACAAGTCTGGATGATGTCTGGCATCTAAAGCCTGTTGTACTGCTGCTAAGACTTGCCCTTGTTCATTAATGTCTCTACATAATTTAATATATGTGTTTAAATCTTCATGTTTCCATGGTCTAATGACCTCTCTGCAGCAAAGATTTGCTTGGTCATAAGCCAGTTGTTTTATAAATGGCATTGCCTGTTCTGTATCCCCCAAAATTCTGGAAGCTGCTTGAATAAGCCTATCTACAAATTCAGCGTAAGGTTCATTAGTTCCTTGTATTACCTTAGATAATTGACCTTGTAAATCTCCATGCCCCTGTAAAGTTTTCCACGCCCTAACTGCATCTACAGCAATTTGTGCGTATAAGCCAGGATCATATTCAATTTGTTGCCATTGACCCTCATAAGGTCCTTTTCCTAACAACATATCTAGATTTCTTTGAGGGTAACTGGCTGCTGCATTTCACCTAGCTGTCTCCCTGCAAAATTCCTCATTGGCAACCTTCCATAACAAATATTGTCCTCCATTTAGCACAGATTTACACATACTAGCCCAATCTGCTGGCGTCATGTCCAAGTTGATAATGGATTCGACCATGCTTACAGTGAACGGTGCTTGAGGACCATAGGTTATTACAGCCTCCTTTAACTGCTTCACTGTTTTGAAATCTAAAGCACAGTGAATTCGCTGCCCTCCTGCTTGCTCAAGTACAGGGCATGCTAATCTTTGAGGTCCTGTCTCAGGATCCCATCTATCAACTACGGGGTTTGAGGGCCACTCAGCTATCTCCATAGGGGGAGCTGTTGGTTGAATTACGCCCTCTGGTGATAGAACAGTGTTAGTAGCAGCCTCCTGTTGTAGCTTTTTCCCTAATAGCTGTTTCTCCTCTAAGCTTTCTTCCTTTAAATTTTCTTCCTCTGTCTGACTAGCTTGAGAGACCTTCTCTTTTGCTTGATCTAAAATGTCTTTCTCCATGGTCTGAACCTCTAACAATTTACTTAACACTCTTTCAGTTTGTTTTTTACTAATTTCTAATCTGTTATAAAGATAACGCAACTCAATAAGATAACACAAAACAAAACCGAAACAGAATGAAACAAAAACGGAACAAAAAATCGTAACAATTTTCCTATTTTTTTTTTTTTTTTTAGGTTCCAATAGCATTGGAGAAATTTAATAATAGGTGGTAAGGATTAGATCAAAACATAGTCATATTTCAGCATCTGCCCTGTCCACTCATTCCCTAACCCTGGGCAACTGCTGATGTGTTTTCTGTCACTGTAGATTAATTTGCATTTCCTAGAGTTTTATGTAAGTGGAACTTACATAAAGTGTTTGAGGGTTCCTCTTGCTCTACATCCTCTCCAGTACTTGGTGTGGTCAAAATCTTTAACTTCAGCCATTCTAATGGGTATGTAGTGGCATTGCATGGTGGTTTTGATTTGAATTTTACTAGTGACTAATGATGTCTTCGAGTGTCTTTCATGCGCTTCTTTGCCATCTGAGTATCTTCTTTGGTGAAGTTATCTATTCCACTCTTATGCAAGTTTTAGAAACAGGATTGTTTGATTTCTTATTACTGAGTTTTGAGAATTCCTTCTATATTCTAGACAAGACCTTTATCAGATATGTGATTTACAGTATTTTCTTCCAGTTTATGGTTTGTCTTTTTGTTGACATATGGTTTTCAAAGTGTGTAAGTTTGTAATTTGGATGAAGTCCAATCTGTCATTGTTTTCCTTAAAGAAATCTTTGCCCAACCTGAAGTCAAAAAAATTTCCCCTTGAAGTTCTCTTTCAGAAGTTGTATAGTTTTGTGCTTTATATTTAGGTCTATGATCCATTTTGAAGGAATTTTTTCATGTGACCTAAGGCATGAATCAAAGTTTATTCTCTTTTTGCGTCTGGCTATCCAGTTATTATTGCACTTGTGTTGAAAAAATATGTGTTGTTTGCATTTATTACCTTTACATTTTGGTTAAAATCAACTGACCCTGTGTAAGTGGGCTTATTTTTTTATTCCATTTGGTTCTATTAATCTATTTGTCATCTTGTGCTCTGTTTTTGCTCTTGATTGACAAGGATTTTTACATGAATAAGAAAATAGAAAAAAATTTAAAGATGTGGTCAGCACAACTATGCATAGTAGTGGTTATTTTTTTTTATTATTATTGGTTGTTCAAAACATTACAAAGCTCTTGACATATCATATTTCATACATTTGATTCAGGTGGGTTTTGAACTCCCAATTTTACCCAAAATACAGATTGCAGAATCACGTTGGTTACACATCTACATTTTTACATAATGCCCTATTAGTAACTGTTGTATTCTGCTACCTTTCCTATCCTCTACTATCTCCCCTCCCCTCCCCTCCCATCTTCTCTCTCTACCCCATCTACTGTAATTCATTTCTCTCCTTGTTTATTTTCCCATTCCCCTCACAACCTCTTATATGTAATTTTGTATAACAATGAGGATCTCCCTCCATTACCATGCAATTTCCCTTTTCTCTCCCTTTCCCTCCCACCTCATGTATCTGTTTAATGTTAATCTTTTCTTCCTGCTCTTCCTCCCTGCTTTGTTCTTAGTTGCTCTCATTATATCAAAGAAGACATTTGGTATTTGTTTTTTAGGGATTGGCTAGCTTCACTAAGCATAATCTGCTCTAGTGCCATCCATTTCCCTGCAAATTCCATGATTTTGTCATTTTTTAGTGCTGTGTAATACTCCATTGTGTATAAATGCCACATTTTTTTATCCGTTCATCTATTGAAGGGCATCTGGGTTGGTTCCACAGTCTTGCTATTGTGAATTGTGCTGCTATGAACATCGATGTAGCAGTATCCCTGTAGTACGCTCTTTTAAGGTCTTCAGGGAATAGTCCGAGAAGGGCAATAGCTGGGTCAAATGGTGGTTCCATTCCCAGCTTTACCAGGAATCTCCATACTGCTTTCCAAATTGGCCGCACCAGTTTGCAGTCCCACCAGCAATGTACAAGAGTACCCTTTTCCCCACATCCTCTCCAGCACTTGTTGTTGTTTGACTTCATAATGGCTGCCAATCTTACTGGAGTGAGATGGTATCTTAGGGTGGTTTTGATTTGCATTTCTCTGACTGCTAGTGATGGTGAGCATTTTTTCATGTACTTGTTGATTGATTGTATGTCCTCCTCTGAGAAGTGTCTGTTCAGGTCTTTGGCCCATTTGTTGATTGGGTTATTTGTTTTCTTATTGTTTAATTTTTTGATTTCTTTGTATACTCTGGATATTAGGGCTCTATCTGAAGTGTGAGGAGTAAAAATTTGTTCCCATGATGTAGGCTCCCTATTTACCTCTCTTATTGTTTCTCTTGCTGAGAAAAAACTTTTCAGTTTAAGTAGGTCCCATTTGTTGATTCTTGTTATTAACTTTTGTGCTATGGGTGTCCTATTAAGGAATTTGAAGCCCGACCCCACAATATGTAGATCGGAGCCAACTTTCTCTTCTATCAGACGTAGAGTCTCTGATTTGATATCTAGCTCCTTGATCCACTTTGAGTTAACTTTTGTGCATGGCGAGAGGAGGGGATTCAGTTTCATTTTTTTGCATATGGATTTCCAGTTTTCCCAACACCATTTGTTGAAGATGCTATCCTTCCTCCATTGCATGCTTTTAGCTCCTTTATCAAATATAAGATAGCTGTAGCTTTGTGGATTAGTCTCTGTGTCCTCTATTCTGTACCATTGGTCCACCCGCCTGTTTTGGTACCAGTACCATGCTGTTTTTGTTACTATTGCTCTGTAATATAGTTTTAAATCTGGTATCGCTATACCACCTGATTCACACTTCCTGCTTAGAATTGCTTTTGCTATTCTTGGTCTTTTATTTTTCCATATGAATTTCATGATTGCTTTATCTATTTCTATAAGAAATTCCATTGGGATTTTGATTGGCATTGCATTAAACCTATAGAGAACTTTTGGTAATATCGCCATTTTGATGATGTTAGTTCTGCCTATCCATGAACAGGGTATATTTTTCCATCTTCTAAGATCTTCTTCTACTTCTCTTTTTAGGGTTTTGTAGTTTTCATTGTATAAGTCTTTTTTGTTAGGTTGATTCCCAAGTATTTTATTTTTTTTGAGGATATTGTGAATGGAGTGTTTTTCCTCATTTCCGTTTCAGAAGTTTTGTCGCTGATATACAGAAATGCCTTTGATTTATGCGTGTTGATTTTATATCCTGCCACTTTGCTGAATTCATTTATTAGTTCTAGTAGTTTTTTTGTAGACCCTTTTGGGTCTTCTAGGTATAGAATCATGTCATCTGCAAATAGTGATAATTTAAGTTCTTCCTTTCCTATTTTTATGCCTTTAATTTCTTTCGTCTGTCTAATTGCTCCGGCTAGTGTTTCGAGAACTATATTGAATAGAAGTGGTGAGAGAGGGCATCCCTGTCTTGTTCCAGATTTTAGGGGGAATGCCTTCAATTTTTCTCCATTGAGAATGATGCTAGCCTGAGGCTTAGCATAGATAGCTTTTACTATGTCGAGGTAAGTTCCTGTTATTCCTAGTTTTTCTAATGTTTTGAACATAAAGGGATGCTGTACTTTGTCGAATGCTTTTTCTGCGTCTATTGAGATGATCATATGGTTCTTATCTTTAAGTCTATTGTTGTGGTGAATAACATTTATTGATTTCTGTATATTGAACCATCCTTGCATCCCAGGGATGAATCCTACTTGATCATGGTGCACAATTTTTTTGATGTGCCTTTGTATCCGATTCACCAGAATTTTATTGAGGATTTTTGCATCTAGGTTCATCAGAGATATTGGTCTGTAGTTTTCTTTCTTTGAGGTGTCTTTTTCTGGTTTCAGAATCAGGGTGATGTTGGCCTCATAGAATGAATTTGGCAGAGTTCCCTCTTTTTCTATTTCCTGAAATAGCTTGAAAAGTATTGGTATTAATTCTTCCTTAAAGGTTTTGTAAAACTCCTCTGTATACCCATCCGGTCCTGGGCTTTTCTTGTTTGGAAGTCTTTTGATTGCTTCTTCTATTTCATCTATTGATATTGGTCTGTTTAAGTTGTGAGTATCCTCCTGACTCAGTCTGGGCAAATCATATGACTTAAGGAATTTATCGATGTCTTCACTATCTTCTATTTTATTGGAATATAGGTTTTCAAAATAATTTCTAATTGTCTTCTGTATTTCTGTAGCGTCTGTTGTGATATTGCCTTTTTCATCCCGTATATTAGTAATTTGAGTTCTCTCTCTTCTTCTCTTCGTTAGCATGGCTAAGGGTCTGTCGATCTTATTTATTTTTTCAAAGAACCAACTTTTAGTTTTGTTAATTTTTTCAATAGTTTCTTTTGTTTCAATTTCGTTGATTTCCGCTCTGATTTTAATTATTTCTTGCCTTCTGCTACATTTGCTGTTGTTTTGCTCTTCCTTTTCTAGGGCTTTGAGATGAAGTGTGAGCTCATTTATTTGTTGGTTTTTCCTTTTTTTGAGGAATGACCTCCAGGCGATGAATTTCCCTCTTAAAACTGCTTTCATTGTGTCCCATAGATTCCGATATGTTGTGTCTGTATTTTCATTTATCTCTAAGAATTTTTTGATTTCCTCCTTTATGTCTTCTGTAACCCATTGATCATTCAGTAACATATTGTTCATTTTCCATGTGATGTAGGATTTTTCCTTCCTTCTTTTATCATTGATTTCCAGTTTCATTCCATTATGATCAGATAAAATGCATGGGATTATCTCCACCCCTGTATATTTACTGAGGGTTGCCCTATGGCATAATATATGGTCTATTTTTGAGAAGGATCCATCTATTTTCTTGATATGTGCATTTGTGGTCTATTTCTATCTCTTCCTCAGGGGCGAACAACTTCAAACCTTGAGCCAACCATTTTTCCCAATCTGCCTGAGAAAATTCTAGGGATAGGCAGCTTGAAACAAACACAAAACAAATCAAAACAAGAACACATTGTTTTTTAAAATGGTCACCCATTCTCTCTCTCGCCTTCCCTTAGGGGCAAGCAATTTCACTTACCCCGAAGCTTCAGACGTTCCCCGCACGGGCCGCCAATTGCTGCAGTCTGACTGGGCACAAATCACGAGCCACTGATGCAGGAATAAACTTTATTTTTGAACTGCAGGAAAACACTTCACACAGCTCCCGGGGAATCCTCCCGAACGCCATGCCTCTTGTCCAGGAAACCCCCAGCCGGAAATATCTCTCCCAGAAATCCCTCCTCCTGCACTTCCCCAACCAATGGGAACTCTCGGGGAATCCCCGGAAATCCCCACGAGAACTCCAAAATAGTGCGAGAACTCAAAAGTTGCGGCAGAGGCGGATAGTAATGCCTCGCCTGTCAATCAATACTGTTGGCAAAATGCCAGGGGCCATACAGACTCGGCCGTGGCTCTCAGCAAGTTACAAAACAAGATGGTACAGACTGGATGGGATGTCTGCAGTTATGTTCTGTCCAGACACTGTTGGGTTCATGGCCAATTCTCCTTTTGTGCCTGCCAACATGAGACAGTGGCAGAGGCTGATGGTGAAGGGGCCTGCCCTGCAATAAGACCTGGTCACTGCATGGTGGCAGGATGGAAGTGGAGAGGTCGAGTGTAGAGTTGCCAAGGCCCCAGAGAGTGGGGAGCAGGTGGCACAGTGCTGATCATGCAGGTGAGGTTGTGGGGGGAAGAACCCCACACAAGCTGAGGAGGCTTCTGTGAGCTTTCTCACAAGTTCCATTGAATATCACTTATGAAACACAAATTCAATAAAATCCAAGGTGGTGATCATGGAGCATTAAATGCATTACTCTACTGGTTGTGTGACCTGCGGAGTCAGCTCTGGATACAGGATCCACAGATTAATTTCGCCTCATTCAGATTTTCAGTCAGGGACCCTGGTGGTTCTTGCCGCAGTCTGGCTGGGCACAAATAACCGGGAGCTCACGAGCCACATGTAGGTTCACACAGGAACTACTTTATTGCCTGAATCCAATGGGAACTCTCCAGAACTCCACGGAAACTCAACCGGGAACTCAATGGGAACTCCGTGAGAACTCAAAAGTAGCAGGCACCCAAGGTAGCAGGAGCCACCTTATTGCCAGACAGCAGAGGTTTATATACACAACTGAATACACAGCTTGTTTCAATTTAGCATCATCCAGTTACAGCAATCAGTCATTATCTTAATAATTATACACAGCTTAACTCAATTATCATCATATTAATGGCTCGCTGGCGTTACTTCTCATCCACTCCTTCTGGCAAAATACCAGGCGCCATCTTGACTTGGTTGTGGCTCTCAACAGGTTCTCTCACCAGATAGAGGTCCAAGGAGGTCCTCAAGTTAAGAAAAAGGATCTGGAAAAATGGAGAGCTGCTGTTACCTTAGCATTTTCTGTATTTTGTCCTCCTGATGTTTTGAATTATCCCCCGATGTGTCCTCTTCTGTACCCCATCCCCCACTCCACCACGTTCACTTCTCTGACATCACTGGTTACTTTACCTACTTTTTCAGAATCCCCTGTGATTGTCCTTTACAACAGTATCAACTATCACCAACTCCTCATTGTTCTTAGGGAAAAGGCAGCAGCCATCACGGAAACCACAGGAACATTGAAAAGATAAACAGAAAGGCTTCCTCTGTTTGACTTTCATTGATATATTTTCACTCACCCGTCATTTAGCACCTGCCAAGAACCAAGTATCTTGTTACACTAATGCGTACACAGTGGTTGGCAATGCAATTGCTTTATTAGAGGATCTTTCAGTTAATGTAGGGAGAATTATAGAGTTTGGTGTGCTGAGTTTAAAGGGTAGAGTCTAGTTTTTAAAATCCTGATTGAACTAATATTTTCTAATGTGGTTACCTTTCATAGGTGTTTGTCTAATCTATATTTCTACCTCAGTGATCAACTTGGGGTATTAGTCTTAATCATTTATTATCCTGTATCTCCTCCTAACAGAGGGCCTGGCACTGAGTAGGTGTTTAGTAAATATTTGTTCAAGTTATAAGTTAATATAGTGTAATGTATAAAGGATACTTATAACTCTCCAAGATGAAATGAGAATCCTACATAGTTTGACTTAGGATAAAAGCATGTGGTACTAAGTGTGGGTTTACATATAGCATTCTGCTAAATTTATAATAATAAAAAAAATAGTCAGAACTTGTGAAAATGAATAAAGTATTCTGAAATCTGTTATCCAGGATTCCTTTCTCATTGGTCCTACTTGAATGCTCCATGGTTATCTTTTGTTAAATCACTCACTCATAGACAAGATAATTTCATGAGCTTCTAGAACAAAACATGGTGACCATCTCAAAAGGGTGGAAGAAAGGTCCAGAAAGTCTGCAAATGACTCAGTCTGACACAAGGCAACACAGAGAGGGTACATAGGCTCCTCAATGACACCTGCCCACGTTTCACCTTGGGTCTTCTTGATGCAGGGAAGGCTCATCTCCAGAGACAAGGTCAGTCTTGTAGCCCAACTCTAAGAATTTTTCTATTTTAAAGTCAAATTCAGGATAAAAAAGATACCAAGTGACATTTACAAAAGGGGGAAAAATATACCTCTGTGGTCTCATGTGGAGTTCTGAACCTCCTCAGTCAATGTCACAGTCTGTGTCTGAATGTTTCTTCTGTCCTTTGCAGTGAAGCCTGAGGCCTGGCTGTCCAGTGGTCACAACCCTGGACCTGGCCATCTGTCACTGGTGTGCCACATGTCTGGCTTCTACCCAAAGCCCGTGTGGGTGATGTGGATGCGAGGTGAGCAGGAGCAGCAGGGCACTCAGAGAGGTGACATCCTGCCCAATGCTGATGGGACCTGGAACCTCCGAACAACCCTGGATGTGGCAGCTGGGGAGGCGGCTGGCCTGGCCTGCAGGGTGAAGCACAGCAGCCTAGGAGGGCAGGACCTCGTCCTCCACTGGGGTAGTAAGAGATGGAGACCCAGGATTGAGATGGAGTGGTTTTCTAGCAGGGCATGAGAACCAGCTAAAAAATTGGGAGTTTAAGGATTGCAGACCAAAAAAGAAGACAAATATTTTAATCCAAGGAATGGAAGAATTAAAAATGAGGGCTCAAAAAAAAAAATGAGGGCTCTGTAGAAGCAAAAAGATGTAGGATAGATGAAGGATTCATCTGTGTAAAGGAATGAGATAAAAATAGAAAGAAAGATTGGTGAGGTAGAAACTCAAAGAAAACTAGCATAGGTTAATACAGCCAACAGGGAGTGCATGGGGTAAAACCGGGAATGGATTTGAATCATGAATCTGCAGCACCTCCTAGTGCCCTGGGCTTAATCCTCTTGGCTGTGATAGTGGCCCTGGCTCTTCTGACAGGTCTTGGATTTGGGTTTATGAAGCGCAGGTGAGTTCTTTGTATCCATCTATCCTGTTTGTCCCTCCTCCCCAATGTTCTTCCCTTCATTTTTGTGTTTTTCCTCACTTTTCCTTCTCCTTCCAAACTCATTTCCATTTTCTGCTCAGTTCTCACCTCTATCTTATGAAGGTCTGTTATTTCTCTGTTCTCATTTGGTTTACTTAGGACACACTGTGAAGCTCCCTGCAGTGCTCTCCCTTCGAAGTGAGGACCCAGCTACCCAGGTGCCCAGTCTACACCTGGACACCACGTGTTGATGACATCACTTCCTTGTTAAAGCTTGGTGATTCATTTCCATTCCATGATCAGTTACTAATATATGCTCTATGTGATCTTGCAGGATTTGTGACCTTGTTAGGAATAGGATCCTAACAAGCTCTGCCTGGTTAGATATAAATGTATTATCAGATGTGTTTCAGATGTCACATCCTACAGAGGTTTTTTTCTTGATTTACATTGGGACACAATCTCTCCTCACGTGTGCAACTCCCTACATTTCAACTATACCCTTTACTGTCTGCCCTCTGTGGAAGTTTTGTAAATTCATTTTTTCTTTTAAGGTTTTAGAAATTTGAGAGCAAAGCACATGCTTTTTAAATATCTGTATACCTGGTGAAGTGTCTGGCCTGCATGTGACATGTCCTCAGTGAAAACCTGTGTTGAATTTAGGTAAAGCTTAGAAGTCCCCCCCACCCCCCGCACCTTGTATTCTCTGTCTTCTTGACACCCATGTTGTAATTGAGATATTTGATGTTCGACTTGTTAAAAGTCTTGTTTGGCCAAGAGACTTCATGCTTTCCTAGTTTTACAGTGCTTTCTCTGAGCTTCTGAGAAGAAACACAGTTTTGCTCCTTACCCACTCCGTTATTCAATTATATGGAACTATGAGAATAAAACTTTTGTTCCAAGTGCTCTTAATTAAAAGATCAGGGAAGGATGAAGGTCTTTCTTCCATATTCAGCAGATTCATTACATTGGAGTTTGGTAGAAATGTAGACTCTATGGCCTGGGTCTCAGACTTACTGAATTATAATTTTTGTTTTAACAAAATCATCAGAAAGAGTCACAGATGCATTTTCAGGTTGAGAGGCACCTCATGGTGGTGATACCTGAAATATGGCCCAAGTGCATCACTGAGGAGGGGATCAAAAATGGAGTCAAAGTGCTGCTCTTGAGGACTGAAATAGGTCCAGGTGAGTAAGGTGCATTCTCAGGAGTTATGTTCTCTACAGTTGCTGCTGCAAAAACTGCATTAGTGAACACTGAGCCATGCTCCTAGGGTAAATAGAGGGATAGGTTCCTTTGAGTGTCTGTTCACAATATTTTTGTTACCTGATGAATACATAACCTTGGTTTTGTGTATTTTGTTTAAAAATCTTATTTAATATATACTTACAAGTAAAACACTCAATGCAGGTAAATCAATGTATGCAGTATTTCTTTAAACAAAAATATTATCAGAGAAGTGTTTAACAATTTCCTGATGCTGATTAATGTGATCACAAATTTCCTTGGCATTTAATCTTCCTACGATGCTGTTTTCCACATGTAAAATAATTAGTTCTCATCTCAGTAAACCACTCATTTAATTTTTTTTTCCTGTAACTTTATCATAGCATAAATTTTCCATAACAAGTAGCTTCACATACTAATCATCAAACTTCATCTTTCTTTTTCCAGTGTTCATTTATTAACATTGAACTTTCAGGCAACAGTATTGTAACTGTAACAAAACTTATCTAAAACACATACTTGCTCTGTAATTCACATTACAACTTTTTTTCTCACTTTAAGATCATTAGGTAGCATTTTAGAGATGTTTGAGGTCATTTTAATTGGCAAAAATAGTAACAAAGAGCACAAAGTATGAAACGTGCAGTTCATCCTGTAGTGAGAAGTGAAACCTGAAGACAGAGCATCATTTTAATATTTCATAGGAAATGTGTTTTTCATTTGACTTACATTTTGTACCACTCTGTCCATATCTATGAATGATTGCAAAACACTGTGAGTACCTAATTTGGGGTATAAATTTCCACAGGTAGACAAATCAGAAAATTCAGAAATCCTGACTAATGGGCATTGACTAATGACCACATCTATCAGTGTGAGTAAAGACCTCCGTGACCAGACTCTATTACTTTAAAATTCATAAATTGATTCAACAAACAGTTCTTAGGCACCTACTATACACTTACGATTCGGCAGGTGCATATTGAGTGTAAAGGAAGGAAGGAAAAAAGATCATCACTGTGTTCAGAGCTTGAAAATTTTGTCTACCCAATTTGATTCTGCAGTTTATTTATTATTTTCATTGCTTCTTTCTTAGCTTCATGGAAGAATTTACTTGAGGTGAGCTTGCGGAAATGGAATTAGCCTTATTTTGCTTAGAGAGTGAGAAGAGGGAACCCAAGAAAAAGAAAACATCTAGAGAGACCAGGTGCAGGTGACAGCACACGTTGAAAATTCTCCCATGGATTTCCTCCTGAAAAATGCATTCCTGCATTCACTTGTCGTGCCGTGTCTTCATTCATCACACATCTGGCTGTGACTGTTTGTGTGGTCAACGTATTTACTGAGAATAACTCCAAAATACAGGGAAATAATTAGAAAAGAAGAACAGAGGAAAAGGTAAAAACATGAAATGGAGGAAAGTAAACGGGTGTCAGCTGAAGTGTTTTTACTTGTATGGGACATGACTGGCTACCACTCATGCAGCTTCCAGTTCACTTTTCCACATTTGCTTGTGAGCAATGTGGTTTCAGTTGATTGATTTCACTCTCAGCTGTGATGCTCAGCCCAAGGCAATCATGATATCCCTCCTTTGACAATGTGATGGGCTAAAGAATAAACAGGTAGCCTCTAATTCAAGATAACATCACAGAGATCCATTTACATTTTCTTGAAGAGGTGAGTCAGTATATGAGCCTGTCCTATTGGGTCTGTCTCAGTTTATGTGCAGCCTGAATTTCATTTTTGATGGTGGGGGAAAAAGATGGTCTATCTTGTTCTGGATGTTACCCTGGTGGGTATACATCACTCGTTACTTTTCCAGCACCAGAAAAACAATTCTACCGATGAAATCAGATGGACAAGAAATTAGAGGGAACAAACTCACTGAAGAGTCCAGATGAAACCACATTCAAAGCCTGAATGAATCCTGGACTTCTCAGTCCTGTTGGTCAATACACTTTCTTGGGTTTTTTCAGGTCTTCAAATTGGGTGTCCTCTTGTTGGAGACTGAAAGCATCCTGCTTACTGCACACAGATGTCGGGGGACTCAGCTGATCTCTACTTTTGGTTGTAGCATTATTTTACTTCTTTCTTCCTCTTCCTTTCTTCCAGAAATAAACTATTCTCTAAAACTTATCTCTTTTATTTTTTTCATACCAGTTTTAAACTTTTAACCTGTTTTGGTTTTAACTGTGGCATGTGGATAAGCACCTCTCTGGGATCTTCATGGATTTTTGTAAAACCACTGATGAGGAATCAAAGTGGTGGTTATGTTCCTTGAATAAATGAGTGACTTTGAAAAGTTTTCTATCTTTTTTTCCTCAGTTAAAGGAAGGCAGAACATATCCTGTCAGTGCTCTCAGGAATGTAAAGATAATTTTGCACAGGCATTAATAAGACGATTAAGTATTTACAAAATAAGCAAAGTATGTGAATAAGCCATTCACAGATAAAAAACCCCCAAAGATAAAAGCATATGAATGATACTGAAATCCACTAGTGATATGAGAAATAAAAATTAAAAGAAAGTAGTATCATTTTACATTACTAACTTGGGAAAATCAGAAAGCCAGAGAAACCCAGAGTCTGCAGGGATGGGAACTAGTTGGGAAATCTAGTGATTGGTGAAGTGATTAGGGAGAGCTGTGGCAGTGTCTTATCTAATGTGGCAGTATCTTATCTAAGTATGTACACGTTGAACTTGAAATCCCACTTCTGAACATACTGTGGCCACAGTTCCATGAGCGAACATACAATGATGTTGAGCACAACAATTTAATGGTAATGAGGTGTTAGAAGCACACCTGATACGTTTACCCTATTGGGAACACATTGGTGAAATGTGGTAGATGTACACTATGGGATCCTATATAGAGGGAAGATACAGGCTAGACATAGACTGATATGGGAAGGTGTTTAAGTGGATGCTGAATGAAATGCATTATGCATGAAGCATAGCTCTCTATTTTTTGTTACAATTAAATTTCTACACAAAAAGCAACACGTTTTTGAAGAACACAGATATAAAAGGATGATACATTAATATATTAGATGTGGGGGAAAGAAAAAGTTGGGATAAAAAATAAATCAAATAGTTGGGATAGTTAAATAAAAGAAGCATGTTTGGCAAGGATAGGAAAAGGAGAGACAGTGAAATGAATCTGATATAAATTTTCTGTGTACATATATGAATATGCCATAGTGAATCTCATCATTCACACTTAATTTAATATTTACTAAAAGGGTTTTAATTAAAAGAAGATATATTTCATGCTTGTATAATTATATCAAAATGGATTCTACTGCCATGTATAACTAAAAATGAACCAATAAAAATGTAAAAAAAAAAAGCATGATTAGAGTAATGAGATTCATAAGCCATATTTGAGCCATTGTTTCCAGAGTTCCCAGTCAGATGAAACTTGTTACCAACTGTGTATCTATATAACTAAATGGATACTAGACTTGGGGAAAATGTGGTTATATGACAGCCCATTCATTATTTTCCAGAATCTGTTTACCACTTCCTTTAGAATGAGTCCTCCATTTCCTTCCTAATTATTATCTGGGATGAATCAAACTACTTTTCTCATTTTATTCAATCAAATAAAGAAAATAATTCAACCCATAACGGTCACATGACTTCAGTCTGACCAGTGGGGTGCAGAACTCCTGCAAAGTGCATCTGAAGACAAGGGAAGAAGGTGTGTTTTAACATTTCTGTTTCTCCTAATTGCAGACTGACAAGACATTTTGATGGCAGGAACTCAGGCTTCTCAATGTCTGAGATAACTTTGGAAATGGAAGCAGACATGTTAAAGACCGCCCCCCCCCCACAAAAAAAATGAAGCAGAATTGAAAAGTAAATACTTATCCCAAGCAAAATTGGAAAATAGGAAACAAATTCCTGAGACCATGCAATGCCCTAATCATCTTCTCTTACCTATTTGTATACTTTTCACATAACTACATCTTTTAGAAGATATTGTTAATTTGAGTGTTCTGCCTTGTGCAATCAAGCTTAATGCTAAAACAGTACAGAATCTTATCTGAACATCAAGAAAGGTTGATTGTGGTGATTTGTGAAATGTTCATCTGCAGCTCTTTGTTTTTCTGCTTATAGTTACCTACATGGCCTACTTAGTTTTTGCTAATGGAAAAGCATAATTCGGGGCTGGGATGTGGCTCAAGCGGTAGTGCGCTTGCCTGGCATGCGTGCGGCCCGGGTTCGATCCTCAGCACACATACAAAGATGTTGTGTCCGCTGATAACTAAAAAATAAATATTAAAATTCTTTCTCTCTCTCTCTCCCTCTCTCACTCTCTCTTTAAAAAAAAAAAGAAAAGAAAAGCATAATTTTGACCATCGTGCCCCAGTTATATGTATATTAATTCATTTTTATCTCTTTGTTTTCTAAGGCTGGCTAGAAATATGCAGCCAGCCATACATTCCAAAATTTACATGAAGAGAAACATGTTAGAATTCAGAGTGAACTTCTGGTGAAAATGTAGAGTAAAATATTTCAGAACTCTTTTAACTGAGGTAAATCCAAAGTAGAAAAAGTAACTCCATCTACACTGAATCTAGGAAAGAGCTGAAACCTAAAACAAAAACCAAAGAAGATTTAAAATTTACAATAAGAGAAGGAATAAATTTTTGGAAGGAATTTTCAATATTTTTTATTATGACAAATGGAAAATTTTTTTTTTAGTTTAAAAGAGAATGTGTTTCAGTAATGGTTACAAGGGCATTTGTTAGAAGACAACTATGGACATTAAAGTGATGTGTAGAAGATTTGTTGGTGGATCCCATTTACATGACTTTTGGCTTTGAAAATGAATCTTTGACCTTGTTGGTAGGCAGTGGTCTTGAAACAGGGGTCCACGTCATGCTTTGGGTACAAACCTTGCTGTTCAACACCTGGCAGTTTATATTAAAACGGACCTTTTTTTTTTCTTCTTCTTCTTTCATCATCTCTCTCTCTCCTGTTCCCAGCCAAGGGACAAGAAGAATGACATTCTTACAACCTTTAACCAAGTAATCTTCCCTTCCACTTACTGCCCACAAGAATAAGGAAACTCTGGACCTGGAAACTGGAAAAACAGCTTTTTCAAGGATATAAGTTAAACATTAATTAAGTTAACTGATAATACTACTCAGAAAACAGCTGCTGTGTCCGCGTTTTTAGTGTTGTGCTCTCCCCAGCAGAGTATTAGTGTGATGAATGGCAGCCTTTGTGGGGTGATTCCTTCGCCTTTCTCCTTTGCTGCAAAGCAATGATTTGTTTTTTCCTTTTCCCCCAAACTTGGTCTTCATTATAGAATCAGCATCAGGGACAAAAACGGAGCTTTTGTTTCAATTTTGGCACCCCAGATAGTACCTGAGAGAGACCCTAGCTCTCTCTTGGGCAAGTCTCGCTTTCTGATTGTGAGCCTCAGGTTGGACTGGAGGAGCTGCTTCCATAAGTGAGGTGGAGAGTCTGAGGGAGTTTTGAAGAAGCTGCCGGGATTCCCTGTGTTTTGGAGATTTCCTTCTTTATTTTCCTGAATAGGTGCAGTGCCCTCCTCCATCTGGTCTATTTAAGAAAAAGGAAACTGAATATAGTAAAGTTGCAAGTTCTTGGCCCATTGGTAAGCTCCCCTGGTGAGTATGCTTAGAATCTATTTCCACACATCTGGTATTCCTTTGTGAGAACATCTGAGTCCCCTTCATGAACATTTGGTCCCCCTTTGTGGGGATATCTGTGGCTCTGCTAATATAGGAAACATGATTAAGGGGGAGTTCCCCCCATCTTCTCTGTTCATCTTAAAGATTTCCAATCTATTAGACTTGTTATGAATATCCTTTCTGTGTGTGTGTGTGTGTGTGCGCGTGTGTGTGTTTTATCAGGTAATTACACTTTAAGACATGCACAACACTCAGTCAGGTTCCAGTTCTAATCTCTTAGGAAAAATTTTAGCTCATTGAGGCCCATAAAGCTATAAATCTATTATTAAAAGGGGGGAAGTCAAATTATCCCTCTTGTAGGTCATATGATAATATGTGGAAAAATCTAAAGAGTCCATCAAAAGACTATGGGCACTGATAAATGAATTCATCAAAGTTGCAAGATGCAAAATCAACATGCAAAAAATCACTAGCGTTTTTACATACTAATGACACACTTGCTGAGGAAGAAACCAGGAGAACAATTCTACTCACCATAAGTACTAAAAATATTCCTGAGAAGTACATTTAATCAAGGAAGCAAAAATATAGTGAAAATTACAAAACAATGACAGTAGGTAGAGGACCCCCAAAATAGAAAGATCTCCCATGTTCATGAAATTTTTGTTTAAATATCCATACTTAATTTTGTTTAAATATCCGTACTATCCAAAGCATTCCCCACCAAAATATCACTGAAATTTTCCTTAGAACTAGAAAAGGCAGTCATAAAATTTATATGAAAGCACAAAAGACCTCCAAATAACAAGGTAATCTTTAACTGAAAGAGCAAAACTTGAAGCATCCCAAGACCTGATTTCAGGACATACTTCAGAGATATAGTAACCAAAACAGCATTTTACTGGCATAAAAACAGGTACTTAGATCAACAGAATTGAATAAATACCCTAGAAATGATCCTGTGCATCCATACCCAACAGATTCTCAACAAAGTCTCCAGAAACATATTTTGATGAAAAGGCAATAACTGATTCTGGGGAAACTGGATATCTACATGCAAAAGAATTGAAACTTGAGCCCCAACTGTCACCCTGCACAAAAACCAACTCTAAAAGGATCAGAACCTAAATGTAAGACTCAAACGTTCAAACTAGTGCAAGAATTCATAGTGGAAACACTTCAAGACATTGATACAGACAATGATTTTCTGGTTAGAATCCCAAAAGCATAGGAAACAAGTAAAAAATGGATGAATGGAATTACATTAAATTAAAAACCTTCTGCATAACAAAGGAGACATTTAACAGAGTAAAGGAAAAACTTAACAGAATCAGAGAAATTCGTTGCCAACTATTATCTGACAAATGATTAAAGTAGAGAGTATGTGAGGAACTGTTTCTCTAGATGGTGGAGCAGATCTAGGCAGCCATCCTTGACCCCTTCACAGCTCAGAAATGAAGCAGTGAAAGAACAGCTGACCAGATATGTGGGTGACAGGATAAATTATCTAAAACATATACTGGACAGCTTGAGGCTGGGAGGGACTTGAAGTTTGGTTACTAGAGCATAAAATATGAAAAAAAAAAAAATTCTTGACTTTTAGCCCTGATCCTGGTATGGTAAGGAGAGAGGTAATAAAGAGATAAACAGAGGGAAAGCATCAAACTTACTTCTTTAACAGCTGGAAAGAAAAACAATCCACATTAAAATGAGCCAGAAGACAATAAAGATGATGAATGAAATTACATAATTTAGCCCACATTTTTTGCTGAAATCTGTTGGGCAAGGTAGGCATTTTTTTTTTAGTTCACAGCTAGCAAGTCTCTCTAGAAAAACTTAAACCAATATAGCTTTTCCCTACTATAAATAGCAACCAATAATTCCACAGGAAACACTTCTGATATGGGTTGTTTTAGTAATTTATGTTGAAGGAACTTGTAGAGTGATCATTGTCAGCTGGAGCTCATTGAAACCCCCTCCCCCTCCCATGCATAAGGGGAGTGGGGGAGGGCCTGACCAAGAACAAATCACTTCTAGAGAGTGCTTATCCCATCCCAGTGTTCCCCACAGCCTTTAAGGAGCCATGGGACACGCTACCCCATCACCTGACAGGTAAAATCCTGGTGATCTGCAGAAGCCACAGTGGAGGTTTCTGGGTCACAGACCACCCAGACAGAACCTGCACTCAGAGGCTCACAGTTGCAGACAGCCACCAAGTTCTTAGATAATACCAACACAAAGGATCTTCAGCAGAGGGGAGCAACAGCAATTTACAACTGCCAACTGTAGGAACACAGGTGAAGGCAGGCCAGCTGACAGTTTGTCCCAGGCATGGGGATGATACTCTGGTGATCTGCATCAGCCAGGGTGGGGGCTTCTGTGCCACAGAGCACCCAGAGAGAGCCTGAATTTATGACTCCTATTTCAGATAGTCACTAATTGCTTAGGACCACTAAAAACAAGCCCCAGAAGAGGGAATCAGGTGCTTAGTACTCTACAGTATACAGCAGCAGCCATAAACCCTGTGCCAACCACCCCTGAACCCAACAGGAATAACCACCAGATGCAGTACCCTCCAAAAAATGCAGACTTGGGCTTATAGGCTGACTAAAAAGCACTGGCTAGTGAGAGAGACACATCAACAAGGGAAGTAGTTTCTGTGCCTCAGCACCTCTCAGAAGGTCCACAGCTATGAATTCTCAAGTTGCCAGTTAACTTAATTCTCATTCAAATCCAAGGACACACAGAGGGCATTTCCTGAGAATAACTCCAACAGCCAGTGGAGAAACTCATGCATACTCAACACAGCACACTCCACAAAGGGTATACAAAGGAGTGTCCCACAGATACTAGCCACCACCCAATGTGCCTAGATACAAGTCTACCTATCTTCCATATATGCACTTCCAAGAGTATTAGCCCTACACCTCCCATGGGCCACATAGTGTCACTTTAACCAGAGGTATTATACAATTCTACCTTAGACTTCCCCAACCCACACACTCCAAAATATACATAAGGGAACCCACACTGTATTTGACAGTGTTGGATATATGTAGCTTTTCTTCAGGATGGCACACAAGATTGCGTCATCTAAGAGAAAGTGACCTGGATGATAATTCACAGACAATTAGGACCAATATCCTCTGATCCAGAAGAAAGCTAGTAGGTACCTAGACACTCCAAAGATTGGAGGGGAACTTCTAGAGTTATATCACAGGTGAGCTGGTATGATCACTAATTCCACACCCAGGGAAAATTAGAGGCAAAGCCAAGAAGTGGTGGGCGTCTTCTGAAGGTCCCAAGTCCTGATGAGATCCAAATCAAGAAGATCCAATAAGAAATCTCCCACCTCAAACATGATTCCCCAGTTGCTAAGCTTCAGAGTCAGTCCACTAATCCCTACTGAGAAGCAGTTATGGAGTGCTAGAGGGGCAGCCTGGGAAGGCTGAAGCACAGATAGGTGGTGGGCCCCCAGCCACACAAAATGTGCTGTGCTGGTACAGGCCAGAGGCATGACAAGTGAGGGCCAAGGTAAGTCAGGACATGGCCAACAGTCATCCATGGTGGCCTGGCTGGCCAGATGCAGACATCCCTTTCATGCAATGCTACAGCTTCAGACCCCTGAGCATGTATGATACTGTGACCTCAACTGCCTGGAAAAGAGAAATTTCAGACAAGCAGCGAGGAAACTGAAGTAAGAAAGACCTGAATGGTAGCTCAGACTTAAGAGTGGACCAATAATTTTAGTGCTTTTCTAAACCCTGATTAGCATAAATTTGGACAAACAGCATTGACCCATGTGTTATATTGTTATGGAGCAGGTCACTCAGAAAACACACCAAGTCCCAGTTTTGTCCAAATTGAAAAAGTCTTTATTCCAACTGTTCAGGACTGCTTCCTACAAGACCAAGTTATCTCTGCAGAAAACATCCTTGAGCCTCAACATTTTAGGGTATTTAAAGGCAAAAAAACACATCCCAGTTGACTTAGCTACAAGCAAGCAGGTACAGAAGCTGAATTAGGCAGTTAGCAAGACAATGCAATAGGTACCTTGGTAATTCCCACGGGACTTTCCAGGTTGGCATAGCAGCAAGCAAGCAGAAGGGAAGTGGGTCAAAATGACCCTCGTTGAGTACAGGTTATGGAATGGTTGCTAACATCTAGACCCTCAATCTCTGACAGGGTACATTGCTCAAAAAAATGGAAACTGACAGGACACTTGTAGAGTACATGCAAAGTCCAAAGACCACACCACACACCGGAATTTCATGCAAGAGATTTATTGTCGGTAACACAAGGCAAACCGCCAAGGCTGTCCCTCTGAGGAGAGCAGCAGCATGTCGGCACTCACAAATAAAATTCATAGCTCACAAGAGGAATTTCATAAGCTGCTTAGAAGCTTAAGCTGAAGGGGGGTTGATTGTTTAGCAGGCACATGTTCTCACGGGAAGCTAAGCAGCATTGCCTCAAAATTGAAACTTTGGTGCCTCTAGATAAAATGGCTTCTGACCTAAAATGGTGAATCTGATGCCAATATTGATCTGATGCTAATAGAAACCAAAGGAAACAATTTTACATTGTGTAAGAATTGCTATTTTGTGTTGTCAAGTATACTATGCTAGGCAATTATTAATGAGTACAGAGGTGGGGCTTTCCCATGGAAGAAGCGTTTCTTACCTAATATGGAATATCAGGGTAAACTGGAGTCTGTTTGGTCATTGCTCATATAGCCTGGCCTATATCAGGGCCCTATAAACCCCTGGATTTTGCACACTCAAGCAAAAACTGCTATGGGTTCTCCCTCCCCATATGAGAGTTCTGTTCATGTTTCTATTCTTGAATAAATTCTCCTCCTTTCACTCTTGCCTTCCATCATCCATGAGTTTAATTCTTTGGATTTGCTTCCAAAACTTGGGTCCTTGTCCCCGAGGCCAATCTAATAATGAGGACATGGTTTTGGGAAAAAGGAGAAAAAAAGAATGTGTTGCTTTGCTAGCAAAGGAGAACCACAGGGGACCCCTGTCCAAAGGACTGTGATTCTTCCCCTCAGCAGTAACAGGGGGCTTTTTGCCGCAGTCTGGCTGGGCACAAATCACGAGCCACTTGAAGCAGGAACAAACTTTATTTCTGAACTCCACCAGCACACTCCACACACGCTCCCCAGGAACTATCCGGAACCCCACGCGTCTCATCCAGGAACCAGCCACCGGAAATATCTCCTCTGGAAATCCCTCCTCCTGCACTTCCCCAACCAATGGGAACTCTCTGGGAATCCCCGGGAATCCCCACGAGAACTCCAAAGTAGCAGCAGAGGTGGATAGTAATGCCTCGCCTGTCAACCACTACTATTGGCAAAATGTCAGGGGCCATTCCGACTCAGCTGTGGCTCTCAGCAGCTTTTATAGAGATGATTCAGAGAAAATGAGATTATGGAGGAGAGATCAGAAAGGAGAAGGCCAAGAAGAAGAAGATCAAGGAGGAGAAGGTTAGGGAAAAGAAGATCAGAGAAAATGAGGAAAAGAGATTAGGAGAGAGAAAATCAGAAAAGAGAAGACCAGGAAGGAGAAGTTTAGGGAAAAGAAGATCAGGGAGGAGAAGATCAGAAAGAAAAAAGTTGGGAAAAAGAAAAAAAAAAAGTGTAAATTTCAAAGCCACAGGGATATAGTCAAAGCATCACGTGAACCCCTGCTACAAACCCAGAAAGAAGAAATTGGTGAATTTCTGAGGTCTGCTGCAACACTGTATTTTTACATAAACTACAGTTTTTAGAAGATATTACTAGTTTGAATGTTCTGTCACATGCAGCCGAACCTAATACAGGAAGTAGGTAAGAAAGGGTTGGTAGAGTATTCCATTATCTCAGGACTTGGTTCCCAATTTTCCCCAAACCTACTCTTTGTAGGTTTAAATATATTCTCTTAAAGGGGTGCTGGGTATAGCAATGGGGAAATTTTGAGTGAGAATATCAAAAGGAGATGTTCACCCAGCCTGAGGAACTTAAGACAAAAAAACTAGTTAAATAGTCCCTTGTATAAAAGTAGAAGAGATAATCATCCCCAACAACAGATAAAATATAAACAATATGAAAAATCAAGGTGACAAGTCTCTTCAAACAGCCCCCAAAACTTAAACAGCTGGTCTCATTGACACCAAAGTGAAAGAGATATTGGATAAAAAATTTAGTAAGTTCATGGTTGAAATGTTCAATGAACTAATATAAAATTTAATGTGCTGTGTCCTGCATGACCACACCTGTAGTACTGGCAAGGGGTGATGGGGGGTTAGATAAAAGACACACAGAGATATGAGGATAAATAAACTTTACCTGAGATTAGGTCAAGTGCTGCTCTCTGATGGAGAAGCAGTATCTGAAGAGTTACAGCAGCAATCTTTATTTGTATATGTCTCATTATCAGGTTAAATACTATGCAAGTATTATTCTTTGCACTCAGGAAATTTACAGAACTAGAAACATCTATGCAGCTTTTCCAAAGTTGCAATGTGCAATGTTGGGAGATTTGTGCAGCATTCAAAGTGGTCCATTGTTTAAAGTTATTGTTAAGCAGGCAGGCTTAGGAGTAGCAGAGCTGGTGAAACATTATTGTTGTCTTGCATTATAATTCCTCTATCCCTGGGAGCTATGTGCCTGAAATCAATGTAAAAGATTATTGGACTCGTGCACAGAGCCTCTTTGGGTGAGGGGGGGCATTACCATAGCAGCTAAGTATATTGTGCCCTTGCACAGAAACATTTACAGGCAGCAGGCATGCCATAGCAATGAAGTCATCAGAGACCCCCAATCTCAGTCACTGCTCTCCCATTCCCTATCACCACCCTCGATAGTAATGAATGAACTGAAATAAAACAGGAGGTAAAAGAACATTTCAATAAAGAGATATAAGTTCCTTAAAAAAAAGAAACAGATATCCTACAAATGAAAGACTCAATAAATCAAGTAAAAATTGTTTGAAAACATTAGCAATATACTAGATGATATAGAAGCCATTTTTGTAGGCCTTGAATACAAGTCTTGATATATAGTCTTGAAAATAAAATCAACAATAAAGAAAAGATGTCAAGAGATCAGGATCAGAATATTCAATAACATTAACAGGTAACATCTTAGAATCACTGATATAAAAGAAATCTCTGAGAAACAAACCAATAAATTCACACACTCTTCAATGAAATAATATCAGAAAATTCACCAAAATTTAGAAATAAAATGAAAATCCAAATATGAGATACATTTACATGCCCAAGTAGAAAAGATTAAAAAAATACTCTCCAAGATATGTTATAACAAAAATGTCTAATATACAGAACAAGAATAAACATTTTTACATAAATTACTGCATAAAATTTATTTCACATATTTAATACACATTTAAGACTAAAAGAAAAAACAGAAGCAAAACCAAACCAATCCAAAATAACAACAACAACAACAAAAAAAAACCCACAAAATGACACTTAGCAAACAAGAAATCAATAAACTGTCAAAACCTGCTAAATAACATTGATAACAAACTTGAACATCCGACTTTGTGGCAAAAGATTGACTGCTTTCCCCTGAAGATACATAAAAAGGCAAAGATATCCTCTCACCATTGTTATTCAACATCATTCAAAAATTATGTGATGAAGGTCAGTAACTGACATGTAGTAAAAGAGAAGAAATATAACTATCCCTTATCATAGACAATGTGTTTAAACAGAACATAGCCATCAAATTTATCTTTAGCTCATAACTATATCATCTTTTTATTATTTAATTTTTTGGGGTCTTTTAAAAATTTTTATTTGTTTTTTTTTAGTTACACATGACTCTAGAATGTATTTTGATATATCATACATACATGGAGTATAACTTCCCATTTTTGTAGTTGTGTATTATATGGAGTTATACTGGTCATGTATCATATATGAACATGGAAAACTGATGTCCAATTAATTCTACTGTCTTTCCTATTCCCATTCCTCATTCCTTCCCTAAAATTCCCCTTTCTCTAATCCAAAGAACTTCTATTCTTTCCTACTTCCCCACCACTTATTGTGTGTTATCAACCTCAACTCTTATCTCAAGTTACCTCTGCTATTGCCACCACCAACCTTATCACCTGCATACTCAGCCCTCTGCCACCTGCTCTCAATGTCTGGGCCCTTTATACCCTAGACTCTGCCTGTCCATTCCTACCCTGCGCCCACTGCACTATGTCTCATTAGCAGGGCAGGCCCCGTCTGCCATCACCTTTCCACCATTATCTCCCCGCTGGCAGGCACAGAGAGAGAATGGGACACACACCCAACAGTGTCCAGGCAGAACATAGGTGCAGCTATCCCATCCAGTCTGTTTCACATTGTTTTGTAACTGTCAGGATGAACCTCAAGCCCATCTTTGTTCCAAGTGTCATGTGTATCCCTACATAATTTGGCTACAATTTCTCAGTGGTCACTCAAGTACCAGAAATTGGGGTGACCACTTTGGGAAAGAGATTAACTTCCCCTTCATCCTAGCAGAGGCAAAGCTCATTTGAGCAGCTGAGGCAGGTGGAACTAGGCAACCAGTGGGCAACTTGCATGGCGTCATGGAGTGGGGTCCCTGGTGCCTAAGAGTTCCTGCAATCATCCTGTGGGTATCCCTGAGCCCAAGGGATGCAACATTAGTAAATTAAATGGCCAACAGCAGAGTGTGTAACAGATTGAGACAGAAACTTCAAAAAAAAGTGAAAAAGTTTTGTATTTTAGTACTTTTAAAAGAACCCCCCCCCCCGCTTTTTTAATACAATTCTACTATGGTGTGAATCTTTATTTCTTCCTCAAATTCATATTGAAATCCTAACCATCAATGCGATGGTTAGTAGGAGGTAGGGCCTTGGGGAGGTGATCATATTATGAGGTTGCCACCCTTAGTAATGAGATTTATAAGCCACCCAATCCATGGCATTCTGTGACAGCAGCCTAACTGGGCTAAGACAAGGCTTCGCATTCTCATTTTCACAGGATCCCATGAGATTATGGCTGGTGCCCTTGAGTGTGGGGTGGGGAAAGCAAGGAGATGACAGTTGGGTTTGGGCAGAAAGGAGAGGAAAGAAAATTAAGTAAGGAATGAAGTTCTGAGACCCAAATGTCAAGATATGATTAGAGACATTAAGGGCATAACAGATGGTGGAGAAGGAGGAGAGGGGAGAGGGAAGGGAGTGGATTACAGAGAGAAATGAAGCAGAGCCCACATTTCTTCCCCCCAACTTTCCCCTGACACAGTGCCTCCTGATCAGAGATGCTGGTGCTTGGGTCAGAGTCCCACTGAGGATCTGCAGCTCCCCAGTCCACTGCACCCCTGAGTGAGCTCTCAGCTGTGGGGGGTGAAAGACAAGGATTGGGGAGGGGAGAGGAAAGGATGAGACCATTGGGAGCTGCCTGGGGGAGGCTGAGAGCTGGAGAAAGCAAGACTGTAGGAAAAGGTCTTTTGACCTTTTGGGGAAGTGCCCAGGAGCAGGAACAAAGAAAGTCTTTGAGACAGGAGATGGTTATATAGTTCACTGATTATTTCCTCCCTGGTCACAGGAAATCATGAGGGAAAAGCCACAGCAAGTAAGATACATGCCAATTAAAACTCAGCCGGGCAGGGTGTCCCAGCTCTCCTAGGGGCACCCAGGATTCTTTCCTGTATCACAAGACCTTCCTTCAGGATTCCCCTTCTTGAAGCATTGCTGCCTAGGCTACAAACTGGCTTGTGTTCCTCCTAATGATACCCACCTGTTGGAGATCAGGAATGGGTTCTTGTTACCTGGTGTTGAAGAATCAACAACTGAGGGTTGCCAAGGCAGGAGCAGAGAGCAAGTTTTATGGAAGAAAGTTCTGTCTTTGATAACCACTTTGTCACTCTGTGGACTGCACCATTTGTTACCTCCACGGACAGCTTGACCTTTGCCCCTGCCTCAGTTTGCCTAGGAAGGTGACCTATCCTGTCCACTTAGGCCAGTCGGGGCTGCAGGTGAATTGCTTTTTGGCAAAGAAAGCATGTGGGGAGCCATACCTTGGGCCCATTTTATAGAATGATCTTCTTAACCTCATGTTCCCACTATTCTCACCTATCTGTGCCCTAACACTAACACGTCTAAGCGTTGCTCCCCTTCACACCACCAGGACCCCTGAATGTCTCCTTCCCCACACGGCTTTCCTCAAAACCCAGATGCGAGCTGCCCGTCCCACATGATCTCACTGTGCCCTCTGACTTCCCACCTCACCAACACCAACCTCAATCTCCCTCCCAGAGAAACCCACTGTCTGTCAGGACTTCCTGCCTGTGCTGGCTTCTCCTTCCCCCTCCCACACTTCCTCAGGATTTTTTTTCCCCTACATATGACCTGTGTGTTTTTTCTCTCACAGCAAATTTCTTGCAGTGAAAGGAGCTTCAGACTGAGTCATGGTGCTCTCCTGCAGGGGACACCTGCGCTAAAGTGAAACAGCATGTCATCCCTGCGGCCTCAGTGTCCTTCCATGTAACCCTGAGTGCTAAGGGAAGGTTGGCCAGTATCACTTGGGGTGGTGATGTTCTTGACAACTGCTGGGCTCCCCTTTCTACTCTAGGACAATAGTTCATCATCCGATCCTTGGAATTCTCTGCACAAATATAGAAGACACAGTTGTGAATCCTGTTTTTGCCAACATGACACCCTACATACCTTGAAAAGACATACTGCTAAAAACAAAAACAAAAACAAAAACCACCACCGAATGTAAAATAATAAACTCTTCCTAAATACAGAGATACACTTACAGTGAATTTAAGGAAGCCCCCTTGGGAATACAATGATGAAGAAATGTTAAACTAGAAAAATAGAATCTGATACCTGTACAAACAATATATTGTTGTACGTGGGTTCTCAGGGGTTTGGCTACAGTGATCTCTTACTTCCAAGGACTCAGTACTGGATCAATAAGGTCAGACTTGGAATAGAGGATACTGGAAAGGCAAACACCCAATACATTTTTTAGCAATCAGGGAAATGCAAATCAAAACTAAATTGAGATTTCAGCAACAGGAATTTCATAAGGAGGCAGAACATGGGAAAAGGATATATTTCAAGCAATTGTGACTGAGAATTTTTCAGAACATGTATTTTGAGATTTAGAAAACACCAAAGTAAAATTGATAATTATGAAAAATAATCTTCGCTTTTCATAGGGAAGAAAGAAACTCAAGAGATGTAGGTAACTCGTAATATAAGAAAAGGTAAAACAAAGTTATTTGAGGGCATTTTTCATTTCTTAAATATGCATTCAATTAATGTCTACTCAACCCCAAGGGCATAAATAACCTCCATGATAACATTAGACAGAGTAGAGAAATAAAAACTCATATGCTAGAGAAGAACACGTATAAACCAAGCATACATATAACACCTGAGATAAAGCATTCAGACATAAGTGAGTTTAAATAAATATATTTTATTTATATTTACTATTTTCATGACCTTGTTTACAGTGAACACTAGAATTTTGGCTGAAAAAAATTAGATATGGCCAACGCAGAGAACACATATCTCAAGGGTTTTTAATTCAGAAATTTGTGAAGATATCAGAAAAGATTGAAATTGAGCCTACATACTAAATACCACCCATGATACTTTCAGAGTTCAGGTATCAAGCTTCTCCTAACTCCTCAGTAAGAGACTAACACAGGGTGGTACTCTGTGTTAGCTACTTTTCCATCAATATAGTGAAAAACCTGAGATAATTAACTTCTAAGAAAAATAAAATACTTTGTTTTCTTTTTGCTCACAGTCTTAGAGGTTCCAGTCCCCAGTCAGTGGCCCCGTCACTTTGGGTCTACGGAAAGTCTGCACATCATGGTGGGAGAACATGGCAGAGCATGCATCACAGCCAAAGGAGCACAGAGGAGCAAGACAGGAAAGAGGAAGAGGCAGAGGTCCTCCAACCCCCTTCAAGGACAAGCTTTCAATGACCAAGGACAAGTTTTCAATGACCAAGGACTTAACCTCCCAGAGGTCCCACCACCTCCCATTAACTGCACCCTGGGAACCAAACATTTAACACATGAGCCTTTGGGGACATTCAACATCCAAACTACAGTGTGTCCCATGACCTCATCTCCCTCCACTAGGCCTCACCCCTTGAAGATCTGTCACTTCTTAATACTTTACATTGGGGACCAAGATGCCAGCGCATGAGCCTTTGGGGAACAAACCACACCAAATCACAGCACTGCAATGCTGTGTTTCTTGATATGATTTCAAGAAACCAATCAACTTTGCTGCACTGGAGTTGAGTGCATAATTATTCAATTAATTTTATATAATTGCTTTATGCCTTATCTCTTTTTATATTTCACAATAAAATAATTTGAAAAATACCACCACCACCACCAATGGAATAAAGAAAAGGAAAGAAAATTTTCTTTGGTTTGACTTGTAGTCCTTTTTTTTCTGAAAACCTATTTTCTGTTCTCATCTCAAATAGGTCTCTACTGATCAGGTTTTCTCCTGTTTATGAACTTTAAGGATAATGTACAGAGGGTCCACAGCATTTCCTACTCACTTCTTCAAACTGTTACATATTTTTATAGGGCTGAGAATTATTGGCCCTTGTTTTCACTTGTTCTCTTACAATCTCTACTATATTTTTGTGCCCAGAATTGTTTCACGCATGGTGTCCAAGATGCAAATTGTTTCCCAACAATAAAAGACATGAATGCCAGGACTCTTCCTTTGTATTCTTCTACCTTGAGCCTCTAAAACATTTTTTTTAGTGATGTCACAAGAAAACCACAAGGATTGCTGAAAGGAACCTAAATAGGAAATTCCATTTGACAGGCATGCCAGTCTCCTCAAATTCAACTAGACAACTGTGAAATCTGAATCAAATCCAGCAGGTATTCCCACTGAACTCAACAAGCCAATACTCAAAATAATTGTGAGCAAGGGAAGGAACATGAATATCCAAGATGTACTTTAAAAAATGCAATATATATATATATATATATATATTCTCACACATATGCGTGTGTGTGCGTGTGTATTCACAGTTGTCTAGTTGAATTTGAGGGGACTGGCATGCCTGTAATATGGAGTTTTCTATTTAGTTTCCTTTTAGTAACCCCTATAGGGTTTTTGTGTGTGTGTGTGATAACTAAAAGAAAACAAAAATGTTTTAGAGGCTCAAAACATATATATAACATTGTCCACAGTCATCTGCTGTGGCAATGGACCATGGGGATCTCTAGCTTGCATTTTCCCCATAAGGAGAAGTCTGTGTTGGTTCTAAACCAATCTAGGTGGGAGTGTGTGTACATTTCTTCAAATTATAAGAATGTTGGTCCTACATATCAGTGGTACTAGTTAGTTGACTGTCATTTTAAACAATTAAAATTTGATGTCAGTAGGATGGCCAAGTAGAGTGTCCTGTTCTTTATTCTTCTCCACAAAAAAGAAACACAGCAAAGAATAAACGAATATGTTCTGAGGGAGTAACTAAGGAAGTAAGCCAGAGAGGAGAAGAGAAGTGACAAGATCCCCCCAGTACAGAAAAGCCCAAGGTGACACTATAGAAAGGATGAACACTCTAGAAACACCACAGTCTTCCCCACCTGGACAGACTTTTTATGGAAAAAAAAAATGTAAGCTGGAGATCCCCAATGGTCTCCATTGCCACCACAGATGACTCTACAGGTGATTTCCACAGAACTCACAAACCTCAAACAATTTCACCAGCCCACATTTTGTGCCCTCTGTGTCCCATGATCTAAGCTGTTATTATTGGGCACCACTTTGAAACTGTACCCACCAGTTTTCTTCAAGATATTCCATAGAACTTAGAGAGAGGGAAACCCTTCAAACTCATTCTATGAAACAAATGTTGCCCTGTTACAAACACCAGGCAAGAACATGGCAACAATAACAACAGCAAAAGCAAACTAACTATGGTTCAATAGCCACAGTGAGCTTGGGTGTAAAAATTGTTTTACTTATTTGTTTTTTTTTCTTTTTAGATGTAAAAAATTTTAACCAAACACTATCAAATCAAATTTAATAGCATATCAAAAAAATAATTCACTGTTATCAAGTTGGTTTCATCTGGGGACACAAGGATGGTTCAATATGTAAAAATCTCAAAAATGGCTCAAGAAGTGCAAATCAATAAATATAATATTTCATGTCAATAGAATTAAAGGCAAAGCCATGTGGTATGCTCAATAGTTGCAGAAAAAGCATTTTATAAAAATTCAACATTCCTTTCATTATAAAAGCCTTGAACAAATTAGCTAGACATACTTCAACATAATAAGGGGTACATATGACAACCCCACAGCTAACATCATACTGAAGGGGGGAAATCTAAAAGTATTTTCTCTGTAATCAGAAAAAAAAGACAGGACTAGCCACTCTTACTGTCATTATTCAACAATACTAGAATTTTGAGCCAGAGCAAGTAGGCAAGTCAAAGAAATAAAATGCATACCTATAAACAGGAAGGCAGGAAGTTAAATTATCCTTAGTAGCAGATGATATAATTCTCCATATGTCGAAGTCTAAAGACCCCACCAAGAGATTATTAGAAATGATAACAAATTCAGTAAAGTAGCAGAGCATAAAACCAACATAAAAAAAAATTGATAGCTATTCGATTCACCTATAACAAATTTGCTGAAAAAAGAAATCAGGAAATCAATTTCATTCATTCTAGCCACCAAACTAACAAAGAAACAAAATGTCACCACCAACAAAACAAAATCCCAAAGATTAAACTAAATCAAGGAAGTGAAAGACCTCTACAGTGAACATTGCAAAACACTGATTAAACAAGTTAAAGAACACACACACACACACACACACACACACACGTGAGACCTCTCATGTTCATGAATTAGAAAAATTAATATTAAAATTCCCATACTAGCCAAAGTGATTTATGGATTCAATTCAAAATTCCAAAATTCCAATGACATTCTTCATAAAACTAGAAACAAAGTCCTAAAATTTACTTTTGGAAGCACAAAAGACCCTGACTAGCCCAAGCTGTCTTCAACCAAAAGAATAAAGCTGGAAGCACAATACTAACTGATAAATCTAAAAAAAATCTGTAACTTTTAACCTAGAAAGTTCATTTCTGTGTGTATCCTAAGAGATGAGTGTTTATATTTATAAAGACGTTTACAAACCAGCTGTGGTGGTGCTGAAGCAGGAGAATCACAAGTTCAGGGCCCTTTGCCTAGCTTGCAAAAGGCCCTGGATTCAATGTCTAGGACTGACAAAACAAATAAAACTTGTCTAAAAGTACTTAAAAGTATTTTAGTTATTCAAAATAACTAAAATCTGGTGACAATTCAAATGTCAACCTACAATAGAATGGATAAATTGTTGTATGGTCACACACAATGGAATGCTACACAGAAAAGAAAAAGATTGAACTACTGCTACAAATCACAATATGGATAGATCTCAGAAATAATGTCCTATGAGGAAAGGGCATTAAGGTTCTATTAATGCAAAGTTCAAAAACAGAATCAAAACTAACCTAATGTGATAGAGATCAGAATATTGATTACCCTTAAAAGGTTATTGACTGGAAAGAGGAACCATGACTCAGACTTCTGGGTGCTAAAAATATTCTTTTTTAGGATCATGATCTTACTTGGGCTTCTTCCAGGAATAATACCATAAAACAGGAAAAAGATAAAGCCAAAAGAAGCTTTATAGGTAAAATTTTATTTGGGGGCATGATATCAGGGGTGGGGGGACACTAAGGGTAAAACAGGAAAGGATGGAGAGCCAATACAGAGGTGCTATCAGCCTTGTCACCAGTGTGAAAAACTGCGATCTGATCTTGCTGGGACTTTCTGGCCCTCCATACCAATTGTGCCTCTTATTATTTACCTGAGGGGTTTTGGAGGAGCACATATACATGACCTCACACCATCAATAGTTAAGGATGGTCCCATGGGATGTTACCTCCCACGGGTGGAGTTCTGAGTGCTAAGTTCACACATGCTAAGTAGCTTCTTCAGGTGTCCCAGTCACATCATGAGAAAAGTCTTGGGGCAAATGCACAGAGAATGTTCATGGCTGCAGAAATGAGCCTGTCACAATTGCTTCATTAGGGATGGAGGGAAGAACTGGCCTTGATGTAAGGCAGGGTAAAAGAGGTGTCTTGCTACTATATTACTATATTGACAAACAAAAAATATATGTAAACTCAAAAATCAATCTTTTTTTTTTTTCCCAAAGAATGTCTTAGTCCTCCAATATTCAGTAACTAAATACTCGATGCTCAGTAACAGTTACCGAGGCTCCTAGTTACTCCATGCCACCTAGTGGTAAAATACAGACATTTACAAACATCATCAGGTGTTTAAAGAGAAAATTTGCTGTTTCACCATTTCAAACTGAAATTCTGGTGCCTGACGTAGAACTGTTAAACTGCAGTTTATTTGTTGGAACCCTTATCTTAACTCACTATTTTTAAGAAGAACAAACAAGCTTATTTTGGTACTTTTAAGTAAACTGTAAAGATGTGAGGAGGTTTGTAGGTGATAATTTTGCTGTAAATGGCAGAGTTGATTATCTGCCTCTGGGCCATTTCTCCCCTATTTTGTTCCATAGTTACCGTCAGCCTGAAATAAGATCCACATGCTGCATTTGTAATCTACACAATCATAATTCTTCCAATCTTCTTTTGTTAAGAATTTTTGTGTGTAAGTCTATGAGTAACATAGGTCTGTAACTTATTTTATATAATTTCTTTGTAAAGTTTCAGTGTTAGGCAAATTCTGTACTTATAAAATAAATTGAGAGCTGCTTCCCTTTCTATTTGTCAAAGATTTTATATATCATTAGCATTTTTCTCCTCTTAATCATTGATAAAGTTCACTAAGCCTTCTGGTTCAGAATTTTTCTTTATTGGTTGAGTTGAAAAAAATAAATATGTTAATATTTATTTTTAATTTATTTTATTTGATATCTATTGTTTTAATAACAAATTACCATAGAGTTATCACAATATTTACTTTCTCCTCTCAATTTCTGTAAATTATGTTCTTAAAAATTTTTAAAAATTTAATCTACATTCTCAAATGTATTGACATCAAGTTTTTCATTATATTCCCATCTTATCAATTTAATGATAGAGTTTGTGCTAATATCCTTTCTTTTATTCGTGATACTGGTAATTTGATAATTTTTTTTCTCTTTTTATTCATTATTCTTGTTAGGGATATATGAATTTGATTAATCTTTAGAGGAAGTGTTTAATTTTCAACTATTTAGGTATTTTCTAGATGTCTTATTGTTATTGATTCCAAGTTGATTTCCATTGTGATCAGAGAACATATTCAGTGGTTTCAATTCTTCCATATTGAATGAAACTTCTTTAATGGCAGAACCACAGTGAGTGTTCTGTGCATGTTGAAAGAAATCACATTCAGAAGTTGCTCAGGTATAATGTCTGATAGACATATATTGGGTTATATTGGTTGATATTATGGTTCCAATCTTCTGTATACAGATCTTAGTCATTTTGTCTGTCAATTGCTAACAAAAGATATGTTTAAAAATATCTCCAAGCATATTTGCAAAAACGTCTTTTTCAGTGCATATTAGTCATCATAATACACAGGTGCACTTCGCCATAGTCACACATGCATGAAATATAATTTGCTTCATTTTGGTCTCGGGTACTCTTTCCCCTCCCTCTTTCCTCTCCTTTTTCCCCTTTGTCTTCTCTATTAGCATTTCTTCTATTTATTTATTGTATTTTTTATAATTGGTGCTTGATAGATACACACACAGGTGAAATTCACTGGGGGATATCATATATTTGCAGAAGCTTTTTGGTTTGTTGGCATCCCACTTATTGATTCTTAGTTTTATTTCTTGAACTTTAGGAGTCTCCATAAGGAACTTGATGCCTGTGTTGATATATCGGAGTGTTGAGCCTACATTTTCTTCTTGCAGTGGCAGAGCTTCTGGTCTAACTCCTAGGCCTTTGATCCACTTTGAATTGACTTGTGGGCTGGGAGAGAGACAGGGGTCCACTTTCATGCTTCCACATATAGACATCCAGTTTTCCCAGCACCACTACCTTGGTCGGCACCCATTTTATTTATTTTTTAAGAGCTAAATTTTATTTTATTCATTAATTCTGTTATTTTTGTATAAATGTTCTATATTTTTTGAAAAAAATGGTTATTTTTAGTTATATATAACAGTAGGATTCAATTTGACATAATTATAGAATCATAGGATATGTTTTTTATAGTTCATTCTCCACTACTTCTTTCCCTTCTCCCCTCCCCAGTTCTCTTTCCTCTAGTCTTTAGTCTACTGATCTTTCTGGCTGTTTACTTACAGTTTCTTTGTTGTTTGTTTGTTTGTTTGTTTTTAGTGTCTTGTGGATATGCATTATGGTGAGATTCCCTGTGGTATATTCATATATGTAAATAGGAATGTTAGGTCCGATTTGTTCCACTGTCTTCCATTATCCTGTGCCTACTCTCTCTCCTTCAATGCCCTTCCTCTATTCCACTGATATTTATTCTATTTTCATGGAATTCTACCACTCTATTTTCTTTTCTCTTTTTCCCCCTTATTTTGGACTAGTTTTGGTTTATTAGAGAAAACATTTGACCCTTGGCTTTCTGAATTTGTCTTATTTCACTTATATGATAATTTTCAATGATTCTTAAGTTTGGTCTCTTAATGTTATCCCAGCTGTTTTACACATTCTTTTCATGGTCTCTTAACATCTGTTCTTTATTGTCAACTTTATTTTCAAGATTATATACTTTGTCTTGAACTCCTCGGGATTGGTCTTCAATGCCATCTAATCTATTTATGATGCCTTCCTTTCAATCTTTTATTTTCAGGAATTCCATTTGTTTCTTCTGCAGATTCTTTATAGAAATTACCTTTCACTTCCTGTGTTTTCTAAGTTCATGCCTTACACCTTCTTTTATCTTGTTGTACATCTTAACTATGAAATTTCTAAATTCTTTCTCTGATATGTTCTCCATTGCTGAATCAACGGGGCCAGTTGTTGGAATGTCTTGGCTATTTGGTGTGGTTTCTTCCCTTGGTATTTCATACGGCTCTTATGTCTGTCCATCTTCTGGGATGATTATAACTTTTTTAACATAAGGGATTATATAGTAAACTTCTTCCTTTTAAGAGCCCAGGGATATAAATGTGTAACTATTGATAATTTTATTCAATTTGTGTCCTTTGTGGTTCCCAATTCAGCACCACTTTGAGAGAAGCCACAGATCCCTATTTACTGCAATCCTTCGGAGCAAATCCACATACTATTCAATCTTAGGAAAACCCAAAAACTTGTTGATAGTGTTCTCAACAGTTTCTATAACCCAGATATAAACTTGTTGTAAAGTTCTGGAATATGTTGAAAAGTTACTAATCAAACAGTCAAACTGCTAAAACAATATGTAGGGGTTGAAAAGGGAAGAGAGAAATTTGGACAAAAAGAGGAGAGAGAAAGAAGAGAAAAGAAAAAATATAAGAGAAAAAAAATGAACCCTAAAGTAAAAATAAGAGAAAAGCAAATTGGTGGGGTGGAGGAGATTGAAAGTCAACAGGTAATATAACAGGGAAAAGGAGGTAAGAGAAGCAAATATGAACCTAAGCTAGGAAAACAAGGAGAGAATTATTCAAAATAATGCCTTAAAACATTAGAAGAAATACAATCAAATGGGCTGATGGCACAATATCAAATAGTAGGGTAGCAACTATCAAATGTAGAGGAAGAGTGATATATGATCAAAGTTGACATTTCAGCTATTTATGATAAACCATGCCAAGTGAAGAGAATTCTTATTGAATGTCTGTCTGGATTTCATCAGCATCTGAGAAATTTAGAAAGTGTCCATCACTCTTCAGATTTGGGTTCCTCCAGAAATTCTGGGCACAGGAGCCACTCTCCTAGTTGCTATGAACTCTCTACCAGCTGGTTCTCATTTGAACCCAGGGTCCTGAGTCTGGACGCTCTGAGTATGTGGTGTTGTATCTGTTGGCTCTTTCTGTGTGCAGGGGCTCAGAATACCGGGCTCTGGGCTGTTGGTTTGATTGCTGCAGGTAATCACACACCTGCTCCTCTCCACAGGGTCCTCTTCAAAGTGACATAGAGCCTGGTGACTGTCTGCAAGTGTGAGACTTGTGGTTGTGCTTCTCTATGGGAGGTGTGTGGTACAGAGGCATCCCCCTGACCAACACAAATTGGCAGAGCACTGTTCCTGCTGCCAGGAAAGAGGCTCAGCCAGTTCCCCTAGGTTCTGGTTCCCACAGCCTAAGGTTGTGAACCATGGGTGCCACTTCCTTCCAATGCTGAGGACAGAGACTGTCTTCCCTCCTGGGTTCTGAGATCCCATTTCCTGCCACCATCTCTGCCAGGCTCCCATGGACCATGTGCAGACTGATGAGCTAGCCAAACACTTCCTAGGAGTGTCCTGCTCTTGGGTCTGCCTCAACCCATTCCCCTTGTTTGTAATAGAGTGGGATTTGAGGGTTTCAGCCACTTTCAGTTGGTAGTTATCCCTCTACAAGTTCCTTGTAGAGGAACTCCCTCTGGTTCTATTCATTGCTGTTTGAAGGAGGGGTGATGCTGTTATGCCCAAATGGCTGTCATGCCTGGCCTAGCACTCTGTCCACTGCTGGATCTCCTTCAATGATCCTGCTGTTCCTGTTGTGTTTCAACTTGGCCTGCATTTTCCCAGCTACTGCTCAAGTAGTGAGCTTTTATCATTTTCATCTTCCTTTCTCTCTCTGTTGCCCCCACCTTCTCAATTCTCTGCTTTGGGTTTAAGGTTAAGGCATTCTATCCTTATTTTCTGCTCTAGTTACCAATCTACAAGTCTCTCCAGAACTCATACTGTCTGATATGGGGTCTTAGAACATGTATGCTGTCCCCATCTGTCGTCAGCTGTTCCTTCACTGCCTCCTTTCTTCTTCTATCTTCTAGGAGATTTTGATGTACAGAAGGAAGGCACAGAATCTGTCAGGCATCCCAGGAGGATGTTTTGAAAGGCCATGAGGACACTGTATAAGAACATGGGGCGAGAGGTGAGGAAGCTCTCGGTGGTTAGGAAAGGGGGACGCAACATGGAAAGTTTGTGACTATCTCTTGGTAGGTAGAAAGCTTTTTTGTTTACTTGTTTGTTTGTTTTTGTGTGTGTAGTGATGTTTAAAACTCTGGAATCTAGGATTCTGGTTTTCTGTCATGAGCCTAGGAGCTCCTACTGCAGACAAAGCACAGACGACACACATTCTCTAGGGTCTGACTCACAAATGGTAGATCTGCAGCCAAACTCCTTCAAAAGCAAATAGATGGATACCACCAAGGAACAAATGAAAAAACTACACAAAAGATGTGATCTTGAAGCTGCTACAGCAGAGGAGGGGGGTGGACAGCAACTGGGACGGTAGTGATTTGGGCTTTGGGGACATAAAATTGAAGGCAAAAAAGTAGACCACTAAGGTCAAAGTGTGGTTCACAGGGAAGCCAGCAACTGAGAGTTTGGGGGAGACAGCCCAGATGTGCAAATCAGAAAGGGAATAATGCAAAGGGGCAAGTGGACAGAATAACAGAAAATGCACAAGATCCGGGGCTCAATCCTCAGCACTGAAAAAAAACCAAAAGTCCCTATTGATAAGATGACTTTTCAGTGCCATATAAAACTTGTTCTATGGCAGTCAAAATAGGAGAAGATCAATGGGATAGAAGCTGGTGATGTGAGAGAAGCTGGAATCTTAGAAGAAAGCCCAAACTAAAGGGAAATGGGAAACTGAGTAGGAGGCTCAGGGTTTTGGCCAGGAGCAGAATTTTCTTGTTTCAGACAGTAAACATTTTTCTGCTGGTTGGAGAAGGAAAGTAAGAAGAGAGTTCTGCGGGGATAGGTTTTGTTTAGAACAGAAATCAAAGAAAAACTTTTCAGAGAGAAAACAATAACAAGTGCAAGTGCCATGCTGTGACAGTGAAATTGATAAGAACTGGGGCAATTGACCAGTTAGACAGAAGAGGGTGTGTGTGTGTGTGTGTGTGTGTGTGTGTGTGTGTGTGTGTGTTTGTGCTGGTAGTTTACACCTAGAGATTAAGAGTGCCATGATGGTGCTATCATAAATGCCCTTGACTGGAGGTCCCTGTAGTCTTCTGGAGGGTGTTTACAGAGAGAGCAGGGGACCCTGTAATAAGCAAATGCCACCTAAGATAAATGTGCTCCTTCTGTGCTTCGCATTCTGAGTCTTCCCATTCTGGTGCCATTTTTTCCCAATTCTCTCCTTCCAAGTATCTCATTTCTCCCCATTGTTTCTATTCTTTTGCTACATACAGGGTTTGAAGATCCTATTACCGTCCATATCAGCAAGACTGCATCCTTTTACAACAATTCCTGGGTACAAGGTAAATGCTCAGTTGGGTTGCATGAACTGTAGACTCGCAGCTGGGACAGCCAGCTCTGATACTATCATTTTCCTGTATCCCTGGTCCAGGGGCAAATTCAGCAACAAGGAGTTGAGTGAACTGGAAACATATTTCCGAAACTACTTCACTAGTGTCTCTCAGGCAGTTCACACTGGTCTATTACAATTTGATTGTGAGTTCAGTTCCCTCAATTGGGAGGGTGGTGCATGGGGTATCTCTCTGTGAGTTTTTATTCCTCTAGGAAATCGCATACTCTGTTCTGAATCTTACTCCATTCTCTCCATCATAAAATTATAATCACACAGTTGGGCAAGTTCTATAAACCAGATCCTTCAAACACTTCTGTCTTCTGCTACTTATGAACTGCTTTCTCATTGATTGCAGGACTATATTTTTTCATCCTGCCTTAGAGATATATCTTGTGGCCACCCTTTTCCCAGATCTCTAGTTATGTAGCCTCCTCACTCTTTGGTTAACTCTTTAAAGTGTGATTTTCCTCTCCCCCGTTGAATCTCTTCAGCCTTCCCTGTCTGCACAGTCATTGTAACCACAGGATGCACTTACCCTAGCTTGTTACAATCTCAGACTCACAACTTCCCCCTCCCACACAGTTCCATGTACCTTTGAACAATCTTCCATTTTTTTCAAATCATTCATCTCTTCCTCTACCTCCAACTCCTATCAGTTCCCTTTTCTGTGCACCTGTGATTCAACCAGAATTGGTTCCATTCCTGTAAATCTCCAAAACTTCTCCTTTCCACTTCTATTGTGTGTTGCTTCTACTCATTCCATTTTATCCTTTTTAAATTCCCTTTGTCCTTTAATTCATTGAATCCCTCTTCCCTAGGTCCCTTTGATATACAGATGGCAGCAGGCTGTGAGATGCACTCAGGGAAGAACTTCATAACCTTTTTACAGTTAGCTGTTTAAGGAACTGATTTCCGAGTTTTCAGAATGAAACATGGTTGCCTTCTCCAGAGGGAGGAAGAAAGGGCCAAGATTTCTGCAGACTACTCAGTCTGAACCCAGCCTTCACACACAGGATGCCCAGGCTTCTCAGTGACACCTGCCCCTGATTCATCTTGGGTCTTCTTGATGCAGGGAAGGCTCATCTCCAGTGACAAGGTCAGTACTGTACCCATTCTCCAAGAACTTTGTAATCTAAAAGCAAATTGAGAATAAGAAGGGGTCACAAAGGAGAGGAGGGTGAGTGGCATGTTCAGAAGTGGGAAAGATGGACCTATCAGAGGTGATGGGATTTGAACCACTCAGGTATCTTCTTGTCCACCTGTGAACCTCTTTTCTGTCCTTTTCAGTGAAGCCTGAGGCCTGGCTGTCCAGTGGTTCCAGTCCTGGGCCTGGCCGTCTGCTGCTGGTGTGCCACGTGTCTGGCTTCTACCCAAAGCCCATGTGAGTGATGTGGATGCGAGGTGAGCAGGAGCAGTTGGGCACTCAGAGAGGTGTCATCCTGCCTAATGCAGATGGGACGTGGTATCTCCGAGCAACCCTGGATGTGGCAGCTGGGGAGGTAGCTGGCCTGGCCTGCAGGGTGAAGCACAGCAGCCTAGGGGGCAGGACCTCGTCCTCTACTGGGGTGGTAAGAGTGGGACCCAGGCTGGAGATGGGAGGTTGTGATCCTCTAGAAGAACAGAAGGACCATCTATAAATTTGGGATTGGGGGATTTCAGACCTAAAAAAAGACAAGTAAGTTAATCAAAGGCATAGAAGAGTTAAAAACTGAGGAATGAGTAGATGCAGGAGGATATCGTGGGTTGATAAAGTATTCATCTCTGAAAAGGGATTTGAGAAAAAGTGGGGAGAAAGATTGGTGAGGTAGACAAACCAGAGAAGCCCAGGTTAATACAATTAAACAGGAAGCAAATTGGGTAAAACAGGGAATGGATTTAAAATAACCTCCTTGGTGTCCATTTGAATCTGCAGAGCATCACAGTTTCCTGGGCTTGATCTTGGCCATGGAGGTGGCCCTGGCTCTTCTGATAGGTCTTGCATATGGTTTAGGAAGCTCTGGTGAGTTCTTTGTATTCATTTTTTCCTATTCTTCCCTCATTCCCCACTTTTATTACCATTTTTTTCTTTCTCCTCACTTTTACTTTTATCCTTAGTCCCTTTCATATTTTTTTTTTGTCTCCTCAGTTCTTACCTCCACCTTATGAATTTCTGTAATTTGCTCTGTTCTCATTTGGTTCACTTTAGGACAAACCGTGAACCTCTGCAGTGCTCTCCCTTTGAAATGAGGACCCAGTAACCCAGCTGCTCATCATACACCTCAACACCACGTGGTGATGACATCACTTCAACTCTCCTCGTGAAACCTTTATAATTTATTGCTACTTCATGATCAGTTAACCAAGAAATGCTCAGTGTAAGCTTGCAGGATTTGTTGTTCTCACCTGAATTCTGGGGGTTTAAAATTCAGTTTTTTAACTCCATCTTGTTCGATATTAATTGATCATTAGGTGCATTCTACACACCTTCACAGCTTACATCCTTCCCAGGACCTTCCTTGATTCCCAGTGGAAAGCAGTCTGTCTCTCATCTATGTTCCCCCACATTTCAACTGCACTTTGCTATCCATACCCCTCACTCCCTAGCTTCTCTGGCAGTTGTGTAGGTTCTTTTCCCCTTTTAATATTAGAAACTTGAGAGCAAAGTGCATGTCTTTTTAATGTCTATAACCCTGGGGAAGTGTCTTGCCTGCACATAACATGTTCTTAAGAAAAACAGTATTTAATTTAAGCCAAATGTTTAATATTTTAAAATTTTCTCCTTTCCTGACATCTGTGTTACAGTTGAGGTATTTGATGTGCCTCTTATTAAAAGTCTTCTCACTTTGCCAAGATATTTCAAGCTATCCTAGTTTTACAATTTCTTCTCTGAGCCTCTGAGAAGAAACACAACTTTGCATCTTTCCCCTTTTGTTATTCAACTGTAGAGAATTAGTATAGTGGAACTATTGTTCCAAAGATTTTAAATTGAAAGAGCTGGGGAGGATGAAGTTTCTCAATATTCAATGTTTTGATAGTCAAATGGCAGATTGATCACATTGGGGGTTGGTAGAAAGGTAGAATCTGGCCTCTGATGTTAGACTTATGAACTATTCTTTACATTTAAAAAAAATCAACAGTAGATTCACTGGGTGCATTAAAACTTGAAAGGCGAAATGAATTACAGTAGATGGGTTAGAGAGAGAAGATGGGAGGGGAAGGGAGGGGAGGGGGGATAGTAGAGGATAGAAAAGGCAGCAGAATACAACAGACACTAGTATGGCAGTATGTAAAAAAGTGGATGTGTAACCGATGTTATTCTGCAATCTGTATATGGGGTAAAAATGCGAGTTCATAACCCACTTGAATCAAATATATGAAATATGATATGTCAAGAGCTTTGTAATGTTTTGAACAACTAATAAAAAAAAAACTTGAAAGGCGTCTGATATAGGTAGTATTTGGAATATGATACAAGTGTGTCACTGAAGAGAAAAGAATCATAAAAGAGAGTATTGTTCCTAAGGATTAATACAGGGTCCAAGTAAGTAATGTACATACAGTACGTTGCTGTCATTATTCATTGTAGTTATATTCTATACAGTGGCTGCTGCAAATACTGGATTAGTGAACACTGAACCATGTTACTAAGGTAAAAACAGGGTTAGAAGTTTATAATGTTTTTGTTAAACATTAAATACATAACTTTGTTTTTGTATATTTGTTTTAAAATATATTATTTAAATGCAGTTAAATAAATTGCAAATAATTATTTAAATGCAGTTTTTTTTTTTTGTACTAAAACACTACCTGAAAAGTGTATAACAATTTCCTGACTTGAATAATGTGTTTGTAGATTTCTTTGGCTTTCAGCTTTGCTACAATTCTCTCTACTTAAAAAAAAAATTTACTTTGTCTCAATAAAAAAATAAATTTAGCTGCTTTTACAAAGCTTACTCATATTATTATATCTGTTACTATAAAAAAATGCTCACTTACTAATCAGATTTCCTCTTTTCCCTGGTGTTCTGTATTGTTTATTCATTAAAATTGAAATCACAGCCAACTGCACTCTAAACCCAAAGTTCATCTAACTCATTTAGTTACTCGTTAAGGCACTTTTTAGCCTTTTTGAGTTAAAAAAACAGTAGATAGCCCTTCTGCAGTATGTTTTGGGGTCATTTTAATTCACAAAATCAGTAGCAAAGGACACAAAAATATGGGGAAAAAATGGTGCTGAATAGACCACAGAAAGATGCTTGTCCTGTAGTGAGGAGTGAAACCAGAGGCAGAACATCACCTCCTGTGACTTTTCTAGGGAGTGTGTAGGGGCTCGCTCGGTCCTGCAGAAGCCCTCGGAACAGCTGAGGATGGTGTGGCAACGGAATCGAAAAGAGACCTCTGGAGACCAGTTTCCGAGAGCTCGATCCACTTTATTATTTCATAGGCAAGCTTTTAAGCATAGCCTGTCACTGGACAGATTTATCTGAGGGTCATAATGATCCGAAGAGCCAGAAACATACTTACAAGCAGTAACCAATGGATTAGTAGTAGGTCAGTGGCAGAAAAGCAGAAGGCAAAGAACATGCTGTGCACCTGAGAGAGGCCAGGTTACCATGGAGATGGGGCTGAGTGTGGTTAGTGTGCTCACCACAACTTCCAGATTCAGTGTGCTGAACCCTGAGAGCCTCTCACATAGGCAACGTAGGCCACTTCCCAACTCTTGGGCCCAAGGAGCATGACCTTCATGTGACTCAAGTGTCGCACCACAGTGCACAGATCCATAAAAAACTGAGTATTGATTTGGGGTTACAAGTGAAGATCAATAAATAGACAAGTTAGCAAATACAGAAATCTTGATTATGAAGGTGGACTTAATGACAGTGTGAGTCAAGATATCCATGATTAACTTCAATTTCTTTAAAATTCCTAAATGGATTCAATAGCTCCTAGGCACCTACTATATACTTATTATGCAGTAGGTGCATATTGAGTATAAAATAATGGAGAAAAAAAAAAGATCATCACTGGGCCTGGGTATATAGCTCAGTAGCTCAGTTGGTAGAGTGCTTGCCTCGCATGGACAAGGCCCTGGGTTCATTCTCCAGCACCACACACACACACACATGCACACAAAAAGTATGAGCTTGAAAATGTTCTTTAAAAAATTGAATTCTGCTCTTTATTATTTTTTGGCCTTTCTTAGGTTTCTCATTGAGCAACTTATTTGAGCTCAACTTGGAAAAAGGGACTTAGCCTCGTGTTGCTTAGGGAACTGAGAAGAGGGGACCCAGGGCAAGGGGAATATCCAGAGAGACCAGGCCATGTAAGATATTTTCCTATGTTTTTTTTCTCCTGAAAAATTAATCCATCCATCCATTCATTCATCACAATTCAATTTTTTACTATTTGCATAGCAAACATATGCACTGAGAGTAGATCCAAAATGTAGTTAAACTTTTGGGAAGTGAAGTTGTCATGAGAGAAAAGGCAAACATGAAAAGCAGGAGAAGGGGGCAATCAAACATTGGGACACTTCAGACTTTCTACTTGGAACAGACATGACTGGCTCCAGTCTGTCTAGCTTCCCGTTCTTTTTACCACATTTGCATGGCAGCCATGGGGTCGATTAACTCCACTCTCAACTGCAGTGATCAGCCTAAGACAATCTTGAGAACTCATCCTTGAGAAAGTGATAAGCTAAAGAATGGACAGGCAACGTATCATTCAAGGTAGTCATTCTATAGTTTCCACTTACCTTTGTTAGATAAGTGAGTCTGGGTATGTACCTGTCCTAAGCTGGCTCGGTTTATAAGGAGCCTAAATCTGTGATGTTAGTAAGGGGAAAGTGATACTCTCTTTTTTTCTGAATGTTATCATGTAGGATATAAAGCTTAAACCAGCTCAAATTATTTTTTCAACTCCGGAACAGCAAGTCTATGTATTAATCAAATAGTCAAGAATGTAGTGACAATAGACTCACAGAAGAGTTTAGATTAAACAGTATCCAAAGCCTGAATGATCCCTGAAATTCTCAGTCATGTCACCCAATAAAATTTCCCTTAGTATTTTCAGCTCATTATGATGGTGTCCTCTTGTTGGTGACTGAAAGCATCCTGCCCAATGTACCAGGCTTCGGGTGATTCAGCTGATTTCTACTTTTGGTTGCAAATTATTTTTCTACTTCCCTCTTCATTCTTCTCTGTTCTAAGATTGGTTATTACTTAAAATTGATTCCTATATTTTGCTTTTTCTTATAAACTTTTATACTAACTTGATTTTTAACTGTGGCACTTGGATCCATACCCCTCCTGTACTCTTCATGTGTTTTTGTCAACCAGTGACCAGAAATCAAAGCGGTTTTTATGCTGCTGGGTAAGCGAGTGATTTTGAAACATTTTTTGATCTTCATTCTTTTGTCCATCTAAATGTAGGCAAAAAATGTATTTTCTCGGGGCCTTCAAAAGGATAAAAGATTATCTAGCACAACCATTTTAATGTTATGAAAACAACAGTTCAACATGTAAGATATTTCTCATGGAATTCCTCCTGACAAAATTTATTCATTTGTCCATGTATTTATTCATCAGTTCAACTTTTTGTGTGGGGAACATATTCATTGAGAGTAGTTCCAAAATTTATAAAATCAGTCCTAGCTCCAAGATATTGAACATATAATTAATAATCTCTATTTCCCAGCTAGTTCCATCTTTGATGGTTAGATTTCATCATACAGAGTCAAACTTCATGCAGTTTTATGTACTTTTCCTCAGATTTTCTTCTTACTATATCATTTTCTATAAAGATCTCTGAAAAAAAAAAATTGTTATTTCTTTCTCTATTGCCGGGCTTGATCAACAACACGGAATAAATAGAGAGCTTTTTCTCTCTGATTATATATTCTTGTTGGTTTCCTGAGCAAGCTTTGTGCTCCAGGAACGTATGCATATGTTCATGTTTAGGGAACAGAAATTTCCTATAAAGTTAAAAAAAAAGGATGGAAACCCCAACTATAAAATGTGAAGCAGGCTTGCCTGGCTGACATGTTAACTTGCTAAGATTTCATAATTGGAAGGAGTTGGCTGTATCCTCAGAATTACTGGGCAGGCTGGGGAAGTGGGGAAGTGGTGAGGGTTAAGCATCTCCATTTGTGAAGACATGCAAGGAGATGGGTGTTGTGCTCCACCCCTCCTTGCACCATCTCCTGGACATGCGATGGAAAGTACCTTGAACAAATTGAAAGACGATTTTAAAAATGTAGAAGTTTTTTAAACATTTATTTATTTATGTATCTTTAGTTTTAGGTGGACACATTATTTTGTTTTTCTGTGGTGCTGAGGATCGAACCCAGTGCCTCATGCATGCTAGGCGAGGGCGCTACCACTGAGCCACAACCCCAGTCCCCCCCCCCAAAAATGTAAAATTTTGTTGAATAGTAAGAGTGTAACTTTTTATCTGATGTGTTTTTCTAACTTATTGATTAATTAACTGTAAAGGAACACCTGCGGAGAAATACCTGTGGAGGTGGCACATAAGAGAACAGGCACAGACACACAAAGTGTAAGCAGACAGACAGGAGGAGCAGAGAGCAGTGAAGTGAAGTGGTGAAGAAGTCTGGAAATGAAGGGTCCGCTCCCTGCTGCCTGGGAGTTTATTAACTCAAAGAACACATACCGCCCATTACCATGACTGTATTCTAATTAGTATTTTTTTTTTAACCTGAGTGCTAGCTAATAGAGATAAGGTCCAGGTTAATACAAACACAGAGCCCCTTCTCTCCAAGAACATTGCTAAGAAAAGCAGCTAGTGCCTGCATAGTTGTCTTATTCCCTCAGAGGGAGGGGGCTGGGCATTCCAACTGTGGGAATCAGGGTGCCAGTTACCCTGCCAGTTATCCCCGGGAGTTTGCTCACCAGGAGAATGTTTTCCTGTCTATTTCCATGGTCTGAATACCTACAGCTCTCCTTTGTTTTTTAAGGCCTTCTGGATGAAAAATACCTGTTTTCTTCTTAATCCTAGCAAGGGGAAATAGAGGACAGGCATTGACAAGCAGCAAGTGCAACACAACAATCCCAATAGCAGCAAACTTCCACCTATGAATAATTGTTTGAACCAGATGCAATTGGGTAACCATGAAGTTAACCAGTCTAACAAGTCTACACCTTCATCATCTTGCTGGACCTTCTAATGATATATTTAAGGTAATTTAATGCTCTTAAAATAGAATTACTGTTATCGCTTAAATTGAAGCAGCACATCCTTTATGTGTTTTATCCTCACATCCTTTATGATGTAACAACAACAAATAATCAATAGCAGCCTGGTTATCAAGAATGTCCTGGCGATGTTGTTTTTGTTCTTCATTAAGCATATTAATGGCCAGAGAGGTAGGATTAGTACTTTTTTTTACCACAGCACAGGCCAGGTTCATAGTGGTTTTGTAAGCCCCAACAGCTAGTCCAGGGAAACCCACTATGGAAAATGTCAAAGCGTCAAATTCTGCCTTTGAGAGACGATGTACTGAATCATCACAGTTTTCATCAAGGGGAATAGACCTTTTATGAATACGTTGTGCATGATGGTGGCCCATTAAATCCTAGGAGGATGGTGAGAACACAGTTAATCTGCTGCAACATTCTTGCAGGTATATAACAATTTTCGCCAAGTGAACCTAAATATTATAATGGGTTCTAAAACTCCAGGAGTCTGACTTAGAACTAAGTTTCACACAAGTGGGGTACAACAGCAGATTAACATTATCACAAGAATCAAAACATTTACAGAGTTTGATGTAAGTTTAGCAAACAAAGCAGTAACTAAGTTTTCCAGAGTACATTTTAAGCCCCTTTGAGCCAACAGCTGTAGAGCTGAGGCTGTTAATGATTTTATATGTCCCCAACTCACTGGAAGTCTAGAAGCTTGGGATCCTCTTTTCATGTTTCTTATCTGTCCTTCTTTAATGCTTCCTCTCTTTTGAGGAGAGTTTCCTCTTGTTTGGTGGGACTCTCCTCATCCAGGATCAAATGAAACTTGGGAATCAAGGTGTGAAGTTCCCGATGTCCATTCACAATGGATAGAGCTCATGCATGAAGCTGGAGTCCAAGCAGGATCTGTTGGTGTGAGCACAGCAGACTATCCTTTTCCCCATGTGGTCAGAGGCATAGGGTCTTGTCATCCTGGGTCTGGTGGAACCCTATATTTTACATAAATTCTTAGTAATGGCTGTTTAGGAATACAATGTCTATCCAAAGCAGACAACCAATTGTGAATATTAACTTTGCATTCCATATTGAGCACATTAACTGTAAATAAAACAATATTTAAAGCATTATTAATATGAGAGAGGCTAGATTGCCCCTTTTTTTGTTTTAGTTTTAAAAGGCAAGTTTCAAGAGTATGATGCACTCATTTAACCAGTTTGTTCAGTAGGATTATGAGGAATTTTATGATTTAAAATTATATTTCATTGATTACAAAATTGTGCAAAAGCACAAGATATACATTATCCATTTTCTAAATAAGCAGTCTTGCCCATGGTGGAAAGCAAAGCAATAAGTGAGAAATGCAAGCAAATACATTTTTATACCTGTGGGCACTAGCTTAAATAAATCCAGAATGGGTAGTAATAAAAACATGAAAAAAAGGAGTGAAATAAGTAACATCCATTTACCATTGTGCATTAAAATGTAGGCCTGGGTTCACAAATTTTTATATAGGGTTCATAAGTATACACAGTGGGAACAATTGCATGAAACTTTTGAGAAGATATGAAAAATGTTTTCATTAGTGATCGAGTATTTTGATGAAAAAATCCATGAGATTTCACAGCATTTGAAAAAAAAAGGATAAGCAGATTTCATATCTTCATCTGTGTGAGCGTCAACCTCCATCAAAAGTTTAGAAATCTTGGTGTGGCTATATCTATGAGCAAGGAAGATAGGAGATGCATGATGCTATAAAAGAGTTTAAAGGGTTTAAAAAAGAGACAGTGAATTGGAATCCAAATGAGGGCATAACCCAACCATGGAAATATGAAGCACAAGCTTAACTATATATTGAGAACTTGTAATAACATTTAAAATAGTAGAAAACAATTTCAGCATCAGGATAAAGGTAGCTAACTCAGCTCACTGTGGAGAATTTTGAGGTAGAGTATAATAGTCCATTCAAAATTAATAAAAACAGATATTACTCCTCTTTGTTTACCTGTTTGTTTACACCATTATTTCATCTATAAGAGGAACAGTAGGAATTAAGGAAAATGGATATAATTAAGGAACCTGATATAACAAAGAGAATTGTTCATCATGAGGCATGTGAAACACAATGAGCACTAAAATTTTAGCTAATACAGCTTGATAATAGGATGAATGGTACGTATTAGAGATATAAAGTTTTTTTCATAAGGTGCAAAACATGAATATCCATGCTTGTTAAAGATAAAATTTTAATATGACCATCAGAAATTAATTGAGCATACATATTAGTAAAAGGCAAAATATTACAGCCTGAAAAATGAGGAGAATATAGCCATTTTGTTATATATCATTTCTTATTAAGAATAGCAACTACTGCTTCAAAAGCATAAGGCTTTCCAACAAGAACTATCAATGATAATAGCACATTAGATACAGGAAGTTGATCCTCCATTACTGTCAATAACTTTTCATGAATTCTTTGTAAAGCCTGTTTTAAAGAAGGAGTCAAATAAAGGAAGAGGGTGGCAACCTGTTTTTGTTTGTTTGTTTGTTTGTTTTTAACAACTGGAAACAAAGGGAGAGATCAGCTTGGCATCAGCTCTAATTTTTAATTTATTTATTTAAGAAACCATAATATGAAGGCTAATCTCATTTATGTTAAATTTAATTTATTCATTTTAATTATAACATAAAAACATAAGAAAAACATGATTAATAGTATTAATTATCCTTTTTCTGTTAAAAAAAATTAGAAGTAATGAATATTATATTTTACATATTTTTTAGAAATTAAGACTTTATTATTTGGCCACCTATAAACACTCATGAGCCATCACCTTAAAAACAACTATATATTTATTTAATTATTTGATTTGAATTAAGTTATCTGGATCCATTTATTTTTCTAAATTTTAATTTATGAGCCTTCGTTTGTCTAAATGTCAATTTAATAATAATATATAGACATAAGACAGGCCTGTGAAACTGGAAATGTCAGGTACAAGATCCAACAACCATGGTGGACATTGAAATCTAAGGTTTCATATAGCTAGCGTTTTTGTCCTTTATAGTTATTAAGACTTATCCCTAACACAACCATGTTTATATCTTCCTAGGATTTATTAAAAGAAATCTTTGAATGTATTTAAGAGTTAACTCTGGGGAAATTGGCCTTTGTGTAAAGGCAGAATGTAAAAATCTGTATAGTTAGATAAAAACAGACTAATCAGAAAAACACATCAACTTACATAGAATAGTTAAAAACTTACATTGCAGTAATATCAACATTTTTTATCGGGTCAGAGTATACCTTAAACTCAGACAAGAATCAGTTGGAAGCCTGTCACATTCTGAAAGAAAATAATGTAAAACAAAACTTTTTTTGAAAAAAAAAGAAAACTTGCACATTTGGAGTCTTTCTACTTTTCCCTTTCTATTAGTGCTTCAACATTAAGGAAGGGGAGGAGCTGTGTAAGAAAACTGGGTAAAAACAGTTAAGAGAGTCAGCCAAGCAGTGTGGATTTAGAAGAGACATTTTTCTTCTTTTGTCTAAACTAGTTTTTTGCAACTCTAGTAAATCATATAGGGAATGAAATTCACATTGAAATATGAGGCTAGGAAAGTTAGGAATCCAGCAGAAGTTGAAAAGTAAGGAAAAATGTTGTAACCCTTCTTTCTTTTTTAAGAGTATTTCTTTCCAGTTTATATGCTTTCTGGAAAGTTTTTGTTTGTTTGTTTCTTTCTTTCTTTTTGCCTTAAACCTTGCAAATCTTGTAACAGTTTCCACACATGGTTGAACATAAGCAATGGTTTGTGTGGTTTGAAAGGGGAAGAGGTGGTAGCCACAGGGAGGTTTGGGATCCTTGTTTGTTTTTGTTTTCTTTTCCCCAAACCAGGGTGACCCATTGAGGCCATGAATGAATGGACACTTGTTTGTTTTATTTTATTTTCCCCAAACTGGGGTGGCCTCTTGAGGCCATGTGTAAAGACATACCATGTCTTATGACCATGACATTAGTATTTGTGTCCAATAAGCCTAGAAATATGAATGCTTATTAAACAAGGTGAACTTAAGTCTACTTTCAGTAATTGACAAACGTGTTGTTATGTTCAGTAACAGAAGAGTCTAATCTTTTATTTTTCCTTTCATTTAAATAATATTGCTTGGGTTTGAACCTGGGATCTCGTCCATGAGAGGCAAACACTTCATCAACTGAACTCTGGTTCCAGTCCCTGGGAGCCCTCACTTGGATGCCTTTAGTAGTAATCAAACCTATTCCAGCTCTCCCTCTGGTAGCATGAAAGGGTCTGTGAAATGAGGTTGAGAGGTCTCTCTGTATATTGGAAACACTTGTGTCATGGGATCCTGAGGGGGTTAGAGAAATTAGTTCCTCCTCCTTTTGGTCTGAGTCGGGGGTTTTAAGGCAGTGGCAAGCAAGGCAGCTTTATGAGTTACCATTTAAATGATTTTGTAATTTTTAAAATGGTACATTTCAACTCGTTGAATAGAGCAGAAGGTAAGTGCTTATGCTCTGGCAGACCAGCGAAATTTAACCCAGTGCAACAGACAGCTAAATCATGAAATCCCCCTTCCTCCTCAGCTTGTCCCAAACACTTACTTAACTTGGATTTAGTTGTGGGTGAGGCAGCTGCTCCAGGCAGGCCTGAAGACAAAGACAGTTAATCACCTAGTGTCCTGGAGTGTCTGGAGAGGTGCAAGCAGGTCCCTTAAAGGGACAGTGCAGCCAGGCACAGAAAAAGAAGAGCATGAAGTTTGAGAATCTAAGGTTTTATCAACTGCATCCCTACAAAGACACCAAGTTTGCAACACGGGTATACAAATATGTGGCTTTTCATGAATTATTATACCTACTTCTCCTAGTCTTTCAAATTGAGTCATCCACTTTCTGGGTAAAAGGGACAGCAAGAGCTTATCTTGGTTAGCAAGGCAGCCAGATCACTATCACTTACAGTATGTCCAGCCTTGCAGAACAGAAAGGAAAGTTCTGCTCCGTGGCATGCCACTGTGCAGTAGAGAATTCCCCATGACTCAACTGATTAGGGATCTGAACCAGCTGGTGTAAAGATGCACATCATGAGCCACTCCCCCGACCCCTTACCTCTCCGAATGTCTGGAAGGGTCTCTGTCTGGGCTGACTTCCTTGTCCCAAACTCTCTGTGGACTGGGAGGACATGTGGGGTCTAGTGCCCCAATGTTGGGCACTGGCTGTAAAGGAACACCTGTAGAAGAATGCCTGTGCAGGAGGCATACAAAAGAATGGACACAGACACACACACAGTGCAAGCAGACAGACAGGAGGAGCAGAGAGGAGTGAGGTGAAGTGGTGGAGAAGTGAACTGTCCACTCCCCGCTGCCTGGGAGTTTAAGAACACATACTTTCTTTACCATGACTGTATTCAAAGTAGTATTTCTTTAACCTGAGTGCTAGCTAGCTGAGATAAGGTCCAGGTTAACACAAACACAGAGCCCTTCTATTCAAGGACATTGCTAAGGAAACCAGATAGAGCCTACATAGCTGTCTTATTCCCTCAGAGGGAGGAGGCTGGGCTGTCCAATAGTGGGAATCAGGGTGCCAGCTACCCCACCCCCACCCCACAGAGTTTGCTCACCAGGGGAACACTTCCCTGTCTATTTCCATGGTCAGAACACCTACAATCAGGTTTCAATTTTGGTGTAAATTTTTATTGGGAATAAGAGATTTCCTTATGCTGGACATGGTGGCACATGCCTGTAATCCCAGCGGCTTGGGAGGCTGACACAGGAGGATCTTGAGTTCAAAGCCAGCCTCATCAACTACCATGTGCTAAGCAACTCAATGACTCTAAATAAAATACAAAATAGGGATGGGGATGTGTCTCAGTGGTCAAGTGCCCCTGAGTTCAATCCCCAGTACAAAAAAAAAAAAAAAAAAAAAACAAGATTTCCTTGAAGGAATACAGATGTGTGACTGAATGGCTTTGCAAATAAGAGATGATTTAATGAATCATTGCAACAACAAAGGACACACTGAGAAACAGTAATAAATAAAAATTTGAAAAGTGGATTTGGAATCCTAAAAATGATATGTGCATGTATACACATATATATGGTACATTTGCATGTATATACATGTTATAGTTAAAGCTTCATCCCAGGGTTTCATAAACTGACTTCCAGATCACTCACGTATAATCAAATCAAGCCTTTATTGAAGCACACCGGTGGCGGCTGACCAGAACATAAAGCTGTTCCCCTGATCAGCCCTGAACAATTGTAAGGGCGCTCCTTATAAGCCTGAAAACTGCAAAAGGGATGTTTGGGGTCTAGCCAATGCAAGCAAGCCAGGTTACAGAAGCGAGACAGTGCAGTCAAGCGGAGGGAAGCCTAACCAATCACAGTTAGCCCAGTCACCCCAGTTACAGAAACAATGCCCCATTAGGTTGTTCCGTGTTCTTAAAGGTTTCTATAGCAAAAGGAAAAGAACATCTTGCCCCAGTCATGACCCTTCTACTTGGCATGGTTGTTTTACAGGATGGAGTCATAAAACAAAATGGAGTCACATTTGCTCCTACTATCACATACACACAACATTACATACATATTCAATAAAAACACAGATTAATAAGGAAAAAGGTCTACACCTTAAGGATTGCAAAATGAGCAAAGTATGTGAGCAAACCATTCACAGATGTTGATATAAAAAAACTAAAGAATATAAATGTTGGGGCTGGGGATGTGGCTCAAGCAGTAGCGCGCTTGCCTGGCATGCGTGCGGCCCGGGTTCAATCCTCACCACATACAAAGATGTTGTGTCCACTGAAAACTAAAAACAAGTATTAAAATTCTCTCTCTCTCTCTCTCTCTCTCTCAAAAAAAAGAATATAAATGTTATTCAAACTCATTATTAATTAGAGAAATACAAAACTTGTAATCAAGTAGGTATCATTTTACTTTACCTAATGGGCAAAATCTTACAGGGTGAGAAACCTGTGCCTCAGGAAAGAGCAGAGGTGTGAGTCCTCATGCATTGATGGTGGTGAATTAATTCAGGAAAGCTTGTGGCAGTTTCTTGTCTAAGTTTGTAAATGTAGACTTTGCAATCCATTTCTAAACGTATCTTCCAAAAAGTGTTTACGCAGTTCCATGAGGGAACATAATTAATCATGTTTCTCATGACAATTGAATGGTATTAAGCTGTTGGAAGCACACTAAATGTTCACTCCTTATGGAACACATTCATAAAATATGGTAGTTGGCTGGGCACTCCTGTAATCCCAGCAGCTCAGGAGGATGAGACAGGAAGATCCAGTTCAAAGCCAGCTTCAGCAAAAGAGAGGTGCTAAGCAACTCAGTGAGACCCTGTTTCTAAATAAAATACAAAATAGGGCTAGGGTCAAGTAGTCAAGTGCCCCTGAGTTAAATCCCAGGTACACTCCCCATCCCCCTACACTCACCTCCACCTCTGGTGAAAAAAAATTATCTTAGCTACATATTCTGGGACTCTATGCAGAATGCAGATATGGACTGGTATGGGAAGGTCTTTAAGAGAGTGAAGCATGAAATACATAAAATACTACCTTTTGTTGCACACACAAAGAAACACTGCAGTTTAGAAGAACACATAGAAATAGAAGGATGACACATTATAATGTGGAGAAAGGAAAAAATTGGTATAAAGAATCAATCAATCAAATAGTTTTATCAAAAAGAAGGCTGATCAGACCAAATGATATTCATTGAGTCACTGGAATTACAGGCATGTGCCACTGTGCCTGGCCCAGAAGCCAATTTCTGACAATTGTGTGTTAATGATTATATAAGTAAAGGAGAATTATTAACTCAACAATATACAGTTAAAAAGATTCCAAAGACAAAACACAACACAATAAATAATTGGACATTATTACCCTATGTGCATATGTGATTATAGGACTGGTATAACTCTACATCTTGTACAACCATGCTGCGCCCCTCCCCTGACTCAGGCAATGGCAAGGCCCTACTGAGGTGGATGGTGCAAGGCGTCCATCCTCTGGAGGAGCGCAGTATGTTTCTGGGAATGGGCTGGTTTGTTTTTGTATTCCTTTAATAAATATAGTTGCGATTTCTCATATGACCATTAAGTATGAAGGAAAAAACATGACTTTCCCAATTAATGCAACTACTTCTAAGAATAGATCTGTTTGCTCTAAATGCAATGATTCAGCTGTGGAGCGTAAATTGTTAATGTCTAATGAAAAACTCCCTGTATTCCTGTCAAGGAAGTTTTTGAGAAATTAAATTAAAATCTAGAGAAGAAGAATTAATGTTAAGAAGACAGATTAGTGCTTAGTACTGGGCAACTTGTTCTTGTTTCTGTGCACAATGGTTTGTGCTCTTACTCTTGTTTGATTAAAATTAATAACAAGTCAACCACTTGCCGTAACCATGGCACCGGTTCCAGTCAGTAAGTCAAGAAAGAATAGTCAAGGTATAGCCCAATAGTTGGGACATTTCTAACTATTATTAAAAGTTAACTAAACAGAAACACTCAAAGCAAAACGCGAACTGAAAGGAAAAATGCTTGCTTATGCATAAGCCAAGATACATTCTTCTATTCTAATTGTAGCTACGTAATATTTTGTTTCTTTGAATAATGATTCCTGTTTTATAACCACAAAGTACTGTGAGCCTGCCAAAATGAAAAATATATATGATTAACTTCACAAGTAAAGATGGGGATTCAGCACCTTCACTATGGTGTCTGTGTTGTTTCTCCACCCCCCTTTCGCCGACTCCTCACCATCGGTTCGTCTCCTGAGAGCCCCTGTTGGAGCTGGACTCTGACACAACCAGAAGAATGAGAAGTTATTCTCCATAATGCATTCTACTGTCATTTATAACTATTTAGAACAAATAAAAAAAAAATAAAAGAAAGCAGATTGGAAATAATTAAGCTCTATAGAATATATACTGAATTGGGATAAAAATTTGCACCATGGGTACCTTTTTCAGATAAAAATGTGTAACTTTGTATAAAATACTTAGATTCTAAGTACTGAATAAAGATATCTGCAACATCAAAACTGCATGAAATGTCAGGGTTTTTAGAATTATTATTGAAGACTGTAGAGTGGAATAAATTTGTATATTTACCAGTTGGTGGCAGTAGAGATTATAACAAAGCTTCAGCATCCTTATTTATAATCTAAAAATTTGAAGCCTTAGGCCCTTAAATCATCATATCTGTGCTTGGATTTTACAACAACTTATAGTTCTAAAAGAAATTTAAAATAGCAGAAGTGCACATAATATTAAGAATGTATCAATGATAATATAAAAAGAACATTCAGAAGCTCAACACATTTTTCCTTATTACGGGTTGAAAGCGACCTTTCTTGCAAAAACTCTGGCAACCATCTCCAACCATGAGAAGACCTTCAGAATGCAGACCAGGCATGATAAAGTCTGAAACAAAACAGAGAATAACAAAACAGTAAAATCTCCCCCAAACTAAAAAGGAAACTGGGGACCAAGTTCTTGAGACAATGAAATCCCTTAACAACCCTTTCTTTCCTGCTTCCAATCTTTCTCAGAGTAAGAAATATAACTATATGTTTTAGACATTATTGTTAGTTTAATTTTTCTGTCATGTGCAGCCAAATTTAATGCTTGTGGATCCAGATGTCATCTTAACATCAAGAATGACTGACAGCTGTGGTTTTGTGAAATGTTCACCTGCAGCTCTTTGCTCTCCTCACTCTAGTGACCCACATGGCCTACTTATTTTTTGTCAAAGTGAAAGCAGACTTTTGACAATCACACCCAAGTTATCTCTGTATTTTTGAAGGCAAGGGAGAAAAATGCAATTAGCCATTCTAAAATGTACATGAAAAGAAGTGTGTTAGAAATCACAGTGAACTTCTGGGGAAATGGTGGAGTGAGATTATCTCACAACTCATTTCACTGTGTTAAATCCAAAGCAGAAGTAACTTCATCCATACTGAATCTAGGAAATAGCTGTAACTTAAATCCCAAGAAGGATTTACAAGCTACAATAAGAGGTGGGATAAATCTTTGGCATGTGTTTTCTATAATTTTAAGTATGCTGAAAGGGGAATGTCTGGAGTTTAGTGGAAGACATTCAATTCTGAAAGCAAGCAACTCAGGCTACTGGGCCTTTGTTATAAGACAATTATGCAGAATAAATCAATGTGTCATAGATTTGTTGGTAGAGTCAACTTAAGCAGCCTTTGGCTTTGAAAATTAGGTGAGACCACATGAATTCTTGACCATATTGGTATGCAGTGGCTTTGAAACAGGGGTACTTTTTGCACTTTAAGTATAAACCTTGCTGCTTGACCACTGGGGACTTATTTCAAAAATGACTTTTTAAAATTTCTTCTTTTTCCTTTTCCTTTCCCCAGTGATATAACTTAAGATCTACTGATAATAATATTTGGAGAACAGTCCAAATGTCTCCCTCTTAAAGGCCTTTGCTCGCACTGGCAGAATGGCAGCCTCTCTGACATGAGTCTGTTGACTTTCTCTTTGGCTAGAAAAGCAAAAAAGATATTTTTCCCTTTTCATTAAAACTTGTCCTCATTCTTGAATTGGATTGAGAACAAGGACTGAGCTTTTGGTATCAAATTGAGCAGATGGGACCTGAGAACAACCCTGCTCTGGACTTCTTGGTCAGCTCTGGCACTCTGGTGTGAGCTTGCTGAGAATCAACTAGTGGAGAATTGTGTTCCCATAAGAAATAAGGAAGGACTAAGGGACTGCCCCAGGGCAGCTGAAGCTTCTTTTTGCTTCAGGGAACTCCTGCTTCCCCCCCCCCCCCATGAGTGAGTATGATTTGCTCCACCATTTGGGGTTCTTTCATAAACATGAAGTTGAACACAGTACAGTTGTGACACCTTGGCCATCTGGTAAGCTCTCCTGGTGTTCACACTGAGAACTTTGGTTCCACACTGCAAAACTCTTTCATGGAAACAACTGGTTCCCCTTCTTAGAAACATTTGGTCTCTCTTCTTGGGGACATCTGTGGCACTGCTGGTGAAGGGATTGAAAGACCTAAGCAACCTCATTCTGCTTGGGACCTCATTTTGCTCTGAAACTCAACCTCTGACCACCTGCAGTCCTAAAGTCAGGAAAATACCACAGAAAAGCCCTGTGGAAACAGTTCTCTGAAAAGCCACAGATGGTGAGCACCTAAGATAGGCCAAGATATCAAAATATCTGAAATTCCAGATGGCCCCCACCTAGGGGTGGTGACCAGTATCTAAACTAGAAGCCCTGCAGCTTGGCACTTACCCCCCATCCTCCTCACAATTTAAACCAATCAATTTTAAGTGCCTCAATCCCTTGAACTAACCAATAATCTTTTCCAGATTCTTTCCCACCATTTGATATGCTAATCATGTTTTAGAGTTGTTGTTTGATTTTCCCGCGGTGTGTGATGATTTGCTAAGAGATGCTATGATGTATGTGAAGTCCCTGCCTTCTCCAAAGAGTGATAAAACTGCTGCAAACCCTGGGCTCGGGGCCTCTCAGCGTCACCAGTTGCTGTGTGCACAGAGGACCGAGCTAACTCACAATAAACACCTCTTTGCTGCTTACATCGATCTTGGTCTCTGGTGGTCTTTTGGGGGTCCCGAATTTGAGCATAACAGGATCATGGTTAAATGAGAATGCAAACCAAGGGGTTTTACCTCATATTTGATTTGTCATTTTAAAGGTTTCCAATCTGTTTGTCTTGGTTTTTGTTGTCTGTCTCTGTGTTTTTGTTGTATTTTATCTTTAAGACAAGGCAACACAGTGTCAGGTCCTGCCTATAGTGTCTTAGGAATGGAAGATCTTGGCTGAATAGGCCAAGTAAAACTACAAATCTATTGTTGTAGGGACAAACAAGGCAAGGCACCAAAGACAGCAGGAAACAGTTTTATTTGGCTGCAGCCAAGTTCAGAGGGCACAGCTTTTGCTGTAATCAATCAATCCCCTGAACCCCGAGTTCAGGGAGTTTCACAGTTTTATACCCAGCATGTAGGGGGAGGGACTCAGAAGTTCCCAGTCTGCAGAAGTTCACATAAAAGCAGCTTTTTCTTTCACTGTTTTGGGCAAGTTAACCCTTCAAGGACAATACCTGAGAAGGGGAGAGCTTCATCTTCCCTTTCTTTCCTCCCCCTGCCAGCTGTTACCATGGAGCCCGGTTGTAACTTATCTTAAAAATGTAGACATCTCTGTGAAGCCCAGCTCAAAGACAGAGGCCTTGTTTACACATTTCTTCAAAGTACTATACTGGATATGTTTGTGAAAAACTACTAAGGGGTGTCCAGCACCTGGAGTCCTGGTATCTTCTCAGCCAGTGGCCAAGTAAACAGGGTAACACAAAAATAGGAAATCTACCTACATTGGACTCTTTTGCAGAGACTCTTTTGCTGACAGTCCTAAAATCAGCCATGGTGAAGAGGGCTTCTCTGTGGATAAAGGGGGTGCCACTTGACTATGACAATGGGAAAAATGGTATTTTACTGTAATTGTCTGGTTAACATATATTTTGAAAGGTGGCTATTCTATAGTATTTTGAAATATCATATGATCTGGAGTTGGAATTGGTCTATCAGAGGTAAGTTCTGCAGATAACATGATAATGAGAATGAATGGCCATGAACTATGCTGATGGTGCAAAGAAAAGCAAATCCACCAGTGTGCAAAGTTAGAAGAACATTGGAAGAAAAATTTTCAAAACATTTAAACTTTTTCAACCCAGTGCTATCTGGAGGGCATTATCTGTCAGCCTTCCTCTTCTGACAAGGACATTGTATGGAAAATTGGGGGTGCAATCTACCCACCAGGCTTAGCAGATGTAAGATTCCCCCAGAGCCTCTGTGTGTGTTGGCACCTGCATTTTAACCCTGATCAGAGAGCCCCTGAAAATCTCTGAATGGTCAACATGACCCTTACTGGGCAAAGTGTCCAGACATAAAGAGAAAGCTTCAGCAGGGGACAATTGACACAAATACCTCGTTGGGGGTTGATATTGTTTTTAAGGTATATATGCTCAGGAGGAACGGAAACTAAAGCCACCAAGTGTTTTATTGGCATCCCCTGCAAAGAGAACCTATAGGAAAATTAACACAAGGTTGGGAGGGGATATATATATATATATATATATATATATATATATATAGAGAGAGAGAGAGAGAGAGAGAGAGAGAGAGAGAGAGAGATCTTTGTGCCTACAAAGGAGGAAAGACATTGGAAAAAGGATTGTCCATGGAAGCCAAGCCAAGATCCCCAGGATCATGTCACTCCTCCTAAATTCAAGGCTCAGCTGAGAAGTAACAGCGTTGGAGTATCTAGGTTTATTTAAAGAAGGCTCCTATACCAATAGCCACACGTAACCCCAGTAAAATTGACAGTGGGAACACAATTGAGTCCTTGATTGACATTAGTGCAACCTATTCTATTTTAAAGTATAAATTAACCTTTTGAAGTGATAGCACCCTGGCAGTGGTAGGAGCAATGGGTCAGGCTCAGCAGCATCTATTGCTTCAACCTCCTGAACGCAAACTGATCAAGCAAAGCCTTAGCTTTTTGTATATGCCAGATTGTCCAATTCTTTCCATGGGATGAAATTTGTTTTGCAAATAAATGTTCGAATAACCTTTTCACCTAAAAGCAATGAGTCAATTTGCAAGTGCCACTGGAAAATGCAACCTGTCTCTAGCTTTCACTTTCCAACCAGGAAAAAGAAACCAAGTCCATATTGCTGGAGTTCTGTGAGAGTGTGTATTAGGTTCTTGAAGCAATGGGCCCCAGGAAAGATGATTAACACTACCCCAATCAAGATTTTACTCAAAGAGTAGCTAACCTGACTGAAGAGGAGGCAGTACCCTCTTAGGAAAGAGATATTGATAGGGATCCAGACTCTTTCAGTCAAAATTTTAAAACGCAGATTGATGTGGCCTTTCTGGTTTCCCCACAACACCCCAATTCTACCTGTAAGAAACCTCACACTGAGTGCACTGATTTGTGCAAGATTTGCAAGCTTTATAAAATATTGCACAAGATATTCAACCCACAGCATCAAACTCGTACATTCTGCTGACTGTGGTGTCAAGTTTCTATGGTGGTTCCTAGTGCTGGGCTCAATGTATTCTTCTGTAATCCACCAGAAAGGAATTCCCAGTGACTGCTATTGTATGGTAGGACTCCAGTTCTAAAGTAATCACTCAAAGAAATTGTTGGACTGTCCTATTTCAGGGACTAAAACTCTCCTCCTCTTATTAAAATAAGAATCTAGCAAAAGCCACGTGAAGATTATGACTGGATCATGAAATCCTTTTGTATCTGGAGGCTGGGGGTTGCAGGTTGTCTCTGAGCTCCTAAACTGTGCCCGGGCTCAGAGCTCCTCCAGGTCCCTATCCCTGGAGTCCAGCTGTTCAGGAGTGTGGCTGGGAGGGCGGAGCTGGCAGAGTGGAAGTGCCATTCCACCTTATCCTTTCAGTCCAGGCCGGAGCCCACTGGGAGATGCAAGTCTGGCTTCCTGCTCTTAGGGCAGGGCTTTGGTTGCCAGAGCAGAGCCCTTTGTGTGTAGATCAGCTGCTGGCTGCAGCAGTCCCTCTATTGGTGAGATTGTGGTGTCCTCTCGGCTTGGCTCTGCGCGGTTAGAGCCGGATCTGTCCCGCTTTGTAATAGATTATGATCCTTTTTTTTTTTTTTTTTTTTTTTTTTTTACTAGTCATAATTACTTTATTTTTTTTTTTTTTAATTTTAATTTTTTTTTTTTTTTAATTTTTTTTTATTGGTTGTTCAAAACATTACACAGCTCATGACATATCATCTTCCATACATTTGATTCAAGTGGCCATTGGCGATTCTTACACAAAAAACAGTGTGTAACAGATGACATTGCATCTGGCTAGCTATTTTGGATAGAACTGGACAAGAAGAGTTTGGCGCCGTGAGGGAACAGTGCATGAGGACCAGTGAGGGATTCCTTTGGTCTTTTCAGTCACAGACGCAGTTTTGAAGAAATCTGGAAGTTTCGAAGACAGATTCTCAGAGTAAAGGATCTTGATGCGTTTCCAAGCATTTTAATTGGCATTAAAGCAGACTTGAATCATCAGACCTGTAAGGTACCTGGAGCCTCAGCAAAGATTAGGACGAACGTGAAGCAAGCTTTTCGTGAACTTGTCCAGGTAAGAAGGACATTTTAAGAGCAAGAATGTGTTTCTTCACCAGAGCCAACTAGGAAAGAAAAAGACAAGCAAAGCTGCCATTCTTCTATCACTTTCTAAGCATTCCTTGAGTTACCAACTGTCAGGAAAAGCCCGCATCTCCTCCTTCTCTCCTTATGGATTAAATCATTTTGGTACCTTTCTAGCCTTGAAGGAGAGATCACCCATGTTAGCCTTAGACCAGGAAGCCAACTAATCCTTTCCATGAAGCTAATATATAATTCTTTCCAGACCTATTTAAAGGAAACATTAAGGCTGCTGATTCCTTTTAAATTCATACTAAGGTTCTTGTGTCTATGTCTATGTATACAAACAGATTCTTTGTTTTAAAGGCTTACATTTTAATAGGGATGAATCCATTTTGGAACCTAAATGGTTTGCTAAGCTGAACTTGTATGTTATAAAATAATTTTTTTAACTTCTGGAATCGCATTACCTACTGTTACTCTAAATAGAAGTATAGGGATTTTTTTTTTAATGTGAATTTTTGGTCTATCTTTAAAAAAATGATGTCAATTTTAGTTAACCTTAAATACACTGAATGGAATCTGCACAAGTAAGACATTTCAGAACTTTCTTGATGCTACAACTTTATTTTTACCCCCAGTGGCCAGAATACCAAAATGCCTATTGTATTTATGGACTGAACACTGCTTATAAAACCTGTTATTACTGCTGCTCTTGAAGATGATAATGTTCTATGTGGTCAAAGATTTGGACTCATTCTGCACTTAGTCATCTCAATGTGTACTTGATTTCTTAATTTAAGTCTTCCACAGCCATGCTAAGGGCACAATGAATAATTTCTATCTTCCTTTTCAAGTTTTCTGGTTAAGGAATTCAAATAACTAAGACTGTTTTTGTTTGATGTAATATAAAATACGAAATTGATCTTTCCAGAATCAGAGATAATTAATGCTTTTCCTATACAAACTAATTAACAAGTATTTTTATATGTTTATAAGCAAATATGCTTTGACAGCATATTCTGTCTAGGTAAACGCATAAAGGAAAAATAAATGGAAACTACAGAAATTGTGGTAGAACTTTTACTTGCTGGTCTGATCCTGGTTGTATCTATCTCTGAACAGTTTTATCCACATTTAAGAAAACTTCCCTAGTAAATACAACTGGATGAGACTCTGAAATCACTTTCAATATTCTCTGCTATATATTGGCTGTTATATCAAGTATTAATTGTAAAACTTTTAATTGACAATTAGTGTAACTGGGGATGACTTCTGATTTTTTTTTTACTTTTGTGGATTATGTTTAAGCAATTCAAAAGTACATTCCTGGTTTTGAGATACTAAGTGGTATTGCTCAGTGTCACTTTACTGAATGTATACAATAGTCCCATGACCTTTATAGAGCATATCCATACCATCAGGTGCTGAAATTAAAGTTGATCTGTTATCACAGAAGAAAGAAATCCTTTTTGCAATATGTGGATGATATGCTTATCGCTAGCCTTGGCTATGAACACAGCCTTTCCAGTACTATCATTGTATTTAGCCACCTCACCTCATGTGGATTATAAGGTACCCCCAAATAAGGCTCAGATTTGTAAACAACAAGTAACCTATCTGGAATTACAGATCAGGCTAGGAACTGAAATTAGCTGTCGGATCAGAGGAGACTGTCGTTAGCCTTAGAGAACCCAGAAGCCCGAGCCAGTTCTGTGGGTTCCTGGAAATGATAGGATTTCCATATTTGGATCCCTGATTTTGAATTAATAGCTAAACCCCTGTATGAGGCCTTAACAGAAACAAACCAGTGCCCTTGATTTGAACCCTAGAGCGCCAACCTGCCTTTGAGATATTAAAACACAATCTCATGACAGCCTCTGTTTTAGCCCCTGTCTGACTTACAATAAAAGTTCAGAATACATGTGCATGAGAAGCACGGCACAGCCCTTGGAATTCTCTTTCAAGCTTTGTGAAGCTTACTACCACCACTAGCCTACTTGTCAAAATGGGTTGATCATGTGTCAAGAAGATAGATCTCCTGATTTCAGACAACAAATGCTCCTGTGATTGACTACAAGAGAATGAGAAGTATACCCTAGAACAACCCACTGCTATTTTTGTTCCTTACCAAGTTCTATTTCAACTAGAAGAGAAGGGTAGCTACTGGCTGACTTGAAGAAGCTGAAAATATGAAAGATACAAAATCATTGTGACAGAAAACCCCAATCTACTAAAATCAAGTCCACTTAAAATCCAGCGGCCTTGTTACCACGAGGTGACAGTGGGCCAATATAATAGGAAGACTCAGAGATCTTGGAGCTTAGATTTGTTTGATAAGCATATTACACAGCAAGAGTGGGACCTCCTCCCAGAGGTAAACCTTCTTGGACAATGGTCAGTGAAAAGATGAGTACCATGGTCACAGAGCAACAGGTGCTGGAAGCTAAGACTGTGCCACTGGGAACATCAGAATGGAAAGTTGTTCTAATTTCTCTGACAAAAGCTCTCAGTTGGTCCAAAGAGAAGAAGTGAAACATTTACACTGACTCAAAATATGCTTTCATGATCGTACACCCACAGGTGGAAAGAAGGAGGGATCTTCAGAGCTTAGAATAAGGGCTTTAAGCATGCCCTCAAAATATTGATATTAATGTAGACTGTGGCCAATCCAAAGAAGGTGGCAACCATATACTGTCCAGGTCACTCAAAGATGGACATTTATATGACCATAATATTAAGATCTCTTTTAGGGCAACCAAAATGACTGTGAAGAACAAATGAACAAATGATTTATCAAGGCTCTAATACCTCATCTTGAATCAGACAAATACAAACTTCATTGCACTGAGGAGGATTGTTGGGAGACATGAATGAATCATTGTTTTGAACTGTCCTGGGCAGAGGTGACACCTTCTTTGGTAACATCTGGTGGGAAGGTGCTGAGAACACTGCCCATTTGAGGTGGCCTCTGTTTAGAGGAAAAATTCTGTGTCTGTCATGGAATTTATCAGTTCAATAGCCTTGAGTTCAAACCCCAGGTGCCCAGAGGTAGAAGAGATATGGGCATAGCAGATAAGCTTTAATTGGGCTGTTTTTGCTCACAACCTTATTTTTGTTTATCTTGAAGAAGCTTTCTCACAGTAACTCCTTTTGATGTTTAAACCTATGTCATAAATAAGCAGAGCCTGCTAGTGGCCCATCTCTCTATCAGGAGTTTTGTTGATCCACTAGATCCTGCCATCTCTATATTTACGTTTATTTGTCTTATTTCCAATCATCTTACTGCCCTGTTCAGGAAACTGAATAAAAGTCTCATGGGCAGTGACAGAGGATGATAAATATGTCAAAGAGTAGAGTTTTGACTCCTGGGATGGCACTGCCTAGTGAAGATGGAAATCCCATGTGTTCTTTTTCCTGCCTGAAGAACTGGTCTGGTGCTCCTTGAGAGTTTTCATTATGGGAGGGATGCCTTGGTAAAGTTCACCAAGTCCCATTTTGAGGGCTGTGCCTCCAGCGCACTATTCTGATGGTGACTCAAGAGAGCGTATTTTGCACCCGAAATAATCTGAAGACTGAAAATTAGCCTACCGTAAAAAGAACACAACATGTAGGAATAAAATCTTTTGAAGATTGGCAAATAGATCTCACCAAATATTCCATGTCATGGAAAACTTCAGATACTTGTTTGTTCTGGTATATATCTTCTGGGGGTGTGTGTGAATCTTATTGCACCAGAAGAAAAAATTTTTTGAAAATAACTCAAATCCTCTGGAAGGAGATGATCCCAACATATAGACACCCCTCCCCAAAGCAAAGTGACAATTGACCATATTTGACTGCAAATGTGAATTCACAAGTAAGCAAAGCATTGGATATACAATGCAAGTTATGGAAACTGGAGACCCCAACACGCAGGGAATATGGAAGAGATGAATCCTACCTCAAAAAGAAAGTGACTCTATTCTACCAAGAAACCCACTTGCAGTGAGATAATGTGTTTTTTATTGTTCTCCTCCAGAGAGGGGAGAGCTCAAAATTGGGTTTAAACTGGCCCCTATAAAACTAGTATATGGGAGACCTTTCTGGGTAGTCTGAGGGAGAGGGAAAAGTCTGGTATCGTAGAAAGAGCTACATTAAAGCAGTATGTACAATAAGTCTGTCAAATATTAATTGCTGAACGTGCCTATGCTTCTTGCAGTTTCTACCAACTTTGAAATCACCTCTTTATCTCTTTCAGATAAAAGCCCAGAAGAAAAATTAAGAACAGGTTAAGACTCTTCCGTTCAAGGGACCCCTTTCATTGCCCATTCTCAGTAGCAAGCAGTTCGGAAATGTCATCAAACCTTTTTCCACAAAAATAAAAAAATAGACATTACCAGTGGGGAAAATGTAGCAGGGATCCCTTTCATGTAACATGGTCCACTTTATGCTTTGAATAGACACTTGCTGCTTGACCACTTTTTTTTAAGGGGGGGGCGATTTTTCCAAAGCTGAGATTTTGTTTTCCCCTCCTTTTCCTATTCTCTCTCTTCCCCTTGGCAACTACAGTGGAAACAATATTAACATTTTTCCTGTTCTAAGCTATTTGCCCTTTTGTTTGCTGTTCACAAGAATAAAGAAACTCTGGATGTGAAAATTGGAAAAACAGCTCTTTTAAGGACATTAGTTAAAAAAAATAATTAAATATATTGATAACAATGCTCTGGCATCCCCCTTTATAGCCCTCTGATCACCCAACAGTTAGAATGGCAGCCTCTATGATGTTAGTTCATCAACTTTCTTCTTTGATAGCAAAGCTGTGAGATTTCTATTTGGTGGTGGTGATGGTAGTGATTGAACTTTGTCCTAATTAATGAATGGGCATCTGAAACAAGGGCTGAAATTTCAGAACCAGTTTTCATTTGCATAGGATATCTTTTTTCCATCCTTTTGCTTCCAGTCTACATGGGTTCTTAAAAGGGAATGTATTCTCTTGTATATGGCGTGCAGTTGGCCCTTCTTATTTTATTCAATTATCCCATATGTATCTTTTTATTGGAGAATTTAATCCATTTACATGTAAAGTGATTAATGATAGGGAACAGTTACTACTGACATTGAATTGGTGCTTTCATTTTCTGTGCTTTGCTTCTTCTTTTCTCTTACTGTTTTACTTTGTGATTTGATTATTTTCTTAGGTGGTACTTTAGATCCTTTTGTTCTCATTGCCGTTGTATGTCTCTCCTACAGACTTGGTTTTGATTACCCTGGTGCTTACTTAAGACGTCTGACCCTTTTTAAATGTCCATTTTAAGCTGACATAAGCTTGATTTTGACTGCATACAAAAACATCTACACATTTGCCTCCCCCCTTTGATGTTTTGGTGTCTGAATTTACATCATTTATCTGTACTTATCCTTTGACAGTTTATTTTAGGTGTAGTTATTATGAATGGTTTTGTCCTTTAATCCTTGCACTATGGATAAAATTACTTTGCATCTCACCATTATAGTCCTAGAGTGTTTAGAATATTATTCTGCATTATTTATACTGCTAGGTTGTGCTTTTACAGAGTCTTATATTATTAATTGGCAACTTTATGTTTTAGTTTATGAATTTCCTTCAGCATTTCCTATAATGCAGACTTACGATGACGAACTCCCTTAACTTCTATTAGTCTGGGAAGGTGTTTACTTCTCAAAGACAAATTTTCTTGCAAAGCATTTTTGGTTAGTAGTTTTTTTTTTTTTTTTTCCCCATAGCACTTTGCATATATCATCCTACTGTCCCCTGGCCTGCAGGATTTCTGTTCAGAATACTGCTGATAGTTGGATCATAACTTTTTTAAAAACCATTATTTAACATTTAGTAAAAACTTCCATGTGTTTGCTAAAATTCCTCCTGTTGTTGAATGTTTCCTTTTCATTGAAACCACTAATATATTAAACAAAAGTACTTAAAATACTCCCTCTGATTTTTCCAACATATGAAGCATTTCTAATTTTAACTCTATTGATTTTAGTTTCTTGAACAAAGCTTGATTTTCTTGGTATGTGTTTTAGTAATTTTTTGCCCAAATGCAGACATGTTAGATGATAAATAATATTGATGCAAATGATGTCATAATTCTAATAGAGACTGAATTGTATAAATGAGAATTGTGTGTTACTTCATTTTTGGCCTGGAAAGAAATATGCTTTCTCTTTTACTAAGCTTATAATGTGAGTGCTTGAGCAATCTATTCTACAGTTAACTTGGTTTGTGTTTTGCTTTTGTTTCAAGTGTTCGAGTTTCTCTAGCACTAGTTAGCTTGTAGATTGAGGATGGTGTGTCAGAAGGCTTTTCTTAACATCTGCCCAACTCTTAGGTTTAGGTATTTCCTTTGTGATGTGCCTTAGGAAGTCCTACTAAAACTGAAGGGTGACTATTATCTGACTTCTGAAGATATGAAGCCATACCAGGCCATTCTCTGGACAACCCAAATATCAATAACCTTAAAACTATGTCCATCTTACATCCCACATCTCTGCTGTCAGCACATGGTAACGGGCAATGCAAATATGACTCCTCAGAGGTCTTGGTGACATCATCAGGTCGGATTTGTCTGGTCAGCCTATCACATATTCATAATGGGACCTCTTCATAGAAGGGAACAACTTCATGGAGAGTGGCCCGTGGATAGCCAAATAAACTGTGGTCACAGAGCAACAGGTGCTGGCAGATGAAGCTTTAGCCCTGGGGACATCAGACATGAAAGCTGACATAATTGCTCTGACAAAAGCTCTTGGACTTTCCAAGGATATAAGGTAAACATTTACACTGACTCCAAATATGATTTTATAAGAGTACAAATGATACAAAAAACTCTCTTCTTGTCCCCAATGCCAATCCAATAATAAAGAAGGACAAAGAAGTCTTATTGTTTCCCTAGCAAAGCAGGAACACAGGGGACTCCATGTATTGGTTGGTCCTTTCTACTTCTCCTTTTGAGATATGTCTATATAGATCTTTTGCCCATTAATTGAGTGGGTCATTCGCTTGTTATTTTTTTTGAGTTCTATATATTCTGGCTATTGACCCCTGCTGGAAGAATACCTGGTAAAGATTTTTTTCCCCATATTATGGGCATTGTTTTCATGCTTTTATTATTTATTTTTATTATTAGTTGTTCAAAACATTACGAAGCTCTTGACATACCATATTTTAAAAGTTTTCTTTGCTGCACAGAAAGTTTTAATTCAATTATGTCACCTCACTTGCTAATTTCTGTTTGTATTTCTTGAGCTTTAGAAGTCTTATTAAGGAAGTCAGTTCCTCAATGAGTTGAAGGGTTGTGCTGATCTTTCCTTCTTGAAGTTTCACTTTTTATGGTTTAATTTCCCAGTCTTTGATCTACTTTGAGCTGATTTTTGTGCAGAGTAAAAGGTAGGGATCATTTCATTCTTCTAAATATGGTTATCCAGTTTTCCCAGTGTCATTTGTTAAAAATTCTGTATTTCTCCAACATATATTTGGCACCTTAGCCCAAGTTCAGATGACTGTATTTACGTGAGTTTGTCTTTCTGTCTTCTGTTTTACTCCAGTGACTTTCATATTTGTTTGGGGGCCCATACTATACAATTTTGTCACCATAAGTCAGTAGTATAATTTGAAATCGGGTATTATGATGCCTATAGTCTTGTTCTTTCTGCTCAGACTTGCTTTGACTCTTCTGGGTCTTTTATTCTTTCATATGGGTTTTAGGACTATTTTTTTTCTGGTTCTGTCAGGAATGTCATTGGAATTTTAATAAAGATTGCATTAAATCTGCAGATTGCTTTTGGTACTCTGGCCATTTTGAAGATATTAATTCTGCCTATTTATGAACATGGTTGGTCTTTCCATATTCTAAAGTGTCCTTTGATTTTGATTTGTCACATATAGACTTTATCATGTTGAGGTAAGTTTCTTCCATCACTCTTCACTCTTCAGTATAAATGAGTTTTTAATTTTGTCAAAGGTTTTTCTGCATCTATTGAGATATCTTTTTTTGTTCTTGATTCTATTTATATGATGTATTATTTTTATTGATTTATGTATGTACATCAAACCAACCTTATATCCCTGGAATGATCCATTTACATTCAGAGTTATTATTTCCAGCTATTCTGGGTTTTTTTTCATATATTTTATTCATTGTTAATTCTCATGTACTTAATTGCTGTGAAATGCTTCATTCATGTGAGAGCTCTGGGATTTGTTTTTTTGTTCCGTGTGTAGCAGTTAGTATTTCTTTACCTTTACATATTTTCTGTAGTGCTGATTTAATGGTCATGAATACTTTTAGTTAATACTTATCTAGGAAAATTAATATTTCTGGCAATTGTTTTTTGCTGGCACTCTTGGCTGGCAATTATTTTTTTTCTCATAGCTTGAGTTATCTCATTCTAAACCCTCCTGTATTTCAGAGTCTGACTTGAGAAGTCAGGATTGAGCCTTATTGGTATATCTCTAAATGTTATCTGATGTTCTTCTCTTGAAATTTTCACTACTATAACATTTTCTCGGTGTTAGATGTTTTGGTTATGATATGTCTTAGGTTATTTTTTATTATTTTTATTTGGAGTCTACATGACACACATATGAGGATATCTATTCCTTTTCTAAGTTTTGGATTTTTTCTTTTTTTTAAAATTTAATTAATTAATTTATTTATTTTTGCTATTGTGTCACTAGAATGGTTCTTAATGCCATCAACCTGTAATTTCTATTCCCTCTTCTCTCATAAAGACTTCATAAAGACTCTTAAGAGTCCCAGAGTTTCTGTATATATAAACATTCTGACCATGGTCTCTCTTTTTTTCTTTATGACCTACTGTTTCAATTCAAATACACTCTCTTTGAGATCATTTTTTTCCCTATGCAATATAATCATTTGGTGATACTTTAAAATTAATTTTTACTTGGATTCACCATATCTTTATTTTCCAGGAAATCCAATTGATTATTATCATTATTTTTTTATCTAAAATTGAAACAAGGCAAAATGACAAATGGGTAAAGAAAGGGAAAATTTGATGACAACAAGACAAAAAGATGAATATCTATCTATTTATATATTAAATCAGCACAGTAAGAATGCACACACACATTCCATGGGGAAAAAAAAAAAGAAAAAAAAGTCAAACACAATCTTGATGGAAAACAAAGGGACTGTCTCCACGGAGGTGATCAGAACTGAATGTCCTCTGCCTATACCATACTGTCCTACTTTATGTTTCTTCCTTGGCAAAATACTCTTCAGGGAGAGCAAGAACTGGGGTTTTAAACCCATCCTCTTTGAGTTGCTCGCTCACTAAGCTGCCAGCTGGAGTATCCTGGAACCATATCTGGTGTCATATCTCTAAGCTTTTCTTCTCAGGAGGTGTCAGGTAGGACAGAATGGGAAGTAGTGATAATTGGAGTTTTGTCTGTTTAAAATAGAAAGATGTACTCCCAGGGCAGGGCTGATTCAGAGTTCTAAATGTAAAGATCTCACAGCTGTTGTTGAGCTCTGATCTACATTTGGAGTTTTGCTGGATGGTATCTGCTCTCCAGAGAATAAGCCCCCCTACCCTTTTTCTTGGTAGATCCCTGCTGGTTGTCTGGATCTACTCTTAGAGCAAAGCAACCAAATCTCTGCAGATCTTAAATACCTAACTGCCCCAAAATATGGGCCTCCCAGTATCAGAACCTGAGTGCAAATGTGCCCACCTGTCCAATTTCTGGACTCTGTCTGGCTAGTCCTGTGAACTGCCAGACACAAAGAGAAAGAGAGCCACACTCTGCTTCATATCCCCAGCCTAGGTCCCCTTGGCTACAATCTTTTCTGTGCCCATTTCACTTGCATCCTGCCAGGCACACTCTAGATCTCACAGCAGGCACATGCAGGAACAGTCTGATAATGCTCGTTATGAACTCCTGGGCTTCAACCACAGAAAGTGGCCTCAAGGCCATTTCAAGATGGCTCCCTACCTCTGCTCTGCGCTCACCAGTTGAGCATGTCTCACATCCCAGTCCGATGCCCTGCCTCGGAATCAGTTAAGATCAGAAAGTCTCTGCTCCATGGGTTCCCCATCCCAATTTTTTTCACAGTTGTTTCTCTTTCTGCCTGTCACCCCACCCCTCAGTGGTGAACCGGTGCCCCCATCATTTCTGGCTGAGTTCTCAAGACATTCTTTCCAGTCCTTTGACAAAACATCCAAATTTCTGTGTCTTTATGATTCTGATATTGAATGTCAGTGAATTCCCTGTCACCTGCCTCCCTGGGAAGCAGCACTCATGCTGTGTGAATCCTGAGCCACAAAACAACTGGAAAGTGCACCTTCTTGAACTCTGACATCTTTCCTCCTCCCATCAACATTCCTTGATGTTCAGATGACATCCTGGATTTCTTAGCATTAGGTTCGGCTGCATGTGACAGAACATTCAAACTAGTAATATCTTCTAAAAACTGGTAGTTTATGTAAAAATACAGGAAGTAGGTAAGAAAGGGTTGGTAGAGTATTCCATTATCTCAGGACTTGGTTCTCAATTTTCCCTTTTGTTTGGGGAAAATTTTTATGTTGATCGTTTTGTTTTTTTCCCATTTCACCATGGTTGGTCCTCATTCTGAAGGTCTTCTCATGCTTGGAGATGGTTACAGAGTCCTTTCCAAGAAAGTCCCTTTTAACCAGCAATAAGGAGAAAAGTTATGAGCACACCCACTTCCCACAGCTTCAGAGCAATTTGCAGGAATTATACACTCCATGGACCAGACTGCAGTCACATGAGCACAGCTAGCTGAAAAATTTTCTCTTTTTGAGTATACTGAGAAGTGTAGTTTTAATCTGCTCAGCTAATAAGAGTGGGTGGGGAGGATTTATTCTAGAGCAAGTGGAAAACATTCCAGTATTCTCTGCCATATCAGCCCATTTGCCAAGCCATCTATCCATTTATACCTATAAAGTTGGAGCAAGTTTCTCATGAATGTGCAATTTGGATATAATAGCTCAAAGACCAACGGATGTTTTGGTTTTGTTTTTCAGGACAGTTTATTCTCATACTGGAGTTCATACCTGTTTTAAATACTTTTTCTGTCTAAAATATGTACATGTTAAATGCACACACACACACACACACACACACACACATATATATATATATATATATATATATATATATATATATATAGACCAACAGGAACATTATGTGTTTATATATAAATACATAATGTTCCTGTTGGTCAAAATTTTTAAGTTAATTGTATGGGTAATTTGTAGTCTATAGATTCCTTTAAATAATATAAAATCTATCCTTAAATTTAGTATAACATGAGAGAGCTTTGCCCCAGGCCAGGTCTGGTTGTGTGGTATAGTCACTTTTCCCAATTTTTGCTTCAGGTTGATACAATCATCTTATTTAAAAAACAGTAACACACAAGCCTATAAACCTCATAAAATTTTCCGAAATAACTTTCCTAAGAATATGGTTCACTGCATCAAATGGTTTCCCTGTATAAAAACTGATGGTAGAAATCTCCTTGTGGCCTCAGGACCAGGAAGCTGCATTTTTTCTGAACAATTCTTCATCTGTTTCTTCTAGATTGTGCTTATGTAGCTGAATTTGCCTTAACCATCATATAATCCTCTAATAATTTGTGACTCGCATGTAGCCAACATATAGAGTATCGGGACCCTTTTTGTTATTGAAAGGAAAGTGAGAAAGTCTGAGACAGGTGGGCAAGAAATGAAGGGTGGAGACCAGGCAGAGATCCACACAAAGGTTTATTTGTCAAAGCTGACAAAAAAAGGCCATCCCTCTATGGAGTGGAGAGAAGCCCTACTCCAGATGTTCTGGTGCTAAGCTTTTGTAGGGTAAAGGTTCAGAGTTGTAGTTGTGGCACTATGGGAAAGGCTCAGGGGCCTTTGTGTCAGAGCTAGGCAGGTAGGAATAGCACGGGATTGGCTTAGGGTTATGGTACCATGGGGTAGGTCACTAATGGGAGTCAGGGAAACAGGTGCTGTCTCAAGTTACTTCAGATTTCTCAGAAGCCACCTCCCAGGATGAGAAAGCAACACTTATCTCCTACAATGGCGGTTAACATTTAACATGGCTGTCAGATGTTAAATTAGGTTCCTATAGTTATAACTTTTGATTTTACTGACCATATATTCTCCTGAATTTTTTTCTATATTATCATTGTTATATTTTTAATATTATGTGAATTTTTGAAAGTATTACTTTATGAACTATAAGTTTTGGCTGGGGTTGTGGCTCAGTGGTAGAGCATTTGCCTGGCATGTGTGAGGCACTGGATTTGATCCCTGGCATCACATAAAAATAAATAAATAAATAAATAAACAAATAAAATAAAGATATTGTGTCCATCTACAACTTAATTAAAAAAAGAACTACTGATTCTGCAACCTGTACACTCAGAAAAATGAGAAATTATATTCTATCTGATTCAAATGTATGATATGTCAAGATCATTGTATTGTCATGTATAACTATTTAAAACAAATAAAAATTATTTTAAAAAAAGAAAAGAACTACAAGTTATGGTAAATGCTAGCATGGATATGTTGGCTATATGATGATTTAAGAGCCTAAGACTGGATTTTTAAATTATAACAAGAAAATGTTGAAACTTTGTTATAATCTCTACTGTCACCACATGGTGGTGAGGGCCACCAAAAATTGATCTTTTGAACACAACTTTAAAATAGCTGAAGTATATCCTATTTTGGAGCCATTCTAACATGGCATAAGTTGAGAGGCAGAGCCTTATCTCAGGTAAGGAGGGACTATTGAAAAACACAACATAATATTACATCTGAAACATGAATCAAACAAAAGCTGAGAGAGCTTTATATTTAGTTTTGTAGAAAAAAATGGCAAAATGATTCCATGTTTTACAGCATCACCTTAAAAAAAACAGTTCAGGCTTTCTTTACTACCTTCCAAAAATACATTTAAATTCCAGTTCCAATGTGAAGAGTAACACAAAATTGATGTATATAACTTCTTGACAATAAATTACTTTATCCATCAAATGACATGAATGAATACCAACCAAATTTGTTATTTCTATACAAAACTGAGACTATTTCTATAGATAATTTTAGTTTGGATATCACCAACTTGGCAAAATACTCTCCTAAGCTTTACATTTAATTGTTTAATTTTAATGTACAATTTAGAATCCATGGTGTATGGTAACAATAATCAAAGGTCTTTATGGGTTAGCAAAAATCAAAGAGCACCCTTAAATCCCTTATACATATAGAAAACAGTGTTAATGATCAGAAATTAACTTATTCAAAGCAAACAGATGTAAGACAGGTCTTAAAATGACAGTGTGATCCTTCTATGTCAGATACAATGTATAAAAGAGAGCACTTATTGGCTATCTTGCTGGTAAACATATATAAACTTCCATTTTATACACTTTGACATAAAACTTAGAGAAGGTTTAGATAGATATAGTTTTCAGATATATACCTAGTCACATATATTTAGGGTGTCAGTTATATTGTTAAAACCTAAGTAACCGTTGTTTAACCAGTTGCAAAGTAATCATTTAAAACTTTAAAACAGGAACAAACCCTAATTCTTTTAAGGCTTAGTGTCTCCAAGTAATAAAACCTAACAATTACAAGAAAATTATCTTGATAAGAGCAGATCAGTGTTTCAGACTTTGCTTCATATCAGTACATTAAAGTTCAAATAACTTTGTGCTAATTATAGCCAATTTATTTATTTATTTTTAATTTTTTTTATTATTAGTTGTTCAAAACATTACAAAGCTCTTGTCATATCATATTTCATGCATTTGATTCACGCAGATTATGGACTCCCATTTTTACCCCGTATACAAATTGCAGATTCACATCGGTTACACATCCACTTTTTTACATACTGCCGTATTAGTGTATGTTGTATTCTGCTGCCTTTCCTATCCTCTACTATTCCCCCTCCCCTCCCCTCTCCTCCCCTCCCATCTTCTCTCTCTACCCCATCTACTGTAATTCATTTCTCTCTCTTGTTTTTTTTTCCCCTTTTCCCCTCACTTCCTCTTATATGTACTTTTGTATAACCCTGAGGGTCTCCTTCCTTTACCATGCAATTTCCCTTCTCTCTCCCTTTCCCTCCCCCCTCTGGTTCCTGTTTAATGGTGATCTTCTTCTCATGCTCTTCCTCCCTGCTCTGTACTTAGTTGCTCTCCCTATATCAAAGATGACATTTGGCATTTTTTTTTAGGGATTGGCTAGCTTAACTTAGCATAATCTGCTCTAGTGCCATCCATTGAGGACACATTCTTAATGAGCTGAAAAAATAAAGGAAATGGAATGACCGAACTGACTGAGAAGTACATGGGTCATTCAGCCTTTGATATAGTTTAATACAAACTCTTCTGTGAGTCTGTTGTCTCTGCCTTTTTGGCTGTATGATTTCGTCAACAGGCTCACTCCTCTGGTGCTGATAAAATAATTGGAACTGTTTCTAGCTTTGTATATCACGTGTTAAAAAAACAGTATTAGAAAAATAAAAAACTCTTTTTCTTCTTACCAACAAACACAAGAATCAGGCTTCTCATAAAATGGGCCACTTAGAACAGATGCATACCCAGACTCATCCCTGTGAACAAAATAAGTAAGAATTATATAATTATTATATTAAATTACAGGTTTCCGGTCCATTCTTCAGCCTATCACTTTCTCAACGGTGGGTTCTCATGAGCCCTCAGCTGATTGCTGCAGTTGAGTGGATTCAACCAACCAAACCAATGGCTGCAATATAAACGTGGCAAACAGACCTGGAAGCTGGGCAGATTGGAACCAGGCATGTCTATTCTAAGCAGAAAGACTGAAGTGTGCCACTGTTTGCTCTCCCGCATCCCATCCCATATTTTTTCATGTTTTCTCTTCTCTCATCATAACTTCATTTTTCAAAAGTTTTCCTACATTTTGGAACTACTCTCAGTGAATGATTGTCATACAAATAGTAAAAGCTGGATGTGTGATGAATGATGTCTTAGTCAGCTTTGCGCTTCCGTGATTAAAGGATCTGACCAGGACAATTTTAGGGGAGGAAAAGTTTATTGGAGGGCTCACAGTTTCTCATTCCATAGAAGGCTGGCTCCATTCCTGGGACTAGAGGTGAGGCTGAACATCAGGGCAGAAGAGTGTGGCAGAGGGAAACAGCTCACATGTGATTAGAGAGCGGACAGAGATACTCCTCTCACCAGATACAAATATATATACTCCAAATCCATGCCCTAATTCCCACCTCTTCCAACCACACTCTACCACTTCAGGTTTTAATTCACTGATTGGATGAAGACTTTCACAACCCAGTCATTTCTCCCTTGAACCATCTTGCATGGCCTCACATGCAAACTTTTGGGGGACACCTCACATCCAAACCATAACAAATGAATAAATGGATGGAGTTTTCAGGAGGAAAACTATGGGAAAATGTCTTACAAGGCCTGGTCTCTCTGGATGTTCCCTTTGCCCTGGGTCCCCTCTTCTCAGTTCCCTGAGCAAAATGAGGCTAAATCCCTTTCCCCAAGTTTCACTCAAGTAAGCTGTTCTGTCAGCAAGCTGGAAATCAAATTTATTAGACAACATTTTCAAGCTCAGAACCCAGTGATGATCTTTTTATCTCTCCATTACTTTATACTCAATATGTACCTGCAGCAGAAAAAGTGTACAGTAAGTGCCTAAGAATCCTTGGATCCATTTATGAATTTTAAAGAAATTGAACTTAATCATGGATATCTTGACTCACACTGGCATTTGGGGTCATTGGTCAACCTCTATAATCAAGATATCTGTATTTGCTAATTTGACTATTCAATGAAATTCATTTGTAGCTCCAAATCAATACTCACAGTGCTTTCATACTCATTCATGGATTTGTGCCGAATCTGAGACACATGCAGGACACATTCCCTATGAAAGTCACAAGAATCGGTGCCCTGCCTTCTGGTTTCATTCCTCACAATAGGATGAGCATAAAGAGATCTGTATGGTCTGTTCAATGCCATGTTTTCCACATTTTTGTGGGGTTTTTGTTTGTTTTTTTTATTTTTATTTTTTATTTATTTATTTTTTTTATTTTGGTGGGGAGGATACCAGGGATTGAACTCAGGGGCACTCGACCATTGAACCACATACCCAGCCCTATTTTGTATTTTATTTAGAGACAGGGTCTCACTGAGTTGTTTGGTGCTTGCTTCACTTTTGCTGAGGCTGGCTTTGAACTCGCAATCCTCCTGCCTCAGCTTCCTGAGCCACTGGGATTACACATGTGCACCACCATACCTGGCCATTTTTGTGCTCTTTGTTACAGATTTTGTCAGTTAAAATGACCCCAAGACATACCACAGAAGTGCTATCTACTGTTCTTAAACTCAAAAATGCTGTGATATAGCTTAAAGAATAAATAAGTGTTTTAGGTAATCTGTGTTACAGTTGTAATGCTGATGGCTGTGAGTTTGATATTAATGAATCGACAATACAGTACATTGGGAAAAGAGGAAATTTTCCAAGTTGTGGGTGGAGGCTACTTTATAAAATAATGTGTATAATGCTATGATGAAGCTATGGAAAAGCAACAAAAATGTTATTTTTTGAGATGACAAAAGAATTTTTAAGTATGATATTCATCATTTCAGTCAGAATGAAGCTCAAAGAAATTCACAAACACATTATTCAGATCAGACACTTCACATACAATGTTTCAGTATAAAGAAATACTGCTTATGATAAATTATTCCTAAGCATATATATTAAATAAGAAGGTTTGAGCCAAATACATATAAAATAAGGTTATATATTCATTGGTCAACAAAATTATTATGAACAGGAACTCACAGGCACCTGGCCCTCTATTGCTTTTGGAACATGGTTCATGTCACTAACCCAGTGTTTGCAGTAAATGTGTCAGATTTTTGTTTTGTTTTTTCCCACTAGGACCAAAATACCTGACAAGAACAATTTTAGAGGAGGAAAGGTTTATTTGTCCCTCATGGTTTAAGAGGTCTCAGTCTATAGATGGCCGGGGCCAATGCTCTGGGCCCAAAGTGAGACAGAACATCAGGATGGGAAGGTGTGGAGGAGGAAAACCACTCAGAACACAGCAATCAGGAAGGGGGGGGGGGGAGAGAGAGAGAGAGAGAGAGAGAGAGAGAGAGAGAGAGAGAAGCTCTGCTCATCAGTGACAAAACAGAAACCTAAAGGCACATCTCCTGGTGACCTATCTCCTCCAGCCACCACTTTCTTGCCTACAATTACCCCCCCCCAGTTAATAATAGGTGAAATAATGCACCTACTATGAGTTAAGCTTATTATGACCTAATTATTTCACCTTAGAAAATCCTTTCATTGCCTCACACATGACCTTTTGGGGGACATCTCCTATCTAAACCATAGCAAACTGTATGGAAAAAAATTGCTGGGAAGAATGAAAATACTGTGTTTCCACATTCCTCTCCATGACAGTACTTCTACTCTGAGGAGCAACACTCTCATTAACCATTTTTTAAATAATTCAGTAAATCGAAGGTCTGTCCTCAAATTCTACATTTGTAACAAGCACTGATGTGATAGTGTCTGACCCTGAGCCACACTGAATATTAAGGGCCTTCTTCATCTTATCATGTGGCTTTTTCTTTTTTTTTAGTTTGGGATCCTTAGACTAATAAGATTAGTTTCATTCTAATAGTTCTCTATACGAATAACAAAAGTGGCAAGAAGCAAATTTGTGTTTCTACCCAGAGATCAGATTAGAAATTATATAACCAAGATAGTCTGTGAATTCTTTTGGCCAAATGAGAAGACTTTTAATAAGAGAAGCATCAAATATCTCAAACTACAACACAGGTATCAGAAAGGAGAGAATATAACAAATTCACAAATCTGTTCATCACAGATTTTTATCAAGGATAGACATTTCACCAGGGTTATGAATATTAAAAAAGCATGTGCTCTGCTCCCAAAATTCTAACAAATTCAAAGGGGGAAGGAACAAGCACAGCTGCCATAGAGGATAGGGATTGAGGAGTATGGTTAGTAAACTACAGTTGAAATACAGGGAGATCTCAGATGGGTGACAGATTGCTTCCCACTGTGAATTAGGAAGGACCTCTGGTGGACCTGACATCTTCAATGCATCTAATGATTCACTAATTAATCTCACCAGGTGGAGCCTGCTAAGATTCTATTCCATTCAGAGTTAAAATTTGAATTTTAAAGTTCCAGAAGTCAGGTCAGAATAAGTCCTTCCAGTTGACATTGTGCATGTATCCACAACTGCTGAGACGAATCACAAGTGTTTCACAAGGAGAACTGAGGGATGTCATCACCACAAGGTGTTCAGGTGTGTGATGAGCACCGGGAATGCTGGGTCCTCACTTTGAGGGGAGAGCATTGCAGGGAACTTCACAGTGTGTCTAAAGTGAACCAAAGGAGAACAGATTAAATAACAGAAGTTCAGAAATTGGAGGCAAGAACAGAGGAGAATGCAGGAATAGGAGTGGGAGGAGAAGGAAAGTTAAGAGAGAAAATGGAAAGACCACTGGGGAGGAGGGACCAACAGGAAAGATGGATACAAAGAACTCACCAGCACTTCCTAAACCAGAATGCAAGGCCTGTCAGAAGCAAACCAAAATATAAGAACCAGAGCCACCATTATTGCCAAGAAGATCAAGCCCAGGCAACTATGATGTTCTGCAGATTCAAGTGAGCACCAAGGATGCTTTATATCCATCTCCTGATTTACCATTTACTCTCTGAATTACTGAATTAAACTTGGCTTCTTTTGTTTGTCTGTCTCACGAATCTGCTTTCTTTCTATTTTTTCTCTCATACATCTTCAGAGATGAATCCATCTATCCCACAAATTTTTGCTGCATCTACAGATCCCTCATTTTAAATATTTCTATCCCTTGGATTAACCAATTTCTCTCCTTGGGGGCCTAGAATTTCTTAAAATCTCAAATTTCTTAGCTGGCCCTCATGCTTTGCTAGAGGATCACCTCCCTCCGTCTTCAGTTGGCTCCCAGGTCTTACCATCCCTATAGAGGACGACACCTTGCCCTCCTAGATTGCTGTCTAACTGAACACCTTGTGGTGATGACATCCTGCAGTTCTCCTTGTGAAACACTTGTGATTTGTTTCTGCTTCCTGATCAGTTGTTGATACATGCAAATGTCAACTGGAAGGACTTGTTCTGACCTGACTTCTGGAACTTTAAAATTCAAGTTTTAACTCTGAATGGAATAGAATCCTAGCAGGCTCCACCTGGTTAGATATCAGATTAGCCCTGCCACCACCTCAGCTCCAAATACAAGGCTGCTCTGAGATACCATGTCCCAGTGTTGGATAGGAAGTCACTTTGCTGAATGCCCTGTTCACCTCATGATCACATCACCCACAAGGACACTGGGTATAAGCCAGAGACATGGCACACCAGCAACAGATGTCCAGGCCTAGGACTGGGGCCTCTGGTCAGTGCAGCCTCAGGTTTCACTGCAAAGGTCAGAAAAGATATTTAGACAAGGATCATAATGTAGATTGAGAGGTTCACAGCTCCACATCAGCCTAGGTAGACAATCTCCTAAAAATGTCACTCATTATTGTCTTCTCCCTCTCTTGTCTCCTTCTTATCTTTGATTTGATTTGAGAAGAGAAAAATTCTTAGGGAGAGGATACAGAACTTAGGTTGCCTCTGGAGATGAGACTGCCTCACATTTAAGAAGACAAGGTGAAAAGTGGACAGGTGTCACTGTATGTGATGGCTTGGTTCTGATTGAGTAGTCTGCAGAAATACCAGGACTTTCTTCCATCCTTTGGAGATGGTAACCGTGATTCATTTTTGAAGCTTCAGAAATCAGTTCCTTGAACAGCTATCTGTTGGAAGTCAATGAAGTCCCCTGCAGAGCCCATCTCACAACCAGCTGCTGCTATCTGTATCTCAAAGGGTTCAGGGAAAGAAGAATAATCAATTAGAGAAAAAAGAAGAAGAAAATGGAATGAATGGAAGCAAAGGACCATAGAAGCCAAAGGGAGAAGATTTGGAGGTTTAAGGGAATGGGACAAAGCTCTGCTTGATTAGAGGTTCATAGAAAGCTAAATTGGTAGGAGTTGGAAGTAGAGGAAGAGAAGAATAAATGAGGAAGAGGAGAATGGTGTGGGAGAGAGAGCACGTAGTGTGAGAAGGCTGGGATTATGATAAGACAGGGTGAAAGAATCAAGTGGAAGAGTGAGGAAGAGTGAGGAAGCTGAGGGTGCCTGATCAGAGACTTTGGAAAAGGGTGACCAAAGGATATCTCTAAGGAAAGATAATAAAAACCAGGGTTGCTGTCAATGAGAGAGCAGTTTATAAGTAGCAGAAGACTGAAATGTTTGAAGAATAAGGGTCTGGTCTACAGCACCTGCTCAAAAGTAGGATTGCAGTTTTATGGTGTATAGGATGGAGTAAGATTCAGAAAGAGAGTAGGCTCTTTTCTAGAGGAATCTCTCCTTCAGAGACACTCCTTACCCCCACACCTCCTCACTCTCAATCAAGGGAACTGAACTCACTTTTGAATTGTAATTGACCAATGTGAACAGCCCGAACAAATCTAATAAAGTTTACCTGGAAAAACTTTTCCAAATAGATCAATACGTTTTACTAAAGTTGCCCTTGGATTAGGGACACAGGAAAATGACGGTATTAGCCTGGCTGTTCCAGATACGAGTCGGTACCTCACTTAACCAACCTGAGCACAGATTTTGTACCCATGAATGGTTGTCAAAGATTATGATCTTGATGACATGGAAGGAGATAGGCTCTTTGAATCCTATGCAAAGACAAAAGAGGAGTAATGAGAAATTGGTGAAGAGTGAATTGGGGGGAAAAGTGACAGAGTAGGGAGAAAGGGTGAGCCATGTTTATTTGAGCAGACATTTGCTTGCCATAGAGTCCCAGCCTCCAGAAGACGGCTAGGCCCTTGAGTCAGGGATACTCAGAATGGGACATGAATTTTCTTTCCAAATATATGCAGGGAAAACTATCATCATCAACACACACACACACACACACACACACACACATCCAATTGGTCGGTTGCCCTAATTCTCACCACCTTCACTGTCTCTGCCTGGGAAGAGAGCAGCTAGCAAGGGAAGTGGCAGAAACAGCAAGGCACTTGCAGATGCTACTTCTTTCTGTTGGAAAAGATGGTCTTTGGTTCCTGTTCTAAATAAACCTATCCCACAGATCTCTTTTCTGACTTCCTTCTCAAACAATAAGACAAACCTCTTCTGTTTGCAACAAAGAAAATCTGTTCCCTCCTAAAACCCTGAGCCTCCTACTCAGCTTTCCATTTCCCCACCTGTTCTGACCCTCCTCTAAGTCTTTCAGGTCCTATCAGTGTCACCTGCTTGTATCCCGTTCATCCTTTCCTATTTCCACTGCTATGGAACAATTTTCACATGGGATTGAAAGTCACCTTACCTCCAGGGACTTCTTTTTTTTTTTTTTTTTTTTTTTGCAGCTCTGGAGATGGAACACAGGGCCTTGAACATTTTCTATTACTCTGTTTACTTGCCCTTTTGAATTAATACCCAACTTTTTCTCTTCCCCATTTGACCACATTCGCATCTCTGACTCATTGTTGGCTGCTTTATTTACTTTTGTAGAACCAACTGTGAATTTCCTGTAAAACGACATCAACTACCACCAATTCTCCAATGTTCTTAAAGAAAAGCCAGTAGCTATCACAGAAACCACAGGGACATTGACACATATAAAGAAAATTTTTCACTTTTTTGCTTTGATGTTTATTTACTCACTGAATGGTTTCTTAGCACGTGCCTGGAGTGAAGCATCTTGCTACACTTAGGAGTACATAGTGGTTGACAATGAAATTGCTTTACTAAAGGAGCATTCAGTCTACATAGGGAGAAAAACACACCAAGAACTATGCATCTTGGTGTGCTGAGTACTATGACATATAGACTCTAGGCTTTAAAAATCCTGCTTGAAACAATATTTTCCAAAGTGATGACATTTAACTGATGTTTTCCCAATCTGAGCTTTGACATTAGTGACTCACTTGGGGCCTTAGTTCTATATTGTTAATATATTGTCTCTCTACCTAACAGAGTACCTAGAAAGTGGTTAATATTTGTTAAATGGATGGATTATTTTAATCCATGCATCCAACCATTACTTTTAATTATGGAGGATATCTTCAACAGAAAACTTTTAAGGGTGCTTGCAAACCTATGAAATAAATTGAGAATCCTGCATAGTTGTACTTAGAAGAAAAGCCTGTGTTACTAAGCATGAAGTTTATGGAAGCAAAAATAACCAGCACAATTTTGGCACCATTATGAAAACACAAATAATGGGGACAGAAGCAGAAATCAAATATTTCAGCAAGCTTTCCTTTATTCTGCAGCAAAGTCAATCAATTTGGCACTGGAGGAGCTCACTTTCTGCATAAAAAAAATGGCTGCTGGTTACAGAGGGGCTCTGAGTTTGATAGGGTACAGTGAGAGTGAATCAGTCATCAGAGACTGAAGCAGGATGTGTCGGTTTGGGCAGTCAGGAAAAATGTCCGAAACTTAGAGTTACTGGGAAGGGATGAAAGCTCAGAACTCAACCATAGTTCACTGTCATCTTCTTCATCTGCCACCCACTGTTACCCAGAGCTTTGCTGTTTACTTTCTCCTTCCAAGATTCATGGGCAGTGGGAAAGGGTAGAGTCCAGGACCTCCTCCCTTCAGGACCTATTGTGGTTGGGAGATGTTTCCTTATGAAAAATAGCTCCCTTCCACAGAAGACGATTGTTGCAGAGGACACATTTTGAGCAGGCAGAAGTGAAAATCCCCTGAAGCTTTGGAAACGGAGCATGTGTGTCTTGAAGAGGGGGTAGAGATGGCTAACCCAAGCATCCACTACAGTAAAACTGTTCTTACAGAAGGAAGTAAGGATATAATTGCCAGACCTTAAATAAATGCAAAGCCTTCAGAAACAGAGTCAGTATTGAAAACACAGTTCACCAGGCCAAAATGTGTGGGATTCTATAAACAATGGACATCATCTAGACTGCTTCAGCAGGAGTGGATGAGGCAAAGATTCTAGTACGGGACCAGAGATCTCTTAGCCACAGATTCTTCTAACACATTAAGTAACAAAACAATTAGGGCCAGTTTTTCCTTGACTTTTATTCCAGACCAGATATGCAGCTAGATGAGATGTCCCAGATTTATTTCTTCTGCATACTATTTTGAACTGGCTTCAGGGTCAAGAAAGAGACTTGTGAAGGGACTAACCTTGAATATATGTGCCTTGCGCAGATGCTCAATAGTCATGTCCTACTAGGTAGTCTCAATTTGCTTATATTAGCTTCATTATTGCTTAGATTTCTGAGATAAACACGTTGGCTTCATACATAGAAGAGATGGCAAATTCTACTAATAAATATAAATTAAATAAGAGGGATTCTGCCTTCAGAAATAGACTATGTGCTTTGAATCTTATCAAGGACAGTTAGGAAAAGCAAGAAGAATATAAAATAAAATCTGCCTCAAGGCATTGAAGAACCAACAAAGGAGAGATGCATTACTAGACCAATGTCAGGAAGAAGAAATTCATGGAGTCCCCTGTACTGGTGACTACTTTACCCCTAGAGATATCTACAGATTCCATGAGAGGCAGCTTATGATACTGAGCAGCAAACTTTTCAAAGTTTTCAAAGATCTAATTGGAGCTCTCACTTCAAGTTGGGAACTTAAAGGTTTACATTTTAAGTGTAAATGCAAAGCAGGAGAGTAATCTTTGTAGAGATTACAGCGCAGTTATTAATTATCTAAAAATGGTAAAGTAATTCTGGTTTACCAATGCCCTAAATGAATACAGAGGAAGATAACATTATTCTAGGTCCCAAATTATTTATGCATTTTTAATGTATATTAACTAGGTGAAAATGTTGACATGTGAGTGTAGAAACAGTATGGGTGATTCAGTTATTGTCAAGACAAGGTCAAACATTCAGCACATGGTCCAAGAAAATGTGTAGTATTGCCCTCTTTGAGCATGTATCTTAGCAAATTATGATAACATCTTGGCAGAGCATTTATATAGAAGACTAACATTAATAGCAGATAATATAACTTGTAGAATATGTTATACAAAATGAAATAATTAGGATGGTGACCACTATGATGAATTAAAGAATTTTAAATAAGGTAAGAGATGTTGAATATTTGCCCTTGAATCTGCTGATATTGATTAGAATTTATGCCAAGAAAAACAGGTCTTTATTATTAATTTGTGTTTCACTAAATGTTTATCTTTCCACATTGAGACATTTTGTATATTTTTTCTTTTCTATCGTGTAATATGAATGGAAAAGACTGTATAAATCACTGATATACAAGTTACAAGCTATGAATATGGCAGAAACTGATTTGAGGATTCAGGGATAAACAATGCCACCACTCATGAAAAATATAATGACAGGGTCTGAAATGCTTTTTAAAAATATGGTATTTACATTTTTTGATGTGAGCACTTTGGTTTTTAAAAAATTAGGGGCTGGTGTTGTGGCTGAGCGGTAGAGTGCTTGCCTTGCAGGCGCGAGACCCTGGGTTCCATCCTCAGCACCACATAAAAACAAGTAAGTGAAATAAAGGTAAAAAAAATGGTAGTAAAATAATGTAAAAGTCTATCTCAATATAGTTTTTAAAAGCATCGTACAAGAATAGTATTACTTTTTCATCTCCATAAAACATTGTATTTTACTGAAAAATATAAATAAATATAAAATTAAAATCATTGTTGAGTATATGATAAAGATGTCAAGTGAATACCATTATGTTACTCAGAATTCAGTCTGTGATATTCTGCAATGCTGATTCTGAAACTTCAAGATACAACCAATCTCCTTTCATAATGGGTGAAGCATTCTAAGACCTCCAGCTTCCTGAAACTGCAGATGATAGAGAACCTGGTGTAGACTATGCCTCTTCTTATATACACATAACTGTGGTAAGTTTTAACTTATAAATTAGGCACAATAAGAAATTAGCAACTAATAATAAAATAGAGCAATTGTAACAATATACTGTAGTAAAAGTTATGTGAATATGGTGTCTCTCAAAATGTAGCATTGTGCCCCATTCTAAGTGTGGGTCAGCTTCTAATAGTTTGTGCTTTGAGCTTTCATTGCTGGGGACTCTCTGAGAATTCCTTTAAGGTGAAGATGTCTGCCAGCATTTCTTTATTTGGATACCTTTACACTTTCCTCATTTAGGTTGATGTGTTTGCTTTTACTAAGTTCCTCTAGTTCATGTCTCAAAAAGTGGCAGTATAAGCTACTTATTCTAAACTTCTTTAATATTATGAAGTTTATAAACTTATTTTATATTTTATTAAAATATCACTTCTAATATCATCAATTTTCTGCACTTTAATCTATGTTGTATTATTCATTCCTGGAAGATTCACACATATTTATTACTGAGATACAAGAAGGCAACACAACTCCATGGTTTGTTATCTTTGCAGAGAACAAAACAATCGTCACCTGAAAACTTTAAAATAGGGATGCACATGATCACCAGTTATGTTGCATTTGTTATTTCCATAATTATTCATAGACTAAAGATCTAGTAGTAAAATTTGTACATTGTGCTATTTCTAATAGTTACATACTGGGGCAACTGAAATTTGAGCCACACTGCTCCGGGACTGTTTTTATTGAACTAAGCCATGACAACTGAAATTTGTGCATAATGAAACTTTGCAAATAAAGATTATTATATTAGAAAAAATAAGATTGCATTAATTGTGGATTCTTGGAAATTCATTTTGTGTTTGCTTCTGATGAATGACATAATGCTATTAGCAGCTTGGAGCGATTTCTTATTGCTAATTTCATGGACTGGGTATTTTAAGACATTTATTTTTTTAAATTGAAATCTTGTTTATTTGAAAAATAATAAAACATTTTATCTTCCTCAAGTTAAATAATATTTGAGCCCTACTCCCATAAAGTATAATGAAAGCCTTTGCAGGAAATATGCAAAATAATGAACTCAATATTTGCTTCTGCAATTTGTTTCTTGCTTTTCTTAAGAAAAAATTAGAAATTTGCCTTTCTTCTTTCTTATGACCATTGTGGTATTAAATTTCTCTTGGTGATAGTTTCTATGACAACAAAGGCGCAGAACACAGAGAATTTTTTCCCCTTTATCGTGTTTCACAAGAGATCCTTAAAACATTTGAAATTCATTAAATGAAATGTACCTCAACAGCATAGACATTGTTCCTCTGATGTGAAAGAGAAGTGAGAGAACTTTCCGTGATGTTGTGACTTTCTGACACTATAAAAGATGCAGAAATTTAGAGATCTTTCTCCTGGTAAGTGCTGGGCAGTACCTAAAAACCACAATGCAACCAAAGATGTAAGATACCACAGACTCCAGGCTCATGCAAAGTAGCTTGAGGCAAGAGATGTCAACCTGCACGTTATCACTCAGCAGTAGTGACTGCTACCCATCTGCAGTTTCCAGGCACCTCACCTGCTTTCTCAGATAGCTTTACTTGGCTTCTTATCTTGGCTTCTGTTTTTGGACAGGTGCCTTGATCAAACCACATTTTCCCACAGCTTTTCCCCATAACTATGTTGCTTGGATTCCGTCATTCATTTTCTTTGTACCCTTGTCTATTATTGGTGTTATCAGATCCCATATCATGCCACATAGGACACCTCCAGTACAAAATTCTAAACAAAGACAAAAGTATTATACAAAAATTTATAGGCTTTCTATTCTGTATAATCTTATGGATTTTGACATAATTCTTGTTTTTTCTCACTTGGACTACTGATTCTGTCATTTTTTTCCCCTTAAATTTCTGGCACAAAGAAAAGCCCTAATTTGTTGTTTCTATGATTTATACTGCTATAGTTATTCATTTATTTATTTTCATTTGTTTCTTTCAGTTATACATGACAGTAGAGTCAATTTTGACATACTTATACAAACATGGAGAATATCTTATTCTGATTAGGATACCAGTGTTGTTGATGGACATGATGTGGAGATTTACAGTCATGTGTTCATATATGTACATAGTAAAGTTAAGGCATTTATTTTTTTAAGCTCCAAAAGCATGCGAGGGTTAGCCTGTGATTAAAAAGTTTTGAAAGGACAAGTTTGAAAAATTCAAAATAGACCTTAAGGTAATCACAAGATTCCTTGTGATCTTTCTGTCCAGATGGACAGGTTTTTCCTAAACCAATTTTGTCAAGGTTATTACAGAGGATCTTGTTCAACTTGCACGGTTATCAGGTGGATATTGTAGACAAAGCTGCTGGGAATTGATTCTTAACAATATCTTGGGAAATTCAAATGTTAGTTTTCTGTTTTTCTCTCTAGTTTTCAATGTATTTTGTTTCTTGCATATTTCTTTATCTTGTGAGGGTATTGTATGCATGTATAAATAATTTTTAAAAGTATAATTTACTTAGTATTTATTTGTGTTTTGTAGCTTTTAAATTGTTTGCTTGCTTATCTTCTATCGTGTAATTAAAAAAAAATGTCTTGCCTGTGGTTCATATATTTATACACAGAAATCTAAGGATCAAGAGATAAGATAATTCTTTAGGTTTCCAAATTTAACCAGAATGGAAGCAGTGCTCAGCTTGAGTGGGTAGGGTACCTAGGCAAAAAGGAGGTCCAGGAAACTCAAATAAAGGATAGATAGCAACATAAGAACCCAGAAAATAAATGAGGGAGAGGAAACACTGAAGAGACAGAGACTGTGTAAGCAGAAATAAATAGGTACACAGACCAAGTAAAAGCATGGTAAAGCTGAAATGGAATTAGAGAATATTGAGTTCTTTCAACGCAGTCATCTTACAGTGAGGAATTAATTCTGCTATTAAATGGTCCAGGCAGGAGTACACCCTAGTTTTCAGGTTGGGACCTATACACTGTTGTAGATCTGAGAGGGAAGAAGAGATGGGCTAGAGATGGGCACTGCTGTCAGAATCCAGGAAACGGAGAGAAAAACTTGAAGGAGAACTGAAGGGGAAATGAAAGGTCCCGAGAGGGTCATGTGATTGTGGGTTTCTCTAGTAGGGAAGTGAACAGAGGGCAAAACTTCTGCTTCTGGGGAAGAAGGGGTTGACAGAACAGAGTGTGAGGCTGTGAGGCATGAGGTCACAACATCACAGTCCTGAGGAGAGGCAAAAGTCACCCACTGGAGCAGAGTTAGGGGAATGTCACATAGGAGACCAGGCAAAGGGGAACAGGCGAGCACTCACGGCCGAGTACCAGCAGGACACTGGAAGGAGCCTGGGGAGCTGTGACAGAGGAGGAGTGCAGGATGTCCCAGTGGGAGTGGAGACCCTCATTTTAGGCTGAGTTCTAATGGAAGGGTGTCCCCCTCTTTCCCGATTATCCATGTAGGGTTTTGTGTGTCCAGAGAGCCTATATAACTGCTTTCTTCTCTTGCCATGGAATTTTATAAACATTTCAGATGCCTGGATCTATCAATTCTCTCCCTTTGGGGGAATTAATATATAAAAACCTTTTTGAATAAAATTGACATGCTTAGGAATCTAGAATTTCTTCATGAGAGCAATTGAAATATTTTAAAAACGGATTGATATGATCAAGTTCAAATTTCACATAGTTCAAATTTCACAGGTTTGTGGTGCTCAGTTAAGGTACCACGGGCAATAATCTATGTCACACTTAATATGAGCAGAACTGGGTGTCAATGAGGCCAGAGAGGAAAAACCAAATTTTAGAAATGGAGAGAGCCAATGTGGTAATTGTGGGGAGTAAAGGAGAGGTAAGTTTCCCAAGAAAGCAGGATTGCAAGTTTTGTGTAACTGAAGGGTTATTGCCATGTGAACTGGGTACTGACTCTGTTTGTTCCCTTGAGGGAAATTTTCCCCAATTATTTATTGTTTCTTCTCTCAGCCTTGACTCTTATGAAAATGGAGTGAATTACCTCACTGGTAAATCCATGAGAGAAACTGGTATATATGCCTTTCAGCACCTTTTCTCCAGCCTTTACCTTGGGAACCAAGGTGCTCCCAGAGTGTGCATCCTGTTCTCCTTCTCCATGCTCAAACTCACAGGAATAGCCTGTCAGGTGGACAGAAATAGGGATTTTCTGACATTGCAAAAACTGAGTGTGTCAGTCTGCGTGGGCTGCTATTACAAAATGCAATAGGCCAGGTAGCTTAAAAAACAGAAATTATATTTTTTCACAGTTCTGGAAACTAGATGTTCAAGATCAAGATTCTGGATTCAGTTTCTGCTAAGGTTCTCTTCCTGGTTTGTAGACAGCTGCCTTCTTTCTGTGTGCTTACATGGTCATTCCTTGGTAGGTACACACACACACACACACACACACACACATACACACACACACAGGGTGAGTTAACACTAGTTCTTTGGTGTCTTCTTATAAGAGCACTAATCATATCAGACAGGGCCCCACTGTTAGGATCTCATTTAAACTTGATTACTTCCATAACCACAACTGGATATTGGGGCTTCAACATAGGCAGTTTTGGGGGAGCACATACCCAGTCCATACACAGGGCGTATGGCCATTCCATTTAGGGTTCAATACAAGCAAGATTGCTTGGGTTTCACATTTAAGGGAAATCCTCCAGCATATCTATCTGAAGCAACAGATAGCAATTTGATGCAGCTGTCTCTTGCTATCTTTATCTCACCTGGTTCTAAATTCTGGAAAGGGTGCTGTTTATAGGGCTCTATAATGTTAGCCAGTCTAGCTCAATTGTGTTGAAGCTACACATAAACTTTAGAGTCTTAGAGGATGAACACGGTGAAGTTTGCTTCTCATTATGCAAACTCCATGTAGAACTGGGAGTCCTTCTTCATCTCTTGTCTGCTATTTGGAAGATGGTACTTCAGGGCAAGACCATCAGATGAGATATTTCACAAGGTCAGGCATGGAAATGGCATTACTCATGTCAGTGCCCATAAGTCAGTCTCCTGGCTCTACCTTCATTATAAGGGAAGAGGAGGATTGTGCTTCTCCTGAAGGCACACAGAGAAAATAAATGTGACAGATGCATGGCATTTTATCTGTTATCACTTCCTAAAACCACAAAGAGCTTGCTTGCCATTGACAAGATGAGAGCTGGTACTGGTGAGGGATTTGGGTAGGGCTTCAACTGTAAATTGTTCTTAAAGGAGTTTGTAGCTCATAGAAACTTCAAATATCTGTAGCTATGATAGGAAGAGTTTGTGAGAGTGACAACCAGCCTCATTATTAGTGTTGAAAAATCTAAGTAAAACATAATGTATATGAAAACATCATGTTTTACAGGATAAACACATACAATGAAACACACTGTAAGAAGAACAATGTTACAAATGGGATTTTCAGTAATAGATCCCTGTATTTGGTGGATATTATTTTAAGGACATTATAATAATAATTATATTGCCTGGGTCTCACAATGATTTTGTTTTCATGTGTCCACACACATAAACCAGTAAGTATTACTGACAAATCATTAAATACCTCTCATAATAACTTGAATAAACTCAAATATTGACAGATACTGCCTTTTAAAAAAATTAATTTGGTTAGGTCACAAAATGTAACTTAAACATGGATTTTCATGGTCTCCCCATGCATGTAGCCTCCTTCCCAAACACAATTACACACTGCACAGAAGTTAGCCCCCAGGTTGAAATGCAGGATGTTCTTCGGGATTTTAAATGATGGACGGTTTAGGCAGGCAAAATGCTTCTTTTGAAAATATTGTTCAAAACAGATTTGTCTCAGGAATTCTATATATGAATTTTATACATTTTAGTTCTTGATTTAAAAGTGTTTCTGTAGTTTAAAGTCCCTTGATATGTCAAATTATATTGTTAATCTCTGTATGTTCACATGCCTGTGATTGATGGTACTAATCATATATTGAGAAACTCTTTTTGGTGGCTGAATGTATGGATTAAACTCAATTGAAGGACTTATTTATGTATTTATAGTCTTATATAGTCTTATCTACCTTTAAAAATATATTTTATTTAATTTTTTTAAAAAAATTTCCAATACAAGTCCCAGAGTACACATGTCATGACCATAAACAACTGCCAACTACATTGTCAGATGACCAGCAAAATCTGCTACTCCACTCTGTGACTTGATGAAGAGACCGACTGGCCACTTTGAGTCCCATCACTTAACTATGCCATTGTCCAACCTACCACATGGCTGTGATGACTCAGAGCTCATTTTAGTATCTGGATGGCAAGGACACATTGAGTGGCAAGTAAAATAAGTAAGTGTCCCTTGTGTATTCGATGGGAAAATATAAAGAAAGGATGTGAAGGGAAGCCAGCTTCATTTGATGCCTGAGTCCCCAAAGTCTCTTTCATCTATGACCTTGACCTATGCTAGGAAATCTGTCAATGCCATATGGAGAACCTGCCCATTTGCAATGAGATGGAGCTCCTTGCTCTGAAGGGCTGCAGGAGGGATGATAGAGTCACATGAGGTAAGAACTTGAAATTGGAGTTAAAGTTCATGAATCAGATCTTCTATACTTTGAAAAGCTACAATTTTATCTCTTAAAAAAAATGGAGAGTGCATGGGGAAGTCCTAGGAGCCATGAAACTACAGTTTCTCCAATTCATCAAAGAACCAGTGAAAATCAAGAAATGAGAATTGTGGAGGAATAAAGGGTGAAATGGGAAAGAGAAAACTGGGAGGACAATGAAAAGGGACAGAGAAGCAGGGAGTATTGAAAAGAGGACAGGAGGGAGCATGAGGCCTAGCTCAGAGCAGAAATGGGAAACACTGTGACCCATTCAAACAAGCAGGAAGCCATACAGTTTCTTCTTTTCATGTGACAGATAGAATGCAAGACTCAGAGAGCTGAGGTGACCCTTGGGTGCCACACACTACTTTGTCCAAGGGCATTTGAGGAAGGAAATATGATGGAGGCTTACTGAAAAGGAGAACCACTGGAATACAGAGAGAGGGCATAACTTTAGCTCAGAGCGGGAGGGGAAATGAGAGATTGAGTAGGAGGCTAAATATTGAGGCAAAGTCTAGATTTTCTTTGCTGCCATCAGTGACTGGTTCAGAAAATGACAGGTGAGAGGAGGAAGCCAGACTAGTGGTATGGAAGGGGAGGTTTGTTGACATCAGCCATCAAAGACTTGCTGAGAGAGAGAAGGAAACACCTGCAGACGAAATGCTGCTTCTGTACCTTCCATCGTTGGCTCTTCTCCTCCCAGGCAGTGACAATGCACATGGTAAGAACCTCTCTGCCAGCTGCCCAGCTCGGGGGATCCAGGTGGAGCATGGTGGGCTTTCCCAAGATGGACCCTAATACCAATACGCTTACAATCTGAGTATCCCTTTTATTCTTTTGGAGGATGGTGACAGGGCGTGCTGCTCTGTGTATGGAGAAGGTCAAGGCTAAGGTTCTTTCTCTGGGAACTGGACCACTTACCATCTTCTCCCTGTCCTGCTATGCACTCATGTTTGCCTTATACTATTTGACATTCTTCCATCCCCAGTGGTCCAGGAACAGATCTCATTCCATCTCATCCAGATCTCATCCTTCGCCAACCAATCTTGGGCAAAGCATCAAGGAAATAGTGTACAATCTCACCAGAAACACCTGCCCTCGATTCCTTTTGGGTCTCCTAGATGCGGGAAAGAGGGAGCTCCAAAGAAGAGGTCAGTTCTGCACCTTCCTCTGAGTGCCACCCTATGTGAACTTAGGACGAGGAAGGGGACAAGAGGGAGAAGGGTTACTTGGTGATAGTTTCATTGGGGAAGAAAATAGATAACGGTGCATATTGGTGTGGATATGTGTCCCTAGGCTGTACATAACACCCACATCTGAATCCCCTTTGTGCTTTCTGCAGTGAGACCAGAGGCCTGGCTGTCCAGTGGCCTCACCGTTGAGCCGGGTCGACTATTGCTGGTTTGTCACGTCTCTGGTTTCTACCCCAAACCTATCTGGGTTATGTGGATGCGAGGTGAGCAGGAGCAAGTGGGCACCAAGCAGGATGATATTCTTCCTAATGCCGATGGAACGTGGTATCTTCGGGTGATCCTGGAGGTGGCAGCTGAGGAAGCATCTGGCCTGTCTTGTCGAGTGAGGCACAGCAGTCTAGGAGGCCGGGACATGATCCTCTACTGGGGTAAGACTGGGAGGTAGAGTAGGTGGTCATGTGGACATTTTGATAAGGTAGGTGAGGGGTGTGAGGAAGAAATGAACACCAGTAATTCAAGACATGGAAGAGTGAGACGTAAGGGACACATACAGCCAAGAGATTTCCAGGCAAGTGAGGAATCCTTCCCTGGATAGGGGTGGAAACAGAGTGGCTGAAACAGGATGACTGATGTGGCTCATACCCAAGGCACATGGAAACTCAGGAAATCAATGGGCGGAGGAGAATCAGCAGTGGGTTTAAGATAACATCCTTCCCTGTCTCTAATATCCACAGGACACCACACTTCTGTGAACTTGGTCCTCTTGGCAGTGATAGTACCCGTGATACTTCTGATCATCCCTGTATTAGGGCGTAAGAAGTGATGGTGAGTCTGTGTTCCTTCTTTTCATCCCAGTTCTACCCTGTTACTGCTCATCTTCTCTCTCTGGACAACTCCACCTTATCCTCAGTCACTATCTCCAGTTTATCTATGGTTTCTCCCATTTGTTCTCTTGTAGCTCATGTCAGAATATCCTGTGAGATGCCTCACGACGTCTCCCCATTGCAACAAGAGCCTGACCACCCAGGGGCTTAGGAAAACCTAGCGATGCCACTGTTTGTACGCTCGTTTGAGTTCTTTCTCTTTCTGCCTGACAGCCACTTGTTTCCATATCCCACTTTAATTTCAAAGCCCTGATGCCACCTCCTTGACCCAGGATTGGGAAGCAGCCTCTCCCACCTCTGAGCTGAGCAAGTTTCTGGACTGGACTCTTCTGCGTGCCGGCCTCACTTCCTACCTGAGCACAGCCACGAGTATCTTTCTTCTCCTTTTTAGTTTTAAGCTCCTTGTGGGTAATGACCATGACCAAGGTACCTTTCCTACATATAATATATGCTCATGTTGTGTTTAGTGGAAAACTAGACACAGTGAACAAAAAAAAAAAAAAAAAAAAAAAAAAAAATTACCATATCCATGTCAGGACTAATTGGTAATATTGGTAGTTTTTTTTTTTTTCTCTGCTTTTCTTACACAGCTATTTCTGTTGGATCGTGGATACCTCCCTTTTGTTTAAGTGTTTGTTATTTAGCTGGAACATTCCAGCTTCCTTTGACTTTCCTCGTCTTCTCCTAAAACCTTTAAGGACAAATATAACTTTTCCTCCTGAAACATTAAATACGGGGAGGTAATGGCTTCTAGTTTGTTCCAAACACAAATAGATGCATGCAAGTCAGGTATGAAAAGTAATGGGCCACAGGTATCACAAAATGGTTAAGAAAAAGAAGCAAGAGAGTAACTTCTCAGGGTTGGGCTGGTATGGCGGCAACCACTGTATAGGGGAGACAAATTTCCTCTAAGAATATGTTCTCTGAGAGAGCCTGGTCTAGACTGTAGTCCCTTTAGGTTTCAATCATTAATTCAACTAGCATTTGCTCAGCACTGAATAGGAAAGCGTTACACACAGGTTTTGAACTAGCGGGGGGGTGGGGGGGGCAAAACTAGCTGAGCCTGTGTCCCTCTGTCTGATATGGAGTGTTTCCTACTTCAATCTGTTCTTGCCCTTTGAAATATTTTCTTTTTCATTTTTTGCCTTCTTTGGAAAAAAAATCAAATCAACTGTGTTATTGTATACCTTTTGGTAAAATGCATGTATTTTAAGTGCATAATTTATCTGAACAAATATATTTGCCCAGGTAAACAAGACTGCAAATAAGATATAGAATTCTACAACTCTTCAAACCCATTTGTAAGTCAAAACCACCCTCAACCCAACAATTTGCAACTCCTGATCTGCTTTATGCCTCTGAAGCTTAGATTTGTATTTTCTAAGTTTATTCAGGTGGGAATAAATCGAGGTACACTTTGTATCAGACTTTATATCCATTAAGCTTATGGTTATAAGTAATCTGGTTGCTGGGTATATCAGTAACCCATTCCTTGGAAGTGCTAATAGAACTCCATGGATGTATATACTTTAAGTTTTTAAATTCATCTGTTCTTTGATGATTTTTTTTTTCTTTTCTAGTAGTAGACTCTTCGAAGAAGTCACTTTTGTTTTGCTTCTCTCCCTTTTATTTTTATTTTTGAAATTCTTTTTTCAGTGTCTGGGGAGCCAAACTAATACCTCATATATGCTTTTTTGTGTTTTTTTTCTTTGGTTGTTGTTTGTTTGCTTTTATATTTTTATTTTTAAATTACTTGCTTGGAGCAGTTTTGTAGATTCTGCTGGCCATGTGGTTTATAGACACGGATGTCCCTGATCAGTTTGTTTTTAAGATATATAATTTTCCTTCTTCCTTCCTTTGTTTCTCCCTCTCTGCCTCCATTCTTACTTTTTTCCCCAGTTATTAACCCAGGTTCCTAGGAAGCCACTCCTGGGTCAGTGCAGCTAGGTGGTAGGCAATGATTTGTCAGAGGCTGTGCCTTGTTAGTTAAACTAGTAAGACTTCCACCTTGCTGAGGAAGCCTGTGTGGTTAGAGCACATACTGCTTGAGTAGTTGACAAATCTGTCCCTGGGCTGTACTTTCTCTTTGTGCAAGGTTTTGTGTTCAGTCGGGTTGGGCAGATGACTCTTCCCCTTTGGTCATAAGTGTGCAGCCTTCCAGATCTCCAGAAACAAGTTGGGGCGGATCAGAGTCCACCATGCGTGTCTCATCTCCCAGATGTTTTTGTTAAATCTCGCTTGGTATTTCTTTTCTTTGTCCAGTTCTGCAGCCTCTGCCAGCTGTGATGTCAACCTTTGGTTTTTACCACTGTGGCTGTTGTTTCTACAAACTCTCTGGGTGAGAGGCCTTTCTATGGAGTTCCAAATTGTGTCTACCCTTACCGTGCCAGCAAGACCTCAGCTGGATTTACCATGTGAACTTCCCTGTGTTAAGTGCCCACTGTTCTTATGGGGGCTCTGGTAGTTATTTTTGAGCAAGCTCTTCTCAATTTGTTGTACGCCCTCACTCATTCCTTAATTCTGAGATGTCTTATTTTGAGAATTATATCCTGTTTTATCCCTGAGTTTTGGGGAAAGGATACCTGTTCTTTCCTCTGCCACTCTGGAAGTCCAACTGCAATGTATATTTTGTAAAATTAAAATTAAATCAAGCAAAAATCAATTCCTAAATCTTGTAAGTGGAATGTAAATTGAGCACGACCGCTTGCTTCCTGAGTTGGTGACATACCACAGAGACAGGTGCTGTTTGAAATGAACTTAAAGCACGGCAATTTGACTCTATGTCTCTAGGGGAATATATTTTAGTTTCACAAAACAAATTTTTAAAAGTAATTTACTCAGATTTAATGTTTTGAGGAAGTACAGCTGTTAACCATCACAGCCTGGGACTTACAAGTACAGACTCTGTAATACAACAGACCACCCAAGGGCCTAATCTCACTTTGTCCCTTTTCAGCTGTGTCACCTAGGAAGCTCAGTTTCATCATTGCAAAACAAAGATACTGATGGTTTTCTCTTCAAAGGATTTTTGCAAATACTGAATGTGATAATGAACGTAAAAATCTAGTGTTGTGCTTGTCCTATAGTAGGTAGGGCTTTTATTACAGATCTTATTATTATCATTATATTATTAACATAAACAGAAAGTGAAACTAGGTTTCAATTTCTAGAACAATACAAGCTATCTGACTTTGACAAGTAGATTTAAAGACAGCTGATGTTTTTTAACAACAAGGCAAATATAACTTGTGAAAAATCTATTACCTTCCTGCTTTAGTACCAATACAAAACTAAATTCTGATGTTTAAATGTTTTTCTTCCTCTGGCTCAAAATAAAATAACAAATTCTTCCAGTTAATGGATATTTCAAGCCTACACAATTATTATTGAAAATCAAGGTGAAGATGGAATAGAGGGGAAAAATTCTCTGTCTCCCCCTAATTTTAGGAACTTGATGTTTACCATGACTTCAAACCTTGGAAACACAGACTACTAAGTGATTTGGGTGCTGATTTATGTGTGGTCAATTTCCTGTCTCCCAGGGTAAGGAGTTGCATAATGCATTTAAAATTTAGATTTGCAAGATAAAATTCTGGAGATTGATTTTACAACATTGTACTACTGAACTGGGCCAACTTTCATTGAAACTATACTAAAATGGATTTTTATTAATCAACTATTATAGCATTATTATTCAATTATTTATACATTTTTCCAACAATTTTTTAATGAAAGTTACACGAGCCTCTTTTGTTCTGTACATGAAAACACTGAATTTTCTGTTTCCTACCTGTGGCAACCCCAGTATCCTAACCTCATCTGACTCCATGCTTAATTCTGTTAGTACATAAAATTAGCTAATTCCTAGTTCAAAACAGATACAGAATTCAGAAAAAAAAAAGAAGAAAAAAAAAAAAAAAGAACAACACTAGCCAATGTATAACCAGACAGAATCTTTCTACCATGTAAAAGCAACCCAGCAAGTTTTGGAATTTGAAATGTACAAATCTTAAGCATCATGAATTTCAGTATGATCAATGCTCTTACAGACTTAAGTCATCAAAATATAAACTAAATAAAGTTGTTTCCAAAATTATCTATTTTATGCCTTAGGAACAGGCTACTTATTTGCAATGTTTAAAATTATATGCATCTTATGCATAATTCAGTCAATTAAACTAAACACTTGTATAATACAATATTCCCACAGTAGTAAAAATTATCTTTTCTTGAAAACCTTGCTCCGAACAAAATTAAATATGTATAGAATATAAAAAGATTGCTGTTTTTAGCTGGGTGTGGTGGTGCATGCCTGTAATCACAGCGATTTGGGAGGCTGAGGCAGGATGATCCAGAGTTCAAAGCCAGCCTCAGAAAAAGCAAGGCACTAAGCAACTCAATGAGACCCTGTTTCTAAATGAAATACAAAATAGGGCTGGGGATGTGGTTCAGTGGCCAAGTGCCCCTGAGTTCAATGCCCAGTACCAAGAAAAAAAAAATTGCAGTTTTTATTTTCTAGACTATTTCTTTTGCTGTAAGAAACTTCTCAGTTTGATATGTTGTTATCCATTCATTTTGTCTTTGTAGTCTGAACCTTGGTATAATATCCAAAAAACGTCTAGGCCAATGTCAAAAGTATATCTTCTTTTCTTTAAGAGTTAAGGTTTTGTGTCTGGATGCAGTTTCATTCTTTAGCAGTTGGCAATTTGGTTTTGCCAGAACTATTTATTAAAGAGACGATACTTTCCCCATTGTGACCCCATTACAAAAATTAGTTGACTGTATATGTTTGGATTGATTTTGGGCTCTCTATTTTGAATTTATACCATTATCACACTGCTTTGATTTCTATAGGTTTGTAGTATGATTTTTAATTTGGGAAATGTGATGGTTCTGACTTTATTTTTTTCTTTCTTAGAATTGCTTTGATTATTCTGTATCTTCTGTGTTTCCATAGGAATTTTAGAATTGTGTATTTCTATGAAATGTCATTTAATAGAGATTTTAATGGGGACCGCTTTGAATCTGCTGATCACTTTGGGCAACGTGGTACCTGTTTACCAAACCTATGTATTGCCCCTGCCCTTCCCAGACTCTGGCAATTGCTCTTCTACATTCAGACTGACAGGGAGTCCCTAACCATCAGACAGGACTCACCACTCCGTTTCTGACATGGTCTTTAGCAATATGAAATACGCTCTTCTGGTAGTATGATTTTGACTAGATTATTGTTCTCATGTTTTAGACTTGTTTAAAATTTTGGTGAGTGTGGCGCCAGTGTTGTGGTATCTTTTACATTCTAGTAATTCTTTTGCAATAGATTAAAAAGTGAGGAACACTCAAGATTACTTTATCTCAATTAGACATTGCAGGTTTCAAAAAAACTCTCTAATTTCTTTTTTTTAAATATTTATTCTTAAGTTGTTTTTTTTTTTAGGTGGACACAATATCTTCATTTTACATTTATGTGGTGCTGAGGATCGAAATCAGTGCCTCATGCATGCTAGGTGAGCACTCTACCACTGAGCCACAACCCCAGCCCAGAACTCTCTAATTTCAATGGAAAATCCACCCAACGGAAAATCTCTCCAATGCAGATTCTGAAGAAATCAACTCTTATTAAACTTTGAGAATTCATAAGTTGAGAATAGGAACATAGTATTAAGTTGAGGAAAGATTTTAGGTTTTTGTTTTTTTTTTTTTTTTTGCTCTCTAATTTGTGGTCAAAATTTTTTTTAAAAAAATATTTTTATATTTTATTTAGAGAGAGGGTCTCACTGAGTTGCTGAGTGCCTTGCTAAATTGCTGAGGCTAGCTTTGAACTCGATATCCTCTTTCCTCACCCCCCTGAGCTGCTGGTGTTACAGGCATATGACCACCATGATTTTTGGCTTTGAAGACTGCATGGCAGTAGTTAATACTCAGTGACTTTGATGAGATTACTGGGGTAAATAATTCTTCTATGAATCTCTTGGATTCCTAGAATTCATTTCCTGATAGTTCTCCAAACCCCTGAGAAAGACTTACGGTGGTAATAGCCACTAAGTTCTTATAAGTTTAAAAATTATTTTCCTCTTTTTCTGTGACAGATATTTGGGTTTGTTAAAAGAATTCCTGGGACACACTGATTTACATGTTCCAATGATGCCGTGGAGAGACAGAGCCAAAGGAAAGGATTGTTAATTGGTTTTGGGTGAAGAAGAAAAACTAACAGGAAAATATGTCAAATTAAAGATTTCATTTCTGTTTCTTAACTTCTCTGGTTCTCAGATATTCAGTTTTAGGAAATTTGATGGAGCCTGACATATATTTTCCTTCATATGTAAAAGAAGAAAATGTGTGGAACAGAAGTAAATGGAAACAAAATAACATTCAATTGATATGAAAAAAATACCTGGACTAAATCATGGAAATGGGAAACATAATCATTGAAATTAAAATAAAATACAGCAGATAAGACGTTCTCTATCCTGGTAACAATAAAGAGATATATAGAATGAGGAGTATTAAAGTGGAATCTATTAGAGGTAGAGGAAAAAATTATTTTTTTAAGACTAGATGAAATCATGGCATTTGCGGGTAAATGGATGGCGTTGGAGAAGGTAATGCTAAGTGAAGTTAGTCAATCCCCAAAAAAGAAATGGTAAATGTTTTCTCTGATATGAGGAGGCTGACTCTTAGAGGGGTAGGGAGGGGGAGCATGGGAGGAATAGACAAACAGTAGATAGGGCAGAGGGGTGGGAGGGAAAGGGAGGGGGCAGGGGATTAGAAAGGATGGTGGAATGTGATTGACATCATTATCCAAAGTACATGTATGAATACACGAATTGGTGTCAACATACTTTATATTCAATCAGAGATATGAAAAATTGTGCTGTATACGTGTAATAGGAATTGTAATGCATTCCAATGTCATTTGTTTTTTAAAAAATCAATAAAAAAGAATAGATGAGAAATTATCACATACACACACACACACACACACACACACACACACTATATTGTAAACTGCAGAATCTGACCCACAGATGTTCTATGACAAAAGAAATGGAAAAAGTTTAGTAGATAATTATTATAATTTTTAATTAAGAATTTTAAAAATATACAATTACATGGATTAAAACACCTGTATAAAGCAGTATATATAAAAGAATCCTAAACACATAAAGCAAAAGATGATAAAATTGTACTATACATGGAGTCCATCATAAATGAGTAGATTTTAGCTGTTTCTGAATGGTATACTCTATGAAATAATGGGTATGTTAATTTGCTTCACTATAGTATCCTTTTTACTGTAATATATATTCTCTCATATCACATTGTATTCCTTAGTTATGTGAATAAAATTTATTTCCAAAAGTGTTTTGGGAACTAAGGAAAAATAAAATGCCTATAAAACAGTAACAACTCAGTTTACAGAAGTTTCCTCATCAGCAACTGTAAATTCTTTAAAGAATAAAATAAAAAGTGGCACCAAAATATGAACTCCAAGTAATCTGTTATTCAAGCACACATATTATTCAGAGAGAAGAATCTCACTGTATACTCTTGTAAAGCGTAAAATTCAGCTAAAAGGAAAGTAAATTGCAAAAATGAGGTCCTGTTATAATGACAGCAACAATGGCCCTTGGCCCTTCAGTCCAAACAACCTTGGGTTTGCTAATCAGTCCAACTCACATGTATTTAAACCCATCTGTGTCCAATTAAATGGCGGGGCAGGTGCATTATCACTGACTATAGGCCACTTAACTGACAACCTATAAAATCCCCAGATGCTGGTCAACATCAAGCCAATGACTCTTTTGTCAAAGATTAGTTGATGCTATACATGTAGGTTTATTTCTGGTCTTACTCTTTTGCTCCTTGGATTTGTATATCTGTATTTATGCCAGTGCCATACTTTTTTATTATCTTAATTTTTAATTCACAACTGAAAATAATTAGATGCATTTACATAATTATATACTTAAGATACAGGTACAGATTCTAGAATGATTCAATTAGACTAATTGATTTATCCGTTACCTTTAATTACTGGATCTTCATGTTTTGAAATTAGAAAATATGATGTCTCTATTTTATTCTTTTATTCATATCACTTTACTTATACTTTTGTGATTTCATGTGCAATATTAGGATTTTTCTCTACTTCCAGGTTATTTTTAAAACGTCATTGGAATTTTGGTGGGGATAACATCAAATTAACAAAAAATCAGAAAATTTATTTGGGTAAGTATGTATATTTTAACAATATCAAATTTTCCAAGGCAGGAACATGGGGCATTTTTTTTCATTTATCTTTGTCTCTTTTAATTTACTTCCTCAATATGTCCTATTTTTCACCTAGGTGGTTAAGTTTATACTTAATTATTTTATTATTTTTCATGCTAAATGGGATAAATTTCTTAATTTTCTTTTTATCTGGTTTATTATTAGTATATAGAAAGGCAATTGATCTTTTTAAAAAATATTTTTCTTTAGTTGTAGATGAACACAATGATTTTATCTTGTTTATTTATTTTTATGTGGTGCCTAGGATCAGACCCAGGGCCTCACATGTGCTAGGCAAGCGCTTTACCACAGAGCCACAGCCCCAACTGGCAATTGATTATTATATAATGATTTTGCATTTTATAATTTTACTGCATGGAATTTGCTCTGACAGGGTTTTTTTGAGAGTTTTTATGTGTAAACTCTTCAAATTACATATAACTCCTTATATGTCAGTTTTACTTTAATAAAGCTGTTAGAAGATTAAACCAAAGAGATTTTGAAATAAAAAGGAATACATGTATGTATGTGTGTATATATATATATATATATATATATATAAAATTAATATATATACATACAATTATATATATATATACACACACACACATCACTCAATAAATCTCAGTTGAATGCATGAGTAAATGAATTGGCACATTAATGAAAAAGGAGATTAAAATATACCTGTCATATACTAACATGTTAAATGATATTGAAAGCATACATGTCATATTGTTGAATATTATTACTTGGTTTAGGTCACAAAATTTTTTAAAAATGTTATCTCATGAGTCATTCGCTTTAGTTTAGCTTTCTTAGATGCTATGGTCACTACTCAGTCTGTACAGGTAACCTCAGTGTTGGCCTCAGACACCCTTAGATACCAGCCCGCTTATGCAACTGCTTTGCAATTCTATGGAAGACCCTTTATTGGCTTCAGCTCTGCATAAGTTTTATTTTAGATTCAAGACATTTTCCTTCCTTGCTTGTAGAACAGGATTTTGAGATATTTATTGTTGGGGGATTTGGAGGCAAGAGCAGCAAATTTTCACGTTTAATTATTATTTATGATTTTTGTTAATGTAGGTATTACCTAAAGTCCTAGGCTCCTGACTAGGAAAGTTAAGAATATAAATTTTGAAAAAATTGTTCCTACTCAGATTTTGTTTGGCAAAAGTGTCATTCATGGAGAGAGGAGTCCTCGTGTGCTGCGTGTAGTGGCCTTTGTAAAATGAAGTACTGAGGGCTCTTCTGTCTGGTATCATCTTCTCGTCCTAGTGAATCTGTTGGCAGCTGGAGCCAAGCTTAAAGCCAAGCTGAGACATTCACAGTAACAGCAAAGGTGGAGTGAGTGTGGCTTGGACAGGCAAGCTCTAGCCCTGTGAAGAGAATCCTAACAGCATCCTGACACAGGGAGCAGAACTCTCAGAACCCCCCTGTATCTGGTGCCTCTGGCTTCTTTTCTCTGCTTGAGTGTACCTTGCAGGCACTCATGCTAATCCCCGAGGCATCCTCTTGGGGCCAAGTGTTGCTGCTTCCTCTTGGCTGTCAGTGTAGGGTGGTGGTGCAGGAGGACTTGTCCATTCCATGTGTCTGCACACCTCCCAGGTTTCTCCCCTGTGTTCCTAAGCTCTGCTCATGCAAGTGAAACCACAGCACACGGAGTAAGCTGAACCTCGGGTGTTCTATCTTGGGTAAATGAAACACTTACCAAGTTAAAAAAAAAATGCTGTGTGAATGATAGCTGATGTTAACTCCATGCTGTTATCTGTGTCTCTTTTCTAAACAGTGGAATAGATTATATTATATATTTAAGTCTGGGAATATCATTAAGAAATACATAGTCTGACATCATTTGGACAGCAGTTATGACTTTCTGATTAGGCAGTGGGAATTGTAGATGAAAGCTGTTTTTTTTTTTGTTTTTTTTTTTTCTACTGTTGTGAGCCTTTCATTTCTGGGAACAGAGAAAGCTCCATTACTTTTTTGCATAGTAAAATCAGTTAGCAGCAGACAAACCTTGATACTTGGAATTGGTTTCCACCATGTTTCTCCAAGATGATGTGAAGATATATGTGAATTTGTATTTTTTTCCTCATTAGTGAAAGTCTAAAAATCATCCTTAAACCAAGATGTTGGTTAGGATCTCTATTTTTCATTCAGTATATTTTAAGCATATTGACAAGACTTTCCAAAGGCATGCAAAGATAAGGTAGGAGTTAACACCTCAGAACAAACACCTAATAAATATTGAGGAAAAATGTGGCAGGTTACTTCTACCTATAGTAATGATTTATATGGTGATGGGAAAGTCCTAAATGTCACAGAGGTTGTGAATTATTGCAAAAGGAAAGGACCCTACTACTTGTAGAATGTTACCCCAAAAAGCTATTTTTGACTTTAGCTCTTAGAGTTCTGCTTGTCTCATGAATATCTGTTACACCAAAGGTCAGGAGGGAACTTGGAGAAAGTAGTACAGTACCAAATGCCATTTTTACCCTCAAAAATTGTATGGTATTAGATAATTTTGTTTGAACTATAAACTGCAGCATTTATCATGTTTGAATCTGGGATTTAGGAGGTTTTTAAAATGTTTTTCCTTTAGGTAAGTGACTATCAACACAGACAGAGGAACACACACACACACACACACACTCACACACACACAGAACCAGACTTGAGTATGAGGTCGGGGACACCAGACAAAGAGGACCAATTAAGAAAAAGGAAACACTGAGAATATTGAGAAGGGTTCACAACAGTGGCAGAGAAGAGAGGGGAGGGGAAGAGAGGGGGTGAATTGAGGGGAGAAACCGAAAGAATCCTCACAGATTGGAATCTGAGCAATTATTTAGTACTACCCTCTTATTTAATAAGGTGGGTATAAGGTTCAGGGAGGTAAAATGGTGTTTCAAAATCTCACAGGGGCTCTTCTGAGGTCAGAAGAAGGAAGTCAGGGAGGTACGAGAAACCTTAGAAGTCAGGGTGGCAGGGGAAATGAGAGGTGGAGTAGGAGTCCCCAGAGGAGTAGGAGGCACCTTTAATTCTCTGGTGCAGAGTTTGTCTGAGGAAGAGATTTTTCAGTTGGAAGAGAGGAAGTCACTACAGAGTGCTGAGAAACAGGTTTCCGAAATGAGAGTTCAAACATCAGCCGAAAGCCAGAAGTCCTCCCTCAGTGAAATGCTGCTGCTGCTTGTATTAGCAGTTCTCTACCCAGGTGGGGACAATCAGGGAGGTAAGCATGACTGTGGCGTAAACTGGTGCAGAGGACCTGGTTGAAAGCAGGGTGCCTTGCCCAGGTGCCCATGTACTCTGAGTCCTGCCCCCTCTTGACTCTGGCCTTCTTCCACCTGCTGGAGGTGGGGCTGCAGCCTGAGGCCCTGGGGGCTCTCAAATGTGCCAAGCTTTATGTTTCTGCAGACCCTGGGATTTTGTTTGCTGCATGCTTTCTCTTTCCCTCCTGCCTCTCCCTTTCTCTTCACTCTCTTTCCTTCCTTTCTTCACAGCCTCCCAGGGGCCAACCTCATTCCACCTCATCCAAATCTCATCCTTTGTCAACAGCACCTGGATACAATATCACGGCTCAGGCTGGTTGGATGGCCTGCAGATTCATGGTTGGAATAGTGTCGCAGACACTGCCATATTCCTGAAGCCCTGGTCGAAGGGGAATTTCAGTGATGTGGAGATATCTGATTTGGTGGAGCTATTTCGGGTCTATACCTTTGCATTCATTCGAGAAATGCGGGCCCACGTCCATGAGTTCCAGTTGGAATGTAAGTCCAATCCTCAGACCTGGCGGCTTCTCCGTTACTAGTTTTCTCTTGGTTGAGGGAAATGCTCCCTCTGGCCCTTTCTTCTTTTCCCTTCTTTGCCCAGTTATGTGCACACTCTTCTATAGAGCAGGCTCCCTCCACACCTCCACAAAGTGTCCCCAACTCTGGCTGCTTCTGCATTTGTGATAGTTGAAGGCAGTTGCTTTGTGACCAGTCCCTGGTTTATTTCCCATGAAACTTGATCCTTACTTTGCTACTGGCTGCTTGAGTGACCTAAAGTGTGGCTCTTCTTTTTATCCATCCCTTCGACCTTTGGTCCACATGACCTTCTGCTTCTCTCTAGATTGCTGTTTTGGTGACTGCATGGTATTCTTCCTTGTCCTCTGCCTCTCCTGTGCCCTCTTACCCACCACACATTCTACCACGCTCTTGATCCATTTACGACAAGCAACTCCATGGCTCCACCTTCTGAAAGTGTCTAAATGGTGTAATTATTTTGGATTCCAAGCTTCTATCCTCACCCAAATCCAAAATCCTTGGTCCTCCCTATTATCTCTTTATTGCTTGTTTGTAACTTTCATCTGTTTTCCTTCTGCACAGACCCCTTTGAGATCCAGGGCATAGCAGGCTGTGAGCTGCACTCCGGGGGAGCCATCCTGAGCTTCTTAAGGGGGGCTTTAGGAGGCCTGGATTTTGTGAGCTTCAGGAATTCTTCGTGTGTGCCTGCTCCAGAAGGAGGCAGCAGGGCACAGCTCGTATGCGCCCTGCTCAGACCTTACGGAGACATCTTCCACATTGTGAAGAAGCTGCTGTATGAGACCTGCCCCCGGTTTCTCCTGGGTGTCCTCGAGGCGGGGAAGGCAGATCTGCAGAGGCAAGGTTAGTGCTGTCTGTTTCACTTTCCACCACCTCTCCTAGGCCCAAATTCTCAGTCCCTGTGCTATGGGCTAGTGTCATAATGTGACACCATCCGTACCCCTTTCTGTCCCAGTGAAGCCTGAGGCCTGGCTGTCCAGTGGCCCCAGCCCTGGGCCTGGCCGTCTGCTGCTGGTGTGCCATGTGTCTGGCTTCTATCCAAAGCCCGTGTGGGTGATGTGGATGCGAGGTGACCAGGAGCAGCAGGGCACTCAGAGAAGTGATATCATGCCCAATGGTGATGGGACGTGGCATCTCCAAGCAACCCTGGATGTGGCAGCTGGGGAGGCGGCTGGCCTGGCCTGCAGGGTGAAGCACAGCAGCCTAGGAGGACAGGACCTCATCCTCTACTGGGGTGGTAAGAGTGGGACCCAGGCTGGAGATGGGGGGAGGGGGTGCTCAAGCACAGAGGGACTGGAGAAGGGTAGTGTGATGGGGAGGGAGAGGGAGAGGAGGAAGGGGAAAAAGGGAAAGAGGAAAAGAAAGGGAGGAGGAGAAACAGAATGAGGCCCTCGGTAGCTGGCTGAAGGAAAACCAGGGGTGCGGGGATGAGATGTGAAGTACCATCTCGTGTCCTCTCCCAATCGGCAGGAGGCTCCGTCTCCATTGCTGTGATCATTTTGATGGTGATGGTGCTCTGTCTGGTCATTTCACTGGGCCTTGCCCTGTGGTTTTGGCGGCATCGGTAAGTTTTTATTAAGTGTTCTTTGCCCTGCACCCTCTCACTCCTCCCACCATTCCATCCGTCTAGAGCACACTTGTCTCTGTCTTTCCACCAGCACTCCCCTCTTAACTCTCATCTTCTGTGTGGAGCTATTATTATTATTATTATTATTATTATTATTACTACTACTATTACTATTATTATTTTAATGTGTTAAAATCCACATAACGTCGAATGTACCATCTTTACCATTTTTTTAGTCCACTAGCGCCCTTACCAGCATCCAACTCCAGGATCTTTCCTTTTACAAAACGGAAACTCACTTCTCCTAAAAACAACATCAACAAAGAACAAAAACCTGCTATTCCTTCCCTTCCCGAGGCCCTGCTAGTGACCGCTGCACCTTCCCTCTCTGCGAGTTTGTGTTTTCTCTGTGCCTGGGATACACAGAATCATGAAATATCTGTCTCTTTGCCCCTGGCCTGTTTGACTTAGCAAGGTGTCCTCAAGTTTCATCCATGTCATAGAAGGTGCCAGAGTTTCCTTCCTTCTTAAGGCCCAATAACATCTCATTGCATGTATCACTGCCCACATTTTGTTTATCCATTCATTTATAGTTGGGCTGTTTCCACATTTTGTCATTGTGACTAACAATATGACAATAGTTGTCATTTTGAACGATGAATGTGGCCATATACGTCACTCATGTAGAGCTAATTTTTGGTCATTCTTTTGACAGGTCTTATCAGGAAATCTGTCAACCCTCGTCATGTCTTCTTTCCCACTTAGAATAAGTACCAAGAAGTCCAGAAGCTTCGGATGTTAGCCCAGCCGACAATCTCATGACATTGCATCCAGTGATCATGGATTTTGATCAAATAATAGTCCTCGTAGTTTCAAACAATAATCATAATTAAAAATAATCAAAAACTGTCGATTGTAAGATGGTATCAATCATAGATTTCATCACTTAGGTATCTATTTACACTTCTTATGATTATGTAAGTTTGGTACATTGTGTTTTCCAAGTGTTTTGTTGTAAGAGTTATTCAATGTGCCTAATTTATTGCTAACAGCTTCTTCATCTCTTTTTATTATTACTGTATTAATAATTATTTTCCCTTCCCTCTGGTATTGAAAATTTGTTCTCATTCTCTATGTTTTTATTTTTTTGTGTGTATGGTTCTGGGGATTGAATTACTCAGGGCCTTGTGCATGCTGGGCAAACACCCACCACTGAGTCACACTCCCAGTGAACTTTAACTCTTGTTCTTTTTTTTTTTTTCCCTCTTATCCTGACAAGGGTGTATCGACTCATAAAGTTTTCAAAACAACTAACTTTTGGTTTTGATGGTTGTTTCTATGATCTTACCATTTTCTTTGTTATTTTCTTCCTCCTACTTTCCTTGAGTTTAAATTGCTTTTGTATTTTTTTTCCTAATTTTTTGATGCAGTTGCTTAAGTAACTTATTTTCAGCCATTAGTTTCCCATATGTGCTTTAATGCTAAAAATTTCCTTGAAGCAGGGCACTAGTGCAAATCAGAAAGTCTGACGTGCTGGGTTGCCTTTGTCAGCTTGATGTTTCCTATAACGTCTGCTTTTTGACACATCAGGTATTCAGAATTCGTATTTCAGAATTTCTAGACATGGGGGAATTTTCTGGTTGCATTTTTAATCACTGATTTTTAACTTAATTGTGCCAGGGAAACATTTTGTACACTTTTAGCTACCTGAAGTGTATGTTGCTTCACGAACATATATTGACAATGAATGTCCCGTGTTTACTTAAAAAGAATGTATACTTTTCGGTTTTAAGAGTTTTGAATTCTAAATGTTTCATTAAGTCATGTTTATTAAAAATGTTTAAATCTTATTTATACTTTGTTGTTCATAGAAGTCTATTAAAAATTCTGCACCAAAGTTGTGGATTTTAATACATCTCTTTCTGCACCATAGTTTTGTTTTATAACTTAGAGAATGTGTCATCACATGCACAATGTTTACGAATGTTCTATCTTCCTTGTGATGAACTTACTGGTTTAACTTGAGTAATGCTTACTTGCCCATATGGTGATTATCTAAAATAAGTGCATCCATACAGGATGTTTTTGAAGTATATCTAGTGTTTTTGAAGTATATCTTTTTCCATCTCTTTAATTTGTAAATCTCTGTTTTTGTCACTTGTAAGCATAATATAGGTATGTTTCTTTCTATTCACTTAGACAATTAATGAAATTAATTGTCATTAATGAAATTATTGATATATTTGGTTTTAAATCTACCATCTACTCTGGATGGGTGTGGTGTTGCACACATGTAGTGCCAGTGACTAAGGAGGCTGAGAAACTTAGTGAGAACTTGTCTCAAAAAAAATCAATCAATTAATAAGCAAATTAAAAGGGCTGAGAATGTGGGTAAGTAGTTAAGCACCTTTGGGATCAATCCCCAGTATAAATAAATAAATAAACAAACAAACAAATAAATAAATTAACTAACTAATTATATTGCAATCTACCATTTTACTATTTTATTCATCTTTTTCTGAACTTCTTCTCCTTCCCTTGTGTTCTGCCTATTTCAGATTAAGTATTTCTAACTACAGCATTTTCTCATTCCTTAACTTGTTGATTTCATGATCTTTTAGCACTTTAATTGGCCAACTTAGAAAGTTTTACACAATCCTACATGTTAAGTTTTAATAGAAATTGATATTTTAGTGCTTCCTGACTTCCTGCTGGCTCAACGACAGAACACTTTAATTTCATTTATACTTCTTCTGACTATGTCTTATGGTTGTTAGATATTTAAATTTTTGTTCTCCATTAATTTAAAAATCTAAATAGAATTTAAATATGACAAAGAGTAAATATTTATTTATTTTATTTATTTTTCCTTTCAATTGTTCAGCCTTACAGGGTTGGGGACTAGCAATGCTTGTTGCTTTTCATCAGATTGGGAAGTGAAATTATTCAAATTTGGATTTTTAATCACTTATTAGGGCTGCTTTATTTATTTATTTATTTTTCTACTGATGATTCACCTTAGTCCTAGGGCCTAGGGATTTAGGATGTAAGGTTTTGGGGTTGCAACCTCATACTGAATGTATTGACCACTGTGTGTCTTCTATGTAGGCTCCACATTCTAGTTATTTTCTCCTGGGTCCCATGGCCCTGCAGAAAGTTCTGCTCAGTCTCGCCCCTCTCTGCTGTGCTTTTGGAATTCCCAGATACCTGTAGATGAAGAAATGTGGTTCCAGATGCCAGGCTTTACCTTAGGACTTCTTTCCTTTCTTGAATCATGGACCTCTAATCCCTCACTGTCTTGATGGCTCTCAGATATTTCAAAATAGATGATATTTTTCAAAATCTATCTTTACTAGTTTTACTCAGTAAAAAAGTTTTCCCCAAATAATATTATTCACCATGGGCAAATGTGAAATTTTAACCGCTCTTGTAAGTCAATAACATAGTGCTTAAAAGCATCCCTGGGTTTAATCCCCAGTAAAAATAAATAGATAAATAAACTAGAAAGAAAACTACAAATATGTGAGGTGATGAATATATTTTGAATATTTTAATTTTTTTCTTTTTTAAAAATATTTTTAGTTGTAGATGGACACAATACCTTTATTTATTTATTCATTTATTTATTTTTATAAATAAATACATTTTTATGTGGTGCTGAGTATTGAACCCAGTATCTCACACATGCTAGTAAGTGCTCCACCACTGAGCTATAACCCCAGCCCATCAATATATTAATTAATCTAATTTTTAAATGCCACAATGCATTCATGTATTGAGATGTTTCAGTGTACTCCATAATTAATACAACTATTATTAAGTCAAGCAAAATATTTTAAAAATTTTGTGGATTCCTTCCCCCAAAAAGCCAAAATTTATTAGGATCAAGACCTGGAAAGTTTAAAGATTTAGTAATCTAAGAAGCAGATGAAAGTGATCAGCACCTTCAGGTATATTACACATTACAAGGTTGGCATCAGTGTTTCCTGGAGTTACTGAGCTCGTCTGTGATGATGATCTTGGTTGTAGCAGTTCTAGTGGTACTAGCAGCCCATGATTGTTAACTGTTTCTTCTGTGATCTTCACTGAATTCCTCACTTAATCTTCACAATGACTCTTTGTGAAGTTTTCATTTCACAGACATGGATAGTAAAAAAATCCTGGAATTGGTCGTCCCGCTCTAGTTATATCCATATAGAGAAAAACAATTTAGTTAACACTATTGTTTCAATTCCTATAGAAAGTTTCTTACATAGTGTTATAACAGGGATAGAGATGACTGTAGAGCTGAATTCAGGCCAAGGCTTGGGGAATCAGTGTGCACGGGAAAATTAGGGAAATGGATATAAACAGAGAAAGAGAAGTAAGTCACTGATACGGTCAGGCGAAAAGGTGACTTACAGATGGTATAATACCCAGGAAAAACCCAAAGTAGAAAATAAATATGTATTAGTCCTCCCAGATATAAATAAATTATGAATATATTGAAAACAAGACTACATCTTTGTTACAGAAATCTAACCCAAGACATGAAGTTTAATGTGGGCTGGCCTTTGTGCAAAGGGAAAAATAACTTTACAGTGGAAATAGCTAGCATATAGAACCTTCACTCTGCCCAGAGACCAGCGCTGGCTTCATTAAAGAAGGTTCGATTCGTGAGTAAAACACTACTCTCGTTACCTTTAATACCAGCTCCCAGAGGGCTTCTCCTAGCTCCCGCCTCCAGCCACCTAATGTGGTGGTGAGGTTTACAGAAGAGACTAGCGAGCGAGAGAGAACACGCCAGGGAGTGGGAAAATCCCATCCAATGAAGATTAAGGGGGGCAGCATCCCAAGGTCAGAAGTGACAATTGGGTCTTCAGGGCAGTGGCCAGGCACGCCTTCACAAGGACAACCTCTCTGACCTGAGAAGGATAGGGAAAGCTCTGACACAGTTGTGTCTAAGCGCCTCTCATGTGAGGATGGCCTCCCACACTTCACCAAGAGATCAAGTTTAATGCCATCAGTGGTAAGTCTTGTGGGTGTCACGGGCTTCTGAGATGATGGATGGGAGGGTTTGCATAATGGTACTCTCCCTTCCAGTCCACACGGCAAACCAGTCATGAAAGAAACATCAGACTAACCTGAAATGATGGACATTTTACAACATCTGACCAATACTGTTTGCAATTATCAAGGTCCTGAAAACAGATCAGAGAAGACTGAAGAGAAACAAACTAATTGCAGTATGATATCTTGGATGAAAACTTTGAGCAGATGCTAATGTTTATGTCTTAGTTTTAACAAATCTACCAGTAATATAAGATGTAATCTTAGGGTAAACTAGGCGAGAGCTATATGGCAACTCTCTATATTCTCTTTATGCCATTTCTTGAATTCTAAAATTAAAAGAAATTAAAATATAGTAAAGTCTAAGAGAAAGGGAGTGGTGAGGGAGAAGAGAGAAGAGAGATACAGAGACAGAGAGATCTCAGGCCAGAAGTTTCTAAAGTATATTAACTGATAATGTGACCAACACATTACATGCCAGATGAAGCAACACTTAATCTAGAGAAATTTACTCTAAGATATAAATTCAGATCAATGTAAATAAAAAGCCTTTGAGTGGGAGAAGTAGAAAGAAAAGTTTACGTTACAAAGAGAGGTACATTATGTTCAATTAACCAGATACGAGAAATTTAAAATCTGAAATTCAGTAGTAAATCTGTTTCTGAAATATTTCACACTGGGCAGCTTCGTGGACTGCTTGAGGTTTGTCACCTGTTTTGGCTGGAGTTGGCTGGAGTAGTGGCACTCATGGTAATGACAAGCCAGCTTTAGGTGATGGCAACTGCGCCCCCTAGTGTACTTCACTGATAGTGCAAGGAATCAAGGAACAATAATTTTTAGTCATTGAATATAGGTGGGTAGTGTGGATGGAAAAGAATAGGACTTTGTGATGGATCCTTCAGAGTCCTCAAATGAAGCACTTCTGTCACTGCGCAGGTGTATTGGGTCCCCTCTTGAGCTGAGCAGTGTCTGTCTTGAGGATTCAGATATAAGGGGAGGGCCTGGCTGGTTTGATACATATGCTGGGTGTGTATGTACCATAGAAAGCCAGGAAAATGTGGATAAAAACTCAGAAGATACCATTTTGAGCTTAAGTATTGAAAATGCATTTTCCCAAATTTAGATCAGTTCAATTAATCCAATTCAATTCAATTCTGTACTGATCATCACAGAACAGTTCAATCATGTTAGTAGATCTATGAGACAGCACTACTATAATATATGGTAATATAACTTAAAGCTTATTTCCTGTGGAACAAAAATGTAACAGAAATAGGAAGAATTGCAGGGATTTCCATTTGGAATTTTAGCTCCAAGGGCCTCAGAGCTCCTTTGGATCATGTGGACCCCGTTCATGTCAATAGCCTTGACTCAGATTATATATTTCAATTGATGACTTAAGATGTGGAGATAAGGACAGAGGGACTTGCACATGGATTTTGAAGAAATGGAAGTTCAATGGACTATTAGTAAAATCATGAAAAAATTTCAGAGGTGCTCTTGGAAGTAATTATATAAGGCTTTTGAGAATCTGAAGGTGATATAACAAGAGGTCAGGGAAATTATCCAAGTATTGTGGATTAATACTGCCAAAGAGACATTTTTTTAAATAACCCTTCACTGTGCTGATCAGGGACATTACTTCATAATTCAAATGTGTGGAATTGCTATCTAAGGAGACATTTCCTATGGAACATAAAAAAGAGAAGGCCATTGACCTATAGGATTAAATTAAAAAAAAAAAAAACTTGAATATGTAAAGCCTCTAGAAATTAATCACAGAAAGGATATTGAGTGTAGACAGAAGTTGGAAGGTTGAAGAAATGCCGAGACTAAAATAGAGGTTCTGAAGAGGTCCAATTGTGTGAGCACATAACACTGTCCAGGCACTTACCCTCTACATCTTTATCTTAAACTCTTTTCTTTCCCTTTTGTGCTGGATGTTGACCCCAGGGAAGCTCTACCACTGAGCTAAATTTCTAGCCTTTATGTTTGTTTGTTTGTTTTTAAACAGAGTCTTGCTAAGTTTCCCCGGCTGGCCTCGAACACGTCATCCTCCTGCCTCAGCCTCCTGTGTCCCTGGGATTAAGGTATGCACCACTGCTTCTGGCTTTTTTTTTTTTTTGTAACCTTAATGAAAAAGTAAAAATAGATGTTAAAAAGAAAAGACAGGACTTTATTTAAAAAATCTTTGACAATTGAAGACTTATAGGTTGATGTTATTTGATATCTTCTGTTGTAGTTTCGTTAAATGTATTCTAATGTCATAATTATACTCCTTTGATGGAAATACAGGTTGTCAACAGATGATTATAGTACATTTTCAACAGTAGCTGGTAAAAGATCTTTTCTCTAAGTTTTTTTTTTCTTCTTAGTTGTTGATGGACACAATATCTTTATTTTTACTTATATGGTGCTGAGGATCAAACCCAGGGCCTCCCACATGTGAGGCAAGCACTCTACCACTGAGCTACAACCCCAGCCCTTCTCTAAGTTTTATTCTGGTAGTTTTGCTGTTTTAGTTTTACCATTTAAGTCTTCAGTCAATTTTGAATTTACATTCATATCTAGTTTGATATAAGAGTCTAATTTATTTCTTTTGCATATAAAGGTGCAGTATTCTCATTACCATTTGTTGAGATGACCCTTTTTTCCTAGTGCGAATTCTTAGCATGCTTGTGAAAAGTCAGCTCACCAAGAATGTGTGGACTCATTTTTGGTCTCTTACATTAAATCTGTAGATCACTTAGGAAAGTATGGACATTTTAACAATATTAATTCTTCCAGTTCATGGACTTGGGATGCTGTTTTATTTATCTGTATGTCAATTGTTTTCATCAATATTTTATAATTTTAAGTCTTCCCTTCTTTTGTTAAGTTTAACAAAACTTAAACTAGGTTTGTTCCTTTTGTTGCTGCTATAAATGGGCTTGTTCTTTAAATTTCCCATTCAGAAAATTCATTATTTATATGTAGAAACACTACTGATTTTTGTATGTTGATTATGTATCCTGTATCCTTACTGAATTTGTATATTTAATGAGATATCATCTTTGCTGAGAGCCACAGCCGAGTCAGAATGGGCATATATACCCCTTCCCACATCTTTGCCTATTAGAATGGCTATTATCACTCTGGCATGGTGGTACACTACTGTAATACTAGTGACTCAGGAGCCTGAGGCAGGAGGATCACAAGTTGAAGGCCAGTTTTAACTTAGTAAGATCCTGTTTCAAATACAGAATTTAAAAAAAAAATGAGGTGGGGATGTAGCTCAGTGGCATCACACCCATGGGCTTAATACCTAGTACTAAAAAATAAAAGCTATTGTCAAGAAGACAAAAAGATAAAAAAGATGCTGATGATGTGGGGAAGAGGGAAACCCTACATGCTGTTGTTAAGAATGGAAATTGGTACAACCATTAGGAAAAAAGTATGAAGTTTTCTCAAAGTAGTAAAAATAGAAGTGTCTCATGCTCTAGCAGGTTCACTTCTGAATTTATATACAAAGGGAATAAAATCACTCTCTAAAGTCATATCAGCACTATGATGCTCATTGTTGGATTATTCAAAATAGCCAGGATAAAAAGTAGTTTTAATGTCCAATAATGGATAAACAAAGAAAATGTGGGAGATATAAATACATAATGCACCTATATACAATGGAATATTTTTTACCCTTAAGAAAGAAGAAAATTGTGCCATTTGTAGGAACTCAGATGAACCTCAAGGGCCATTAAGCAAAATGAAACTATCCAGAAACAGAAAAATACTGCATGATCCCACTTATATGTGGAGTCTAAATTGTCCAATTCAAATAAACATGGTGGTTTCCAGGGATTGGGGAAAGGTGGAAATGAAGAAATGTTGGTTAAAATTTAGGTTTCTGTTATGTAAGATAAGTTCTGGGTATCTAATATTTGGTATAATTAACAATACAATATTGTGTATTTAAACTTTGCTAATAGAGCAAATTTTAAATGTTCTCATCTTTTAAAAAGAAAAGAAAAGAAAAAAATGATAAGTAACTATTAGGTGATGAAAATGTCAATTATTTTGGTTGTGGTGATCATTTCATAAAGTATACATATATCAAAATATTATGCTGTATACGTTAATTATATTTGATTTTATTTGCCAAATGTACCTCAGTAAAGCTGAAAAGGAAAAAATACACAAGAATAAATATTAAAGGAATGTAAACAGACACAAACCAGAAAAGAAGTAACTAAGAAATGTTTATCTTTCATGGAAATATGACAAAAGAGAAAAAAATCTTAGTTGAATTGTATGAAAAAGTGTCAGAAAGAACATTCTTTTACATTGTTACAAATGTACTAAAATATACTATTTTAAGGCAATTGTAAGTGATTTTTCTTCCATTATTTCCTTACTTAGGAAGAGTGATCTGTCCAAAGCCATATCTTGTAATGTAGTTCTAGAGAATTTTCCAGTTTGGAGAACAGAAGGGATCTGTGAACGAGACTCCGAGGACCCAGAGAATAGGTAGGAGGGGGAATTTTGTTTTGAAAATGTTCTGTGCCTCACCAATACTGTTAGTCAAAAATGTGGGTAGACAATGATGCAATTTAGCCAAACAAGGAAGAAATAATTGTACCATGGAACGATCCAAACGTGAAAATTAATGTTACATATATTTTTTTTTCCTTTTGGAATTTATCTTCTGCATGATTTTAGTTAAGAATAAGTCTCACTAATGATTTTTGTTAATTACTGTTGGTTTGTTAGCAGAGATTATTTCTTTCTACTTAGTTTTTGGCAGAAAGGTGTGGATTCTATAACCTCAAAATTGAAAACAAGGAAGTGGGGTTATTAGGGTATCTGGCACACGAGAGACACATCTCTGAGTTCAAGCAAAGGTTTATTGACAGAGATTATCTGCCAGGCTGCCCTTCTGCAAGATGCAGCAGCCTGCAGAAAAAAAAAAAAAAACAAAAACAAAACTCCTTAAGTATATAATCAAGTACAATGGAGTAGTTAAAAAGGAACCTGTCTGGTCCCGTGATTGTTACTTGATGTCTTTGCTGTGGTTTCTGTAGTTTGGGACTCTTTCCAGGTGGGCCTAACTAGAAGAGTATGCCTAGGTGGGCAGGTGCTGATTTTCAAAATAGAGTTCCTTTGGCAGAGGGACCTAACAGTTATTGTCTTCTCTCACAGGACAGTACAATTACTTGTGGAATAATTAAATTGTTTTCTCCTGTAGTTTTTGGTTTAATTTTATTTTGTGAGTCTAAATTTTTTTCTAATCACTACAGTTATTTGTAGCATTAATGTTTGGTTTATGCCATTTCAATATATTCACTATATTGTGTTTTTTGTAGATTGGTGTATATATACTCTCTTGAATATCTAGTCATGTCTACAGATGATAATGATATTATACAACCAAGGCAGAGTTGTGCAGCAGTTTGAAATTTTAAACTCATTTGTAGAAAATCAGAAAGGTGGCAAATTAATAATCTGGACATTCAACCCAAAAAAGTAAAAGAAACATGGAGTAAATTAAAAGCTGTAGAAGGAAGAAAACAAGTATGAATGCAGTATTACCTGAGTGGATATTAAAGTTAATTATATAACAGAAGTTATCAAATAAGCCATAATTGTATTCATTTAATTTGTTTTTTTCTAGATATACACGACAGTAAAGTATATTTTGACGTATTATACATACATAGAATAAATATAGCTTGTTCCAGTTATGATTCCATTATTGCCGTCATATATGACATGGAGTTATGTTGGTATGTATTCATAATATAAGGTTAGGAAACACATGCTCGATTCATCCTACTGTCTTTTCTATTCCCATCCTCGCTCCCTTCCCTTCATTCCCCTTTGTCTAGTCCAATGAACTTCTAATCTTCCCCACCTTGTTGTGGGTTAGCATCCATATATCAGAGAGAACATTCTGTCTTTGGATTGGGGGGACTGGCTTATTTCACTTAGCATGATATTCTCCAGTTCCATCCATTCACCAGCAAATGCCATAATTTCGTTACCAAAAAAAAATTATTCTACAATAAAATAAATTTTATTTTTAAAAAAGTTAATAAAATATGAAAGTAAACTCTAGGAGGATGGATAAAGATAATATTCAGGGAAGCCAGTCTCCACATTTCCATCGCTCTAAGCTAGGGGGCGCTCAGCTCCTACATGGCTGCGTCCAACAATGTTCATACATTGAGATTTAAAAGGCGGCTTTTAATGGATGTAGTGATGAGTAATTCATGAAAGACTTTGTATAACTTTATGTTGGTGATTTGAAATCAAAATGAGATGAAAATTTTTGTTAAAAATTAAAAACAATGAAAATGAGACCCAAAGGAGGAAGGAACCCTAAATATACCAGTTAACAAAAAGTTGATCCTGAAGTCAATATTATAACTAATTCAGAAGGTCCTAGGTTCTTCTGTGACAGACAGTTTCAGAGAGGTGAATGCTATAATTGAAGCCATCTTACAAGGAAAGAATCCATCTCACTCCCAAATTCAACAACCTGACAAAATTACTGGAAGATAAGTAAAGCACAAAAATAAAGACAAAGCAAACAAATAAACCTGACACCCAATAGCGATAATCCAGTTTCACTTAGGAATTTATGTACATTAAATGCAGACATATTGTATACTTCTGGTGGAAACCAGAAGTGCAAGAATAATTGAACATTAGAAAGATCCATTAATATAGTTGCCTATATAAAGAAATTAAAGGGAAAAATAAAACATCTGATTATTTCCCTATGTGGCTTATAAAGTCCTCAATAAAAATAATATATTGATGAAGAAAATTACTTTAATTCTCTGGAATAAAAGGGAGATTCCTTATATATCTTTAACCTAAGTTATGGTAAATATTCTTAATTATAAAAAGGAAGATTTAACATTAAAATTAGGAACAGAACAAGAGTATTATTATCAGTCAGTAAATAATAATAAAGGGAATAAAGAAAGGAGAAATCATCATTATTAGAAGATGATATGATTTATTTATACAACAAATTAAACTGTGGAAACTTGAAAGAATTTAGCCATCTAGGTGGACAGAAAAGATTGAATACTAAATAAATGTAGGAATGCTATCGTGAAGAATTTCCCATTGAGCCTTATTTACTGAAAATGATATCCAGCAGTAAAATACAATTAAAGAAACACAAAGAAGAAAATGAAACACCTTTATTAGCATAAATCTAATATTAATATAATTAGCATGTAAAATGAAAGTCAAGTTATGATGAGTTATTTATAATATATATAGATGTAAAATGAACACAAGTGTCAAATTTTTGTTAATTTGTTCCTTTTATTTATTTTAAAGTTATTACTATTATTAATGCAGAACATGTTTTCTATTTATTTAGATCTTTAATTCATCTTTTGTAATTTTCAGCATACACATCTTATTTTTCTTTCATTCAATTTCTTATATATTTTATTATTAGTAAAGCTTATGTGAATTAAATCAGTTCCCCAATTTCATTTTTGGAAGATGTATTATATAATTAATTTTGGCATATTTATCTTATATCCTGGTAGAAAGTTATTGGACCATTTCACTCCAGAATATCCATATAATTTCTGTGTTTTATTAACACAAGATATCTGTACATATATATGGGGTATAGTGTGATAAATTTAATACATGCATATAAAGTGTAATCAAATGAAAGCAGTAGCTTTTCTATACCCTAAAACTTTTATCATTTCTTTGTCTTGGGAAACTTCTAATTTTTCTCTACTGGCTCTTTGTAAAATACATTGTTGTTACGATGTCCTTTAATTCTTAAACTTGGGCTCTATGTTTGAATGTATTTCATAGGAGCTTTGGAGTCATTCTGGGTAAGGTCAAAGGTAGTTTCTATTGACTTCTTTTTCTTCTACCTGTGTTATCATCCCATTCCCTCTTTCTTTGAACACCTCTTTATATTGTTACTGAGAAATACATGTAAGATCATGTACTGTGATCCTTCCATATTATAGCCATGGATCTGTGCATCATTTTGCATGTTTGGTTTTGTGTATCGAGTGTGTCTCCTTCATTAATGTTTTATAGAGTGACACCTCTACAATCTGAAGTTGCTCTTGTCTCTTAATTAAAAAAAAAAATTCTGTTTTTCTTTTTAGCCTGATTTCTTACAGATCAACATTTCTTCACATGTCAACATATGTTTCTGATCACCCTATAATTCGTCAGAGGTTGTGCTCAAGCACTTTGAGCTGCTAAGGCTTCCACCCTTTGCCAGCAAATCTTTGTTTTGGTTGGGGAATCCATTACAAGTGCTGCAAGACATTACCTTTCTGCTCCATTGATATGTGTCTCCTCACAGCATGAGCACAAGCCATACATCCTGCAGAGGCTTACAGAAAGCAGGGGATGGTCATTTATGGTTTCTTTGAGCATGCATGCAGTCCTGTGGACTTACACACAGATTTTCAGAACCTGTGGGGGCTAATCAGGTCCCAAATGGCCCTCTTAATAATGAAATGCTCCTCCAGTTTTCTAGCTACTCTACAAGTATGCTGATCACTTCATTCAGTGTTACACCCTCAGGCCAGCTGGGAAGCAAACTTTTCCCACTTTTTTGCCCTAGAGTTTGATGTTATTTTAATGCTGCTGCTGGGTTTCTTATTTTTCCCTCCTGTTCCTCTCTAAATCAAATTCGCCACATCCAGCAGGGAAGCTTTTGCTTTCATGGTTTACCCTGCCCTGGTACAAAGCAGTGAAGACACTGGTTATGGGAAGGAGATGTGCTTACAGTTGTGCTTACCCAGGTTTGTTTTTCAAAAACAAACACTTATCAAAGTATTGTATGACTTGTATTCTTTTACAGAGCCTCAGTGTGATTGTTTTTGAAAATTTTGTCTAGTTTTATCACTGGGGGAAGTAGGATTAGTTAAGCTCCTCCGTCTACCAGTCTGAAAGTTTCCCATCTCGGGACATTTAGGGGTCAGATTTCTTGCAGCATTTCTTTATCTGCATGTTCCCAGAGGGTGTTGTGAATATTTCCACAAGGATTTCCCGAGAATTTAGTGTCAATCCCAGATCCAAAAACTTCAGCAGAGGCCTCATTGTATGCTCTAAAGGACCCTGGAGATGTACTGGGTGGCTTTTTGGCACAAGTGAGGTACTTAGCTTTAGCTCACATCTACCTAACCTGGTTGTGGGGAGAAGGAAGACCCAAGCCACTCAGAGGTTACCCAAGAGACTGTCTCTATAAATATGATGGTTGGCAAACACATAGGACCCCAACACTCAACAAATTAATGTGTTACTGGGTTTGAGAATAGAACACGCTACAGGCTACCATGGATAGATAGCAAATGTGAACTCATTGTTAAAGGTAAACACTAATATTCTATTTAGTAGAATATTTTATACAATTCAATGAATTATGATGTCTAAACTTGTCTTTGCCCCAAATTTTCAACAAAAGACAGTTAACACAGAAAAATACATTTTAATAATAGTTGAAAAATTTTGATGTGAAATATGTGCATTGTACCCTTTTCAGTTCCTAAGATGGAAGATACTTCCTGTATTTGCTGATTTTTACCTGGTTTGTATTTTCTTTTCCAGATTAACTCTTAATTTTCCCTTGGACCCAGCTCTGTTACTGTGCTTTCAGAATAATTTTTTGACCCATATGCTCTGATGTATTTTTCTTATCTTTTGTTATCATAGTCATGTGTACTTCTAAATTCATCATTTGAGATAATTTTGTTATATATATATATATATATATATATATATATATATATATATATATAAATACATATTATATATTTTACATTTCTCTGTCTATGCTAAACTCTATCAGGACCTCCCCACTCTTAATTTGAAATACCATTATATTTTCAGTTCTTAGTAAAATGCCTGGCATATAGTAAGTTTTCAATACATACTTATTTAATGATTGAAAAAATGAATAAATGACCACATTGCAAGATACTTGAATATTTTCTAAATAATAATGTTATTAAGTTGAATTAAAAATGCAATTTGAAAGAGATGGCAAAGTTTATAGACGTCTACATTACTTTCTCTTTTTGTTTTTAAGTTTTTAATTTTTATTTATTTATTTATTTTAATTGATTGGTTCCTTTTAATTATACATGAAAACAAAACCCATTTTAATATAATTATGCAAGTATGGAATATATCTTATTCTTGCTGGAGTCCCATTCTTATAGATGTACATGGTGGTGGGATTCACTGTGTTGTCTTCATAGAGTGAAAATTATGTCAGATTAATTCCACCATCTTTCCTTGGCTTTTCCCCATTCCTTCCCTTCCATTCCCCATTGTCTAATCTACTGCACTTCTATTCTTCCCTTCACCCCTGCTCCACTGTGGGTAAGCTTCCACATATCAAAGAAAACCTTTTTGGGGGAGCCGGGGGACTGGTTCACTTCCCTTAGCATGATAGTCTCCAGATCCTTCCATTTGCTGGAAAATGTCATAAAGTCATTCTTCTTTATGGATGAGTAATACTTCATTGTGTATTTTCTTTATTCATTTACATATTGAAGGGCACCTTGTTTGGTTTCATAACTTAGCTATTGTGAATTGAATTGCTATAAACATTGATATGGCTGTGTCACTGTAGGATGCTGTTTGTAACTCCTTTGGATATACACCATGGAGTAGGTTAACTGGGTCAAATAGTGGTTCTATTCCAAGTTTTTTGAGGAATCTCCATACTGCTTTCAAAAGTGGTTGCACCAACTTCCCACACTCATCCATTGCTGGTGGGACTGCAGATTGGTGCAACCCTTCTGGAAAGCAGTATGGAGTCCTCAAAGTACTTGGACTAGAAGTCTACATTATTTTCTGTGGCACCATGTGCTCAGGGAGTTCTAGTTCACAGAACCCTCTTGCAAAACCCCTATGCCGTGAACCATCCAAATTCTTCCGAATATAACCCGAATCCCATACAAATGGGATATGGAATACGCTACTATTAATATTCTTTAGCAAATATATGCAGATTCCTATGCTTTCATATTTTTTAGGGAAAGCTTAAAATAAATACATCAAATTATCTTGAATTATGGGATGAGAATAAGGTTGGACTGAAAATCCCTTCCCAGAGAATGCATGTCTACATGTGTCTTTTGGAATGAAAAAAGTCATAGAGGACATTCATAATTTGACTAGTTAGGAAAAGAAAATGGGGTTTGAGGAAAATTTTCATGGCGAGAGGCATATCTAGGACAATGCATGAAAAGTGATATCTAAAAAAGTGCTAAGCTATGCATTTTCTTTTCTTTGTTACTTTAATTGATTATTTTTAAGGTTTACAGTTTGTGTTACCTTCAGTTTTTTATGTGCTTTATTAAATTACCTAATTACCTAAATTGAAATACATTTGAAGAGGAGAATGCTCTTGAGATGTCAAGTTCATACAGAGGTCTAACCAACCCTTTTCCTTGGATGGGAAAACTGAGCAGATTTCTTAGTGAAAGTTAATAACTCCATGTTGGGTATTTTCCAGTTATCCAACAGGTTATGATTACTTATCCAGTGATCACAGATGCAAACCTCTTATCTTCAACAAGACATTGAGGCTACCCTTTCTCTGTTGGGTTCCATCTTCTCCTCTACAGTCTGATTATCTAGAGGCAGGCCACTAGAGTCCAGAGAGGAAGGTGGAATTTTTTTTATTAGACCATTTTAGTTATGCATATTATTTGAGTTACTTTTGACAAAATATAAGAGAAAGGTGGAATTTTAAGGAATTGTTTGAAGCAGTAAATGTTGAAAGTCAAGTTTCTAGTAAATGTTGAAAGTCAAGTCCACAGGGAATGACCTCTGTGAGAATGAAGGCATTCAAGTATGGTCCTTCCAATTTCTGGTCCAATGTATTTAGTGAAGGTGTATTTCTCGTGTTTCACATTTGAGTGGACTTTCCCCTTGAATCAGTTTATTTGGTCACAGAAATTCTTGAACCCCTGATGTGATTCAAGTTAACTTTTCTAGCCCCCTATCTAATTTCTCCCATAATGCAAATTATGCTTCTTGACTTCAGATTTCTTTCTGTCCCTCAAATATGTTACACCTTCTTCTTGGATTGTGAATCATCTCCATAGACAGCCCTTTCCTGATTAGTCTAAGTAATGTAGTATACCGTACTTCATTCATATACAATTCCAAAATTCTTATTTTGAATACTTAATTTTCTAGATATTATCTTGATTTTATGTATTTATTGCTATTCCCTTTTAAAATATAAGCATTGTGACATCCCACATTTCCTTCATCTTGCTCAAAGTTGTATCCTCTTGCCTAGATTGTAGTCTGATATAGTAGGAAATTAAATATGTATGTTAAAAATAAATACACAACTACATGAAAAATAACATTAGAGTTTAACTTGCCAAAAGAGCTTTCAGTGGGCTCAGGGTGAGGGTGGCTCAAAGATAGAGCATTTGCTTGGTAGGCATGAAGCTCTGGGTTTGATCCTCAGCACACACCCACAAAGAATGATATAGAAGAGTTCTTAGTAACAGCGATCTCTATCCAATGGGCCATAGAAATTCAGGTACTGCTATGACTCCAAAGTGATGCTGTCACCGGAAGATGTAAGAGATAGAGAACATAACACTGATATTGTTCAAAGGTGGTAAGATGTTCACCCTAAATTCTCTTTTTTATTGGGGTTATTATCTTCCTGTGTGTGGCAAGACACAGAGATACATACATGAACTTAGGAAGGAGTTTATCCAAGTACTTTATCCAAGTCTGCAGTACTAAGAGTGGCAAGCTTCATTACCCAAAAGGTGATACTTTGGAGTTCTCTACTTCTCTACTTTTGTGAATCCCAGGGAATCTTCTAGGGGAAACAAGATTGTTGTGTTGCGTGATTTTGAGAAACCACTAAATTTCTGAACATAATAACTTAATGCATTCTAATTTGCCTTCTGACAAGATATTGCAAAGAGAATTGGGTATAGTTTGGGCGAAGCAGAAATATACCTCCTGAGGAGATGGATCTGTGTGTTCTGCATGCATGCATTCTTCCTTTTCTTAAAATTGAACAAATGGATTAAAATACCCTGAGGACATATGATTATATTGTAAGAAATACCAGCATGACAGAATTTGGGAAAATTATTTTTGATCCACTATATTGTCAGAAAAGTCTACATTTTCCCTATACTGTAGACCTTTATGCTAAATAATTTTATTACAACTCCTAAGTGAGGATCTGATACTTGAGAGCAAAATGTATTGCTAAGTCAGTCCAGAAGGGTGGTGTTGCTTAGTATTGTTAAAAATATTATTATGGTTTCTACTCTAGAACATGGAAATTAATGTTCTAGAGAAACAGGGTGGTTTAAATAATTATGGATAATAGTTTCCATTCTTTTTAAACTTTTTTTAGTTATACATGGACACAATATCTTTTTTGTTTGTTTTTATTTTTATGTGGTGCTGAGGATTAAACCCAGTGCCTCACATGTGTGAGGCAAGTGCTCTGCCACTGAGCCACAACCACAGCCCAGTTTCCATTCTTATCAGGTGTAAAACCAACATGGTAATGTGTTTTGCTGACAGTATAAAGATCTTACTGTGTTGTGTTGTGAAATATGATAGAAACCACAAAATTTGGCTTTAAAACAAGAAATGGAGTGAGGGTTCATTTGTTGCTGGTAACTTTCTCCTGAAATGGCATAATTGTTGGAGGAGGCTGAAGAAGAACAGGAAGACTGGGGCCAGAACTCAGAAGAACATGGTAGCCATATTCACTCAGGAGACCAGGGCCCTGGAGGATGCCCGTGTGATATTCTCTGACTAATGAATGAGCCAAGCTGAGGATGTGGAAGACCTGATTAAGTGGAGCAGCATAAACTGAAACTGAGATCTGGGCCCTGCAGTGCACCACCTGCAGATGAGCAAAGATACAGATGCAGCACCTGCCTTTGGAGCCTGTGTTCAAAGGCACCAGCACAGCTAAGGCACAGGGATGCCTGTTCAGATTTCCCACAGAGTGGACCTAGAGATTTGTAGAATTTAGACTTTACCCTTTATTGGGTAATGAGTTCATCAACCTTCCTCATTCATCATTTCCACATTCTCATTTTCTTCTGGAAACAATCCTGTCAATTTTCTAGTTTATTAGGATCAAATCTTTCTTTAGATTGTGTTTTTATTCTTCCTGAATAGCCAGGTACAGTGCCTCCTTATACTCCCTTTATGATGCTGATCCAAGGGTGAACACCACTGTCAAAAATGTAACTCAAATTACTCACCCTTTATCAGTAATATAGTGATGATCACATATTGAACATCAGCTCAATTGTTAAACCAAATAAAAGAAGTGCCTCTTTTATGGTTAAGACTGATCAAATAACAAAAATAATTTGAGAGGTACTTCTGTAGCCCAGTGTTATAGTGTGGATGTGAGGTGTCCCCAAAACATCATATGTGAGACAATGCAAGAAGGTTTAGAGGCGAAATGATTGTGTTATAAGAACCTTAACCCAATTAATTGGTCAATTAATCCCCTGACAGGTCTAACTGAATGGTAGCCGAAGGCAGGTAGGGTCTGGCTGGAGGAGTGGGTCATTGGAAGCATGCCTTTGGGGTGTATATGTTGTATCTGGTGAGTAGAGTCTCTCTCTTTGCTTTCTGATCATCATGTGAGCCACATTTCTCCACGTGTCTCTTCTGCTAGGATGTTCTGCCTCATCGGAATCCTGAGGAATGGAGCTGACTGCCTGGGGACTGAGACCTGTGCAACGGTGAGTCCTCAAATAAAACTTTTCCTCCTCTAAAATTGCTCTGGTTAGTCTTTTATTCACAGCAGAAAAAAAAGCCAACTAAAACATCCAAACACAATTCGACATATCTTATATATATTAACTGGTTTAATCCTGACAAGAATTCTCATAATTTACTCTTATCCCCTTTTTATAGATGAGGAGACAGTCATACAACTAGCATTGTTCCAAAATCGCTGCTTTAAATAGTGTATTACTTAGTCAAGAATAATTACTGGAAGCCTATAATATTAGTCAGCTTCCTATTAGTAGAAGAAAATACTTGAGAAGTTGAAGAAAATACTTAATACCAATTTACAAAGAGGAAAGTTTTTGGTTTGGCACATAGTTTTTGACATTTCAGTCCATGGTTGGTTGACTTCTTTGCTTTTGGGCCTGTGACAAGGCAGAATGTCCTTCCAGGAGCACAGAGTACGGTGGCCCGGAAGCAAAGGGAGAAAGGAAGAGAATAGTATCCCATGATCTCCTTTGAGGGCCTGTTGCCTATGATCTAGGATCTCCCGTGAGGCTCTGCCTTTTAAAGCTTCCCATATCTTCCATGAGTGTCACACTGAGGACCAAGGTTTTAACACATAGGCCTTTGGGGGACATTCTTCATCCAAATTGTAGCACTCACCAAGTTACAGATGCTATTATAAGTAATGAAATACAGCAGAGACTCAAGAGAGTCCTACATTCACAGAGCTTACACTGATCGTGGAGGGGAAGGAGAAAAAACTTGTAAGTAAAATATTATATGTAAGGTGATAACATGGGCAAAAATAAAGAACTGAACGAGAGAAGAAAGAATAATTATTAAAAAGATGAGCCACTCTGAGAAGGTATCATTTGAGAAGAGACCTCAAACAAGAGCAAGAAGCAAGCTGTCAGTGCCTGGAGGAAGAGCATTCCAAACTAGGGAACTAGGAATGGAGTGATATCATACTGGGGATTTTTTAAAAGTCATGAAAATGTCAATAACTGAATTTGAGTAAGTGAAGCAGAGCATGGTAGGAGATGAGGCTGGTGAGTTGGATTCAGGTCATTTAGAGACTTTGTAGGTCAATGCACAGGGATTGAAAGTCATTGAAAGACTCAGATAAGTGTGTGGCAAAGGAGGAGAGTTCTTAGAGGTAGAAAGAAGATTAGTGGTTTCCTGGAGTTGGAGGAGGAAATGGGGAGACAATGGTTGAAGGGTACAGAGTTTTAGTTATGCAGGAACAAGTTCTGGTCAAATGGGATACATCACGGTGTCTGTAACTCAAGACTGCAATGCACGCTTAAAATCTGTGAGAGGGTAGGGCTTACTTGTTCTTACCACAAACAGAGACACAGACACACAATCGTACTGCTTACAATAATTAAAGATGAGGGAAGAAACGTTGGGAGGCAATGGATACCTGTGTGGCCTTGAAGGTGGTTATGATCTCACAGGTGCATACAAGTCCTCAAACTCACTGGGTTATCTACAAGTGGTGCACAGAATTTCTCAAGTCAATGGTACCTCAACATACAATTTTTATTAAAAAAGATGATTTCTTTAAACACAGTATCACCAGGCCTCATCATCTATGACTTCAAAATGAGGCAAAATTGTATTTATGCCAAAATTACTGTGACACCAATCCGCTCATATGCTTTAGAACACACTCAGCTGCCCTAAATATTTCACCTGTTGTCACATCCCAGCCTTTTAGCAAGAGTTCCAAACGTCACCTTCTTTGTGTTTTACTCTCCAGTGCATACTTTCGTTTGCCAACTCTCGGCTGCCCACAGTGCTACTTATAGCAGCCCCATAATTGCTGTTTTCCGTGGTGAGAAGGTGACATCTATACTGGGGGTTGTTACCACCTCCTTCTCTCAATGCTCGGAGCAGTTCTTAGGTGCTATAATGTAGGGACACTCCATAGAGAGGCACAGGGTATGGGTTACTCCTCAGTCCTCTGCTTCATTTGATGGCAGTTCAAGGAGTAGCTTTGTTTGTGTTTACTCTCTTGGAACCTCTTGAATACAGTAGCACCCACTTCAGACTCATTTGTCCTGAGATTTAATAAAGAATTTGCTTGCCTCTCTTTCTTCAGGTTTAGTTGGCTGGCCAACTTCCTTTATATCAATAAATGAAATCACGCAACTTGTGAAGGATTTACATAAAATAAATTTGAACTAACCATGTTTAATAGACCTAAAATATTTTCAATTATTATTCTTAAAAATAATCCCCAAACACTAATAACTACACCTTAGTTTCCACTAAATAGCATATGTGTGCTCCTGCACCCAGGTTCTTCATTTCAAGGCAAAAGAAAAATTTCTCTAGGAGAGGGAGTGGATTCCATTTCTTGTGTCAATAAAAAATTAGGCTACCAAAAGTCTTCAAATAAATAATAACAATTATTGTCAATATACGAAGTAAAAGTATTTCATTTTAAAGCATACAGTTTTACAATGTAGGAGTACATGTTTAATTTTTATAAATTTCAGTAAATAGAAATTTTATATTCATACATCTTTCTATTATTTCAGGTTAATTTAGATGCATGTCTGTTAGCAGGTAAGAATAAATATGTGGCTTGTCATAAGCCCAGTAGTCACAAATAAAGAATTCATTGAAAAAAGATATTAGATATTGTTAGCAGCAATGATTATCTGCATAATAATCAAGTGAACCCAAAGAGTCCTACAGTTAATCATCATGGAGAGTCTCTATTGAGCACAACACCACCCACTGGAGGATTCCAACATGGAGAATGGCAAAGGTCATCCAAGAGTGAAATCCTAGATTTCTGTCCACTGCATCTTGGTGTCAGGGTTGCCAAGAAAATGCAACATAAACGTTGGACTGGGCAGTGTTTTTTGATATAAAGAAGAGACAGAATGAGATCAACTTCTTCAGGTACCTCAGTCCCCCATAGCCAGTGGGTTCCTTCTGGCAGCTGAGGTAGAACAATCAGAAGACACACACCCCTCTTGTGCTGCAGCAGCGGGCCCCAGGCCTCTCCCGATTGTATTCTGAAATACTTGAAGGTGGGCATTATTTTTTTAAATATATATATTTTTTTAAGAGAGAGAGAGAGAGAGAGAGAGAGAGAGAGAGAGAGCGCTTTTATTATTTATTTTTTAGTTTTCAGCAGACACAACATCTTTATTTGTATGTGGTGCTGAGGATCGAACCCAGGCCGCTCGCATGCCAGGTGAGCACACTACTGCTTGAGCCACATCTCCAGCCCGAAGCTGGGTATTCTTGGGGGTCACTGATGCCCAGGCTTAAACAGAAGGAAGAAACCTACATTGAGTTTTCAATTATGAAAAACATACCTACACAAAGCCAAAAGCCAAGCACAGGCAGTATGAACTTGTTCTAATCAGCTTTTATTCACTGCTCTGTCTAAAATGCCTGAGAAGAACAATTTTAGAGGAGCAAAAGTTTATTTGAGGGCTCATGATTTCAGAGGTCTCTGTTCATAGGTAGCTGGCTCCATTCCGAGGGGCTTGAGGTGAGGCAGAACATCATGGCAGAAAAGTGTGGCAGAACAAAGTAGCTCACCTGATCATCAGGCAGCACAGAGACAGATTCCACTTGCCAGATACAAAATATATCCCCAAAGCCATGCCATCAGTGACCTATTTTCTCCAGCCACACCCTACCCACCTTCAGGTAACACTCAGTTAATCCTGCCAGGGGACTAATTCACTGATTGGTTTAAGGCTCTTGTCAACTAATCATTTCTCCTCTCAGGGTTCTTCCATTGTCTCAGACATGAGCTTTTTGGAGGATACTTCATACTCAAACCATTGCAGAGCTCTTTATCTCTTAGAAAGGATGTGTTTCTGCTCCAAAAATCATTCTTCTAAAAAATGCTTTTATTAGTGCATTATAGGTACACAAAATAGCAGGGTTCATTTTGATAAAATCATAAATGCATACAACATAATTTGCTCATTTTTATTTCTTGGTACTCCCCCTTCTTCCTCTTCCTGTTTCCTGTACTTCTATGGTCTTCATTCTGTTTCCATTGGTGCATGATAGTTATATATAACAGCAGAGTTCACCCTGTTGTATCCAGTCGTGCACGCAGCATAATGTGGCTCATTTCACTGTGTAGTTGCTTCCCTTTTTCACCCCTCCTCCCTACCCCACAGCCCATATCCTTTCTCTACTTCACTGTTCTCTTTTTTATTTTCATAAAATCCCCCTAATTTATTCCTGATTTCTTTCTAGCTTCTGCATATGGGAGAAAACATTTTGCCCTTGATTTTCTTAGTCTGGCTGATTTAATTTAGCATGATGTTCTCAAGTTCTCCCATTTAACAGAAAGTAACAAAATTTCATTCCTATTTATGGCAGAGTAAAATGTCATTGTTTATATATGGTATATATTTTTTCTTTATCCATTCATCTGTTGACAGGCACCTAGGTTGGATCCATAACTTGATCATTGTGGATTGCACTGCTATAAACATTGGTGTGCATGTATAACTATAGTACACTGCTTTTTGTTCTGTTCAGTAAACACCAAGGAGTGGATTATCAGGGTCATATGATGGTTCTATTCCTAGTCTTTTAAAGAATCTTCATATTGCTAAAGCATATTAATTGGCCAAATGATGCAGTGTAAATACCATGTGTATGAGACTTTCTTTCCTAATGGTCCTCCCTCAACCCTACTCTAGCCACTGAAGCAGAAGATGAAGTATATTAAATCTAGTAGGACCTCTGCCCCTTGAATTTAGAGGTGGATTGGAGTCGTAAGACACCCCCAAACAATTTGTATGGATTTCATTTGCTCATAAAACCTCTTTGAGGCAGCAGTTAACCTGGGTCACAAAGAGAACCAGACTCAGGATGATGGTCAGTCCTCCCTGGAGGATGCTCCTCATCCAGAGACCCCAAGTGCCTGGCACAAGGGAACTAAAGAGGTAACAAATGAGTCTTAAAAGAACCATGAGTGTATAACTGAAAACTATCTGGTCTGAGCATGTATCTTCTTGAGCTTTATTTCTGAATTATTGTTAAATACAAAACAGCAGATGTTGGCATTAAGAAAAATACCACCCTCTTCTGCCAGCATGTTATACAGTTATACATCAGAGTACTGAATTCTGTTAGTCTTGGAGAGCTCAGGAACAGCATAAGCTATCTCTGCCAATAGTCAATGATAAGTTGCAAGCCATTTTTCCAGGGCGTGTGTGCATATCTCAAGTATGAGGCCACACAGACCACAATAGAACCAGCTTATCTACTTGGCAGGGTACCCTTGGAAACCCAGCTAAATCAGAAGTCTGTATTCTTCCAAACTTTGCACCCTTAGACCAACATGTCCCTCTGCTCTGTCCACCACCTTCTTCAGTCTCTGGTAGCCATGACCTTGCACAGTACTCCAATGAACTTGATTTTTAGACTCCACATATAAGTGGTATCATGCAGTATTTGTGTTACTGTGGATGACTTATTTCACTTAGAATTAAAGAGTGTGGTCTATATACACCAAAAGAGACTGCTAAATCTTTACAAAGAAGCAGCTTCTGTCATTTGGGACAACATGAATCTTAACCAATTTTTATGACTTTTAAAATATCACTGAAGTGGGGACAGGAAAGGGGAGGAATGGTGGAAAAAATTTACTAAATTATGTTATTTACATATAGAAGTATAGCACAGTGGATTTCACTTTGTGTATACAGTACTGATTTTTAAATCTATAAATAAATAGAAGACTAGTAGAGTAGAGGAAGGGGAACAGGGAGAAGGAGGAGGGGAGAGAAGGAGGAAGTACTGATAACTAATGGAGCAAATTATATTGTATGAATGTACGATTATGTCAAAATGAATTCCAATATTATATATAACTAATGAAAACATAAAACATTAAAATACTATCATTTCCCTTCTGGTGATATTATTTAGGGGAAGCTATCTTGATGAATACAACTTGTTGTAGCTTTTGAAAAATGCCATCCATCTGAGGACATCTGAGAGCTATCAAGACCTTGAAGAATTAGAGGTATATTGGCTGGAAAAGGAAAGCAGTCCTGAGAGGCAGCACTCAGTGTCCAGAGCCAGATTCGTTCAATTAGAAGTATCTGCAAATTGCAAAGGTATGGCTAAGACACAAGAGGCCAAGCAGTATATTCAGCAGGATCATGAGAAGAAGAGGCAAACTTGGAATTTGAGGCCTGCATAGGAAGAGAAGCTGTGGTGAACACAACAGGCTTTTGGATATTATCATAAAACTCTGCATTCTCAATCCCTAGGCCCTAAGTATCAGGTGAAACATAAATGGGGGGGGGGGGGGAAGAGCAGCCCTCATAAGTGATTGAAATACAGATTTGAATAATTGCAGTTCCTGATCTGATTAGGATCCAGAAGCATTGCTAGTTTCCAAACCTAACTGTGAAGCACAGCAATTGAAAGGGGAAATAAATCTTTACCACACTGTTTGTGTTCAATCATCCTGATTCGGTATACAGATTTCTAAATACACAATAACCAGAGCACCTAGTCAGGAAGTAGATAAACCACCATAAAATGTGTTAAAGTCACTGAACTAGAAGAAAGTGGTAACATTCAATTAATCTTAGAATGTATTGTTTGTAATCATGTGGAAGTTTATAGGAGGATCAACAAAGGAATAGTAAACAGACCATGAAACCAACAAGTGAATAAATGAAAAAAAAAATAATATAAACAGAAATGTTTTACCCAAGGAGGGAGAAAAGGCAGGAAAAGGGATAAACAGTTGCCTGATGGCAGATGATGGCTTTAAATCTAAGGTTAGCAGTAAATTATATTGAAATAAGTAGCCTAAATGATTAAAAGACAGACATTGTCCAAGTGAATAAAAAAACAACATATGTATACATATTTCTTTTTAAAAAGAGAGAAATAGCAGGTGTAACTAATGGTTTCAAAATTTAAGAGAGTTGAGGGAAGAATATACCATGACTTCATGAACCCCAAAGGAACCTGATAAGGCCACATTGACTTCTTACAATCATCTTATGGATAAGGAATCACTATTCAGCTAAATGCGGAAACAGAAAACAAGAAACAATAGAAAAATGTACATTCTCTTCAAGTAAACATGGAACATTTATACTAAGAATGAAATTTGTCCATAAAACAATATGAACAAATTTCAAAAAGCCAAAAATATGCAAAATATTTTTCTGACACAGTGGAATTAAGCTGGATTCGTGATTAAAATTATAAAAAGAAAATGTTCCCTTGTCTGAAAATTCAGAAACACATACACTAAATAACAAATATAATACAACATGCTGGGTATAGTGGCGCATGCCTCTAATCTCAATGGCTCAGGAGGCTGAGACAGGGGGATCTCAAGTTCAAAATCAGCCTCAGCAACTTAATGAGGCCTTAAGCAACTTAGGGAGACCCTGTCTCAAAATCTAAAAAGAGGGGTGGGGCTACGGAGGTTGCTCAGTGGTAAAACATTGTTGGGTTCGATTCTCAGTACTAAAACAAAAAAACAAACACAAAGAAATGGAGAATTAGAAAATAAATTAAAACAGCAAAGTCTGTGAGCACATCAAGCATTCTGAGGTAGACTAAAACCCTGGTTCAAGGAAATATTTAGCTCTTAAAGTAAATATGAGAAAAGAATTGTGAAAATAAGTTATGTGTGAATCTACGTCAAGAAATTAGAAATAGGAAAGTCCATGAAACCCAAAGGAAACAGAAACAAGAAAATAACAAAGAAATTATATGATCATAGAAAGAATGAACAAAGTTACAAGTTAGACCTTTGAAACCCTACACAAATTGATAAACTTTTGTCAACATGAGAGAATAAATGTTCAATATCAGATAAAAGTTACATAACTACAAACACTATAGATTTTAAAATAGTAAAAGGGAGATATGAGCCAGATGTTATAATGAATTAGGCAATTTGAATGACTTATCAAAATATCCGAAGCTTACCAAATACACAAATCTGAATACATATTCTGAATAGAGTTAGGTTTGTTTTTAAAAAAAAATGGACATAAAATTTAAAACTTTCCTATCAAAAAATTTTTCTGAAATTTCACTGGTAAATTATAGCAAATCTTTACAAAAAATAAAAATGAAAAATGAGCCCATACAAACCATCTCATACTCTGGAGAATAAAAACAAAGAAACATTTTATGGCTTCCTTCATATAGTCAAAAAAAACCCCTAACACCAATGTTTGAAAACAGAATTGTAAGAATTAAATGAACAAAGATGTAAGACACTAAATAAAATATTTTTACAGAATATATTCAACACACTTGCAGAGATTTCACAAAAAAAAAAGGTAAGTTACAGAAACAAAATTTTGTTTCATCATTTGAAAATCATTACATGTAAGTCACAAAATTAACTTGACAAAACTGTCAATTCAACAAGGCAGAATATATACCTAATAAATGATGAAATATGGATAGTTTCTATTTCTGATACAACCTCAAAGTAAATGTACAGTTCTCATTATTTTTCAGATGATATCCAAATAGTGATATTTTCTTGCAAACTATTAGAACTCAGATATAATGAAAACAATGATTATCTCATGAAATATAATGAGATTGAGGTTGGGCTGACATCTGAAATTTCTGGGCTTTATGTATTTATCACAGATGGGAGATGACATCGTAAGTCTTCCCTAGATGTCCTGATATGACCTGTCAAGAAAACAAGCAAAAAAGAGCTCAATATAAGAGATGTGTGTACATCCATATTCATAGTGACATAATTCACAATAGTCAATGGTAGAGGAACCCAGGAGTCTAGTAGTAGATACATGGGGAAAGGCACGTTGTGCGAATACAGTGGAATATTACTCAACCTTGAGATGAAAGGAAATTCTGATGTATGCTACAACATACATAAACCATGTGGCCAAACTGCTAAATACAATAAACCTGTCACAAAATGACAAATACTGCATGATTCCAATTATAAGACTTGAAGAAGGTAGTCAAATTGGTAGAGATGGAAAGTGGAAGGGCCACCAACCAGTAGGGAGGAAGGGAACAGAGAAGAGTTTTTAGGTGGAAAGTGAATTTCCATTTTGCAAGATGAAAAAGATTGGGGATGTGGATGACGGTGACGGATGCACAGAACGTGAATGCATTTAACACACTTAAAAATGGTACAGATATTAAATCGTAGTATGTGTCATTTGCCACATTTTTATATTAGCTCCATGCAGGAGATGGAGTTAAGAAGAAAGGTCTGGTGGAAAGTGGAGGTTGACATAGTCTAAATAGACACAGGGTAGGAAGAGTGGGAGAGTGGACAGCAAAGGAAGAGTAAGGAAATAGAAACCCACCTGCGTCTCCAGAACCATAACGCAAGGCCCAGCAGGAAGATCAGCGTGGGCACTATAATTGCCAGAATGACCAGGCCAATGGGGATGGAGCGTCCTGCCGTGGGGAGGGAGGACACAGACCATCACTGCGAATCTCATGCATTCATTCCCTGGCCTCCCTGTGTCCAGCTCTGTAACCTTCATTTTCTAGAGGTCCGTTCTCCTCACCTCCCTCCCCTCTCTGACCACCACCTCTCCCCCTGCCTTCTTCTTCCTCTTCCCCATCCTTCCCAGGCCCATCCTCTGTGCTGGGGCACCCCCTCCCTCCACCTCCAGCTGGGCCCCAGTCCTTCCTCACCCCAGTAGAGGACGAGGTCCTGCCCTCCTAGGCTGCTGTGCTTCACCCTGCAGGCCAGGCCAGCCACCTCCCCAGCTGCCACATCCAGGGTTGCTCGGAGGTTCCAGGTCCCATCTGCGTTGGGCAGGAAGTCACCTTGCTGAGTGCCCTGCTGTTCCTGCTCACCTCGCATCCACATCACCCACACGGGCTTTGGGTAGAAGCCAGACACATGGCACACCAGCAGCAGACGGCCAGGCCCAGGACTGGGACCGCTGGACAGCCAGGCCTTGGGCTTCACTAGGGCAACAGGGGCAGGGAGAGTGTCACCTGCTGGTGCTGACCCAGAGCACATGGAAGCAGACTGATGTGCACATTAAGCCCCTCTGTTCCTTTGGGAATGCAATAAATCCTTGATGAAGCCCTCCTCCTCCCTGGGTGCTTGCCTACTCTGGTATTTAAGGAGAACTGAAAGGGAAACGGCAGGACTCACCCTGTCTCTGGAGGTCCACCTTCCCTGCCTCCAGGACGCTCAAGAGAAACCGGGGACAGGTTTTATAGAGCAGGTGCTCTATTGTGTCAAAGATGCCTTTGTAATTTGCGATTAATTCACAGACTTTCTGTGCCCTGCTGCCACCGCTTGGGGAAGGCCAACAGGTAGTATTGATGCTCAGTAAATCCAGTCCTTTTATAGCCCCCTTCAAGAAACTCCCGATGGCTCCCCCAGAATGTAGCTCACAGCCTGCTATGCCCTGGAATTCAAAAGGATCTGTGCAGAAGGAAAACAGAAATAAAAGTTACTAACCAGCAAACAAGAAGAAAGCAATGTGGGGAGGACCCAGGACACAGATTCTGGGTGAGGAAAAAGTGTGGAATGTGAATCAATAAGTTATCACAGCATTTAGAGACTTTCAGAGGTAGAGCATGGGGGACACCTGCGCCTCTCCTGAATGGCACAATGATGTGGTAAAGGGGATGTGGTTATAGGGCAGAGGAGAGGCAGAGGGGGAGGAATAGTGCTATGCAGTCACCATCACAGATTCCCCAAGGGAACCAGGAGTCCACAGGGAAATGGACCACACTGTGTTTGAAAGGGTGAATAAGAGGAGGAACCACACTTTAGATCACTGAGACACAAGTAGGAAAATAAGGAGAAAGTATCACCAGAGACACACCAGGGGCTGGTCATGCAGCAAAGCCATTCATGTGTCAGAGAGGAGTGAGGGCGCAGCCAGATCAGAGTTTGTGGAGGAGAGGAGTCGGACAGGGAGCCTGCTCTAGAGAAGTGTGTGCATGCAGCTGGGTAAAGAAGGGAGGAGGGGGAGGGACCAAGGGAGCAGAGAAGCAAGCCGGTAAGCAAGTCAAAGGAAGCCCTCAGTTCTGAGGACTGGACTCACACTCCAACTGGAAGTCACTGATTCGTTCCTGCACTTCCCTGGTAATTCCAAAGAAGTAGACTCGGAAGATCTCCTCCAGCTCTGTGACCTCCTCATCACTGAGGTTGCCCTTAGACCAGGGCTTCAGGAATATAGCAGTGCCTGTGTCACTATCCCAGCCATGAATCTGCAGATCTTCCAACCAGCCTGAGCCACGATTCAGGGTCCAGGTGCTGTTGGCAAAGGATGAGATTTGCATGACATGGAACGAGGTCGGCCCTTGGTAGGCTGTGAAGAAAACCAGAAAAGACTTAAGTGAAGGAGAGAAAATAGAGGGAAAGAAAAAACATGGATAGTGGGAAGATGCAGGAACCAAGATCCCAGGGTTTGCAGAAACTTAACACCTGACACATTTGAGAGCCCCAGGGCCTCAGGCTGCAGCCCCACCTCCAGCAGGTGGAAGAAGGCTGGAGTCAGGAGAGGGCAGGGCCTCAGAGTCCAGGTGCACCTGGGCAAGTGCAACCTGCTTTCAAACAAACCCTCTGTACCACTTTAGGTTGCTGCTTACCTTCCTGATTGTCACCACCTGAGAAGAGAACTGCTAGCAGTAGAAGTAGCGGGAGCAGCATTTCTCTGCCAGAGGACCTCTGACTCCCAGCTGGTGTTTGATCTCTCATGTCAGCAACCCTTTTTCTCAGCACTCAGTAGTGACTTCCTCTCTTTCAACTGTCAAATTTCTTCCTCATACAAAGTGAATGTCAGAAGAGAAACGTGCCTCCCACGGCCCTGAAACTCCCCCTCCACCTCTCATTTCCCCTGCAGCCCTGAGCTCTCAGACACAGTCTCACCTCCAAGGGTTCCAGCTTCTCTCCAGGGCCTCAGCTTCTTTCAGATGAGCTCAGAAACATCCCTGCATGATTCTGAAAGGTCACTTCATATCCTTAATCCTTTATTTACATATCTGTCCATCAGAGGAGAATACTGAACAATTGATCAACTGCCAATCTTCTTTAATCTGGAATGATTCCTTCATCAGACGAACTCAGGCTCTCAGCCTCCCGCTGCCTTCTCTCATTGCCATTAGCCCTTTCCAATCTAATTTCTGCTCTCCATAGGTCCTTTTCTATTACTCGGACTGCCGGTTGCATCAAAGCCAGCCTCTGTCCCAATCCTGGGGACAATGTCTCTGGAGGCAACCTTTGGACTCATTGCTTGAACCAGACCTTCTAGAGTTGATTATTTTGTCCAAGATAAGTGGTCACCTTCTGCACAAACTTGACAAGTTACTAGTGTCATTCATGAGAATACAAGTATCAGCTGTCCCTGGTGCCTCAAGAGGATACTTTAGGTCATGCATCCCCTATCCCATAAGATATTTAAATGGAAGTCTTGACCCTTTATATCACACTGGTTAAAAAGGACAAAGAAAAGGGCATAATGAAGTTTGCCAGATATAAGTTTACCAGAGAGGAAAATATATAATTTTGCATATTAAGTGAATAATATTTGCCTAGCTCTGTGTAAGTCCTCGCATATGAATCTCTTTTTTGCTCTCTGCAGTGAGTCCAGATTCCTGGCTGTCCTTTCACCCAGTCCTCAGGTGACTGACTATTGCTCATTTGCAATGTCTCTGGTTTCTATCCAAAGCTTGTTTAGATGATGTGCATGTGGGGTGAGCAGCAGCAATGGGGCATTAAACAACATTTTTGATCTTCTTCCTAATGCTTATGTGACATGGTTTCTATTATGGACATGAGATGATGCTGAATCTCCTCTCTTAATGTAGGAATAGGCTAAAGTAAAATGACTGGATCACGAGAACTGTAACCTAATGAATCCATGTTGGTTTGAATGCATGGGGCTGGGTGGTAACTGCAGGCAGGTGGGACAGGGCTGGGGGAGGTGAGTTTGGAGGCATGTCCTGGAAGGGTGCATTTCCCTGTGGCCCCTTTTCCCTTCCCTGTCTTTGCTTCCAGACTCCAGCACAAGCTGAATGGCTTTCATCCACTGTGCCCTTCTGCCATGATGTGCTGCTGCCTCACCTTGACCAAGAACAGTGGACTCAGTCAAGCATGGACTAAACCTCTGGAATTGTGAGCCCCAAATAAACTTTCCCTGCTCTTAGTTTTCTTCTCTGTTCTCTTGGTCATGGGAAAGCAAAGCTGACTAAAACTGTCTTTGGCCGTCCTGGGTGTGTTAGCTGATGGGGCAGCTGGCCTGTCTAGTGGAGTGAAGCTAGCAGCCCAGCAGGCCAGGACATGACCCTCTGCTGAGATCATGGAAATGGGAGTTGGAAATGGGAGCAGGTGGTCTTGGTCCTAAGAGGAAAGTTTGGTGATGCCTGATGCAGAAAGAACTGTGAGAAAGGAATAATCATGGGGGATTTGAGGAACAGAAAAGTGGGACACAAGGGGCACATAGAAGCATGAGATTTGGAGTTAGACAAGGAAACATTCCTTGGGAGGAGCAGGAACAGAGTGATTGGAACAGGATGACTGATGTGGCTCATCTCCAGAATGTACATGTTCAGTAAGGAAATTAGAGGATGGAGTAGAATCAGCGGTGGGGTTAAGGTGAAATCCTAGTGTGTATCCAGTATCCACAGTGAACCCCTTTCCATGAGTTTCATCCCCTTAGCAACAATGGTGCCCCTAATACTTGTGATAGTCCTTGTAATTTGTTTTAAGATGGACTCATGGGTTCTTCACATTTCCTTATCTTTTCCCAATGTCTTGTTCTACATTCCATTGTCACTTGTCTTGGCTTTTCTCTCTTAATGACTCTGCTTTATTCTCAGTCACCTTCTCCAACATACCTAGAGTTTCTCCCATTTCTGTTCCTCACCAACTCATGACAGTATACCCCATGGGATGCCTCACCATGCCCCCCCTCAGTGCGATGGGAACCCCATTGCCTCAGAACTTGGGACAGCTAGGAATTTCCTTCCTCCGTCCTACTCTCCCATTTAATTTTTTTCCTCCTTCTACCTAATAATTACTTGCACATATAAGGCAATCTGCTTTCTGAAACTCTGAATAGCCTTCTTAGCTTAACCATTTTTACTGTACTCAACCCACAAAGCCCTGATGCCAGTTCCTTCGGAGATTTTTCTGGACCCTTGAATGGGAAGCAGCTTTTCCCTCCTCTATGCCCATAGAGTGTCAACTGGACACTAATGCATGCATACCTCACTTCTTGCCTGTTCTGCAGTTACCGGGAGTCTTCCCTTATTTTTAAGCTCCTTATGTATATGGACATGGCATAGGTCGCTTTCTTACATGTAATATTTGCTCAGTGGAAAACACAAATACCTCATATCTGTGTTAGGCTATTGAGCTGGTTTTATTTTTCCATTATATTTCTTTTACACTTTGTGGTAGCTTTTGAGTCATTGATGTCTCTGTAGTTGTCTGATGTTTGTTAACTTTGTTGAGAGGTCCCAGCCTCCCTTACTATCCTCTTCTTCTCCTGAAATCTTTAAGAGAAATCACAGCTTACTCTCTTGAAACACTACATATAATGAGACAACTGCTTTATGTTTGTTAGGAAGAAAGATGGAGTGGGGGTGGGGAGACAGAGACAGAGACAGAGAGAGAAATGTGAAATGTGATGTGGGCATAGATACCCCAAAATGGTAAAGTCACATGTGAAATGTGATGTGGGCATAGATATCCCAAAATGGTAAAGAAAAAGGAGCAATTGAATTTGTTCTCTAGATTGAGATGAGATCAAGGCTACTGAATGTTTATGGAAGACAATTTCCCAACAAGAATGTCCTGAGAGTGCCTTGGCTAGACTGTAGTCCCTTTAGATTCCATTCATTAATTCAACAGCATTTGCTAAGCACTGAATTGGGAGAGAGTCACACACAGGTGCTGAACTCGTGGGGGCAAAACCGCTGAGACCTTCTCTCTCTGACGTGGGATGTTTTCTTTTCCATAGGTCCATGTCCTTCTTACTGTGTCTATGATTTGTCACTTTAAAAATTTTATTAAGTCAACTTTATTAGTGTAAAATCTTCAGTAGAATGCATGAATCTTAACTGTATATGGTTCTATTCATTTCAACAAATATATTTCCTCACATGAACACCACCACCATCAGATGCAGGATCCCATAACTCCTTCTACTTGGTTTTGTTCAGAACCACACCAGTTGGGCCTTTTGCAACCACTCTCCTGCTTTGTGCCTCTGCGAGTATGTATTTCCCGAGCTACTAAGGTGGGAATACATTGTAGGTATTTTTTTTTTTTATATTTGGATTTTTGTTTTCCATTTATCTTAAGGATATAAGGGATCTATGTTGCTAATTATATTGGAACCTGTTCCTTTCTATTGCTGAATGGAATTTCATGTGTAAATATTTGTTATTCATCGTGTCATGAATTCATCTTGTCAAACAAAACTTTGGTTTGTTTCTAGTACAGGTCTCCTTAAATCAAGTCATTGTTTTTGGTTTGGGTTCTTCTGATTTTTTGTGATTTCTATTTGTTTTTGTTTAATTATCTGCCTGAATTAAGTTTGTAAATTCTTATAGCAATGCAATTTGTAGTTAGTGATGTCTCTGCTCAGTATTTTGTTTGTTTACAAGTGTTTCTTCAGTCCCTTTCTCCTTCCCTCTCTTTCCTACTTATTGAAAAAAATAAGTAGTTATTTACCCAGTCTACTAGGAGTAGCACTTGGGTCAGTGTAGTTTCATGGTAGGGAATGAGTGACTGTGCCTATCACCTGAACCTAGTAAAGCTTCTGCCTTTTGCTGGTGGTTGAGGCACACACACAATCTGAGCAGTTGGCAAATCTGTCCTGGCTTGTGCTTTCTCTTTGTGCAAGTCCTCGTGTGTAACCAGGAGAGCTTGATAACTGTCCCTCTTTGGACTTTCCTCAGCCTGTGTGCAGCCCTCCAGACCCCTGCAAATAAATGGACACCTATCAGAGTCCACTATGCCTGTCTCCTCTCCCAGGTATCTTTGCTCAGCCCTGCCCTGTCCTTCTCTCCCTCCAGTTCTGCAGCCTTTAGCAGCTGGGAGGCTGACCTTTGGCTTTTTAACCACCTGTGGCTATTGTCTCAACAAGCTTTCCGGCGTGGGGCTTGTCTCTGGAGTTCCAAGTGGGGTCTACCCTTCCGTGGCAGCAGGACTGCTGATCCTCAGCCCAGTAGACTGTCTGGCCAGGGGAAGGGCAGGCGCTTCCCCATGTTAAGTTGTGCAGCCCCCACTGTTCTCAGGGAGCCTCGGGTCCTTGTTTGTGAGCAAGCTCTTCTCAATTTGTTGTCGCCCTCACTCATTTCCGGATGCCGAGGCATTTTATTTTGGGAATTTTATCCTGTATTATCGCTGAGTTTGGGGCAAAGGATATTCTGTTCATTGCCCTACCATCATGGAAATCCTGCTCCAAGTGTAAATTTTGTCAAAATTACTGAACAAAACATCGATTTGTAAAAATTGAAGCAAAATATAAATTGAACAAGAGCACTACCCAAGTTGATGCCATTCCACGGAGCCAGGGGCTATCTGAAGTAGATTTAAAGTAGGCTATTTTACTTTACCTTCTAGGGAAATATACTCTAGGGTCAAAAATAATAATTTTCAGTAACTATCAGTTACTGAAATAATAGTAGTTTTCAGTAATCACTTTGGTGGTGGTCGTGTTTACGTTTTTTTAAGTCTGACATGTGGGCATTTGTGGGATGTAGTGAGTATGTTATGACATGTTACTAGGTAAATTCATTGGGAACTAGGAATTTCTGTGTGGGAGAAAAGTAGATGTGAGATGGTTGAGTAAAACTAGGGGGTTGATGATGATATTTACCCTAAAAACATCATAGTATTTTCTTTTTTCTTTGAGAAGATCTAGAAAAACAAACTAACCTAGGTCTTGGAATGGGATTTTGAAATCATATTTTCCTATTTTAAAATGAGTGGAGAAAATAATAAGTTAAAAAGATTCATGAGATATATCAGCTAATATCAAGGCATGGTCTTAATTTTATTCTAGCTCAATAAATAAATTGTTAAAAAAATATAACTCATGAGACAGTGGGGAAATTTTGTGGTAATTAGCTATTTAATGATAATGAGAGAATTTTAATTTTTAAGTACTATAAGGCAATTTTTGTTATACTTAAAAGAATAATCTTTACATTTTAGAAACATGTGTTGAACAATTCATGAATGAAACATGATATATAAAATGTCCTTCAATTATGAGTTGATAATATTTTCAAACTTATATAAGAAAAGTCAGTTCTTTATACTACTTTCTCTCTCTTTGCATATATGAAATCATTCATTAAGGGGCTGAGACTGTGGCTCAGTGATAGAGCACTTGCCTAGCATGTGTGAGGCACTGGGTTTGATTCTCAGCACCACATATAAGTAAACAAATAAAATAACGGTCTATACATCTAAAAAATATATTTAAAAAAAGACTGTATGAAATTATGCATTAAAAATCAATAGTCCCTCTTTACCATGTGGCTTCACATTGGCATTTTAGTTGGTAATCACAAACTGACCAAGGGTTGATAATTCAGAAAATAATAGATATTTTGTATGTATGAAGATGAATTATGAAATTTATTTTTATTTAAAAACTTTTTATCATGTGTAATTAAGGTATACAACACATTGCTTTAACATATATATGTCTGGCTGTGGAAATGTACAGGACAGCATTCCTCTGGTGAGCAAACTCCTGGGGGTAACAGGTACCCTATTTCCCATGGTTGTAATATTCTGTAGTTTCTCCCAGGAACTAATAAGATGGACTAATGCATGTGCAATGCCTAGCTGCTGTGGCAATGCCCTTCATGAGGAGGCTCTGGGCTAGAGTCTTATTTGCCTGGACCTTGATCTCAGGCACACAGTTCCTGGGAATAAAGAAACTCTCTTGTTAGACAACCACATGTTTCACCAAGCTCTACTGTGCCTGGACCTGTCCACATAACAGTAACTTAAACAAAGGACTTTCTTGAAAGCTACACAAGGTTCCTAACAGCACATTGCAACTATAGTAAGTGACTGATCAATAAGCTGCGTAATGTCGCTAACTCTGTAACTTGCCTAAATGACACAATGAGCAATAATGTCTTACTGATGCCAGTGACCTAATGTAACCTATGGATATTAACATAACCAGCAGCTTGGGCAAGAGGCCGTTCTGCTATTCTGCCTCTGCACCTTGCTTCTGTCTCCATTGTTCTCTTACATATAGAGATATAAAAAGTGAAATTATTACATAGCAAATTACTAAATCAATCATCCCACAATGAATTATTATTGATTGACTGATTTTTGGAAAGAGTATCTAAAATATGCTCTTTTAGCAAATATTCTAAATCTAACAATATTAATAATATTGAGTATAGTCAATATTATATTATAGTATTATAATATTATAATGTGACTATATTGATTATACATAAGATCTTGGCACTTATTCATTCTTCATATTTGATACAGAATGAATAAAACCTACATCTCCCCATTTTCTTTCCCTTCTCTCCTTCCCTGGTCACTGCTCTTTAATTCTCTTTATGTATTCTATATGGTGGCAAATGACATGATCTCCTTTTTCTTCTTCTTTTTCTTTTCTTTAAAGTTGAAGAATATTCAAACACATGCTTCTTTCGCCGTTTTTCTGTTGATGGACACTTTGGTTGTTTCTGTGTTTGTTTTGTTATTTCTGTATCTTGGCTACTGTCAATAATTGTGCAATGAATATGAGACTGCAGATAACTTTATAAGATACTGATTTCATCTCCTTTAGGTATATAGTTGGAAACTGGTCCTCTGGCAATTCCCTTTTAAATTTATCTAGGAATCTCTATGCTATATTCCATAGTGGCTGCACCAAGAGACGTTCCTGCCAACCATGCACAGGGCTTCTCATTTTTGCACACCTTCAGTAATGCTTGCTTTCCCTTGTCTTTCCGATGATATTCCCCTCGGACAGGTATGAGGTGATATCTCCTTGTAGTTTCAATTTTCACTTCCTTGATGACTAATGATTTTGAGCATCTTGTCATATATCTACTGGCCATTTCTATGCTCTTTGAAAAAGAAAATGTCATTCAAGTCTTTTTTTTTATTTATATATGACAGTGGAATGCATTGCCATTCTTATTACACATATAGAGCACAATTTTTCATATCTTTGGTTGTATATAAAGTATATTCACACCAATTCATGTCTTCATACCTGTACTCTGGATAATACTGATCATCACATTACACCATCATTAATAACCCCATGCTCCCTCCCTTCTCTTCCAACCCCTCTGCCCTATCTAGAGTTTGTCTATCTTTGTCCATTTTTAAAACAGGATATTGGCTTTTCTGTAGTTGAGTTGTGTGAGTTCTTTATATATGTTGGGTGTTAAAAACTTATTAGATATACACTTTGCAAGTATTTTGTGGTTATATAGGTTATATAAGTATTTTGTTGATTGTTTTCTCTCTTGTGGAGAATTTTTTTAGTTTGATAGTCTTATTTATTTATCTTTTGTGTTGGAGATTGAGTTTTTGTGGTGATTCAAAAACTCACTGCCAATGCCAATGTCAAGGATTCTTCCCTTTTCTTTTCCTGTAGGAATTTTATGGTTTCAGGAATTATTCCTTCAATCTATTTTGAATGGTGAAATGTGCCACAGTCTGGCTGGGCACAAATGCCGCAGTCTGGCTGGGCACACAATCACGAGCCACCACACAGCTTGTAGATTCAAACAGCAACTCTTTATTCCCGAACTCACACCAGCCGTCTACAATCACGTTCTGGGGAAATCCACGTTCTCTGCCCAAAATCACCTCCACTGGGCTTCTATCTCTCAAAAAATACTGTCTGAATCCCGTAAGAACTCAAGGGGAACTCAGGCAGCAGGATACGCCCTATTCCCAGCAGGAATAATCTTAAACCTGGAACGCCCTAAACTGGAACGCCCTAAACCCAGTTATCCTAAACCGGGAACACCCTAATCCGCCCTGGTCCTTGAGCAAGGTCACCTACATGCAATGTCACTGCAACATGGGGTACGCTGGCAAGGAAATTGTCATACTTACTTGGCTAATGGCTCCCAGCAGAAATGTGAGTCCAGGTAGCTATTTTGTGTATGGAAATGCAGTTTTCCCAGGACCATTTATTAAAGAGACTATCCTTTCCTAATCATGTACTCTTGGCACCCTTGTGGAAAATTAGTTTAACGAACATGTTTGTGTTATGTTGCTCCTCATTCTGTACCCATGGTATGTGCCTATTTTATGGTAGTAGCTTACTGTTTTGATTAATATATAGCTTTGCCACAATAGTGTATTTATTCATTTAAGTTATATTTATTTTTTCACTGATACATTAAAAGCAGAAAAGTTGTACGTATTAATGGAGTATGATGTGATGTTTCAATGCATACAAACATGGTATAATCAGGTAAAACATATCCATCTCCTCGAACATTTAAAATCAGGTGGAGTGATGACTCTGACTTTATTTTTCTTTCCTGGACTTGATTCTGACTTTTCTAGATCATTTGTTTGATAGGTATTGATTAGAATCTATAGATCACTTTGAGTAATATGAAAGTTTTTAACAATATTCTTTTAATCCATGAGCAAGGGATATCTTGCCATTTGCTTGAGTCCTCTTTACTTAATGTTCATGGTGTTCAGCCTACGCATCTTTCACATCCTGTTTCTTTTTTTGTAAAGTTTTATTTTTAATGCTATGATACATGAGATTTTATTTTTCATTTTTTGTGTGGGTAGGTTTTTGTTTGTGTATAAAATGCTCCTTTTTCTATGCTTTGTATTCTGCAGTTTCACTGAATTCATTTATTTGTTCTAAATGTTTGGGATCCACTGTCGACAGGATCCTATGCTAAAGCAGTGATGTTTTGAAATTTTTCCTTCAGATTTAGGTGCTTTTATTTATTTTTGTTGCCTTATTGCTTTTGCTAGGATTTCTAGTGCTTTGTTACTAGAAGTGGTGAGTGAGGGCATCCTTGTCTTCTACTAGATCTCTGGAAGCTAAATGTTCAACTTTCCCCAATGAAAATGTGAGATTTCCATAGATGTCTTTTATTATGTTGAGGAAATTCCCTTCTATATCTTACTGTGGAGAGAGTTGTTTTCAAGAAAAAAACTTGGAACTTTGTTAAATGCTCTTCTGCATAGAGATGATCATCTCCTTTGCTTTGGGGCAGGATTTTAGGATATTTATTGACATATAGTTTATTGGTGACTCAGAAAACAGGGATCCATTTTCACTTATTAATTTGTATTCTCACAGAACTTTTTTTTAGTTGTATATGGACTCAATGCCTTTATTTGTTTTTATGTGGTTCTACTACAGAACCCAGTGCCTCACACTTGCAAGGCAGGTGCTCTATCACTGAGCTACAACTCCAGCTCCTCACAGAAATTTTTATTATTGCAAACGTTTGTTATGGCCCTGTGTCCAGGGCATCCTGGATTAGGATAGCTTCAAATTTGAATTTTCAAATATTTTTCCAACTCAGGTTCTTTTGAAGAGAGGAGTCCTCATTGATTAGAGTATCCTGGCAAATGTGTTGGTTCCCTGAGCCAAGTTTGAAGCCTAGCTGGTTTGTTCATGGTGGTAGCAACAGTGGTATGAGTGTGTCTTAGATGGGCAAGCGCTGGCCCTGTCCCTGGTACCTCTTGCTTCTCAGAGCGTCTGTGCTTGTGTGTGCACAGACCTTGCAGGCACTCATTCCAATCCCTCTCAGGGTCAAGGACAACACCTTACCCCTTCATTCTTAAAACCTATTCACACAAGTGAACCTGAAGTACACAGAGTAAGCTGAACACTGGGTGCCTGAAAATATTACATGAAACGTAAAAACTTTTTTAAATTGCTGTGATCTTGACTGTGGGTTTATTTGTCACTCTTCTTCCTTGACTTTGTTCTGATGATCTCATTGCCGGCTCACTGCAGGGTCAACAATGGCACAACTGATTATCAACCACTGGGTCTGGGACAGCTCATGACAACCCTCTGATCTTTTCTCAGGCTTGTGAAAATAAAGGACACTAACCCAGAACTTTCCAATGAAGAACTGGCAAATCACTGTGGGAAATTCATCATTATTCCTTATAGTGATAATAACTAATAGTTAGAAATAAACTAATCTTATTGTAAAACTTTGGGGTTTATGACTGTCCCTCAGAATTCCGAAATTTTGTTTACCACTTGCAAAGGAGCTTCATTGGAAATGTTGGACATGTTATGTGAACCCAATTGGTTGATCATTGGGGACAATGCCACTAACAACCTCTTCTCTTTTCAATAAATTATGTTTCTCTCTAAAACAGCTATGGTCAAATTTGCATTACCCTCAGATAGGACACAGTAACTAAAACAGCAGTGAATCCTTAGATAAGCAGTCATAAATGATCCTTTGATCACATGCATAAAAGTCACTCAATTTTTTTTTTCACAGACAAATGGACTGAAAGTAGAATGAGACCAGCTTAAAATAGAACATACTCCATATGTCGGAATAGAGATCCCAGAAATACAAACAATACATCTTCAGTAAATTGAGTCTCAACAAAGTCAGCGAAATCACACAATTGAGAAAGGATAGTCTCTTTTATAATCAGTTCTGGGGAAAATGGAGGTCTGTCCATACATAGAAGAAGGAAACCTCACCCAAATCTCATGCCCTAATTAAAAAAAAAAAATCAAAGTGCATCAAAAGCCTAAATATAATACCTGAAGCTATGAAACTGCTAGAAGACAATATAGGGGGGACACTTGGGGACATTAGTATAGGCAAGAATTTTGGGATGGGAATCTGAAAGCCTTGTCACCAAAAACCAAACTTGACACAGAGGATTCTGTCATACTAGGAGGTTGCTACACAGCAAAGGAATAACAGAGTGAAAAGACATCCTACAGAACAGGAGAAAACATTTGCCCACTATCATCTGAAAAAGACTAATATCTAAAATATGTATGAAATTCCCCAAATTCAAGAACACAATTCAAGCTGAGGAAATGATCTGAACAGACATTTCTCATCAGAACACACACAGGGAATGCAGGGTTCAGCGTACAAGAGGACAAAGGATTCCAATTGCACTCAGCCTCTTGGTACCTGTGTTCTCACTCATTATTTTCTCTTCCTTCTACTTTCCATTCCTATTGCTGTGCCTCAAAGGCTTAGTGAGCATGGTCTGTCTGCTTTCACGTACTGGTCCAGGACTGAGGATAGGGTAAAATACACTTGTAGAAAAAGAACCAAAGCAGGGGCTGGGGTTGGGGCTCAGTGGTAGAGTGCTCGCTTAGCAAATGTGGGGCCCTGGGTTGGATCCTCAGCACCACGTAAAAATAAATAAAATAAACGTATTGTGTCCAAATACAACTAACAAAAAAAAAAAAAAAAAAAGAACCCAAGAAAGGACTGGAGTGTGTGCAGTTGAAAAACAAACAATAATAAGAAACCCTGAAGGGACACTGTAACAGAGAAAGCCTCCCCAGCCTCACAGTGTTTTATATTTTGCTTTGGGCCAGGTGTGCTCTATGCTGGAACTCCCATCTCTGCTGTTTCTGTTGTAGGTTTTCATGAAAGTTTTACTTGACTGATCTTTTACTTGAATGACATATTTACTTGAGAGATTTTTTCAGTGGTTTCATGTTCATTTCTTTGTATTCTGTTTGGTGAATAAAAAAAGGAAGATACAATAAGAGAGATGTTTGTCTTTGTCTTCATTTTTCAGGTTTCTGGTCTAATTGTTGTATATTAATGTCTATTGATTTTTTTTTCCTCCCAAGACTCTGGTAGACTGGCTGATTTTACAGATACAGTGGGAAATTCAAAGAGGTTGACAAAGTTGGAGTCAAGATATGAAAATAGAACATCAGAAATATGAATGTGAACTAGGGCGACCAGACAAGGAGGATGGCACAGGGAAAGGGAGACACTGCTAATACAGGGAAGGAATAATGACATTCCCAGAGACAGGGACATGGAAAGGAGAGAGGCTGAGTTGGGTGGATAAACCAGAAGGGTCCTTCCCAGCACAGGGGCAACCAAGAAATTCCTTACTGTTACTTCCTCAATTTACAGACTTACAAATAGGGAGATGAAGCGAACTTTCAAAATCACTTAGGGGTTTTTCTGAGCTTAGCTCAAGGAAGCTGTGGACCTGGAGAGAAGCGGAAAGGCAGGGAGGTGACAGTAAGGCTAGAAGTCAGGGTGACAGGAGGAAATGAGAGGTGGAGTAGGAGTCCCAAGGACTGAGGGAGGCACACTTCTTCTCCAATCAATTGGTATAAGGAAGAGATCTGTCAGTTGGAAGAGAGGAAGTCACTACCAAGTGCTGACATACAGGGTTTCAGAAATGAGAGATCAAACACCAGCTGAGAGTCAGAGGTCCTCTCTCAGTGAAATGCTGTTCCTGCTACTTGTGTTGCTAGCAGTTCTCTTCCCAGGTGGTGACAATCAGGAAGGTAAGACTAACACTGGTGACTCCTGATCGTCCAGTGTTGGAGGGCCGGGTAGAAACCAGGCTGCACTTGCCCAGGTGCACCTGGATGCTGAGGTCCTGCCCCCTCCTGACTCCAGCCCTGATCCACCTGCTGGAGGTGGGGCTGCAGCCTGAGGCCCTGGGGCTCTCAAATGTGTCAGGTGATGTGCATCTGCAGACCCTGGGATCTCTGTTCCTGCATCTTTTCAGTACACATGCTTTCTCTTTCCCTCCTGCTTCTCCCTTTCTCTTCATTATCTTTCCTTCCTTTCTTCACAGCCTCCCAGGGGCCGACCTCATTCCACGCCATCCAAATCTCATCCTTTGTCAACAGCACCTGGTCACAGAACCAAGCCTCAGGCTGGTTGGAAGATCTGCAGATTCATGGCTGGGATAGTGAGGCAGGCACTGCCATCTTCCTAAAACCCTGGGCCAAGGGCAACTTCAGTGATGAGGCCATTCTGATGCTGGAGGAGATCTTCCGAGTCTACTTCTCTGTTTTCACCAGTGAAGTGCAGGATCATGTCAGTGAGTTCCAGTTGGAGTGTAAGTTCCGTCCTCACACCTGGGGGATGTTAGGGACTTTAGCTCCAGCTCCAAAGGACTGCTCCCTCTGCTCCTTCCCCATCCTCCTTTCTTCACCCAGCTACATGCACACACCTCTTAGAGTAGGCTCCTTCTGGGACTCCACACCTCCACAAAATATTTCATATCTTGCTGCCTGTGCATCTGTCTCTGCTAGATATGACAGGTCTGGTCTGTGACCAGCCCCAGGTATGTCTCCTGTGAAACTTGCTCCTTCTTTTCCTTTTTGTCCTGAGAGACATAAAGTGTGCCTCCTCTTCCTATCCATCCATTCAGCATTCTCCTCTCCACGTGAAGCTCTGGTTTCCTTTGAAAGCTGTGCTGGGGACTGCTTGACACTCTTCCTTACCCTCTGCCTCTCCCCTCTCCTGTACCCACGGTCTACTTTACACAGATGCTTACCCTGTTCACAATATTCATACTTGTCCTCAGTGCTTTCCTCCTGAAAATCTCCAAATGGTATGATTATTTAGGCTCTTCATTTCACTTTCCAGATTTTTTTTCCTCACCCAGAATCAACTATCCTGGGTCCTCCCCACATCCCTTTCCATGTTTGCTACTCAGTAACTTTTCTGTTTTCCTTCTGCACAGACCCTTTTGAGATCCAGGGCTTAGCAGGCTGTGAGCTGCGCTCAGGGGGAACCATCATGGGCTTCCTGAGGGGGTCTTTAAAAGGAATGGATTTTCTGAGCTTCAAGACAGGTTGGCCCTCCACAGAAGGTGACCTCAGGGCACAGAAATTCTGCACAGTGATCACAAAGTACAAAGGTATCTGCGAAACAGTGGAGAAGCTGCTGTTAGAAACCTGCCCCCAATATCTCCTGAGCGTCCTGGAAGCAGGGAAGGCAGATCTGCAGAGGCAAGGTAGGTCCTGCTGGGTGTCACTGTCCCTGCCTCTTCAGCCCAGGAGTAGGAGTGTACCCAAAGAATAAGGGGGGGCTTCATGGGTAACTGTTTTCATTTCCAAATGAGTAGAGATAGAAGTGGGTGTATGGGTCCCTGTGCTCTGGGTTAGTGTCATAATGTGACACCCTTCCTTCCTTCCCTTTCCTGTCCCAGTGAAGCCTGAGGCCTGGCTGTCCAGTGGCCCCAGTCCTGGGCCTGACCGCATGCTGCTGGTGTGCCATGTCTCTGGCTTCTACCCCAAACACATGTGGGTGATGTGGATGCGAGGTGAGCAGGAGCAGGAGGGAACCCAGAGAAGTGACTTCCTGCCCAATGCAGATGGGACATGGTATCTCCAAGCAACCCTGGATGTGGCATCTGGGGAGGCGGCTGGCCTGGCCTGCAGGGTGAAGCACAGCAGCCTAGGAGGGCAGGACCTCGTCCTCCACTGGGGTGAGAAAGGGGTGCAGATGGGGGAGGTGGTGCTCAAGCACAGAGGGAGGATTGGAAGGTTGAGGGGAAAAGAGAATGGTTGGTGGGGGGGCTGGGGACAGGGAGCAGGAGAGAAGAGTGGACAAAGGGACTTTAGAGAATGGATGCTATGGAGTTACGAAAGGGAAGGTAAGGGGTGAATGTACGGGACTTGAAGGGACATTATCCCCTGTGCTCTCTCCCCATTCACAGGACACCCCCTCTCCATTGGCTTGGTCATTTTGGCAATTATAGTGCCCTGTGCACTCATTTTTCTGGGGCTTGCACTGTGGTTCTGGAGGCGCAGGTGAGTTTATTTCCTTAGTCTTCCTTCTCTGTGGGTACTCCCACTGTTTTCTCCTGTCATCTACCTGTAGCACAAAACCTCCTTCTTTCCACCTGAACTTCCTCTTCACTCCTGCTACCTGCTTAAATTTTAAAAATTGCAGTAAAAATCACACAAGATGTACCATTGTTACCATTTTTAAGCGTGTTAAATGCATTTCCATACTTTGCATCCACCACCTTCATCCTTCTCCCAAACCTTTTTCTTCCGCATAGTGGAAACTCACTTTGCACTCAGAAACGCTTCTCTGTTCCCTGTCCCGCAACTTGTTTGTGGCCCCTTCACTTTCCATCTCTATGAATTTGACGACCCTGTGTAACTCCCATAATTGGAAGCATATAGTAATTGTCATTTGTGACTGATTTATCTCACTTAGCAATAAGTATTCAGTTTTGTTGTAGCCTATCAGAATTCCCTTCTTTCTTTAGGTGGTATAACATTTCATTCCATGAGTACACACCACATTTTTTTAGCCATTTATTCATTACTGGATGTTGGACCATTTCCACTTTTGGCTATGGTGAATAGTTCTCCTATAAGTGAGGACATACACACATGTCTTAGACACAACTTGTTCTGGCTTTCTTGACAGGTCGTATCAGGACATCCAGTGAGCTCTCATCATGTCTTCTCTCCCATTCGGAATAAGTGCCAAGAAATCTAGAAACTTAGGATGTCATCCCAGGAGTCAACCTTATTACATTTTATCAAGTAATCATTGATGTTGATCAAAGCATTTTCCCCATCGTTTGTAAGATAGTCACAATTTATATACAAGCAGAAAAACAATTAAGAACTGTGAATTTATTTGGAGATGCTATCAAACGTAGTACTCCTCCCGAACTTCATCATTCGTTAAGAACATACTATGAATTTAATAGGAATTTTAAGAATTTTTATTCCGTTAATATATGCCTCACACTTAACGAACTTGAAATGGCAAAACAAAATTATGCCTCTGTAACACACTTGTTTTGCATGTAATATATACACATGGATTCACTTTTACAGTGCTTTGTTGTGGATTTTACATCTGTTTATGTTCATCTAATTTTTTCATTGTTCTTATTACGTATTGGTATTAAGGATTTTTTGACTAAATAAAATGAAATGAAAATGGTTGTGGTTTCCCCCCCCCCCAGTGTGTGGGACAATTTGTATGTGCCTACTTTTGTTTGCATTATTTGTGTAGATTTAGTGGAATTCACCAGTGCAGTCATGTGTTGGGAGTTTTTTTGTTTTGTTTTGTTTTGCTTTTAATAGAAAAGCATTAAATTTAGTGGCCAGTTTTTCTTTTTCTTTTTTTCCCCCACCAGGGAATGAACTCAGGGATGCTTTAAGCACTGAGTCACATCCCCTGCACCCTTACCCCCATTTTTTGAGACAGGGTCTTCCTCAATTACCTAAGTGCCTGGTTAAGTTGATGACTCTGCCTTTGAACTTGTGATCCTCCTGCCTCAACCTCCCAAGCTGGGATTTGTGGCCAGTTTTTGAGAATGTTTCTAGCTCTTCTTTATTGTATATTTGGAATTTTCTTTTTCTTCATATTTGATAAGTTTCAAATATTTTGTACAACTCATCCAAATCATGCAATTTTTTTCCCTTGTACTTCTTTGAGGATTAATTTGCATTCATTGTTCTAATTTCTTGGTGAAAATTGTTAAGTAATTTATTCTCCCATATTTACTGTATTTAAAGTCTAAGAATTCTATTGAAACAGGGCTTTAGTGCATGTCAGGAGGCTTGAAGTACTGTGTCATCTTGGTCAGTTCAATATATTTTCTAATTTTTCATTATGAACATGTTATTTAGAAATTATATTTCTGAAATTTCAGGTAGTGTGGGGATTTGCCAGGAATATCATTGCTATTGTATCAGCAATAATATTTTGTGAGTTTTCACTCTGAAATTTGCTCATATTGTTTCATAAATAAACATCATTTTCAATAGAAGTGTTCATGTTTATTGGAAGAGAATTCTGGTTCTGGTGTTAAAAAGTTGAATTCTAAATACATCAGTTAGGTCACGTCTATTAATTGTGTTGTGCACATCTAATACATATTCAGCAATTTGCTTTTTCTATCATTCACACAGGTATGTGAATAAAATTCTCCACCAAAATTATACATTTTTAATCTCTATTTTAATATAATATCGTTGGCTTCGTATTTTAGAGAATATCCTATCAATGCCTAAATATTTACAAATGCTGCATCTTCCTTATGATGTGTTTCTTCTTTTAATGTTTCCGTGCCAGTGAGGTGGTGTTTTCAGGACTTGGTAGGGCCTGATTGGGTACCTCAGGGTTAGTGTTTTCATTTATGAGCTTTTCCATCTTCTTAACTCTAAGCCTTCTCTTTAGTTTCATTTCTTATACTTCTCTTGTGAATACAATACAGATAATACTAAGTCATTTCCTACTCACTTTCATAGTATTTGTCATTTAAATATTCAGGATATTTATTTTAATATAATTTACTACTAGATTTGTATTTATAGTTCAATCTGCTATTTTCATATTGCTTCATTCTTCCTGCTTCTTTCTCTTTCCTGTTTTCTACCTCTTTTAGAGCAAATCTTTTTACTTACACCACCTTCCCGATTATTAACTTGGTTTGATGATCTTCTACTCTTCCTTTGTTGGCTATTCTATAAACCTTCCCATAATCCTAAACATTACAACTTAACCTTAGTTAATAATTTACCACTTTGCTAATTGAGTTACTTTGGAATATTTTACTATCCTTTTACCACTTCCTGTGTTCTGTGGTTGTTATATATTTGAATTTACAGCACACATAAATTTAACTTTCAGAATAAATTTTGCACACAATAATTGACTTTGGTTCATCTATCCTTTTTATTACTCTAATTGACTTTGATTCATTTATCCTTTTTATTACTCTACTTCACAGAGTTCAGGACTAGCAATGCTTGTTGATCTGAATCAGATCAGTAATACAATATTCAAATCTGGATTTTTAACCACGGATGCTCCATTTTCTTTTTCCTATTTATGATTTACTTTATCCTGGGGTAGAGAGATTGAGATGTAGGCTTTAGAATTGCAAACCTAAGCCTGTGGTGTTTACCAGGACTTCTCTTCCTCTGCACCCACAGAATCCTAACTTTTGTTCCCTGGCCCCACAAGCCTGTGAAATGTTCTGCTCAGCCCCTTGTGTCTTTAGAGTTTGTAGGTGTCTGTAGGTAAAGGAAATGTGGTTCCAGACCCTGGGCTTGCAAGCCTTGCAAGACTTCTTTCCTTTCCTGGCTTGTATCCCTCTAATTCCTCACTGTGTTAATAGCTCTCAGATGTCATCATATTGATAGAATTTTTCAGTCTATGACTAGTTGTACTCTGGAGATTAGCTTAGCATAAATAACACAATCTACCATTCCCATAAGTAAAAGTCCAGTGGTATTTAAAAGTCAGTAAAATTGGTTAGGATTCATCTTTTCTCACTTCTTATATTGTTCTTGTTTCAATTCTTACTTTTCAGTAACATTTTGGAAAAAAGAGAAACTTAGGACTTTTTCAGTCAGTATTAGAACAGGGACGTATGTACCACAGGAACTAGGCATATGCTCTATGATTTTAAACTAAAAAATATGAAGAATTTTAAAATCCTGAAGTGAAGTAGTAGAAAGAGAATAATAAATTTTAAATAAATACTCATCATGTTGAATTGACTAGGAATGAAAATTTAGAGGATGAAATTCAGTATTCTGTTACTCAAATATTTCACATGGTATAGCTTCTTGAACCTGTTGAGTTGTCACCTGTCTTGCCTACGATTACCAGAATAGTAGAACTTCTGCTCGTGAGCAAATAGGTTCATGGGCCACTCCATCCTACTGTTTACTTCACTAATAGTGCAAGGATTGAAGTAACAATAATCTTTAGTTATTGAATATAAAAATCATAATATGGGTATTGTAGATGGAGAAGAATAGTGTGTTGTAGTGATAAATCCCAGAGAGCCCTTAAAAGAATCACTGCAGTCATCATGCACTTGTGTTAGGTTCCTCATTGAGCCCAACCATGTCAGTCTTGAGAATTCAAATATGGGGGCATGTATGGCTGTTTTGTGGGCTGGACTCATGTGCATTATCGAAAATAGAACACTATGGATACTTGAAAGTTAACGTTTTTTATTTGATTATTGTATAATTCAGTCTACCTTTAAAGTGAAATGCCCAAGACATTTATAAAGGGTAAAGAGGTTATTTAGCTCATAGTTCTGGGCACTCCAGGTCACAATTGGGCAATTTCAGTGCTTTAGGCTTCTGTGAGACTGTGAGGGTGTCACAAGCCAATGTTATGTCATAGCAAACATTTCGCATCATGGGCCAGGAAGTAGAGAGGGTGGGGGAGAGAAAAAACAGAGGCCAAGGATGTGCCTGGGTCCCTTGTTCAACCTTGGGACAGTTAATAAAGAATCTCCTATAAAGCCCTACCTCCTGAAGAGCAATAGCACCTTCTAAGTGAGCTAATTGACCCAACCTGGGGACCAAGCCTGTAACATGTGGTCTTTTCAGGGAAAACATCCATATTCAAGCCATAGATTTTGTCCCTGATCCCCAAGGTTTATACATCTCACAAAGCAAAATCCACTCATTCCATCACCAAAGTCCCAAAGTCAAATGTTCCCACGTTGCTCAACAAAATCCAAACTCTCCTCTGAGAGTCAAGGCACATTTAACGTGAGTCCCTGTTTTTTATAAATGTTACATACTTCCAGGATACAATGTGAGGCAGGCACAGATCAAAAATTTCTATTTGAAAAGGGTAGGATAAGAAAATAGTAATAGGGATAATCTCAGAGAAAGACTGAAACCAAGTGGGGCAACCATGAAATTCGAAATTTCCCTGTCTGACACACAGAGTACTAGGGTAGAATGTGGGCTGCCAAGGTCTTGGGAAGCCCTGTCCCCAGCGCCTTGCTTATTACAGCACATAGGCAGCTTCCTGGCTGGCTCTGCCTGCTGCCTGTACCTCTCCTTAGCAGGCATTTCACATTGTGGGTACCATGACCTTTCTTGGGTTTCAACTGCAGTTTTACATCCATGTTTTCATGTTTCCATTACACACATTGCCCAGCTAGGTGCTCCTAGCTGGGACTCTGACCCTAGGACACACTGTCAGGACTCCAGATATTCCACTGAAATACTAATGAAACTCCACATGACTCCATAAGCCTTGCATTCTGCATGTCTTCCAAATGAGCCTCACACAGTAATGCCAAGGTCTGCCACAGACATAAGCCACACCCTGGCACCACTTGAACAATGGTTGCACTGGTCATGGAGTCTTTTCCTAGTTGGGTAGGGGGGGATAAATCCCAAAATGTTTGGAGGCACATTGGTTACTGTGGGGTGCTTTCCTGAGATGATTCAGCCTTGAAATATTTGAAACAAATTTATATTTCTGCATCTCTGATGCAACTATCGTGGGAAGGGAGTCTTGCAGGTTTTTGAGATGCCCCTCAAGGCATCTTTTCTTTTATCCTGATGCAAAGCACTTAGATTTTTTTTTAAATTGACAGTAATCTCTAACACCAGAAGCCTCCTTTTTGTACCTTTACAAATAAATGGACTCTTCCTGTCCATTCTCTGGATTTTTCAAATATTTCCAATCTACTCCTTTTCCTTCTGATTTTTGGTATAGATTTGGCTGAAAGGATCCCATGACATTCACACTGCAGCCTGAATGCTGTGGTTTTTGTAATCTATGAAAAAAAATAAATAAATTTAAAAAAAAAAAGAAAAGGCAATTTCAAACAAATTAGGCTATCATCTTGAAAAGGGAGAATGGCAAGAAGATGAACAATAAGCACAAAAACTTAGATATGAGAATAAAGTTCTAGTGTTTTATAGCAAAGTAGGATGACTTTTGTTCACCATAGCCATTCTATATTTTATAAAGAACTAAAAGAAAGGCACTTGAAGTTTCACAACATGATGAAATGGAAAGGAGAGATAAATGCTAGTTTTCTTGATTTTTGTCAGTGTACATTGCATATATTTTTTGAAATATCACACTATATCCAATAAATATATAAGTTTATGTCATAATAATAAAAAGGAAAAATAAAATAAAGTCTATTTAATATAACTGTCTACATTAAAAGGTTAAAATGAAAAAAATAAAGCACTTGATATCTTCATCTGTTATAAATAGCAAATTAATAAAAATGTCCTAATTGATATATTTACAATCCAACTTTTTAACAAGAGAAAAATGTATATTCTTTTGAACTAAACATAGAACATTTATACTGAAAATGAAGTTTGTCTGTAAAACAGTATGTACAAATTTCAAAAGGCTGAAAACATACAAAATATTTTTCTGACACAGTGGAATAAAGCTGAATTAGTGATTAAAAAAGTAAACAGAAATGGCTCCTTTATCTGGAAATTCAGAATTACATATTCTAAATAATTAATGTATTACAAAATGCTGGATGTGGTGACACAGTCCTATAATCCCAGCCATTCAGGAGTCTGAAACTGGAGGATCACAAGTTCAAAGCCAGCCTCAGCAAGTTAATGAGTCCCTCAGTAAATTAGGAAGACCTTGTCTCAAAATTTTTTAAAAAGCAGGTGGAGCTGGGGATGTGGATCAGAGTTAAAGTTCTCCTGGGTTCAATCCCTGGTACTAAAAAAAAAAAAAAAGAAAGAAAGAAAAGAAAAGAAATAAAGAATAAGAAACAGAAAAGAGAAAGAAAGGAAAAGAAAAGAAAGAAATGGACAATTAGAAAATCGAAACAACAAAGGCCACGTGGACCACGTGTAGCACTTCACACATTCTGACTTCGACTAAAGCCCCGCTTACAGAAAACATTTAGCTTTTAAAGCAAATGTGAAAAAAATAACTGTGAAAATAAGATACGTATGAATCTACATCAAAAAATAAAAACTAGAAAACTAGAAAAGCACATTAAAAGAGGTAGAAAGAAGAAAAAAATAAAGAAAATGATATGATCATATAAAGAACCAACAAAGTCAAAAGTTGGATCTTTGAAACTTACACAAATGGATAACTCTTTGTCAAGATGAGATAACAGACGTTCCTTATCAGATAAAAGGTACATAACTGCAAACCCTATAGACTTTAATATAGCAAAAGGGAGATATGAGCCAAGTGTCATAATGAATTGAGCAATTTGGATGACTTATACAAAATATTTGAAGCTTAACAAATACACGAAAAGAAAAATTTGAATACTTGTTCTGAATAGAGTTAGGTTTATTTTTTTAAAACATGACACAAAATTTAAAACTTTTCTCTCAAAAATTTTCCCTGAAGTTTCCCTGGTGAATTCTGTCAAATATTTATAAAAAAAATATAAAGGAAAAAATGAGCACATATAAACTGCCCCATACTGTGGAGAGTACCAAAAAGAAATAGAAACATTTTATAACTTCTTTTATATAGTCAAAAAACCCATAATACCAATGTTGGACAAGAAAATTGTAAGAATTACATGAACTAAGATGTAAAACCATAAACAAAATTTAAAATGTATTTTCAATACACATGCAGACTTTATACAGAAACAAGTAAGTTACAGAGACATAATGTTGTTTTATCATTTGAAAATCCTTACATGTCAGAACATTAACTTAATAAAAGTTATAAAACACTGTCAGCAAGGCAGAATAAGTACCTAATAAATGATGAAATCTGGGTGGTTTTATTGCTGATATTATCTCAAAATAAGTTCAATGTTCCTTATTTTCTGCTGGTATACAGACAGTGACTGTTTTCCTGTAAACTATTAGAATCCTGATTTGATAAAAAAAAAAAAAAAAAACAATGATTTCTCATGAAATATGAGATTTCAGTTGGTCTGACATCTGAAGTTTCTGGGTTGTACATATTTATCACAGATGTGAGGTGACATAATAAGTCCTCCCTAGATGTCCTGATATGACCTGTCAAGAAAAAAAGCAAAAAAAAAAAAAATTCTCAATGTAAGAGATGTGTGTACATCCCCATTCATAGTGACATAATTCACAATAGTCAATGGTAGAGGAACCCAGGAGTCCAGTAGTGGATACATGGGGAAAGACATGTTGTGCACATACAGTGGAATATTACTCAAGGTTTTGAGATGAAAGGAAATTCTGATGCATGCTACAACATACATAAACTGCTAGATACAATAAACCTGTCACAAAGTGACAAAGACTGTACAATTTCAATTATAAGACTTGAAGAGGGTCGTCAAATTGATAGAGATGGAAAGTGGAAGGGCCACCAACCAGTGGGGAGGAAGGGAACAGAGAAGTGTTTTTAGGTGGAAAGTGAGCTTCCATTTTGCAAGATGAAAAAGATTGGGGATGTGGATGATGGTGGCGGATGCACCGAATGTGAATGCATTTAACACAGTTAAAATGGTACAGATATTAAATCGTAGTATGTGTCATTTACCACATTTTTATATTAGCTCCATGCAGGAGATGGAGTTAAGAAGAAAGACTGGTGGAAAATGGAGGTTGACATAGTCTAAATAGACACAGGGTAGGAAGAGTGGGAGAGTGGACAGCAAAGGAAGAGTAAGGAAATAGAAACTCACCTGCGTCTCCAGAACCATAACGCAAGGCCCAGCAGGAAGATCAGAGCGGGCACTATAATTGCCAGAATGACCAGGCCAATGGGCATGGAGCGTCCTGCCGTGGGGAGGGAGGACACAGACCATCACTGCGAATCTCATGCATTCACTCCCTGGCCTCCCTGTGTCCAGCTCTGCAGCCTTCATTTTCAAGAGGTCCGTTCTCCTCACCTCCCTCCCCTCTCTGACCACCACCTCTCCCCTGCTTACTTCCTCCTCTTCCCCATCCTTCCCAGGCCCATCCTCTGTGCTGGGGCACCCCCTCCCTCCACCTCCAGCTGGGCCCCAGCCCTTTCTCACCCCAGTAGAGGACGAGGTCCTGTCCCCCTAGGCTGCTGTGCTTCACCCTGCAGGCCAGGCCAGCCGCCTCCCCAGCTGCCACATCCAGGGTTGCTCGGAGATACCATGTGCCATCAGCATTGGGCAGGATGTCACCTCTCTGAGTGCCCTGCTGCTCCTGCTCACCTCGCATCCACATCACCCCCACACGGGCTTTGGGTAGAAGCCAGACACGTGGCACACCAGCAGCACATGGCCAGGTTCAGGACTGGGGCCACTGGACAGCCAGGCCTTGGGCTTCACTAAGACAACAGGGGCAGGGAGAGTGTCACCTGCTGGTGCTGACCCAGAGCACATGGACGCAGACTGATGTGCACATTAAGCCCCTTCTCTCCTTTGGGAATGGAATAGATCCTTGATGAAGCCCTCCTCCTCCCTGGGTGCTTGCCTACTCTTGGATTTAAGGAGAACTGAAAGTGAAATGGCAGACTCACCTTGTCTCTGGAGATCCACCTTCCCTGCTTCCAAGACACTCAAGAGAAACCGGGGACAGGTTTCATAGAGCAGGTGCTCTACTGTGTCAAAGATGCCTTTGTACTTTGCAAAGATTTCACAGACCTTCTCTGCCCTGCTGCTGCTGGGTCCTGGGGCAGGCTAACAGATAGTATTGATGCTCAGGAAATCCAGGCCTCCTACAGCCCCCTTCCATGAACTTACGATGGCTCCCCCAGACTGTAGCTCACAGCCTCCTATGCTCTGGATCTCTAAGGGGTCTGTGCAGATGGAAAACAGATATAAAAGTTAATAATCATCAAACAAGAAGAAAGGATGTGGGGAGGACCCAGGATACAGATTCTGGGTGAGGAAAAATTCTGGAATGTGAAACAATAAGTTAATACAGCATTTAGTGACTTTTGGAGGTAGAGTGTTGGGGAGACTTGTGCCTCTCATGAAGGGGACAGTGATGTGGTAAAGGGGATGGTGGTTACAGGGCAGAGGAGAGGCAGAGGGAAAAGGCCAGGGACATGCTGTCACCAGCACGAATATCCCAAAGGAAGCAGAAGTCCCCAGGGAAGGAAGAACTCACGGCAATATTTGAAGGGGTGGATAAGATGATGGGCCACACTATATGGAACTCAGGCACAAGTAGGAAAATAAGGAGAAAGTTTCACAGGGGACTCACGAGGAGCTGGTCATACAGCAGACACCTTTATCTGTCAGAGAGGAGTGAGGAGCCACCCAGGTCACAGATTGTGGAGGAGAGAAGTCAGAGAGGGAGCTTGCTCTAGAGAAGTGTGTGCATGCATCTGGGTAAAGAAGGGAGGAGGGGGAAGGACCACAGGGAGTGAGAACCAAGGGTCACAGAAAGAACCCAATTTTGAGGAAAGAACTCACATTTGAACTGAAGGTCAGATATGTGTTCCTGCACTTCCCGGGTAAATCCAAAGTAGTAGAATCGAAAGATATCGTCCATCTCTGTGACTTCCACATCACTGAGGTTGCCCTTAGACCAGGGCTTCAGGAATATAGCAGTGCCTGTGTCACTATGCCAGCCATGAATCTGCAGATCACCCAACCAGCCTGAGCCACAATGTTTTGTCCAGGTGCTGTTGGCAAAGGTTGAGATTTGGATGATATGGAATGAGGTCAGCCCTGGGGAGGCTGTGAAGAAAACCAGAAAAGACTTAAGTGAAGGGGAGAAGCTATAGAGAAAGAAAAACTATCGACACTGGAAAGATACCAAGATCCCAGGGACTGCAGAAATATAACACCTGACACATTTGAGAGCCCCAGGGCCTCAGGTTGCCTCCTCCAACATGGTGGAAGAGGGCTGAAGTCAGGAGCGGGCAGGACCTCAAAGTCCAGGTGCACCTGGGCAAACGCAACCTACTTTCAACCAGACCCTCTGCACCAGTTCATGAGCTGCCAGAGCTATGCTTACCTTCTTGATTGTCACCACCTGGGAGGAGAACTGCTAGCAATACAAGTAGCAGGAGCAGCATTTCGTTGACACAGGGCTTCTGACTCTCAGCTGGTGTTTGATCTCTCATGTCAGCAACCCTGTTTCTCAGCACTCTGTAGTGTCTTCCTTCTTTCAGCTGGCAAATTGCTTTCTCATACAACGTGCATGTCGAGAAGAAATGTGCTTCCCAGAATGCTGGAACTCCCACTCCACCTCTCATTTCCCCTGCATCCCTGAGCTCTCAGACTTAGTCTCACTTCCAAAGTTTCCAGCCTCTCTCCAGGTCCTCAGCTTTCTTCAGATGAGCTCACAAAAGTCCCTACATGATTTTGAAAGGTCAATTCATGTACTTAATCCCTTATTACATATCTGTCAATTATTGGGGAAATACTGAACAATTGATCCAATCTTCTTTAATCTGGAATGGTTCTTTTGGTTTATCTGCCCAATACAGCCTCCCTCTCTCCCACTGCTTTCTCTGCATTATCATTAGCCCTTGCCAAGGTCCTCGGTGTCTCTTCCCTGTATCACGCACCTTCTCTGGCCTCCCTAATTCTCATTCTTATTGGTTTTCCAACCATGTTTCTGCTTCCCATAAGTCCTTTTCTGTTGCTTGGAGTGCTAGATGTCCAGGTATCAGATCTACCTCTGACCCAGTCCTGGGGACACTACTTGTGGAGGCAATATTTAGCCTCATTGCTTGAACTAGACCTGGTAGACTTGATTATTTAGCCCAAGATAGGTGGTCACATTCTGCAGAAACTTGATATGTTACTTAGTGTCGTTGCATTGTGATGCAAGTATCTGCTGTACCTAATGCCTCAAGAGGACACTTCTAGTCCATGCATCCCCTATCCCATAAGATATTTAAAGGGAAGGCTTGACCCTTTATATCACACTCGTTAAAAAGGACAAAGAAAAGGACATAATGAAGTTTGCCTGATATAAGTTTACCATAAAGGAAAAAATATAATTTTGCCTATTAAATGAATAATGTTTTCCTAGCTCTGCTTAAGTTCTCACATATGAATCTCTTTTGTGCTCTCTGCAGTGAGTCCAGATTCCTGGCTGTCCTTTCACCCAGTCCTCAGGTGACTGACTATTGCTCATTTGCAATGTCTCTGGTTTCTATCCAAAGCTTGTTTAGATGATGTGCATGTGGGGTGAGCAGCAGCCATGGGGCATTAAACAAAATTATCTTCTCCCTGATGCTGATGTGACATGGTTTCTGTTACAGACATGAGATGATGCTGAATCTCCTCTCTTAATGTAGGAATAGGCTAAAGTAAAATAACCGGATCACGAGAACTGTAACCTAATGGATCCATGTTGGTTTGAATGCATGGGGCTGGGTGGTAAATGCAGGCAGGTGGGGCAGCCTGGGGGAGGTGGGTTTGGAGGCATGTCCTGGAAGGGTGCATTTCCCTGTGGCCCCTTTTCCCTTCCCTGTCTTTGCTTCCAGACTCCAGCACAAGCTGAATGGCTTTCATCCACTGGGCCTTTCCACCATGATGTGCTGCTGCCTCACTTGACCAAGAACAGTGGACTCAGTCAGGCATGGACTAAACCTCTGGAACTGTGAGCCCCAAATAAACTTTCCCTGCTCTAAGGTTTCTTCTCTGGTCTCTTGGTCATGGGAAAGCAAAGCTGACTAAAACTGTCTTTGGCCATCCTGGGTGTGTTAGCTGATGGGGCAGCTGGCCTGTCTAGTGGAGTGAAGCTAGCAGCCCAGCAGGCCAGGACATGACCCTCTGCTGGGGTCAGGGAAATGGGAGTTGGAAATGTGAGCAGGTGGTCTTGATCCTAAGAGGAAAGTTTGGTGATGCCTGATGCAGAAAGAATTGTGAGAAAGTAATGAACATGGGTGATTTGAGGAACAGAACATTGGGACACAAGGGGCACATAGAACCATGAGATTTGGAGTTAGACAAGGAACATTTCTTGGAAAAGTAGGAACAGAGTGATTGAAACAGGATGCCTGATGTGGCTCATGCCCAGAATGTACATGTTCAGTAAGGAAATTGGAGGATGGAGTAGAATCAGCGGTGGGGTTAAGGTAAAGTCCAAGTGTGTGTCCAGTATCCACAGTGAACCCCTTTCCATGAGTTTCATCCCCTTGTCAGCAATGGTGCCCCTAATACTTTTGAAAGTCTTTGTAATTTGTTTTAAGACGGACTCATGGGTTCTACAAATTTCCTCATCTTTTCCCAATTTCTTGTTCTATATTCCATTGTCACCTGTCTTGGCTTTTGTGTTTTAATCACTCCACTTTATCCTCAGCAACCTTCCCCAACATATTTAGAGTTTCTTCCATTTCTTTTCCTTCCCAGGCCGTAACACTATACGGCATGAGATGCCTCTCCATGCCTCGCGCTTCCCTCAATATGATGGGAGCCCCACAGCCAAGGAACTTAGGACAGCATAGGAATGTCCTTCCTCTCTTCTACTCTCCATTTAATTTTGTTTTCCTTTTCTACCTAATAATCATTTGCTCATGTAAGGCAATCTATTTTCTGTAACTTGGGAATAGTCGTCTTAGATTCACCATTTTTTATGTAGTACTCAGCGCTCAAAGCCTTGATGCCAGTTCCTCCAAAGATTTTTCTTGAACCTTGAAGGGAAGCAGGTTTTTCCTCATTTATGCCCAGAGAGCACTTCAACTGGACTTTATTGCTTGCATACCTCACTTCCCGCCTGTACTGATATTACTGGGGTCTTTTTTGTCTTTTATTTTTAAATCTCTTGGGTGTGGGGACCATGACAATAGAACATTTTTTGCATGTCATATGTGCTCAGTGGAAAACCAAACAAAACACAAAAGCACATATGACACAAAGATAATGTTGGATTATCTATTGTATTGGTAAATTTTTCTCATTATATACCTTCCAATGATGTTTGTGAGGCAACTCGTTTCAGTTGATAGGGGGAGAGAGAAAGAGAGAGAGAGAGAGAGAGAGAGAGAGAGAGAGGTAAGGGGAGAGAGGAGAGAAACAAGTCACATGTGAATTGTATGTGGGCAGAGATATCCCAAAATATTTTTTTAAAAGAGCAATATAATGTGTCCTCTGGGTTGAGATGAGATCAAGGCAACCAGCAGTGTATGGAAGACAAATTTCCAACAAGAATGTCCTGAGAGCACCATGGCTAGACTGTAGTCCCTTTAGATTTCATTCATTAATTCAACAGCTTTTGCTAAGCACTAAATAGGAGAGAGTCACCCATGGATGCTGAAGTAGTGGGGGTGAAACAGCTGAGACTGTGTCCTGCTGATGTTGAATGTTTGCTTTTTTCATCTGACCATGTCCTACTTACTGTTTCTATGGTTTTGTTACCACAGTTTTTATTAAATCAACTTTATTAATGTACAATTTTCAGTAAAATGCATGTATCTTAAATATCCAGTTCCATTTATTTCAACAAATATGATTGCCCTGATAAACAACACCACAATCCTGATTCAGAATCCCATAATGCCTAATTGGATTTCTTCAAAACCACCCCAACATGGTCTTTTGCAACTAATCTCCTGCTTTATGCCTCTTAAGGATAGAACTATATTTCCTGAGCTACCTAAGATGGGAATACATTGTAGACATATTTTATATTGGGCTTTTTGTTTTCCTTTATATTATGGAAAGGAATCTTTGTTGCTAATTATATCAGGAAAACTGTTCCTTTTTATTGTTGAATGAAATTTTATTGAGTATTTATTATTCATCAACTCATTTAAGAAAACTTTGGTTTGTTTCTAGTACAGGACTCTTTAAATAAAGTCATTGTTTTTGTTTGGATTCTTTTGCTTTTTTTTTTTTTCTATTTTGTATTTTCCTGCTCCAAGTGTAAGATATATAATGAGAAAAATTTTTGTTTGGTTATCTGCCTGGATTAACTTTGTAAATTCTTATAGCCATGCAGTTTGTAGTCACTGATGTCTCTGCTCAGTATTTTTTATTGTTGCTTTTACTGTGGGAAGCCATTCTTGCAGTGACTGAGATACCTCCCTGACTGGGTGTAAGGCACTCAGACCAGCTGAGTCAGAGCTTTCCCCATCCTTTCCAGGTGCCAGGGCTTGTCCATGTGGGGGTGTGACTGACCACTGACCTGGAAACCAATCACTGACCCTGACCTTGGAATGCTATCCCCCTCGACCTTCATTGGATGGAATTTTCCCCTGAATATTTTGTTCCCCAATAAAAGCCCACTCTCTGGCGTGCTCTTTCTCTCTCCTGCTGGTCTCTTGTGTAAACCTCGCTACCACCAGGTGGCTCGAGGCAGGAGCCAGGAGAAGCCGTCTCTTAGCTGGGCAAGAAAAAGGTAAATTGAGTTTTGTGTGTCTTTATTTTGATCTCACTAGTTAACTTTTATATTTGGAACCTCTAGTATGAAGCTAGCGTGCTGGTCGCGCAGCAGATTAAAGCTTCTGCCTTTTGCTGGTGGTTGGGCTGCACACCTAACACCTGAGCAGTTGGCAAATCTGTCCTGGCTTGCGCTTTCTCATTGTGCAAGTCCTCATGTGTAACCAGGAGAGGCTGATAACTGTCCCTCCCTTGCCATGGCCATTGCAGGCCTGGGAAGCTGGGTTCCCCTTATGTGGAGTGGGCTGGCTGAGAAATATGGCGAAAAATCCCACCACACAGAAAATAGTTTTAAAGAGGCAGGAGCAGGACAGCGCGTGGACCTTAAGGACCGAGCTTCCAGGCTGGAAAGAGAGAGCAAGAGCTGTGTTTGCTTTATTTATCTGGAGGAAATTCAAAGGCTTTCTACAGAATGTTCTTAGCCAATTAAGATAGGAGGTGGACTTTCCAGTAAGCAATGGGTCACGCCCAACTCTGGAGCAAGGAGATCAGTAGTCTTCCTGGCCCAGGGAAGACAGAGGTCACATGCATTGTGCAGTTAGTGGGAGGAGCCACAAAATCTCTGGCAATGCCAGCCCAGAATCTCCTTGGCCCCAAGGCCAGTGAAGAGGCTCAAATAGCTCAGGGGTAGCGCCCCACATCCCTCTTTGGACCTTCCTCAGCCTGTGTGCAGCCTTCCAGACCCCTGCAAACAAATGGGCACTGATCCGAGTCCACTATGCCTGTCTCCTCTCCCAGGTGTCTTTGCTCAGCCCTGCCCGGTCCTTCTCTCCCTCCAGTTCTGCAGCCTCTGGCAGCTGGGAGGCTGACTTTTGGCTTTAACCACCTGTGGCCATTGTTTCAACAAGCCTCTGGGCATGGGGCCTGTCTCTGGAGTTCCAGATGGGGTCTACCCTTCCTTGACTGCTGATCCTCAGCGCAGTAGACTGTCTGGCCAGGGGAAGGGCAGGCACTTCCCCATGTTAAGTTGTGCAGCCCCCACTGTTCTCAGGGAGCCTCAGGTCCTTGTTTTTGAGCAAGCTCTTCTCAATTTGTTGTCGCCCTCACTCATTTCCGGATGCCGAGGCATTTTATTTTGAGAATTTTATCCTGTTTTATCGCTGAGTTTGGGGAAAGGATATTCTGTTCATTGCCCTACCATCATGGAAATCCTGCTCCAAGTGTAAATTTTGTAAAAATCACTGAACAAAACATCGATTTGTGAAAATTGAAGCAAAATATAAATTGAACAAGAGCACTACCCAAGTTGATGCCATTCCACGGAGCCAGGGGCTATCTGAAGTAGATTTAAAGTAGGCTATTTTACTTTACCTTCCAGGGAAATATACTCTAGGGTAAAAAAAAATTAGTTTTCAGTAATGACATTGGTGGTAGTGTTTACGTCTTTTAAGTCTGACGTGGGCACTTGGGGGATGTGGTGAGTATGTAGTGATATGTTATTAGGTAAATTCAGTGGGAACTAGGATTTTCTTTGTGGGAAAAAAGTAGATGTGAGATGGATGAGTAGAACCCTGTTGTTCTGATCATGAGTTGAAAGCATAATTATGACTTGAGGATGATATTTACCCTTCAAAAACCATAGTATTTTCCTTTTTCTTTGAGAAGGTCTAGAAAATCAAACTAATCTAGTTCTTGGAATTGGTTTTTGAAACCATATTATCCTATTTTAAAATGAGAGGAGAAAGTGATAGGTTAAAAAGATTCAAGGTATGGCCTTACTATTATTCTAATTCATTAAATTATAAAAATATAATTCATGAGACAGTGGGGAAATTTTGAGTGTAATTAGCTATTTAATGATAGTGAAACAACTTTTAATTTTTAGGTACCATAAGGTTATTTTTGTTACACATTAAAAAAAATAATGTTTATCATTTAGATATACCTGTTGAAAATTTCATGAAATATATATGACATATGAAATTTCCTTCAATAAGGAATTGACGATGTTTTTAAACCTATGCAGGAAAAAGTTAGTTCTTTATATTACTTTCTGTCTCTTTGCATATATGAAATTATTCATTGAAAATCAATAATCACTCCTTACCACGTGGTTTCAAATTGGCATTGCACTCAGTAATCACAGACTCTGACCAAGGTTTCATAGGTCAGAAAATAACAAGGATTTTGTAATGAATGAAAATGGATTATTAAATTTATTTTGTATTAAAAACTTTTCATCATCTATAGTTTAGGTATACAACACATTGCTTTGATGTGTATATATACATATGAAAAGTGATATGGTACATAGCAAAGTGACAAATCAATTATCTCACAATGAGTTACTGTTGATTGGTTTGGGGCAAGAGTATCTAAAATCTTCTCTTTTAGCAAATATTCTGAATCCAACAATATTAACAATATTGAGTATAGTCAATATTAGAGTGTTGTTATATTACAATGTAACTATACTGATTATATATAAGATCTCGGCACTTATTCTTTCTGCATATTTGATATAGAATGAATCAAACCATATCTCCCCTTTTCCTTCCCTCCCCCACTTCTCTAGCCATTGCTCTTTAATTCTCTTCTTGTATCTATGTGGTTGCAAATCGCAAGATATCCTCCTCCTCCTCCTCCTCCTCCTTCTTTTTCTTTTTTTAAAACTGAAGAATATTCAAACTCACTTTTCTTTAGCCATTTGTCTGTTGATGGACACTTTGGTTGTTTCTGTGTTTGTTTTGTTATTTCTGTATCTTGGCTACTGTCAATAATTGTGCAATGAATATGAGACTGCAGATAACTTTATAAGATACTGATTTCATCTCCTTTAGGTATATAGTTGGAAGCTGGTCCTATGCCAATTCTCTTTTAAATTTATCTAGGAACCTCCATACTGTATTCCATAATGGCTGCTCCAAGAGATATTCCTGCCAACCAGGCATAGGGCTTCTCATTTTTGCACACCTTCAATAATGTTGCTATCCCTTGTCTTTCTGATAATATCCCCTCTAAAAGGTATGAGGTGCTGTCTCCTTGTAGTTTCAATTTTCACTTCCCTGATGACTAGTGATTTGGGGGCATCTTTTCATACATCTACTGGCCATTTCTATCATTCAAGTCTTTGTCCATTTTTAAATCTGGATATTGGTGTTTCTGTAGTTATGTGAGTTTGTATAGTTTTGTTCATTTATCTTTGTTCTTGGAAATTGAGTTTTGGGGGTGATATTCACAAATTCCCTTATCTTTTCTTCTAGGAATTTCATGGTTGTAGACATTATATCTTTAATCAATTTAAAATTGACTTTAGTGTATGGCAAAATATGTGTCCAGTTAACCATTGTGCCTGTGAAAATGCAGTTTTTCCAGTACCATTTATTAAAGAGACTATCATTTCCCCATTACATAGTCTTGACACTCATGCTGAAAATTAGTTTAACAAATATGTTTGAGTTCATTTCTGGGCTCCTCATTCTGTCCCTCTGGTGTGTGCCTTTTTTATGCTAATTGCACTTTCAATTACTATGGAGCTTTGCCATATTATTTTATTTATTCATTTAAATTATATTCATTTTTTCACTGACACATTAAAAATAGAAAAGTTGTACATATTAATGGAGTACCACGTGATGTTTCAATGCATACAAGCATGGTATAATCAGGTAAAACATATCCATCTCCTCAAACATTTAAAATCAGGTGGGGTGATGGCTCTGACTATTTTTCTTCTGCACAATTATTTGTTTTTGCCTATTCTAGGTCATTTGCTTGATAGGTATTGATTAGAATCTGTAGATCACTTTGAGTAATATTGAAGTTTTAACAATATTTTTAACATGAGCAAGGGAATCTTTCTATTTGCTTGAGTCCTCTTTATTTAGTCAACATTCATGGTATTTAGCATACATATCATTTACATCCTGTTTAAATTTTTTCCTAAATATTTTATTTTTAATACTATGATACATGAGATTTTTTTTTTTTTTATTTTTTGTGTGGGTAGGCTGTTGTTTGTATATAGAAATGCTCATTGTTTCTATGCTTTGTATTCTGCAGTTTCACTGAATTCATTTATTTGTTATTAATGTTTGAGATCCTCTATCTACAGGATCACATGTTAAAACAGTGATGATTTTAGCCTTTCCCTTCAAATAGGTGTTTTTATTTCTTTTCTTTTCTTCTTTTTTTTTTTTTTTTTTTTTTTTTGTCTGATTGGTTTTGCTAGGATTTCTAGTGATGTGCTCAATAGAAGTGGTAGGTGGGGGCATCCTTGTCTTGTAGTAGATTTCTTGGAGTTACTTGTTCAATTTTTCCACATTCATTATGTGAGATTTTAATAGTTGTCTTTTATTATGTTGAGGAAATTCCTTTCTATATCTTACTGTTGAGAGAGTTGCTTTCAAGATAAACTTTGTGACTTTGTTAAATGCTCTTTCTACATAAATGGAGATGATCATCTCCTTTGCTTTAGGGGCAGTATTTTGGGATATTTATCAACATATTATTTATTGGGGACTCTGAAAACTGGGTTCCTTAATTACTTATTAATTTCTATTTTCACAGGACATTTTATTAGTGCAAAACTTTGTGGTGGCCCTGTGTCCTGGGCACCCTTGATTAGGATAGTTAAGAATGTGAATTTTGAAATATTTTTCCTACTCAGGTTATGTTTGGCAAAATGGTCATTCATGGAGAGAGGAGTCCTCATGGAACAGAAGGTGGTAATCTGTGAAAAGAAAGTGCCGAGTGTTTCTTTAGCTGATATCTTGTTCGCATCTTTGCAGATGTGTTGGTTCCCTGAGCCAAGTTTGAAGCCAAGCGGGTATGTTCACCCAGTGGTAGCAACAGTGGTATGAGTGTGTCTTGGACAGGCAAGCGCTGGGCCTGTCCCTGGTGCCTCTTGCTTGTCAGTGCATCTCTGTTCGAGTGTGCACAGACCTTGCAGGCACTCATACCAATCCCTCTCACATCCAAGTGCAACCCCTTACCTCTGGGTTTTTGAAATCTGTTCACACAAGTGAACCTGAAGTACACAGAGTAAGCTGAACACTGGGTGCCTGAAAATATTACATGAAACATAAAAACTTTTTAAACTGCTGTGATCTTGACTGTAGGTTTATTTGTCACTCTTCTTCCTTGACTTTGTTCTGATGATCTCATAGCTGGCTCACAGCAGAATCAACAAAGGCACAAATGATCATCAAACCCTGGGTCTGGAACAACTCATGACAGTCTGAACTGTGATCAGGCTTGTGAAAGTAAAGCACATAGACCCAAGTGTTGCAAAATAGAGGACTTGCAAACCACTGTGGGGAATTTATTACTATTCTTTATAATGATAATAAGTAGAAATTAACTAATGTTGTTAATTAACCTTTTGTTCATGACCTGGTGAAAGAGCTTCCTTGGAAATAATAGGACATGTTATGAGAAGTGGATCTGTTGATCATTGGAGAAAATGCCACTAACAACCTTTTCTCTTTCCCATAAGTTGTATTTCTCTCTAAACCAAGTCTGGGCAATTTAGCATTATCCTCAGATATGAAATTCTATCTAAAACAATAAATCCTAATGTAACCTCTTATATAAATGATCTTTGATCATATGCATAAAAGTCCCTCAATATTTTTTTCAGACAAATGGACTGAAAGTAGAATGAGAACTGATCTAAGAGAGGTCATCTTAATAAGGACACACTCCATAAGTTGGTGTGGGAAGCCACTCTGGAGCTAATTAGTGTCTTCAACCAGCCTTGAGCCAAGGAGATTTTGGTCTGGCATTGCAAGCTATTTTGTGACCCCTCCCACTGAATGGATTATGCAACACAGGTGACTTCAGTCTTCTCTGGGTAGGAAGATTGATCTCCTAGCTCCGGAGTTGGGCCTGACCCATTGGGAACTGGATAGCTCACCTCCTACTTTAATTTTCTAAGAACATTCTGTAGAAAACCTTTGAAGTTCCCCCATAAAAATAAAGCAAACACAGCTCTTGCTCTCTCTTTCCAGCCTGGAAGCTCAACCCTTAAGGTCAAAGAGCCATCCTGCCCCAGCTATTTAAAACAATTTTCTGAGTGGTGTGATTTTTCACCGTATTTCTCAGCCAGCCCACTCCATGCAGGGAAACCCAGATTCATCACCTGCGTGGGCCACGAGCAAGATGCATTGGATAGAGATCCCAGAAGTACAAAGATGTATCTACAGTCAACTGAGTCTCATGAAAGGCAGCAAACCACACATTTGAGAAAAGACAGCCTCTTTGATAATCAGTACTGGAGAAAATGGAGATCCATATATAGACAATGAAAACTTCACTCAAATCTCACACCTTAATAAAAAGAAACACACAAAATGCATCAAAAGCCTAAATATAATACCTGAAAGTATGAAACAGCTAGAATAAAATATAGGGGGGGGACCATGAAGACATTAGTAAAGGCAACAATTTTTTGCATGGGAAGCCAAAAGCACAGTCAACAAAAACCAAAATTGACACACAGGATTCTATCATAATAAGAAGTTTCTACCCAGCAAAGAAAATAACTTGAAGAGACATCCTGCAGGAGAAAACATTTGCCAACTGTTCATCTGAAAGGGACTTAATATCTAAAATATGTATGAAATTCCAACGTGAAAATTCAAGAACATCAATAATCCAATTAAAGCCGGGAAAATGGTGTGAACAAACATTTCTCATAAGAAGACACACAGGATGTGGCATAGAAGAGAACAAAGGCTTCCAAATGCACTTAGCCTCTTGGTACATGAGTTCTCTCTCCCTCAGTATGTTCTCTTCATTCTCCTCTCCCTTGCTACTGCTGTGACTCCGACACTTAGTGTGTTTGCCTGTCTGCCTTCACGTACAGGTCCAGGACTGAGGATAGGGTAAAATACACTTGTAGAGAAAGAACAAAAGCAACCACTGAAGTTCCTAGTGTTCAAAAAGGAAACAATAATACCAACAAACCATTAAGGGACAGAGTAACAGAGAAAGCCTCCCTCGCCTCACAGTGTTTTATGTTTTGCTTTGGTCCAGGGTTTCTATATACTGTATCACCTGTCATCTTTCCACTTCCATCATAGGCGTTAATGACATTTTTACTTGACTCAACTGAAAGAAATCTTTCAAGATCAGTGGTTTTGTGTTCATTTCTTTGTATTCTATTTTGGTAAATAAAATAGGGAAAGTAAAATAAGAGCGAGATTTTTCTTCATTTTCTCTGTGGTCTTGTCTAGTCATCTATATTACATCTATTGATTTTTCTCCCAGGACTCTGGTAGATTGTCTGATTTTACAGTTACAGTGGGAAATTCAAAGAGTTTGACAAAGTTGAAATCAAGATTGAAGTAAGAATGTGAACTAGGGGAACCAGACGAGGGATTTGACACAAGAAAAAGGAGACACTAATAATCCTGGGAAGGAATAACAACAATACCAGAGAATACAGGCACATGGAATGGAAGGATGCTGGATCAACCAGAAAGACCCTTCCTAACACAGGGGCAGCTGACAAATGGCCTATTGTTACCCCCTTAATTTATAGATAAAGGCTTAGGGAGATGAAGAGACCATTCAGAATCACAAAGGGATTTTTCTGATTTCATCTCAAGGATCCTGAGGACCTAAGGGGAAGCTAGAAACTTTGGAGGTGAGACTAAATCTAGAGTCAGGGGTACAGGGGAAATGAGAGGTGGAGTAGGAGTCCCCAGGGCTGTGGGAGGCACTGTACTTCTCCATTATACACTTGGTATGAGGAAGAGATTTGTCAGTTGGAAGAGAGGAAGTCACTACCGAGTGCTGACATACAGGGTTTCTGAAATGAGAGTTCAAATATCAGCTGAAAGTCAAGAGTCCTCTCTCAGTGCAAAGCTGGTCCTGCTACTTGTATTGCTAGCAATTTTCTTCCCAGGTGGTGACAATCAGGAAGGTAAGAAGAGCTCGGGCAGCTCATAAACTGGCGCAGAGTTTCTGATAGAAGGCAGGGTGCCTTGCCCAGGTGCACCTGGACTCTGAGGTCCTGCCCCCTCCTGACTCCAGCCCTGTTCCACCTGCTGGAGGTGGGGCTGCAGCCTGAGGTCCTGGGATCTCAGGTGTGTCAGGTATTATGCATGTCAATACGCATGATTTCTCTTTCCTTCCTGCATCTCCCTTTCTCTTCACTCTCTTTCCTTCCTTCTTCACAGCCTCCCAGGGGCCGACCTCATTCCATGTCATCCAAATCTCATCCTTTGTCAACAGCACCTGGACACAGAACCACTGCTCAGGCTGGTTGGATGATGTGCAGGTTTTTGGCTGGGATAGTGACACAGGCACTGCCATCTTCCTAAAACCCTGGGCCAAGGGCAACTTCAGTGATGAGGCCATTCAGATGGTGGAGGAGATCTTCCGCAATTACTTCTCTGTATTCACCAGTGAAGTGCAGGATCATGTCCGTGAGTTCAAGTTGAAATGTAAGTGCAGCCCTCAGACCTGAAAGGTCGCTATTGACTTATTATCTCCTGCTCCAGGGCACTGCTCCCTGAGGTCCTTCCCCCTCCTCCCTTATTTACTAAGCTGCAATCACACTCTTCTCTAGAGTAGGCTCTAGCTCTGACTCCACACCTCCAGATGTTGTTGCATGTGCACCTGATCTGATGGGTATGCTCTGCTCCGTGACCAGCCCTGTGTCTCCTGTGAAACTTGCTCCTTCTTTTCCTCTTTGTTCCTGAGAGACATAAAAATGTGCCTCCTATTCTCATCATCCATTCAGCCTTTTCCTCTCCATGTGAAGCTCTGGTTTCCTTTGAAAGCTGTGCTGGTGACTGCAGGACACTCTTCCTTACCCTCTGCCTCTCCTCTCTCCTATACCCAGTCTATACACGGATTCATACCCTGTTCATAATATCCATACCTCCCCTCAGTGCTTTCTTCCTGAAAGTCTCTCAATGCTGTAATTATTCAGGCTGCACATGGCAACTTCCAGATTTTTATCCTCCCAGGGAATCAACATCCTGGGTCCTCCCCACATCCCTTTCTTTCATGTTTGCTACTTAGTAACTTTTCTGTTTTCCTTCTGCACAGACCCTTTTGAGATCCAGGGCTTAGCAGGCTGTGAGCTGCGCGCTGGGGGAACCATCATGGGCTTCCTGAGGGGGTCCTTAAAAGGAATGGATTTTATAAGCTTCAAGTCAGCTTGGCCCTCCCAGAAAGGTGACCTCAGGGCACAGAAATTCTGCACATTCATCACGAAGTACAAAGGTATCTGCGAAACAGTGGAGAAGCTGCTGTTAGAAACCTGCCCCCAATATCTCCTGAGCGTCCTGGAAGCAGGGAAGGCAGATCTGCAGAGGCAAGGTAGGTCCTGCTGGGTGTCACTGTCCACTGCCTCTTCAGCCCCAGAGAAGGAGTGTACCCAAAGAATAAGGGGGGGCTTCATGGGTAACTGTTTTCATTTCCAAATGAGTAGAGATAGAAGTGGGTGTATGGGTCCCTGTGCTCTGGGTTAGTGTCATAATGTGACACCCTTCCTTCCTTCCCTTTCCTGTCCCAGTGAAGCCTGAGGCCTGGCTGTCCAGTGGTCCCAGTCCTGGGCCTGACCGCATGCTGCTGGTGTGCCATGTCTCTGGCTTCTACCCCAAACACGTGTGGGTGATGTGGATGCGAGGTGAGCAGAAGCAGGAGGGCACCCAGAGAGGTGACATCCTGCCCAATGCAGATGGCACGTGGTATCTCAGAGCAGTCCTAGATGTGGCAGCTGAGGACACAGCTGGCCTGGCCTGCAGGGTGAAGCACAGCAGCCTAGGAGGGCAGGACTTCGTCCTCTATTGGGGTGAGAAAGGGGTGCAGATGGGGGAGGTGGTGCTCAAGCACAGAGGGAGGATTGGAAGGTTGAGGGGAAAAGAGAATGGTTGGTGGTGGGGCTGGGGACAGGGAGCAGGAGAGAAGAGTGGACAAAGGGACTTTAGAGAATGAAGGCTGTGGAGTTACACAAGGGAAGGGAAGGGGTGAATGTACGGGACTTGAAGGGACATTATCCCCTGTGCTCACTCCCCATTAACAGGACACTCCCTCTCTGTTGGCTTGATCATTTTGGCAATTATAGTGCCCTGTGTGCTCATTTTTCTGGGGCTTGCATTGTGGTTTTGGAGGCGCAGGTGAGTATATTTCCTTAGTCTTCCTTCTCTGTGGGTGCTCCCACTGTTTTCTCCTGCCATCTACGTGTAGCACAAAACCTCCTCTTTCCACCAGAACTTCCTCTTCACTCCTGCTACCTGCTTAGAATTAATTTTAAAAATTGTGGAAAAGATCACACAAAATGTACCATCTTTACCATTTTTGAGTGTGTTAAACGCATTTCCATTCTTTGCATCCACCACCATCATCCTTCTCCCAAACCTTTTTCATCTTGCAAAGTGGAAACTCACTTTTCACATAAAAACACTTCTCTGGGGCTGGGGTTATGGCTCAGTGGTAGAGGGTTCGCCAACACATGTGAGGTGCTGTGTTCGATCCTCAGCACTACATAAAAATAAAGAAATAAAATAAAGGTGTAAAAAGAAAAACCACTTCTCTGTTCCCTTCCTCCCCGCTGGTTGGTGGCCCTTCCACTTTCCATCTCTTGGAATTTGACTATCCTGTGTAACTCTTCCAATCTGAAACATGCAGTAATTGTCATTTTGTTACTGGTTTATCTCACTTAGCAATAAGTGTTCAATTCTGTTGTAGCCTATCAGAATTTCCTTCTTTCTTTAGGAGGCATAATATTTCATATCATTCCATTCCATGTGTAGACAACACATTTTTTCATCCATTTATTCATTACTGGATGTTGGACCATTTCCACTTTTGGCTATTGTGAATGGTTCTCCTATAAGTGAGGACATACACACATGTCTTAGACACAACTGGCTTTTTCTTCTGGCTTTCTTGACAGGTCGTATCAGGACACCCAGTGAACTCTCATCATGTCATCTCTCCCATCTGAAATAAGTGCCAAGAAGTTCAGAAACAGGATGTCATCCCAGGAGTCAACCTTGATACATTTCATCAAGTTAGCATTGATGTTGATCAAAGCATTTCCCCATATATATAATTTATATACAAGCAGAAAAACAATTAAGAACTGTGAATTTATTTTGAGATGCTATCAAAGGTAGTACCCACCCATATTTCATCATTCATCAGAAACATATTCTGAATTTCTTGAGAGTTTTATATATTTTTAATGTGACATACTCTTAATGATCTTCAAATGGCAGAACAAAATTATGTGTCCGTAACTTACCTGTTTTGCATGTAATATATACACATGGCTTCAGTTTTTAAATGTTTTGTTTTGGGTTTTACATTTATGTTCACTTAATTCTTAGAGTGTTCTGTTCAGATTTTGGTATGAAGGATTTTTTTTACTACACAAAATGAGATTAAAAATGGTTCTTTGTTGTTTTTTTTCCAGAGTGTGTGACATTTTGTTTGTGCTTATTTTCATTTACATTTTTTTGTGTAAGATTTAGCAGAATTCACCAGTGCAGTCATGTGGTGAAGGCGTTCCTGCACCCGCTGTCTGACAGGGTCACAGGGTGGCGGATGCTGAGGTAGGGCCTCACCATCTGGGAACCGGAACCGTGGGGAATGTTAAGTGTTTTGTTTATGATACTCAAGATATGGAGAGTAGGGCATACATCAGTGAATAATAAAAGTACATGTTGCCTGGGGTTGCAGGAAAATTCCCAGAATGAGACTAAGGATACAATTAAGACATGCCCCAAGGTGCGTTTCAATATCTCTCAGGATACAAACAATAGCGTTATTATTTCTCAAGAAATTCATGGGGAAAAGATTGCAAATCAAGGTTCCTGAGAAAAGCTTAACAATTTACACTAAGCTTCCCATTCTAAAGCCACAACCTGTGCAACATACACTCCCCCCACCAACAGACCCTCCTTTGCCTTACACAGAAATTCATGATGGAAATGGACAACACATAGTTAATATCAATGGCAAATGGGTTGAGGTGCAGAGCCTGCCCTTTAGTTAAAGATTACAAAGACATAAGAATTGGTGTGCTTTGACCGAGGATCAAGGAAACTCTGTAAGAAAGCAGTTAAATGGGTCATATGAAAAAAGGAAATTACCTTGGAAATTAATGTAGAATTAATATGGATATATTTTAGAGGCACTTCAGAGTACCAGCCTTTTAAGTAATAAACTTTCACTATTTTAAGTGTGTTTTATTGGGACTTTAATTTAGAAGTAAGAAAGCTTTCCAATAACCATAGGGATGTTTAAAGTTAAAGGTCAATGAAATAATTATAGGTATGCTTTAAAGTTAAAACATTAATAGTAAGTCAGGAGACGTAGTCTAGTTGCATAGTCTAGTAACCAGTGATTGAGGTGAAAATGTAAAAGATTAATCATGATTGGCAAAGGTTATAGGAAAATATCTTAAACAATGTACTCAATATCTTAGTTAATCAATATATGTCAGAAGAGATTGTAACTCTTGAAAATCATGTAAATCAAAGAAGTTTTGGGCTTTGAGGCTATCCATTAACTACCTGAAAAAAACACCTTTAGTTTTAGGTATAAAACTAAAGGCCCCTCCAGGGAAGCAGATCTCTGGAGGCTGCTCATAACCTGCAACCTGCCGTTCCATCTCTTCTTTTGCAGATGCCACTCATCCTTCAGGACCCCTGGATCCCTGCTGGGGCTGGACCCCAGCAGTCATGTGTTGGAAGGTTGTTTTTTTCTTTAATAGAAAAGTATCAAATTTTGTGACTATTTTTTTTTTTCACCAGAGTTTGAACCCAAGAGGCACATCCCCAGCACCATCCCCCTGCTTTTTGGGTCTGGGTCTCCCTAAATTACTTAGGGCCTCATTAAGTTGCTGAGGCTGGCTTTGAACTTGTGATCCTCCTGCCTCAGCTTCCCGAACTGGGGTTTGTGGCCAGTTATATTTTTTATTAATTTAATTTAATTTTTTACCCAAATGGAGCAAAACTTCTCATTTCTCTTGTTGAACATGATGTAGAGTTCCACCATTTGTGCAATTGTATCCATACATAGGGATAATAATCTCCACCTCATTCCACAATCCTCCCCAACACATCCCCTCCCTCTGCTTAATCTAAAGTTTTTCCACTCTTTCCTTGCCCCCCCCCCCCATTATGGATCAACATCCACTTATCAGAGAACACATTTGGCCTTTGTTTTGGGGGGATTGGCTTATTCACTTAGCATAATATTCTCCAACTCCGTCCATTTACCTGTAAATGCCATAATTTAATTCTTCTTTAAGGCTGAGTAATATTTCACTCTGTGTGTGTGTGTGTGTGTGTGTGTGTGTGTTTGTCGAAGGGCATCTAGACTGTTTTGTGGCGAGTTTTTAAGAATCTTTCTAGGTCTTCTTATTGTGTATTCAGGATTTACTTTTTGTTAGGCTTGATAAGTTTCAAATATTTTGTACAAGTTACCCAAATTGTGCAATTTATTTTCATTTTTTTCTTCTACATATTTCAGGTTTAATTTGCTTTCCTTGTTCTTATGTCTTGGTGGAAATTCATAGGTACCTCATTCTCCCACATTTGATTTATTTAAAGGCTAATAATTCCATTAAACAGGGCTTTAGTGTTTGTCAGTAAGCTTGATATACTGCGTTCTTTGTCAGTTCAATATATTTTCTAATTGTTCATTATGACATGTACAATTGTATTTCTAAATTTCCAGGTAGAGTGGGGGATTTGCCAGGAATAGCATTGTCTTGACTGAATTCCATTGTGTTGGCAAAAATATTTTGTGTGTTTTCACTCTTTTGAAATTTGTTCACACTGTTTTATGGATAAACATCATTTCCATGTTTATTGGAAGAAAATTCTGGTTCTGGAGTTAAAAATTGAATTCTAAATACATCAGTTAGGTCACTTTATTAATTGTGTTGTGCACATCTAATACATATTCAGCAATTTGCTTTTTCTATCATTCACACAGGAATGTTAATAAAATTCTCCACCAAAATTATACATTTTTAATATCTTTTTATATAATATCATTGGATTCATAATTTAGAGAATGTCCTATCACCTGCCTAAATATTTACAAATGCTACATCTTCCCTGTGTTTCTTCTTTTAATGTTTCCTAGCCAGTGAGGTCATGTTTTCAGGACATAGTAGGGCCTGATCAGGTTCCTCGGGGTTAGTGTTTTTATTTGTCTTTTTCCATCATCTTAACGTTATTATTTTCATCGATGTAATGTTATTTACTTCCTAAAATTAGTTAATATTTTACCACTTTGCTAGTTTAGTTACTTTGGAATATTTTATTATCATTTATTCACTTCCTGTGTCCTATGATTGTTGTGTATTTGAATTTACAGCACACATAAATTTAACTTTCAAAATAAATTTTGCATACAATGTGGTAATCTTGACTTTGATTCTTTTATCCTTTTTATTACTCCATTTCACAGTTAGAGTTCAAGACTAGCAATGCTTGTTGATCTGAATCAGATCAGTAATGCAATATTCAAATCTGGATTTTAACCACAGATGCTCCAGTTTCTTTTTCCTATTTATGATTTACTTTATCCTAGGGTAGAGAGATTGAAAATGTAGGCTTTAGAATTTCAAACCAAAGCCTGTGGTGTTTACCAGGACTTCTCTTCCTCTGCACCCACAGAATCCTAACTTTTGTTCCCTGGCCCCACAAGCCTGTGAAATGTTCTGCTCAGCCCCTTGTGTCTTTAGAGTTTGTAGGTGTCTGTAGGTAAAGGAAATGTGGTTCCAGACCCTGGGCTTGCAAGCCTTGCAAGTCTTCTTTCCTTTCCTGGCTTGTAGCCCTCCAATTCCTCACTGTGTTAATAGCTCTCAGATGTCATCATATTGATAGAATTTTTCAGCCTATGACTAGTTGTACTCTGGAGAATAGCTTAGCCTAAATAACATAATCCACCATTCCCATAAGTAAAAGTCCAGTGATATTTTAAAAGTCAATAAAATTGGTTAGGATTCATCTTTTCTTACTTCTTATTTTATTCTTGTTTCAATTCTTATTTTTGGGTAACATTTTGGGAAAATAGAAACTTAGGGCTTTTTTACCCACTGTTAGAAAAGGGATGTAGGTACCACATGAAAGAGGGCACACACTCTATGATTTAAACTAAAAACTATGCTTATTTTAAAATCCTGGAGTGAAATAGTAGAATGAAAATTTTAGATTTTAAATCAATATTCATTATGTTGGATTAACTTGGATGGAAAATTGAAAGTATGAAATTTAGTATTATCTCTGTTATTCAAATATTTCACATTGGGTAGCTTTTTGAACCTGTTGTGTCACCTGTCAGAACAGTGACACTCCTGGTAGTGAGAAACCAGGTTCATGCAATGGCTACTCCATCCTACCGTGTACTTCACTAATAGTGCAAAGAATGAGGTAACAATAATCTTTAGCCATTGACTATAATAAATCACAGTGTAGATAGTGTAGATGGACAAGAGTCGTATGTTGTAGTGATCCATCCCTTAACAGAAACACCGCAGTCATCATGCAGTTGTGTTGGGTTCCTGATGGAGCTAAATGGTGTCTGTCTTGATGATTTAGATGTTAGGGGGGTGTCTGGCTTGTTTGTGGGCTGGACACGTAACCATTATTGAAAATCAGAACAACATGGATAATAACTGCTTAACATTTTTAATTTGCTCATTGTATCATTCAGTTTTCTACCACTAAAGTGAAATGCCTAAGACATTATAAATATGGTAAAGAGGTTATTTAGTTCATACTTCTGGGGCTCCAGCTCACAATTGGGCAGCTCCTTTGCTTCTGGGCTTCTGTGAGATTGTGAGGGTATCTTAAGGCAATGTTCATGTCATAGCAAACATTTTACATCATGGGTCAGGAAGCAGAAAGAGAGGGGGGCGGGGAGGGAGAAAAAGAACAGAGACTGAGGATGGGCATGGATCCCTTGATCAACTTTGGGGTACACCCCAATTAATAAAGAACCCCCTATAAAGCCCTACCGCCTGAAGACTCAGAGCACCTTCTAATTGAGCTAATTGAGCCAACCTGGGGACCAAGCCTTTAACACATGGTCTTTTGGGGGACAACATTCATATTAAAGCCATCATATTTTTGCCCCTGATCCCCAAGATTTATACATCTCACAGAGCAAAATCCATTCTTTCCATCACCAGGAGTCCCAAAGTCAACTATTCTCACATTGCTCAATAGTCCAAGTCCAAACTCTCCTCTGAGACTCAAGGCAAATTTAATGTAAGCCCCTGTTTTTTCAAAAAGTTACACACTTCCAGGATACAATGTGAGGCAGGCACCCATCAAATGTTTCTATTTTAAAAGGGGAAGATAAGACAATAGAAATAGGGATCATCTCAGAGCAAGACTGAAACCAAGCAGGGCAACCAAGACATTCTAAATATCCCTGTCTGACATACAGTGGGCACCAAAACTTAGGTAGGAGAATAAAGTTCTAGTGTTCTATAGAAAACAGAGTGACTTTAGTTCACAATAGGCATTACATATTTTATGAAGAACTAAAAGAGAGGAACTTGAAGTCTCACAACATAATGAAATGGAAATGAGTTTAAAATATTATCTTGATTTTGATCATTATACATTGCATACATTTATTCAAATATCACACTATACCCCAAAAATATGTAGGATTATTACATAATAATTATAAGGATGGGCATGGATGGGCATTTTACTTTTTAAGATAAAGTCAATTAATGTAACTGTTTATATTATGAGGTTAAAAGGAAAAAAAATTAACCATTGGGTTTTTCATTATTAGTTAATAATGCCCTCAGTATAATTAAGTATTAACTGATGGGGGGGACACTTTATCAACCTGGAATAAAAGGGAGCTAATCATATCATTTGGTGTCACTACAGCCAAAGTATAGAAAACAAAATTCAAGTTGGAAATAAATTAATTACAAAAATTTGGAATATTTAACATCAAATTTAAGAATAAGACAGGTGCTGCTGGATCTTCAATGAGTAAATAATATGAATGGTGTAAGAAAGATGGTATGGGCATGAATTTTGTCTTTTAGAACATATTAAGGAAAAGAAATTAAAAATAAAAAATAAAGTGGTTTATGTAGATAAATCATGCTAAACAAACACACCAACATTATACTATAGAATGTTCCTTTGAACCTTATCTATTCAAAGTGATATCAAGCAAAAAAAAAAGCCCAGAAAATCAGCTTTATTTGCATAAATGCAAGATGAGTTGTTTATAATATATGAATATATAAAATGAATTGAAGTATTATGTCGTTCATTTTATTTCTTATCTTTATTTTGCATATTAGTAATATATAATAATATATCACTACTTATTTAGATATTTAATTTCTCTTGGCATTATTGTATAGTTTTCAATGTACCTACTTTGCATTTCCTTGGTTAAATTTGTTCTTAGATATTTTATTCTTTTTGATCATTTAGTGAATAAAATCACTTTCCCATTTCATTTTTGCAAGACTTATTATATGTGTGTGTGTGTGTGTGTGTGTGTATATATATATATATAATTTTTGTATATTTATCTTGTACCTAACAGAAATTTATTGTACTTTTAGACTCCAGAATTTCCATATACCTTTAAAAATTTATTTCTCTCTCTTTAATTGTATTCTCCATTATTCTTCTCATTGTTGTTGTACTCTATTTTAATTCTTCAATATGGGCTTTGGTCAGTGATAATATTTCATAGGAGATTTGGGATCTTTCTGCTAAGCTCAACATTTAAGCAACATCAAATGCTGTTTCTGTTGACTTCTTCCCTACCCCCATGTACAGTATTATGTGCCTCTTCATTTTCATGCATCTTTTATTGCTGAAAAAACATGCATCTGCAGATCATGTATTTATTCTGATTCTTCAATAGTATCATCTCCTGTTCAGAATGGTACCAGGTGCTATTATTTCTTCTTCTGAGTTGTAGAAATTGTTTTATTTTTTTTTCTTCTTAAGTCCAATTCCTTACAGGTCACTTCTATGTCATCACAGCATAGTGGTGGCTCTGTGTTTGGCTCAAGATTCTGTTCAAGCATTTTGAGCTGCCCTTTGCCATTGGATTTTTCCCTCAGGCTGAGAAATCTATTGCAAGCTCTGGAAGTTTGCAAGTCAGTGCTGACTTTTTCTTTTTGCTCCACTTTATTTCTGTTTCCTCCTAGCATGTACACAAGCCTCACACTCCTGCAGGGACCTGCAGAAAGCAAATGATGGTCATTTATGATCTCTTTGAGCATGCTTGCAGCTGTGTACCTGTGGGCTTTCTTCCAGACTGCCAGGAAGATGTGGGGCTACTCAGGTCCCAAATGATAATCTTATTCACAGTATGTCTCTCAAAATTTTCTGGCTGGTCTGCAGGTACTCTTCTCACCTCATTCACAGTATGTCTGCTCACCTCGTTCAATGCTACACCCTCAAGCCTGCTGGGAAGCAAATTTTTCCCATTTGTTTGCCATGGAGTTTGTTATTGTTTGTGGTAATAATGTTGGGTTTCTTGTTTTTCCTCCTACTGCACTCTAAATCAAGTTAGCCGCATCCAGCAAAGATGCTTTGTGTTGTTTTTTTTTTTTTTCTTTGTTTCTTTCCTTGCCCTGGTACAAAGCAGTGAAGGTACTGTATATGGGAAAGAGATGGGCTTACAACTGTGCTTACCTAGGTTCAATTGTTTTCTAGAATCAGCACTTCTCAACTAGTTGCATACCTTTGATTCCTTTCCAGATCCTCAAGTGATTGCTTTTTAATAATATGATCACAGTTTTATAGTTTTATCACTGTTTTAGGTGGAGATGGTCAGCCAAGCTCCTTATTCCATCATTCTGGAAATTTCCTACAGTAAAATTATAGCAATGACTCTTCCAACTGCAGGGTCTTAGCATGCACTGTGAATGTTCCCACTCCTCTGAATATGCACTGTCGTGCAGAATCAAAGAACTTTAGAAGAGGCTCGTTGGATGTTCAAAGGGACCTCAGGGGCCTAACAGGTGGTGGTGTAGCAGAAGTGAGGTGTTCTACTTGAGCTCACTTCCGCCTAACATGTAGCAGGCAGAAGGAAGACTCAGACCACCCAGGGTTTACAGGAGAAGCTGTCTCTCTGAAAATGATGGTTGACAAGCACAAAGGAAACTTACAACTCGATGAACTGATAGAATAATGAGATCTAAAACGCCTACTACTGATTTTGAAAATTCCAGATGTGGCAGGCCACTGTGGGCAGACTGGGTCAAGATCAGATGACCAGTCTTCTGAACTTGTCACTTGAATGTGAACATGATATAACTGTTGCTAGGCTATACTCTGAGATCCAGTGGGTGATCATGTCTGAATTTATTTTTTTTCCATTTTCTCAAGAAAAGACATGATTAAAACAGAGAAGTACATTTTAATGGTTGAGAAGTTTTGTTGTGAAATACAAGTGAATTGCAGCTTTTTCAGTTCCTCAGATGGAAGATATTCCCCACAATTACATAGTTTTTTCATGTAATGGGTTCTCTTTCCAAGTTAACTTTTAATATTCCCTTGGACCCAGGTCTGTCACCGTGTTCTGGAAATTGTTCTTTGATCTTGTCTATTTCTCTTATCATTTGTTGCAAAAGCACTGCATACTTCCAGATTTGGTGCTTACACAATTATGGTCCTATATTCCTCTCTATGGTTTCTTCTCTCCATGCTGAACTCTGCCAGTACAAGGACTATATAATCTCCCTACTGTTAATTTGAACTACCATTATACTTTCAGTTCTCAGTAAAATGGCATATAGTAAGCACTCAATGAACATTTATAATGATTCAAAGTATGTATAAACGAACACATTTCAAGATACTTGAATATTTCCCAAAGCATAGATGATGACATTCTTAAAGTAAGTTTAAAATATAATTTGAAAGAGATGGGGAAAGTCTTCTTTCTGTGTCAACTCATGCTCGGGAGGTTCTAGATCATAATACCCCTTGCAACAACCCACATAACATGAACCATCTAAATTCTTCCAAGTACAGCCTGAATTCCAACACGACTCACAATAACACAATGCACATTGAACTGTGCATCTGAATTTTGTCCGTATAACACCTGTATTCTCTAGCTGTGTGGCCCCATATCATTTCCTCCCAGTCACAATTCTTAAGTCTGTATTATCTTTGCTATTTTCACTCCTCTCAGTTCTCATTTCTGCTGCTTTTATTCTGGTCACTATGGTCCTCTGCCATCTTTGTGTTATTACTCTGATGCATCCTCCAGTAAATCCAACTGGGATTTAGGCAGTTTTTCTGAATGCCATTTTACCACATCACTCTATGTTTAGCATCTTTCACTTTCTTGAAAAAAAAAAAAAAGAACAATTCTCCAGTGTTGCATGAATAATCTTTCATAGTCAAGGTTTACTCATTTCTCTTGTACTGACTCACTCTTTGTTCCCTAAATTCTAGCATTGACTTCCCTCTACATTTACATCTGTTGTAACATCAGCTTTCTAATAGATTTTATCATGTTGTATGGCATATATCACTTTTGATATTGTTAGTAAAAATACGTAGGATGGTTCAAATTTTTCTGATGATATTTAAAATAAATATGTCACAGAAACCTGAATTTTCTGTAGAAATAAGAAACTGTCATTCACAACAAGCCTCACTCTTTTGGGAACACGATGCACTTGCTCTTTCAACTTTCAGCAAGAATAAAGGAGTTTCTTTGGCTGGGGTTGTAGCTCAGTGGTAGAGCACTTGCCCAGCATGTGTGAGGCCCTGGGTTCAATCCCCACCACCACATTAAAAAAAAAAAAATCTAAATAAACAAAATAAATCATTGTGTCCATCTACAACTAAAAATTTAAAAAAAAAAAAAAAATAAAGGAATTTCTCTTGGAGGTTCATCTATCTTAGTGCCCACTTTTCAGGGTAGGATACCACTCCAGCAAATATGTCATTCTAAGAAAGAAGTCCATGGATTATAATCACACAGAGTAAAATAAACATACAGAAGCAACATATAAAGGCAAAAATAATACTCAGGTAGAGAAAGACAGAGAGAACCAATAAAATGGAGAAAAGGTGAGGAGGAGGAGAAGACCCCAGATAGACAAGCAAAGGGGAGATTGCAGGAAGGTTACTGTGCACCACCTGAGTGACTTCCACCACTTCCTTTTGCAGATGACAACACTGGTGAACTAGATTTCTCTAAGGCCGAATGCCATTGACTTTTGTAGCCATATGACAGACTATAGACTTTGTCCAAATCCAAGACTCCAGGATTTGTGCAGTTGGAGCAATAGAGGAGGTCAGGAGAATGCAGGTAAGAGAGGAGAAACTTGGAAGCCAACAGTGGGAGAGAGAGAGGGAAATGAGAGACCTTATGGGAGGCTGTGGCTGAGCAAGGCAAGTGTGGATTTTCTGATAGGGAAGTGGGTAGAGGCAGAGGTTAGTCTGTGCCACAGAGAGACAGATGAGAGTAGGAGAAGGTGTGGGGAGGGCAGCATATATCTGACTTCTGAAGAGAGCTTCCTGGCCAAGACATCAAAGCTCCAAATGCTGCTCTTGCTCCTTCTCCTCTTCGAGGGACTTCTCTGCCATGGGCAAAGCACAACTGGTAAGAAGAGCTCAGGTGAAAAGATATTTGTGGTCAGGCACAGGACAGAAAGCCCTTGGAGAATCTGCCCGAAGGAGGCAATTCTCTTACAATATACTTCACTCCAGACTGCATCCTGGGAGAGAATTCTTGCTTCTCGTCTCAGTTTCTGTCTCTGATTTTAGCAATAGGGGCCTGGATTAGGGAATAGAGGGTATTGGGATATTTGAAAACTGTAACTATCTGCATTCTTTCTTTCCATCCTGAATTCTTCTTCCTGCATTGTCTCTTCTCTCCACCGGCCACTCTCCTCTCTTTCAGCTCCCCAGGCTCTAAGACCTCATCATGCCCCAGCAGAAGAGCCCCTCTCCTTCCGCCTAGTCCACATCTCCTCCTTTGCCAACCACAGCTGGGCCAGCACCCAGGCCTCCGGCTGGCTGGGTGACCTGGAGATTCTTGGCTGGGACAAGGTCTTAGGCTCCCTCAAGGACCTGAAGCCCTGGTCCCTTGGAAACTTCAGCAAGGAGGAGGTGAAGAACCTCCAGTCACTGTTCCAGATGTACTTCCACGGTTTCATCAGGGTGGTGCAGGCCTTTTCTAGTCAGTTCCAGTTTGAATGTGAGTTTGGTGTTCCAAGCTCCTCTTCTGTCTGGGCTCTCTGGCCATCGTCAAAGCGGGGGGCGGGGGGAGTAGTGGACCAGATTCTACCATCTTGACCTTTCCTGACCTTGCTCCCTGCCTCCCTTTGGCTCACACTCACTTCTCTGCTTCACCCTTCACCACCCCCATCCTGCCATATGCACAGCAGGGCCTGCCTGAGCTTCTCTCTTCCCACCCCTGGACACACCCTCCCGTTCTGCCCCTCTGTCATTGGACTGAGTGTTCGCATGGCCTGACCTTGACCTCACCACTCCTCCGTGAGTTTTCCCAGACCAGTCTCCTGTCTTCTATGCCTTCCCTATCAATTATTCCAATATGATTATTCCAATATACATTTATTAGCTTCCAATTTTCTTCCCACACATCTACTTCCCATTTTGCCTCTCAATTCTAGTTTCCTATAGGATTCCCCAGCAATTTGCTCCTTTGAATTCCATCGCTCTCTGTATTTTTTTTATGTTCCCTTCTTGTCATTCTTTTCATATTGATTCTCTTTTCTGTCCATTCTCAGACCCCCTTGAGCTCCAGACATCATCAGGTTGTAGACTGCATGCTGGGCAGGCCTCAGAGAGCTTCTTTAATGGAGCATACCAAGGATCAGACTTCCTGAGCTTCCAAGGAGGTTCCTGGCAGCCATCTCCAAGAGGAGGGAGTCGGGCCCAGAACGTCTGTCGGGTGCTCAATCTCTACGAAGATATCAAGGAAATAGTGCAGAGCCTCCTCGATGACACTTGCCCTCGATTTCTGGCAGGCGTCCTTGCAGCAGGGAAGTCAGAGCTAGGGCGGCAAGGTGAGTCCCACACTCTCTCCCCTCCTATTCCTATTGCTCTTTCTCCTTTGTTTGGATTCGCCCTTTCTCATCATCTTGTTGAAACACGCAATAAGAGGTCCCAGGGAGAGATGCCTGGCTTCAGGATTGTTTTCCCAAGAAAATATAAAAGAAGTGATAACTCAAACTTCTAAGGCACCCAGTACCTGAACTCGAGCTCAAAGTGCTCACAAAACTTCCATTTCTCCCCACTTTTCCCCTGTGTAGTGAAGCCCGAGGCCTGGCTGTCCAGTGGCCCCAGTCCTGGGCCTGGCCGTCTGCTGCTGGTGTGCCATGTGTCTGGCTTCTACCCAAAGCCCGTGTGGGTGATGTGGATGCGGGGTGACCAGGAGCAACGGGGCACTCAGAGAGGTGACCTCCTGCCTAATGCTGATGGAACGTGGTATCTTCGGGTGACTCTGAATGTGGCCGCTCGGGAGGCAGCTGGCCTGGCCTGCAGGGTGAAGCACAGCAGTCTGGGAAGCCATGATATAATCATTCACTGGGGTGAGAGAACTGAGACCCAGCTGGGAATGACAGAAAATAGCCCTAGGGATTTTCAGTGAGGAACTGGGGAAATAGGTAGAAATCCTAAGTGTGGGAAGGATAAAAGTGGGAAAATCCAAATAAAGAAGGGGGAGGGAGTGATAGCAAGTAAATTTAAAGAAATTGGAAATCAGAAATTAGAGGAACTAAAGAAAAAAGAAACTATTGATTTGGTGGAAGAGGGTTAGGGTGGGTACATGATGGACATAGATGGGGGGATTGAAATACAGGCTCTAGAACACAGTGAGAACCCCAGGAAACCCCCCGCCCTCATGACCGAAGCCTAACCTGTGGTGGATCAGGAGCATTTCATGGGTCCCTCTGCTTTTTTATCCCAACCAGGTGGATACGCCATCCTTCTGCTTCTGATGTGTTTGGCTGTCATTGTCACCTTGGTCCTGCTGTTTGGACTGCACTTGTGGTGTAAAAAGCAGAGGTGTGATTTTTTTTTTTTATTCTTTGTTTGTTCATCCTGTGTATCTTTTTTCCCTTTCCCCCTTTCTCTGTGATTCCCCTTCTTTAAGATTAAGATCCTCTTCTTTTCTCACAGCTCCAATTGGAAAATCCCGTCTCCCTGTATATCCAAGTCCGCCTTTCCCCTGGGAGCCAAAACCCAGGACCCCAGGAATCCAGCACATCAGCTTCACATGACATCAGAGTCCTGGATCAAAAAGAGAATTTTGAAGTGGAAAACAAGTCTAAACCAACTCTGGTGACATTGGTTTGCCTTGCACGTAAACTCCTTGTCTACTTCTTACATATGCTTCTTGTCCTCTAAGGAAAATATAATATTATTCAAACAACTTATTGTGGCAGAGATATTGATCCCTTTGGACACCCATTGCTTTTCATCTTCTGGAAATATCTTTTTTTGCTTTGTTCATCACCATTGATCCTTCGAGATAGAACTGAGATGCCTTCTTCTCATGGTTGTTTCCCAGGATTGCCCATTTGAAAGCTCTTCTATACTCCCCAGATTGGACTGGTCTTCCCCAACACACTCACCTCTTCCTGCTCTGATCAATCATCCTTTAGGGTTTTTTGCTCTTCCCTTTCCTCTCAGATGCTTGAAAGTAGGATTTAGGTGTACGTACTTGTAAGCACATGGTTTCCTGCTCTGAAAGGACCCGTCTTGGTTTAATGCTTCAAAGTACCCCAAGAAATATTGCATTTTCATTTGGCACTAGCCTCATACATGATGTTTCTGTTTCTGCCTGGATGTAATATATTTTAACCAATGCTGACCAAAATATATTGACTTTCAAATAAACCAATATTGTCCTAGTCCATTTCTTCTCTGAAATCTCTGCATCATTTGTGTGCTCACTAAAGCAGTTCTTCTTTCCCCTTATATCTCACTAGAGGTAAAGGAGACAGGTAAATGCTCAGACTCCACTGTAATTCGAGTGTTAGTGCATCTTCAGGATATTTAAATAAAATGATATCATGTGGGATATCACCTGTCAAGCCAGGACAGGTTCAAATTATCATTCCTACTTCCAAGAAAATGTGTATGTCTTTGTTGATGTGCATATTCTGGGGGAAAAAAATCACACTTTGAGCAATTAGGAAGACAAATGGGATTTGAGGACAATTTTAATGGGTCAAATCAGAGGAAAGACAACAATGGGAAAGCTAGGTTTGATGCCAGTTTAGCTGTGTGCTTACTTTATTTTGGTTCATCATCATCCCAACATCATCCTCATCACCATTATCATATAGTTTGTTTCCCTTATTTTATTATAAATTATTAAATTATCTAGTTGAGATACATTGGAATGAGCTTGTTGAAATACAGGGAACTATTAGAGCACAGAGTTCATGCAGATGTCCATTCAACTCCTTTCTTTGCATGAGATAATAGAAGAGAGTGTGGAGGCTTCTTAGTGTAAGCTTATAACTTCATGTGAAGCATTTTCAAGTTCAGCAGTCACTTATCCAGGGCAGAGTCTTTACCTAAGAAGGAGGCACTGAGGCTGCCTTCCACTGGTGAGAGTCCATCACCCTCTGTATGACACATTCAGTTAGCTTATCTAGAGGTTTTGCTGAGTCCAGAGAGGAAGGCAGGATTCTGAGGGGTTGTTTGGAGCAGCAAATGTTGGAAGCCAAGCGTTCTCTCCATGGTTTAAATCTGTGAGGGTGACTTCTTTGAAAATAAAGAGGTTCAAGTACAGACCTTTCATTTCTGAGACAAGGTATCTAATGAAACATCTTTCCTATGTTTCTCATTTAAGTAATTTTTGCCATTATTCCAGTCACAATAATTTTTGAAGCCGCCATCTGACACAGGCTAACTTTCATGGTTCCATGCCTGATCTTTCCTCTACCATATCTTGTATTTCTGTGACACTCAATTTCTTTCTGTCCCTCAATTACATCAAGCTTCTTCTCAGTTCAAGTGTCACTTGTATAGAAAGAAATTTGCCGATTAATCTAAGTAATACATCCACCTCAATCATACCCCATTCCAATATTCTGTTTATTTTTTTTCTTAGTTTATTTCAAATATCTTTATATATATATATATATATATATATATATATATATATATATATATATATGACAGAAGAAGGCATTACAATTCTTACTACACATATAGAGCACAATTTTTCATATCTCTGGTGGTATACACAGTATATTCACACCAATTTGTGTATTCATACCTGTACTTTGGATAATAATGATCATCACATTCCACCATCATTAATTACCCCATGCCCCCTCCCTTCCCCTCCCACCTCTCTGCCCTATATAGAGTTTGTCTATTCCTCCCATGCTCCCTCTCCCTATCCCACTATAAATCAGCCTCCTTATATCAAAGAAAGAATTTGGCATTTGGTTTTTGGGTATTGGCTTATTTCACTTAGCATTATATTCTCTAACTCCTTCCATGTACCTACAAATGTCATGATTTTATTATCGTTTATTGCTGAATAATATTCCATTGTGTATATATGCCACATTTTTTTATCCATTCATCTATTGAAGGGCATCTAGGTTGGTTCCACATTTTAGCTATTGTGAATTGTGCTGCTATAAACATTGATGTGGTTGTGTCCCTGTAGTATGCTGTTTTTAAGTCCTTTGGCTATAGACAGAGGAGAGGGACAGCTGGGTCAACTGGTGGTTCCATTCCCAGATTTCCAAGAAATCTCCATACTGCATTATATTCTGTTTATTTTGAATATTTAATTTAGTTGTAATTACCTCATTGTCTTATGCATTTATTGACTTTTTCATTTAAAACATAGGAATATGTCATCCTAAATTTCATCTGTCTTGATCACATTGTAGCCTCTTGCTTAAAATATAGCTTGACATTTTGGGCCAATGAATATGTATATTAAAATAAATATATATTTCAATAGAAAAATGATACTAACTGTTGACTCTCAAGAAGAGCTTTTAGTGACACCAATCTTTATCTGATGGGTGATAGATTTCCAGGTACCGATGAGTTTCCAAAGTGCTGGTGTCACTAAAAGCTATAGGTAGATCATTCATATTGTTCAAAGATGAAAAAATGCTCACTCTAAGTTCTCTCTTTCCTTCAGTTATTATTTTTCTGTATATGACAGCATCTTATGTACAGATGTTGACTTAGGAAGGAGGAAGGCAATCCCAAAGCATCTTATCTGACTCCTCTATCTTAAGAGTGACAAGCCTAGTTGCCCATAACATGTTACTGTGGGTTTTTTTCTGCTGTGCTTTGGTAAATCCCAGGGAGTCTCCTAGGGAAGGATGACTATTGTGTGTTGCGATTTTGAGGAAACTCTAGGTCTCTGAACGCACTAACTTAATGCAGTCTAGTTCTTTTTGTGAGAAGGTGCTCTAGTTGAGACCTGGGCATAGATTTGAGTGAAGCACAAGACATGCTTCCTGGGGAGGTATGAGGGCTACTTACTCATGTGTATTCCCAATCCTCATAAAACTGGCACAGATGGGTTTTAAAAAAAGTCAGAGGACATATAATCATTTCATAAGAAACACCAGATCAACATGATTTGGGGAATTTTTCAATATTGGTCCAGGATATTGTCAGAAACATTTTATACTATCCTTGCCATGTAAGCCTTTAAACTGAGTAATTTCACCATACAAAAAAACTCAAAAAGCTTAATGCCAAAAGACCAAACAACCCAATCAATAAATGGACAAAGGAACTAAACAGATACTTCTTAAATATAAACGGTCAACAAATATTTGAAAAAATGTTCAATATCTGTAGCAATTAGAGAAATGCAAACTAAAACTACACTAAAATTTCATCTCACTCCAATCAGAATGGCAACTATCAAGAATATAAGTAACAATAAATGTTGGTGAGGATGTGGGGGAAAAGGTATATTCATAAATTGCGGGTGGGACTAAAAATTGGTGCAATTTACAGTCTAGAAAGCAGTATGAAGTTCCTTAAAAAATTAGGAATGAAATCACTATTTGACCCAATTATTCCACTTTCCTGTACATATACAAGAGAGTTAAAATCAGCCCATTTCAGTGACACAGCCTCATCGATGTTTATAGCAGCTCAATATCTGCTATGAAACCAATAGTTAAACTATGGAACCAACCTGGGTGTCCTTCAACAGAGGAATGTGGTATATATGAACAATGGAATATTACTCATAAGACAGAATTCCTTTTGCCATTTGTGAGTAAATGGATGGATCTGGGGACTATCATGCTAAGTGAAGTAAGCCAATCCCCAAAACCCAGAGGTCTAATGTTCTCTCTGATATGTGGATGCTAACACACAGTAAGGGATGGAGAACAGATGTTCAGTGGATTAGATAAAGAGGAATGAAGGGAAGGGAGGAGGGACAGGAATAGTAAAGACAGTGGAATAAATCCGACATAACTTTCTGATACACATAGATGAATACATCACAGTGAATCTCCATATTATGTACATGCCCAAGACTGGGATCCAATTATAATGAGATATATGCCATGTTGTATAAATATGTCAAAATTGACTCTACTGTCACGTATAATTAAAACAAACAAAAAAGACTAAAATGAATGTAACTGGGATTATATATGTACACATAAGATTTCTGATCTACTTCCTTAAATATCACAGGTATAAAATAAGTATCCTTGAAAAGTTCATTCAGCGTTTACTACATCATGAGGATGCAATCAGCATGACTGTGGAAAGTTTAAATAACACAGAACCTGGTTTTTCAACAAACAAATTGTAATGAAAACTAAAGATGGAGAAGAAACTTTCAGATTTAAAAAAAAATGTATCTGTTTAAACAAAAACACTGGATCAGGATTCAAAATCTTGTACTGAAGAATAAATATGAGACTAAATCACTTCAGGAGACAGGAGTTGTCTAGTATTGTAAACTATATCATTCTGGCTCAAACATAGAAACTATTATTAAAAAAAAAAAGAGTGAAGGATAGTACTTTCCAGGTCCATCAAAAATAAAACCACTTCCTGTGTTCTACTGTGAACATAAATATTCTAGAAATAACAGATGTTGAGTTTGGAACAAGAGATTGAGGGAGTATCCTTGCTCTTGAAATAGCATCCTTGCTGGAGAAGGTTGCAAAAAAACATGAAGAATCAAAATATGTGGGGGTCAAAGCTGAGAAGGGAATGGTAGCCATATCCACTCAGGAGACCAGGGCCCTGGGGGATGCCTGTGTGATGTTCTCTGCCTAATGAATGAGCTAAGCTGAGGATGTGGAAGACCTGATTAAGTGGAGCAGCATAAACTGAAACTTGGATCTGGGCCTCCCAGTGCACCACCTGCAGATTTGCAAAGATACCCGTGCACACCTGCCCTGGAGCCTGTGTTCAAAGGGAGCAGCATGGTTGAAGCACAGGGCTGTTTCTTCAAATTACTTACAGAAAGTACCTGGAGATTTTTGGAACTTTGACTTTACCCTTAATTTCTGAGAACCATTTCATCATCTTTCCTCATTCACCATTTTACCCACTCTCACTTTCTTCGGCAAATGATCCCATCAGTTTACTAGTTTATCAAGATCAAATCTTCCTTTGGATTGTGTCGTCATTCTTCCAATATAGCCAGGCACCAATGCCTCCTTATAAGTTGTCTGACCTTTCACTCCCTTTATGATGCTGATCCAAGTGTGAACACCACTATCAAAAATGGAACTCAAATTACTGACTCCTTTATCAATGATATAGTAATGATCCCATATTGAGCATAAACTCAATCATTAAAGCAAATGAGAGGTATCTCTTCTTTGGTTACAGCTGATTGAATAATAAAATTATTTGAATGGAGCCTCTGGTAGGTCAGATACTCTTTGCATACCTATTCATATCAATGCATGTTGTCCTTCTGATGATCCTGAGCAGGCACTATTATTCCCATATGAGAGATGGGGAGACAAAGGTCACTTTACTACCAAGTATTAAAGGCAATATTGCTCCAAAATTTCTTCTTTCACTATTATACTATACATCCAACAAATATGTATGGGAAACCTGTTACATGATCAGTATTATTACAGGTAATGAAATACAGCAGAGACTCAAGAATAATATACCCTATTTTTACAGAGCTTAAATTAATAGTGGAGGAGTATGGGAGACAGATAGTAAGTAAACAAAAATATTACATATGAGGTGGTGAGATGTGCTTCGATTGAGAACTGAATCAAGAGAGAGGAACAGAGAGAAACAAGGGCCATCATTTTAAAGATCATAGACACAAATGGGCACAGAGAGAATGTGGTATTTGACAAGAGACCTCAAGGAAGAACAAGAAGCAATCTGTGCATATCTGGGGGAAACAGAATTCCAAATAAAGGAACAAGAAACGAAGTGTCATTATGTTGGGACTTTTCGAAATGTCATGAGGATTACAGTAGCTGCACTATAATTGGACTGGCATAAGTGATGAAAAACTTGGTAGCAGATGAGGCTGGTGAGTTGGAGTCAGATCATTTAGGGACCTTAAAGGCCACTGCACAGGTATTGAAAATTCTTGCAGGGCAAAGGAGATGAGTTCTTAGAAGCAGAGAGCAGAATCGTGGTTTCCAGGGGTCACAGCAGGGAAGAAATACTGGGGGAGGGATGGTTAAAGGGTGCAAAGTTTCAGTTATGTATAAATAACATATTCTGGACATGTATTAGACCTCATAGGGTGTGCAACTAACAAAACTGTAAATTGGCTGAGAGGGTAGATCTTATGTGTTATTACCACACACACACACACACACACACACACACACACACACAATACTACTATAAATAATAAAGAAGGAAGAAAGAAATCTTAAGAGGTAATAAATATATGTGTGGCTTTGGTGGTGATTATTTCATAGGTATATCTTCTCAAACTCATTGAGTTTTATACAAGATGTATAGAGTTTTTTTCATGTCAAGTAGTTAAAAAAAAAACACTAATTCTTAAACACAAGTATCACCTAGATTACAAAATGGGGCATGATTATATCTACACCAAAATCACTATGATCCCAATCAGCTTATCTGCACCAGAAGAAATTCAGAACCTCTAAATATTTCCACAACACAGCCTTCCAGCAAGTTACAAGTAGCACCTGCTCTGTGTTCTCTCGCCAGTACATACTTCCGTTTGCCAACTCTGTGCTGCCTGCAGTGCTCCTAACAGAGCTGTTGTTATCCATGATGAGAAAGTGATATCTATACCAGGGGTTGCTACCAACTACTTCTTTCAAAGTATCTGAGAAATTATTAGGTGACTTTATGGAGGGATGCTTCATAGGAAGACATGAAATATGGATTACTCCCCAGTTCCTAGCCTCAGTTTGAAAACCAGTTCTAGGAGCTGCCTTGCTTGTGTTTAGTTTTCTGAAGTCTCCTAAGTGCAAGAGCATCAGCTTCTGACTCTCACCTATGTCTTGGGATGAAACAAAGAATGTCTTCATCATTTTCCTTTAAGCCGTTGGCTGGCCAAATTAGCTAAATTGTGGTAAGAAATCGAACAGATTTGAAAGGATTTGCATAGACTCGTTTGCACATGAACTGGATATGTTAAAAGAACTAAAAAGTATTTTCAATTTGTTATTTCCAAAACACTAGGAGTGGCATCTTTGTTTGCCACTAAATGAATATGTATTACCTAAGCAGGCAGATTTTACATTTAAAGGAAAAGGAGAAATTCCTTTTGGGGAGAGAGTTGGTTCCATTATTTTTGGGGGGTCAAGAAAGCATTTAGGCTACCAATAGTTTTCAAATGAAGAACAATAATAATTCTCAAAATATGAAAGCAAAATAAACACTTTTTTAAATACAAAAATTCTAAAGTGTGTTTAATGCTCATCCTTTTTTTTATCTTTCTCTTTTCTGTGTGTGCCTCTGTGTGTGTGTGTGTGTGTGTGTGTGTGAGTGTGTGTTTTGTATTAAGAACTGAACCCAGGCCTTTTGCATGCTAGGCTTATGCGTACCACTGAGCTATATCCACAGCCCTTTATAACTTTTTACCTTCAGACTTAGTTTTGCTAGATCGCTCAAGTTGACCTTGAAGTGCCAATCCTCCTGCCTCAGACTCCCAAGTAGCTGTGATTTCAGGTGTACATCACCATGCCCAATGATATTTATTGATTTTAATAGGACTTTTGCATAAAATATTCTAGTAATTATAAATTCATTTATATGTATGTTTGTATAAGCAGGCAAGACTAAAGAGAGGGAGAAATATAGTTAGTAGTCATAACAAAGTATGCATTGAATCAAATGCAGGAGGTTTTTATCCCATTTATTTATCTATGTATTTAATAATTGTTATTAGAGCACTTTAGTTATACACAGAAGTTTGGTGCACTTCAACAAAATCATATGTTCATGGAATTTAGTTTACTCCATTATAGACCTTATTTACCCTCTTCCCTTCCTTCCTCCCTGCCCATATTCTCCTTTCTCTACTAATCTTCCTTTTAATCATTTATTTATTTTTAATTGATGCTTTCTACATATACGTTAAAGTAAATTCCTTATGGCATATGTATGTATGTGAATAATGTGATTTTTGTTAATTTGATTCCACATTTTCTCCCCTTTGCCATCTCTCCTCCCTCCTCCCTCAATCTCCTTCTGCTGCTCCACTCTTCTTTCCTATATATTTATGATATTATGTACCCTCCTGTCTTCTTTCCCTTATTTTATTCTAGCTTCCACATGTGAAAGAAAATACCTGGCCCTTAATTTTCTGTGTATGACTTATTTCACTTGGAATAATGCTCTCTATTTCTATTTGTTTACCAGCAAATACCATAATTTTATTCTTCTCAATGGCTCAGCAAAACTCTATTGTGTATATAAACCACATTTTCTTATTAATTTTCTGATGGGCATCTGTGCTGACTCCAAAATTTTCTTATTTTGAATTGTGCTGCTATAAACTTTGAAGTGACTATATTTCTGTAGTGTGCTGATTTTAGCTCTTTTGGATAAATAATGAGGACTGGGATAGCTGGGTCATATGTTGGTTTTATTCCTAGTTTTCTGAGGAATCTCCATCCTTCTTTCCAGAGTGGTTGTACTAATTTGCAGTCCCACCATCAGTGCATAAGTGTACCTTTCCCCTCACATCCTCACCAGTATTTTCTATTTATTATATTCTCGGTAATTGCAATCTAACTGGAGATGAAATCAAAATGCATTTTGATTGGCATTTCCTGGATTGCTAGAGATATTGAAAATTTTTCTTATATTTGTGGTTTTTCTTTTGAGAAATGTAGGTTTAGTTCTTTTGACTATTTATGGATTGGATTATTCTTTTTTTATTAGTGCTGTTTCTTGAGTTCTTTTAAGATATTTTGGATATTAATCCACTGTCAGAGGAGTAGCTGGCAAAGATTTTATCCCATTCTGTAGGCTGTCTCTTCACATTCTTAAATACTTGCTTTGCTATGCAGAATCTTTTTAATATGATGTCATTCCACTTACTGATTCTTGGTTTTATTTCTTGATTTTTTACTTGTGGAGGAAGTTGATACCTGAACCAATATTATGGAGTGTTAACCCTCTGTTTCTTTCTAGCAGTTGTGATGTTTCTGGTCTAACCCCTAAGTCTTTGATCCATTTCGACTTGAATTTGGGACAGCGTGATAGATAAGGATCTAGTTTCATTCCTCTACATATGGATGTTCAATTTTCCCATTTGTTAAAAAGGCTATCTTTTTATCAACAAGTATTTTTAGTACCTTTGCCAAGTACCAGATGTCTGTAGTGGGTCTGTCTCTGTGTTGTCCATTCTATTCCATTGGTCTTCATGTGCATTTTGATGTCCATACTATGCTGTTTTTGTTACTGTAGCTTTGTAGCGTAATTTGAGATCAGGTATTGTGATGCCTTCTATATTCTTCTTGCTCAGTATTGCTTTTGACTATTTTTGATCTCTTATTCTTTCAAATAAATTTTAGAACTTTTTTTTAGTTCTGTCAATAATGCCATTGGCATTTTGATGGGGATTACATTGAATCTGTATATTGCTTTTGGTAGAATGGCCATTTTGCAATTGATTCTGTCTATCCAAGAACATAGGAGGTATATTATTTTACCAGTAATAATTATTTATTTTACAATCAAATAAAAAATAAAATAATAAAAATGGACTTATATTATTTATCATATATATGGTCCCTATAGATCAAAGCACCACATACCAATTTCAATAGCCAGGAAAGGGATCTAACTACAAGGAGGATATCAAACATCATCACCATGACAACCACAGGGCATAGCAATCCAAACATTTTTGCCCATTGCATCTTGTTTTCAGTTGCCAAGGAAACACAACACAGTTAAGCACTGGCTGGAATATTTTTTTCTTACATATAAAATAGAGAGTAAAATTAGCTTCAATTAGGTGCAGAAAACCCCTATGGCCAGTGGGTCCATCTCTACAATCAGTGCAGAGCAATTGACCTGGACACACTTCTCTTATACTATCCCAGTGGACCCTGTCCTCTCTCTCTTAGAGATTGAAATACCAAAAGCTGAATATGTGCTTGAAGACTATTGATGCACATGCTTAAACACAGTGAAGGATCATTTCTTGCTAAGAAAATGTTCTAGGATTAAAGACATTATTCATTGGTCAAGTGGGGTAGTCAAAAGACCATGAGTATGAGATTATCTTTGCCAAAATCTGGCTACTGAAGCAGGACATGAAGCATATCAATCCCAATATAGGACTTTGCCCACCTGGATTTGGAGGTGAAATTGCATATGGTGTTATTTTCAAATAACTCCTATGAATATGGCTTGCTCGAAGAGCCACTACTATTTTGAGTCACACTCTACTGGAGTGACAAAGAGAATAAAACCTAGTGGGATGGGCAGTCCTTCCTAAAGAATAGTTCTAATCCAGGCACCCCAAGTGCCTGTAATTAGGCAACTGAAGAGATGAAAAATGAGTCTAGGGTGACTATGGGCATAAAGCTAACATCCATCACACCTGAACATGGATTTCAGCTAGATTATCTACTTTCCCTGAATTTTGATACATACACAACAAAAAGTCTTGCCAGCAGGTAATTGAGGACTATTTGATTATGCATCACCATCATGGTTACTGAATTTAATGAATCTTGTTGATCTTGAAGAGCTCAGGCAGTGATATTAGCTCTCTCTTCCACAGTCAATAACACACAAATAGAATGCAAATAGTTTATCTTTCTGGCAGAGTGTCTTAGGTAACACTGCAATGTGTTAAAAGTTATGCCTTTTCAATTTGGAGTATAATTTTGAACAGAAACTCAAGTATCCTAAATTCCTATATAGCATACCTCATTTGAGGGTGGCAGGAACTCCAGAACCCAGTATAACCACAGAGGAGCACATAACCCATGAACACCTCTGTAGTCTAATTGTACAAAGCTTACATCTGGTTTTACTCTGAATTAGGCGGCCAGATAGAATTGTACCATGTAAGAACATATCATCTGCAAAGTTTATATCGGCCTGTTATTTTATATCTAAGTTAGAGGTAAATTTGATATATGGAGTGGTAAGTACTCTATGAATCTTAACCTGCGCTAACTGTGTCTCTCTCTTATTAAAACCATTGAGAGTTGTTGGAATGCCTGTCATACTGGTGACAGGCCATGTATGAACTATTGTCATCTGGAAGGAAATGCCCTGACTACATGTGTGGCAGACCCAGCAAAACTTCAAACCTCCACGGATTGCTACTGCCGTGCCGATCTTTACCAGTGTGTTGTCAATCCAGGCACCACCAGGTATTCTTAAGATACAAAAGTGGGAGGGATTAGTTTCCCTAATGCCTGCCTTCTTACCAAACTTCCAGTGATTAGAGGCAACTGTTTATATTACTTGAGGTGCTATGTCCAATTATCAAAATTTATGCTATCTACCCCAGTTCTGAGACTACTAATTCTGTGGCCACCCATTGTCCTTGTTGTGGCTTGACCCAGACCTTTTGGATTTGGTTTTCTAGTTCGGGAAGGTAGTTCATATATTATGGAAATAACATGTTGGTTTATCCATCAGAATGGAAGAATTAGATATCTCAGGGGACACTTGAGAAATTTTAGAATGCTGGTTCTTCTTGCCCCATCCCTCTTCTCTGTGACATCTCAAAGAAGAGAGGTACCCGGGAGAAGAAGAGTTAGAGTTCTCTTTCTGGTACTATTGGTGGCTTGAAGCACAATCCACCTGCAAGACTTGTACTCCAAAGGGGCAAAAAGACTAAATGATTGTGTATTCTCAGATTGGGATATAGAAGGCATAGCCTTTTGAGGTGTCTGCCTGGTCCATTATGCCTACCAAGATAGTATTTCTCAACATGCGTTGCAGTTCTATTTCCATGCTCTTGAGTACAGTTGATGTGTACACTGTGCTGGTCAGATGGGGGCACCACCACTGTACTAGCAGGCTTTCTCGGTGTCTGTTAAGTTGCTGTTTGAGTCCACTGCTTTGTTGCTCCGTGTTTCCATTGACTTCCAGATCACAAAGCACATGCAAAGCCCATCACTTTTGTGAGAATGTATGCATTGTTTTATGGCTTGGACAGTAAAATATGTATATATTGTTAAGTTTAGAACAAAGTCCTATAGGGGTCTCTAAAAATGTGGCATAAGTGCTTTTGTGTTCACTTGTTGAACTGAAATAATAACACCTCAGCCTGAGAAGGTGTCAATGAGACACCACCAGTGCTCATGGCTAGGGGCCAGGGGTCTAATGTAGTCAATCTGTCAGACTCAGGTCCTAGTCCTCATTAATATGTACTCAGCTTCTTTTTGTATGATTTTGGTCCATTGTCAAGAATCACAATTGTCTGCATCCTTAGTCTTAACATTTTTGAAGATCATTCCTTGGGTCTTGGCCCATTTTTATATGAGGTGGATATCCATAACCAGTTCATTGATGTAGCCATTGATTGTTGCTATCTCTTCAGCATAAGCTTGATCAGCAGAAGTGTTTTCATTTTAAAGGTGTTAGTCTTGGAAATTTCCAAGATCATCTCTTGAGTTTTGGCCAAGAGGTTAACATTCACGTTCCATCCATTGATGTATTCAGTGAATGATTTTTGCTACCTTTTGTGACCTATCATGATTCATGCTTGTTGAATGACTTCTAAGACCTGTCCCATTTGGAATGGGTAACTATGAAGGCCACCTTGATAATGAGGACCAAGAGTACACACAGGTGGGGTGTGTTCTGTCTTTAGCACCCAAAGAGGGCCTCTAGATTTTGGTCTTCCTCTTTATTAACTGAGTGGAAGGTCAACAATTTTTGACCTTATTACATTGAGAACCCTTTTTTGGCTTCCTGCCCAAGTGACGCTTGGAATTGTAATTTCTGTGCCAGAATCTGGAATTTATCTGGATTCTTAGCCTTTATCATCCAAAATATCTTAGACTGGGTAATTTGCAAACAACCAAAATTTATTTCTCACAGTTCTGGAGGCTGGGAATTTCAAGATCATGACACAGCAAATTTGGCATTTGGTGAGCAACTGCTCTTTAGTGTGTTCACATGGTGGAAAGGAGAGGCTTCTTTTTATAAGCACATTAATCCCATTCCCCAGGGTTCTACCCTCAAACTGAGTCTTCTCCCAAAGGGCCCACCTCTTAATATCAACATGTTAGAGATTAGATTTTAAAAACACAATTTTGGAGGTACACAAACATTTAGACCATGGCATCTATCTTTGCCCTCCCTCACCCCCATATTCTTGTCCTTCTTACATGCAAAATGCATTCATTTCATCCCAATGGCCTCAAAAGTCTTTGTTCAACCATCACCTTTAAATCCTCATCCCAAAGTCTCTAAAGATCATCTTAATCAGATATGGAGGTAACTTAAGGTATGATTAACCCCAAGCCAAAATTCTTTATAGTTGCAAAACTGTAAAATCAAGCAAGTCTTGTGCTTCCAAAATATAAGGCTGAGATAGGTATAGGATAGACATTCCCATCCCAAAAAGAAGTGGGAAAGAAGAAAAAGAATAGTTTCCAGGTAAATCCAAAACACAATAAGAGAAATAATACTGAGTCCTGAAGCTTGAGAGTAATCTTTTTTTTTTTTTTTTTTTTAGTTTCATGTGAAACCAAGGGAAAACCCAAATAAATCTTTTAGCTTCACTAGCTCTCAGTTACATACTTTTTAAACCAATGTTAGAGGTCATCTAGCTAAGCAATGTCATAAATAACTACTTTGACATGAGGGTCACAACAGTAACTTCCCTAAGTTGTTTTTTCAGGAGCTCAACAGATTTTTTTCCAACTAAAATTACTTGAAATTACTTGAGCCTGTGCAGGTAACTGATAGATGACCTGTTTTAAAAGTGTTTTTTATTAATGCATTGTAATTATACATATTGGGGTTGGTTCATTGTGACATTCATATATGTACATAGTGAAATTTGCTTCCTTTTTGGTATCAGAGACCTAAAAACTATACCCTGAGATCACGCTAAAACTCCAATATTTTTAATTTGTATCCTATAAATAACAACAAATTTGATTATTAATGTACAGAGCACTGATTATTTCCCTTTTCATTACTTACAATCACCTTTCTCCATACCTCATACAGTCGTTTTTTTAAATGCCATAAATACCTCTAAACCCTATCCTCAGGGAGTCCGATGTGAGACTTGGGTGTTCTGTCTTCTCATATTTGGACAACATGAATCAACTCCTTCTCTATTGCAGTTTTGTTGTTTCATGCTTATTACACAGCAAGCAAAATGGCCTGGTTTGGTGACACATGTTCCATCTTCTGTACAGGGAAGGGATATAAGGTCTCCAAGGCTCCAGGAATCCCTGCCCCAATGGCTTTTGGTGGGGGAAGTCCTAGTAGCATTTGTCATGTTTTGGAATCACAGGCCAGGGATGGTGTTCCCAAGCTGAAGGTGATCAGTAGTGACTCTTCCAGTCTTGGGTTGTCTTAGGGGTAACCTTGCCCTCATGATTCCCCTGGGCATTACCCTAGTGAGGACTTTGCAGTGGCCCTGTACTTTTGACTATTCTTTGCCTGGGCCCCAAGGTCCTGAAATCTAGGTGGAAGAATCCATGCCTCCATAGCTCTTGCACTGTGAGCCTGCAGAGTTAGCACCACATGAATGCCATCAAGGTTTACTACTTATACTCTTTTAAGGGGTAGAATGAGCCACACATGGACTCGCTGGCGCTACAGCTAAATTGGTTGAGAAGCACTGCATTGGAGTATGTGGAATAGGGTCTTGAAATCTGTCTCCACCAAATATCTAGTATACTTGGTCTGCAATGGGCCAGGCAGTCCCAAAAGCCTTTAAAGTCATCCTCTCATTGTCTTGATAAATAGCACAAAGGATTCTGCCCATCTATACCAATTTCCTTATCAAAGAGGGGGCAATTTCTTTTGGGCCTCAGAGTCTGAAATAGGGAAAGATAATTCCACCAAACATGGTAAACATGGCAGGGAATGTGTTTGCTCTTTACCAGTAAACAAAGACTTAAATCTCATATGCATAAACTTGCCTTTCCCAACAGGTTACAGAAAATAACTAAGCAAAAATTAAGTTCAATAGTTGCATTCCAAAATGATGAATTAGTCGAATATTCTACAAGGAATAACTATGCAAACTTAAGTCTTTGTATTCCAAGGAGACACACATTTTACTTGATCTTAATAAATATATTAAACTATAAGAATTTTTGTGTAATAACTGTAATGAATACTATTATGTACATTATGAATGTACATAATAGTATTCATTATAACTGTTATGAATACTATTATGTAATAACAATCACAAAGTAGTAAGTAAATATAGTATAATTATAGTAGGATAGCTAAGACACTGCTGGATCCTCACATTTTTAATGAAAAATGACCAAAATAACTGGGACTGCAATTCCAGTTGAAGCACAGGATTGAAAGTTGAGGCCTCAAACTTGCAATCCTATCTCAAAAAATTTGAAGGGCTGGGGATGCAGTTGAGTGGTAGAGTGCTGTGTTAGACAGCTCTAACACATCAGAGTACCTGGATTTGATCCCCAGTGCCGCAGCCCGGCTGGCTGGGCAAAATAACCGGGGGGGTGACGAATAACTTGTGTACGTTGATACAGCAGGAGTAGGAGCAGTTTATTGTAGGACAGGAGCGGTATTTATACATTCCACACAGCTTATCTAATTAGCATAAACTAGATACATCAGTCAACCAATAAGAAATCTCCACACTTAATGGCTTGCTGGCATTACTTCACAAACCACTCCCTCTGGCATTTTGCCAGGCGCCATCCAGACTTGTTTACAGACTCTAACATTTCCCCCTTTTGTTTGATTTAAATAACGACCATAGTGGTTTTTACAGAAACACCATAAATAACCTGCTACAAACAGAAAGGGATGATATAAAATGCCACAATACCAAGCCAATTGATGGCTCCATGCAAGAAGCCCTTAGAAAAATTATACCAGCAATGACACCATTTGCAAAGACACCGAGTTACAATTTGTTGTAGATTACAGTTTGTTATCTCAGTCCGGGTAAAGCAGTGTCTCAATAGATTAACTCACAGTCCAGGTAAATCACAGTCCAGGTAAGTTCTGCAGGCAGCTAGCTTAAATCACAGTCCAGGTAAGTTCTGCAGGCAGCTAGCCTAAGCTGTAGCAGCAGAAACAGCAACAGCTCCGAAGTCTCGTCTGGTTCTCAGCAACACTGGAAATTCTTCCACCTTCCTCTTCACCGGCACTGGGACGAAGGCAGGAACTCTGGATGGCTAAAGAAAATCCTGTAGTATTCCACTAAGAAAACAACCTTCTGAACAATTTAGTAGTTATTGACATTGGAAATGACCAAACCTCAGGGACACCGGGCGCGTCCTCTGCCGCCAGACCGTAGCATCCCGGGCAGCCCCAGAAGGCCCCAGGGAGAGTCCGGGGAGTGTTCTGGACTCAAACTGCCACTGGGCACAGGGAGCAAGAGCCTGCGAGACCATGCCTCCGGGTCAGGTTTGGATTTGGGCTCTCGCAGTGGCGTCCCGCTCCCTGGGCGGCAGGGGCGGGGAAGAGCTGGCTGCCGCTGCTTGAAAAGTCCTTGCTGCGCCATGACTGGCTCCCGCAAGTGGCAGCCGCTGCACCGATTCACGCACCCTCCGGTAATGAAAAGTATTTAGTAATAGCCTTTTGCTGCAACTTTTTTCCTGATAATCCTTCTTCTTCTGAACTTTCTTTTTCTTTCTGACTAGAGTTCCTGGGCTCTTATCAACACATGCCCTAATTGCTCTTGGTTCCACTGGGGTGCCTTCTTCCCTTAGAAATTTACTTCTCACCCCTTCCATATTTTCATCACAAAGACAATACAACATTTCAAGACAAAACAAGACACAAACATACTGTATCAATCTTTTCCATTTTCTCGAAATGGCCATTTTTCCTCTCGCCCTATCTGCCTAGGGACGAGCAGATTTGCTCCCGTCCTATCTATGGACGGGCAGCTTTTTTTTTTTTTTTCGTCACTTACCCCCGAGTGTCCCGGGGCTCCCCTTAATAGGCCACCATCTGCCGCAGCCCAGCTGGCTGGGCAAAATAACCGGGGGGTGACGAATAACTTGTGTACATTGATACAGCAGGAGTAGGAGCCGTTTATTGCAGGACAGGAGCAGTATTTATACATTCCACACAGCTTATCTAATTAGCATAAACTAGATACATCAGTCAACCAATAAGGAATCTCCACACTTAATGGCTCGCTGGCGTTACTTCACAAACCACTCCCTCTGGCATTTTGCCAGGCGCCATCCAGACTTGTTTACAGACTCTAACACCCCAGCACTGTGAAAAAGAAAAAAAAAAAGATGATGATTTTTAGAAAAGGCCTGGTGTTTAAGAATTAAAATGATATGGAAGATATATTTAAATTTTCATGACAAAAATTAGAATTTTATTCTCAAACATGCTCAGCTGAATCTTTATTACTTTAGTTCTTATTCTCAATTTGTATTTTTATTCTTAGTTTCTCATAGGAGAAAGTAAAAAGAAAACTTATTTTGTTAAAGCACATACATGTATATAATGTTGTAACATAAAAATAAGCATAAACATATTAATATAATATAAAAGCTACTTAAATTCCTAGTTTATTTCCCTCTAGAAGTCGCCTTTCTAGTGTTTCATTAATTTTACCTGTTTATTTTCTATATTTTATAATTAATCATGTCTTTTTTGTAAAAAGGTATCAAAAAAACGTGTTTGATGTTTGAAGAAATTCAGTTTGACATATTTATGTGTTACAAAAAATCACATGGAGCAAACTCACCAATATTAGTGAGTTTTCTCATCTACACACACAAAAAAAAACTTTATTGGACAATAAGCGTATGCATCAACAGGTTCAAATTCTGTCCAAGGAAGTAGTCAGGAACACATGTGAAGGAGTTGATTCACATGTTGTCCCCTAAACATTCTGTCCAGGAGGACGGACTGGAATGAGGTTCTAAACATGTGAGCCTTCAGATAATTTACAGTGCTGTAGGTTACTTTGAGACATATGCATTTTTCTTTAAATAGAATGGAGTTATTGGGAGGTTTTGATCTGAGAAGAGATTTATCTGCCTTCATTTTAAAGGATCATTATGACTGCATTGTCAGGAGTAAATCTGGGAACAAGAATAAGGGTGGAAGCAAATTTACTGTAATGATTCAAGAAGATGAAGACAACAGTAAACCATACAGCTAGAGGTGGATTGTGGTAAAAGGCAGTGAGCTGTGTGTGCTTTCAAAACAAGAATCAGCTAGGTTTGGTAGGGTGCACCTGAGGTCTCAGCTACTAGGGAATTTGAGGTAGGAGGATCACTTGTGCCCAGAAATTTGAGGCCAGCCTGGGCAATACAGCAAACCCCTTCTCAAAGCAAAGCAGGGCGTGGCACAACATAACAAAGCAAAACACAGTCAATAGAATTTGATGATAGATTCCCTTTTCCCTGTTAGATAAAAAGAAAAGCTTAAAATGACTCTTAAGTTTTTGTTCTGAGCAACAGGAGCTATTTGGAATTACAAGGAACTGAGATAACACTGTGGAAGAAACACACTTGGAGGTAGAAGGAACAGAAACAGAATTAGATTTCTGAGCATTTCACTTGAAATGCCTCTTACGATTTATAGTGGAGAGATAAAGCCGATTTTAGGTGCAGAACTGGGATACATTCATTCAAAAGATGCTTATTTGGGGAAAAAAAAAAAAAGAAGACTGCAAACTATTTTGCAATGGTGGAGTTAATCATATAAAAAATAACTAGCAGACAAGGTTAGGGTTGCTAGTCAGGAGCAAGTGTTTGGTACGGCAGGATAGGTAAAGGCCCTATGGCAAGGGGTGGCCACTTCTTCCTGTTTGATTATAAAACAGGCTTCAGATTCAACTTAAGCTGACAGTTCACTGGTGATGAGCTAAGCGCACTCATGACAGGTCTCCAAATGGAGGAATTAAAGGCACAGAAGTCAGGTGTGGTACCACACACCTGTAATCCAGATACTTGGGAGACAGGCAGGAGGATCTCAAATTTGATGCCAAGCTGGGCAACTTAACAATAATCTTTCTCAAAATAAAAATAAATTAATTAATTAAAAGGTGGGGATATAGCTCAATAGTAGAGCACCTCTGGGTTCAATCCTCAGTACCACTTAAAACTTAATTAATTAATTAAAGATAAAAGAGATTGAGAATTTTCCAATTTTGAATGTTGGGATTCTAAAGATTTGGAAATACCTACAGCACAAAGTGATGTTTAAGTGTGATCCAAGAAACAGAGCCAGACTAGGAGGCAATAGTTATTCATTTATGACTAGGATAGAAACTGAAAGTAAATCGTTAGAAACTTTATAGAATTTCATCACTATATTTTTTTCTTTGCATTTTTCTCTTATTTATTTTTACTTTATCAATTGACATAAATTTGTTTATATTTACAAAGCAAATGATGATGAGGTTTTGACATATTGTATACATTGTGGAATGATTAATCAAGCTAATTAGCATATGAACTCACATACTTTGCAATTTTGTGATGAGAACATATAGAATCTACTCAGTAAATTTCAAGTGTAAAATACATTTTAAAAAATTTTTTATTTGTTTTATACATGACAGTAGAATGTATTTAATTTTAGGTCTGTTAATCTAATAGTCAAACAAGTAAAGGCCATGTAGGTCCTGTTTTCTTTCTTCTTAAAAATAATTTGTTTTCATTGTATTTTACCAGGACTGTAATGAATTTTAAATGGAAGAAACAAGCAACTCAGTGAGGTTCCACAAAAAAGGGGGGGAAAATGAGGAGGAGGAAGCCAAATATAAGGCTAGAAATAAGGGTTGGACTTATAGGCTTTTGTATGTCATGCTACATTATTTTGATATTCTCTAATAAGAAACAGAAATCTACATGTTTATAAAATATTTAGAAAACTTTATATAAAGAACTTGTTGAAATGTACTAACATGTTAGCAAGGACATCAGCAAGCTGATGAAAACACATTTTTAAAAGTTCAGGTTTCAGAGATTGAATTCAATATGGAATTGAAATCATTATAAATGTTTTTGGAAAGCCACATAAAGTAACAGTGATTATAATTTCACCTCAAAGGTTCTTAAAAATATCATGGCCATGTAATATCATTTTTTCTATTTTTTACCCACAGAGGGTTTGTAAAAGAACAATCTGAGATGCCAGGTGTACAGACATTAGATAAGAAGGAAAAAATATCGGTGAATAAAGACACAGGAGCAAATGTGTCTAAAATTGAAACAACATCTTTTCATTCCCCAGCAACTAACATGATTCCGAGTTGAACAGAGTTCTGATTTCAAGCTTGCCTTTGCTAGAGAATTTATTTTTTCTTTGCCTGAACTATACACAAATACGCTATTGACTCAGTTCTCCCATTTTTTTTTCTTTTAGTGATATTTTATCATATTTTTGACACATGGAAAGGTTTTTCTAGGGAAGCTATAATATTTAAAATTTAGACATACAACCGAGTCTGCAATGCAGAGGATAGGTTTAAGGATGTTAAAAAAGACACATTTGCAATAATCATGATGCAAATTGAGAAAGTACTGAACTAAAAAATAGTGATGATAAATCCTTGGTTACACAGTCTAAAATGCTAAACACTCTCGAAATTAAATGATACATCATTGAAAAAATGCCACATTACACCAAGATCAAGAAGAATTATTTTCTATGGATTTTATGTTCTCTCATTCCTGAAATTTGGTTGAAATCATACTGAGAGTTGCCATATGCTCACAGCAGTCACTGTGATGGAATTATGGGAAGGCTCTGAGACCGTACTTGGGCCCACAGTAAACTCTGCCTCTGTTTATGGAAACAACACTACTGAAGAAGAATTTGTCTTCAGGGGCCCCAAGATGACAGTTTTGAAAGTACCAACAGAAACAGCAAAAGGTTAAAGATCACTTGGGACTTTGCTTTCATTAAGGAAATAAAAAGGGAAATAAGACATTGGTGATGTGTTAAAAGTAATTTTACAGTTACTTCAATTTAAGTCTTGCTTGTGATAAAGGTCATGGTCCCTATTCTCAAGGAAAGTTTTACAAGGACAACAGTACTGAACAAGGACAAGTGCCCAACAAATGGGCTGTTAGGAATAGGTGTATCAGGGGAAAATGGAAAAAGAACTAACATGTTTCACGTTTTTCACATAGAAATGAAAGAAATACAAAACACCAGAAGAGAATTGGTTACTAAAATGGATGTGGAGGCATGTGCCTATAATCCCAGCTACTGGAAAGGTGAGGCAGGATAACGAATTGAGTCCAGACTGGATGGTTTAGCAAAATCCTGTCTCAAAAAAAAAAAAAAAAAGAAAAGAAACAAACAAACAACAACAACAATAAAATCTGGTTTCTGAAATGAACATTGCATATTTGTCAATGGTATGAAGACATGTTAAAGGTGCTAAGAAAGGAGTCTATCTTCATATCTTTAAAGTGGTTCCCATCCAGTCGGTGCGCCCTCTCACCCAGAGCTTTTGGTGTCTGCATTAATTCACCTTCTAGAGCTTTTTCTCCAAAGAATTTTCACCCATGGAAAGTTGCCTGTCGTCTTGAAACTGAAGACATTTTTTGCCTCAAGCTTGAAGAAGTTTTGCCTGAAATTCTTGTCTGAAATGACCTACACCAGAATGAGAACTTGGATAGAAAGTCTGTTGCTTAACTTGGAATTGGGGGTGGGGATTTTTAACTTTTCATTTAAAAGGTGGTTATCTAAAATAACAGAAAATCATTTACTTGACTTCACTATGGTCTTGTTTAGAAAATAGTGTCACTCTCTACAGTTCTTCATTTACTTATTTGTAAAATAAAGCCACCTAGCAAAGTTCAGAAAATGTTTTGGAGGTTAACACATGCATGTGCATGCGCGCGCACACACACACACACACACTCACAAAGTGTATGCTCATGTACCTATACATACAAATGAACCACAAAAAAATTAAATAAGGCCACATAAGATAGTCTTTATTTTACAAAAGAGAAAAATAAAGAATCTTTCCTTTTTCTGAGAGTTGACATAAAGGATCTTATGAGTGCGTGGTATTTGTGTGGTGCTGGAGATTCACAATACTTTTTAGTGTCTATTGAGTTAAACTCAGATAATTTACTTGTTACTTGTAGCTGGGTAGGAAAGTTTTGTTACAGGAAGATGTAAAGACATAAGAGAGAGGAGATGAAGAGATAACTTTGAGGTCTGAAGACCTGAGTGACTTAATCAACAGCCTTGACCTGGTTGACATAAACCTGGTTGCTCTTCGTCACAGCACAGGGAAAGACAACATCCTGCGTCATTATACCAACCCTAACCTATTTAAAAGAATTGAAATGATATGAAAAATACAAACAAACAAGAAAATGATAGAAAATTTCAGGAAAATCCTCATCCAGTTCAAAATACAAATAACCCGTGGCCTAAAGAAAATGCGAAGTGAAAGTTGGAAAGCATTTTGGAATGAAAAGATTGAAAAAACAACATATCCAATTTGTGGAATGAAGCTAATGCAGCCCATAAAGGAAGATTTAAGACTTTAAAATAATTAGGAAAAAGAAATATCTAAAATCAATAAGCTAAACTGCCAATTTTAGAAACTATAAACAACAAAATCATATTATTGCTAATATTATTTTTCCAGTGCTGGGGATTCAACCCAGAACCTTGTTCGACACTATACTACCAAGTTATCCCTCCAGGCCCAGGAGAATATATTGAACAATTAAAAAAAAAAATGAAAGGAAGAGTATATTAAAGACAGTAGAGGAAATAAATGAATGTAAAAATGTTAGAATTAGTGCTACGATTGAACCCAGGGCCTTGTGCATGCAAGGCAAGCACTCTACCAACTGAGCTATATCCTCAGCTGAGAGAAAATTAAATCAAAAGATAACACTTTCAATAGATTAATAAAATAGAAAAACCTTCAGACAGACTGATTTTTTTTTTTTTTAAGTGAGCTGTCATGGTATCACATTCCTGTAATCCCATCAACTCAGGAGGCCAAGACAGGACACTCATGTTCAAAGCCTGCCTAAGAAACTTGGCAAGTCCCTGTCTCAAAATAAAATAAATAAAAAGGGCAGGAGTTGTTGTTAGTGGTTAAGCACCAACTTTGGGTTCAATTCCATGGTACCTACTAAAAAAAAAGAACACAAAAAGTTCTAATATTAGGAATGAAAAAAGACTTCATAAAGATGATAAAGAGGGATAACATAAAAAACTTTATGCCAATAATTATGGCAACTCAGATTAAATAAACAATTCCTTCAGAGGAGACAACCAAGTCTCCATCAAAAACATATACATAACTTGCATAAACTTATATCTACTGAAAAATTGAAGTTCTGATTAAAATACTTAACACAATGAAACTTTATGTAGAGATGACTTTTTTTTATATACCTGACAGTAGAATGTATTTTGACATATTATACATACACAGAGTATAACTTATTCTAATTAGGATCCCATTCTTGTGGTTGTACATAATGTGGAGTTACATGGGTCGTGTATTCATATATGAACATAGGATAGTTATGGCCAATCCATTCTACTGTCCTTCCTCTTTCCATCTCTCTTCCCTTCCCTTCATTCTCCTTTGCCTAATCCAATGAACTTCGATACTTTCCCTCTCCACCTCCCTTATTGTGTGTTAGCATCCGCGTATCAGAGAAAGCATTCAAACTTTGGTTTCTTTGGATTGGTTTCTTTCAATTTGCACAATAGTCTCCAGATCCATCCATTTACCAGCAAAAGTCATAAAGCCATTTTTTATGGTTTATGGTTTTTGTGTATATATACCATATTTTCTTTATCCATTCATCTGTTGAAGGATACCTAGGTTGGTTCCATAGCTTGGCTATTGTGAATTGAGCTGCTATTAACATTGATGTGGCTGTGTTAGTGTAGAATGCTGACTTTAAGTTCTTTGGGTATAAAATGAAGAGTGGGATTACTGGGTCAAATGGTGTTTTCACTTCAAGTTTTTTGAGGAATTTCCATTCTGCTTTTCAGAGTGGCTACATTAGTTTTCAGTCTCACCAGCATTTGTTATTTCTTGTATTCTTGATAATTGTCAATCTTACTGGAGTGAGATGAAATGTCAGTGTAATTTTGATTTGCATTTCTCTAACTGCTAGAAAAGTTGAACACTTTTTCATTTCTTGTTGACCATTTTGATTTCCTCTTTTGTGAAGAGTTCTTTTGCTCATTTATTTATCAGATTATTTGGTTTTTGGTGTTGAGTTTTTGAGTTTTTTATACATATGGAGATTAATGCCCTCAGATGCTATTGGCAAAGATTTTCTCCCATTCTTTAGGACTTCTCTTCATGTTCTTGATTATTTTCTTTGCTGTGAGGTTTTTAGTTTGATTCCATACATTTGTTAATTTTTAAATTTTATTTCTTGTGCTTTAGGAGTCGTGTTAGGAAAGTCAGTTTCTAAGCTGATCTGATGAAGACTTGGGCCTACTTTTCCTTCTATTAGGCATAGGGTCTCTGGTCTAATGCCTAAGTGCTTGATTCCCTTTAGTTGAGTTTTGTGCAGGGTGAGATGGAGGTTTAATTTCATTTTGCTACATATGGATTTTCAGTTTTCCCAGCACCATTTATTGAAGAGGCTATCTTTTCTCCAATGTATATTTTTAGTGCTTTTGTCTAATATGAGATAACTGTATTTATGTGGGTTTGTCTCTGTGTCTTCTATGCTGTACCATTGGTCTGTGTATCTGTTTTGGTGCTAGTCCATGCTGATTTTGTTACTACGGTTCTGTAGTATAATTTAAGGTCCGGTATTTTGATGCCTCCTGCTTCACTTACCTCACTAAGGATTGCTTTGGCTATTCTGGACCTCTTATTTTTCTCTATGAATTTCATGACTGACTTTTGTATTTCTATGAAGAATGTCATTGGAATTTTAATATGAATTGCATTAAATCCGTATAGCACTTTTGGTAGTATGGCTATTTTGACAATATTAATTCTGCCTATCAAGAACATGGAGATCTTTTCATCTTCTAAGGTCTTCTTCAATTTCTTTTTTATTGTTTTGTAGTTTTCACTGTTGAGGTCTTTCACCCTTTTGTTAGATTTATTCCCCAGTACTTTTTTGAAGGTAGTATGAATATGGTAGTTTTCCTAATTTCTCTTTCAGCTGCTTTATCTTTGGTGTGTAGAAATTCAATTGATTTATGGGCATTAATTTTGTATCCTGATACTTTGTTGAATTCATTTATGAGTTATGGAAATTTTCTGGTGAGGTTTTCTAGGTCTTCTAAATATAGGATCATGTTGTCCTCACATAAAGATAGTTTGAGCTAACTTTTTCATATTCATATCCTTTTAATTTCTTTCTTCTGCCTAATCACTCTGGCTAGAGTTTTAAGGACTATGTTGAATAGAAGTGGTGAAAGAGGGTATCCCTGTTTTCAGTTTTTAGAGAGAATGCTATCAGTTTTTCTCTGTTTTAGAATTATGTTGGTCTTGGGTTTAACTTATATAGCTTTTGCAATATTGAGGTGTGTTCCTACTATTCTTAGTATTTCTTGTGTTTTGAACATGAATGGACACACTTTTTTATCAAACACTTTTTCTGCATCTATTGAGATAATCATGTGATTCTTGTATTTAATTGTTTATTGATTTTCATATGTTGAACCAACCTCGCATCCCTGGGATGATCACCACTTGTTCTTGGTGCACTATCTTTTGAATGTGTTTTTATATGCAATTTGCCAGTATTTTATTAAGAATTTTTGGATTTATGTTCATCAGGGATATTGGTCTGATGTTTTCTTTCCTTGATGTACCTTTGTCTGGTTGGTGATTCTAGTTTAATGAAATGAGTTTGTAATACACTTATCTCATATTAGAAAAAGGCACTAAAAACATACATTAGAGAAATGTATGTTTTCTATTTCAGGAGTAATTTGAGGAGTATTGATGGAAGTTCATCTTTGAAGGTCTGGTAGAACTTGGCTGAGAATCCCTCTGTTCTGGGATTTTCTTTCTTGGTAGGGTTTTGATGCTGTCTTCAGTTTCATTGCCTGAAATTGATCTGTTTAAATCTTCTGTATTCTCCTCTTTCAATTTGAGAGGTCAAATGTCTCTAGAAATTTGTCAGTGTCTTCAAGATGTTCTATTTTATTGGAGTACACATTTTCGAAATAGTTTCTGACTATTGTCTGTATTTCAGTAGTGTCAGTCACAACATTTCCTTTTATATCACAAATTTTTGGTTCTTTGTTGAATGGTGACTGGTCTGAAGATTTTAAATCAGTGTACCTCCAGGGCCCATCACTTGCTGTTCCGTGCTGGAAGACATCCCTCAGGGATCTCCCCTGGATTCTACTCATGTTGTTCAGGAGCCAATCCTTAGTCCCCTCTGTCGCCCACAGACCCCATGTTTCCTGATGTCTCATGTTTAGTCTCCAAAATCAAGTTCTGCCACCCCTGCCTTTTTAAATTCCTGGCTAGACACGTCTCTCCCAGCTGGTCCTGAGAACCACAGGACTCTAGGGGGACAGAGCTGGGTGGGTTTCCATGACCTGTATTCCCCTGTGTAAACCCCTCTCCATGTTTGATTTTCTCCTGGCCATTTAGGCACACTTTATGCCATGAGTTGTGGGTTTGCCAGGCCTGTATTTTGGGCCAACCTTGATTTGCCAGGAACTGGTTCCCCTAGCTGACAGCCCGTCCACTGTGGCTGCCAAATGGTTCCTTCCTCTGTCCTCTGAGGGTAGCAGAGAGAGATGCAGCTTCTTCCCTCAACAGTACATTGTCCAGCACGCCTGCCTTCCCGTTTAGTTGAGCAGTGCCTTTGGTCTCTGATCTCACATACTGAGACATTGCTCAGGCCTCCTAAAAATGCAAGTTCCTTTCATTCCCTTATCCTTCCCCCTTTTCTTTTTTTTTTTTTTCTGTTGGGGTGGGGGAACTCTCTGGCAGGTGTCACTGGTGTTGGTGCTGGGGATTTCTTTTTTATTTTCTTATAACTTATCTCCTGAGTCCCTAATCTGTTTTGAATGTCTAGAATTAATTCTTAGTAAAATATCTCCACTTATTTTCCCACCCACCACAGAGAAGCTGCCTGTCTGATTTCTTGGTTTCATGCCTCAGAGCAATCAGGAAAGTCATCTCCTTTATTCTGTCATCTTCCAGGATCTTTGAGATCACTGGGTGTGGTGGCATGCACCTGTAATTCCAGCAACTTGGGAGGCTGAAGCAGGAGGTTTCCAAATTTGAGGCCAGCTTCATTAACTTAGCAAGGCCCTAAGCAACTTAGCAAGAACCTGTCTCTAAGTAAAAATTTAAAAGGGATTAGGATGTGGTTCAGTGGTTAAGTATCCAGGGTTCAATCCATACTACTACTACTAATACCACTAATAGCAATTCTTCACAATATCTTCCAAAAAGACAAAAAGAGGAGGGAAACTTAACAAGAAATGTGTCACAAATTTATCATAATGTATAAAATTATAAACATTCTACAGAAAAACAGTTTTAGTGATTTTGAGTTCCACAAAGTTTTTTAGATAAAACACAAAGAATAAGAAAATTTAAAATGTGTTCAATTAGAATTAATCAATATTAAAAATATTTGCTCTCCAAAGGACACTGTTGAGAAATAGGAAATACAAAATACAGACTGGGATAAAATATATGCAAAATATATATCTTACACAGGGCTAGTAGCCAGGGTATATAAAAGCACTCTTACAAATCAATAACAGACAAGCAATCCAGTAAAGAAAAGCATGGCAAAAAATTCGAACAGATTTTTTTTTTCTCAGAGAAGATATTTAAATGGCTAATAAGTTCATGAGGAGATACTCATCATTAGTCACTAGGTAAAAGTCAATTTAAACATCCACACTAGAATGATTAAAAGTAAAAAAAAAAAAAAAGTCTGAGCTCCGGCTGCTATGCTATATCAAGGAACTGTAAAATAGGTGCTTATAAACAACAGAGATTTATTATTTATCACAGTTCTAGGGCTGGGAATTCAAATCAAGATGGAAGTTTGATTGGGTCATAGAGAGAGTCCTCTTTCTTTTCCATGAGAGAGAAAGAGAAGAATGAGGAGGAGGAGGAAAAGGAGGAAGAGAAGAAGTGAACTCTGGGGTCTATTATAAAATAATCTCATTCATGAAGACCCTCCCTCATGACCTAATTTCCTGCCAAAGGCCCCACACCTAATACCATCACACTGAGTATGAGAATTTCAACGTGTGAACTCCAGGAGGACACAAACATTTGATCCATTGTGACTCTTGTAGTACCCCAAAGAAATGGTATAGCTCTTTCTGAAAACAGTTTTGAAAAGCGTTTGGTATATCTTCTAGAATTAAACACAAACTTAACATGTGACTGAGTAATCTCAATTCTTGTTACTTATTTAAGTGAAATGAAAACACACGTTCAAAGAAATGTAGGTGAATGTTCTTAGAACTTCACTCATAAAAGCCACAAACTGAAGAAAATCCAAATGTCTTCCTGGAAAACTTATAAATAAGTTAGAGCATATCCATATCACAGAATACTTAGCCATAAAAAAAGAAAAAAAAAATACTCCAAACTGCTAATATTCCCAACAAAAATGGATTAATCACAAAAGCATTATGCTAAATGAAAGAACTCAGAGGCAAGAAACTGTACACTCTACTTTCATTACATAAAGCTAGAACATGTCTCAATTGTGACAGCAGATTGATAATATACTGGGACCACCAATAGGAAGAGATCCTTAAGGGTATGTGGGAACTTTAGGACAGCAGAACTGTCAAAAGACAAAATTACGACAAATTTAGTCTAGAAATTTTAATTGACTTTTACTTGTGATTTTAGAATTGGACATCTCACTGTATACAACAGAATGAGGCGTCAAATGTCTTGCAGAAGAGTTTAGCTTTATAGACAGAAAAGGCCTGAGGAAAGCAGAGAGACCCAAAAGCAGGTTGGTGATTTTGAAGTTATTTTTCCTGTAAAGGTGACAGCGGAGGAGTTTCCCTTAAGATGCTGGTTAAAACTGTCTTGCCTGAGGATTTCTATGTCTCACCCTCCTGATTTCTTGGAAAGTCAGATTAACAACTTGACTTTCGGCTTGGTGGCATAGGACTATATCATGAGCGACTGCGTCTGCTAGGCCTGGTGTGATCCAAATCAGTGACAAAAGCTCTATATTTTGAGTGTGGAGTCATTTACACTTGCCAAAATTCAAACTTTACACTTAAAATGAATGAATTCTGTGTACTACTGCTATCAACTGAAAAGAGTAAATTTTGAATCTCAAGGTGAATCAATAATTCTTTTCTTTTGAGTAAATTCAACCTTTCTATTTGATCAGTGGATGCTCTTATTAAATATTTGAGTAGGCACAGATGAATACTGATTAACAATAAAAATGCATCTGAAAAAAATTAGATGTCATTCCCTGTACAATATTTTGAGTTGTTTTTCTTCTCCATTGTGTTTAATGGCTGTGTGATAGTAAATTATATGGTTATTATATAATATATTTTAAATATAATCTCTTGGGCATATTTAGTATAGTATTGTCTCTTATTTACTTTAAAATACTTTTTGCATAGCATATCATATTTGCAAATTAATTTTAGTCTACAGCTTAAAGACAGATATTTACCAATTCAATCATTCTAATTAGGAATACCATCAGCACTTATTAGCATTTTGAAAAATCTTATTGAGAAGTTCACATTACAGAGGAAGATTTGCTAATGGCAAGAACTTTATTGTACTGCTACCTAAATCTATAGAAAGCTATTCTATTAATTTGTAACTTAAAATAACTTTTTTTTTAATCGGGAATGTACTCAGGGGTGCTTTACCACTGAGATACATCCTCATTCCTTTGTATTTTTGATTTCAAGACAGGGTCTTATTAATTTGGTTAGGTTGCCCTTGAACTTGTGGGATTGTCCTGCTTAAGCTCCTAAGTGGTTGGGATTTCAGGATTGCACCAATGTGCTTGCCTAAAATAATTTTTAATATGTGAAATAACTTTTGTTCCAATGTCTGAATGTTTAAAAACGCCTACCCAAATTTGTGGGATGATGCAGGAGAATTAGGGGAGCTTGAAACCAAACATTTTTATGAACTACCATGTCAGGCTTAGGATATCTTCAGTTCCATATTTTACTGTATAACAGAATTTGTTCAATTTATTACACTAGAAGTTTGACTGAGCCTTGAGGTTACTAGGTTGTCCCATTTGTCTTGAGAGAACCTTTACACATGACAGAAAGTTTACATACACTGACTGCAACAACAACAAAAAAAATGTATTTATTTCTCTTTCAAGAAAAAGTCCATCCAGAGGGAGAAAACCCATGACAGTTGGCATAGTTTCTTTTATTTTTAGGAGCTTAGATTCGTGATATTTTATCTTCTGATAGACTTCACATGCACCTTCCTCCTCTTGTTTTAAGACCACTGTGTTTTGACCATCTGGTCCACATGTTAGTTGAAGCAACAGAAGGATACATGAGACTGTGTCCCTCCCACTGAAGACACTTTCTGGTGCACATGATAATTTGCTTATATTCTACAAGGTGTCACTTAACTTCCTGGGAAATATCTTTATTTGAGTTCATCATTGGAACAATTAAACATCAAATGGCTTCCTCATTAAGAGAGAGGAGAAATGAGATGTTTATAGACAACTGAAAACTTATCCCACAGTACAGTTATTGAAAAAAAGAACTACAGTAAAATTCATAAAAAAAAATAGGATTTCCCTAAAACTGATAAAGGTTATAAACAAAAAAAAAATATAGGAAATGTCATACTGGAGATTCACTAGATGCCTTCCATTCAATATTAAGAATTAAAAAAGGATGATACTCTAATATGCTATTGGAAATCCTGTCAAACAATTAATATAAGAAATAAATATATGAAAATAATTCATTATTGTTGGACAGCTTGATCATTTAGAATTGACTAAACATAATCAATAGATAAATGATTAGACTCATCACTTGGCAAATTGGCTGAAAGCTGTCAATCAACAGAAATAATATGCATTTTATGTAATAATACCAACTAGAACGTAAGATAAAATATCAATATTCCTAGAAAACAGCAACACACTTAATTATCTAGAGTTTAATTTATCAAAGAATTCACAACCATTATTAAATAATTATTGTTAGGCAAGACTATATTAAGTGGAAAGAAATGATTTGTGGTTTTGGATGATTGAGTTTAATAAATTCCTCTAGATTTCAAGTGACTAATATATGTGTGTGTGTGTGTGTGTGTGTGTGTGTAACTTGACAAATTGAAACTTAATTTACAAAAGAAGATACAAAGTAAGACATTATTCTACAAGATACAAGATATACTACAAAGACTTCACAATATAAAACAGAGAATGGAACAGCAGACTGGGTCTAAGAACATCACAAATCTGTGATTTATAATTCAAATGATAACCTATCCTAGGGAACCATGCAATATCTAAATTCCTAACAACTTAATTACATTCAATTTTTTTTTCTAAAGAAAATACTAAACTCAGGGGGTGGTATGTAGTAAAGGAATATCAGTACAATTTGTGGTTATTGCCTTCATATTTACGATAGCCAAGGGGTGATAGCAATCCAAATGTCCATCAATGGTGAGGTGATAAAGAAAACATGGATTTTACATACAATGTTATACTATTTGTAAAAGGAAAAACTCCTGTCGCATGCATCAACAGGGATCATTTTGGAGGATTTTGTGCAAAGTAAAATAAACCAGTGAACTAAGGACAAGCACTGCACAGTTGCGTGTACTTGGGGATTAAAGTAGTCAAAACTCCAAGAAATAGAGCAGAAGGGTAGTTAACAGGCTGTGGAAGGCGGGGAAATGGGAGTTGCTATTCCACGGGTTTAAATTTCAATTATGGAAGATGAAAAACTTCTAGAGATCTGCTACAGCATTGTGCTTATATTTAATAATAATGTGTTTATCATAAATGTGTCACAGGTAGATCTCATCACATACATTTTTTTATCACAATTAAGAGAAGACATATTCACAAAAGCTGTTTCTAGAAGTGCTCATTATTCATCATATCAAGCCAGTGTTATTGCAGGGAATGAAGGTATTCACCACACTATACTCCACATCATTAATGACATTAAGGGACAAGTACAAAGGAAAAGAAAAAGGGATATGAATAGTTATAGATAAATAGTTGGCATAATTTTCATTCTTTTCCTTTTCAGAGTAAATTTAGTCATAAACTTTTCCAAGGACTATAGAAAACTCATTAGAAGAAAACATAGAGATGTGAAAACCTTCCGACAGCCTATTTCTCTGAGGTTACAATACTGTATTAACATTCACGCACAAGCTCAATATTTAATGCCATGTAAGTGAAGAGAGAGGGAGAGAGAGAGAGAGAGAGATTTTGTGTGTGTGTGTGTGTGTGAAATCACACACACAAAGGAAAGCTGAATGCTCCAAATGACTGCAAAGTAGAGGTTCCCTAGGTGCTTTTTAAGTTCTGAAAAGGTATCTATAATTGCAAGGTTGAGGTAAAGAAAGAAATGAAAGAACATACAACCTGAGACTAGGGTACTTATACCCAGCATGAGGAAACTGACACTGGCTGAATGATGTATACACAAAATTTGAATAGATCATTTATTTGCTGGGGTATTTATTTATAATTGTGATGACAGTAGTAATTACTGGTGAAATAGAATTATGTGTTAAGATCTCAGAAATGACTTATTTGAAGCCAGAGGGAATGGTCACATCTGTAATCCCAACAACTTGGGAGGCTAAGGCAGAAGGATGGCAAGTTTCAGACTAGTCTCAGCAACATAGTAAGATCTTGTCTCAAAATTTAAGAAAATAAAATAAATAAATAAAAATGGCTGGGGATGGAGCTTAGTGGTAGACTGCCCTTGGGTTTAATTTCCAATATTGTAAGTAAAGATGAAATAAATAACAATAAATACATAAGAGAAATTACTTATGACTTATTTCTATCTTAGTTCTCTATCAGAATATGTAGATACATTATATCAGGATTTAGTGTTAGAGTCTCCATCCTGGTGTGCTTAACTGATTCCATAACTGAGATTTATATACTGACACACAAATGGAAATTAATGACCGAATCCTTGCCAGTGGTAGAACTTGCAGGCTAATTAATTGTTATCTAAGTTTAGATAGCAATCGCTTGCTATGTGAACTTAGATAAACAATGGGCTCATGGGAATTTGAGCTTTCTACCTCCTCCTTTTGGATTTTATGTTACAAGATTTAACAAATGTGAATAGAGAATGTCCAATTATTTTTGCATTTCAAATAGCAACTATTGTAGTGTAAGTATTTCCCGTATAATATTTGGAGCACACTTATACTAAAACTATTATGTGTTTTTCCCTGAATCCAAAATTAATTGGGCATCTTGTATTTTATCTGGCAATTCTACTTTAGTCCCACTTGGGAGTATTTTTATTTCTGTTTATTTATGGTGCTGGGGATTAAACCCAGGCTTCATACATACTAGGCAAACCCTCTACCACTGAGCTACATCCCCAGCCTTGGGAATAAAATTTGATTGCAGTCATTTTTGCTGGAAGAAAGAGGATGCCTGGCTACAAGCTAGTTCATTGTTTGGACAGCACTAATTGAATTCTAGATCTGTTTGAAACAGTAGCACTTTAATATCTTTCTTATGGTGCTTCCTTGTGGTTTATCTAGTTATTTAACACTATATAAATTATGATTTTACTGCTTTTTATGTTCATAATGGTTATAACTATTTTATCTTAATAACCACTTTTATAATTGAATAACTGCTTATAAATTTTATAACACAACAGTAATTAAAAAACAACTACAACAACAACAAAAAACTTGAAGCCAGGTGCAGTGGTACAAGCTTGTTGTCATCCCAGCAATCAGGAAGCTGGGCCAGGAGGATCCCAAGTTCAAGGCCAGCCTGGGCAGTTTAAGGAGACCCTGTCTTGCCGCAGTCTGGCTGGGCACAAATCACGAGCCACTGAAGCAGGGACAAACTTTATTTTTAAACTGCAGGAAAACACTTCACACAGCTCCCGGGGAATCCTCTCGAACGCGCCACGAGGCTTGTCCAGGAACCCCCAGCCGGAACTATATCTCCCGGAAATCCCTCCTCCTGCACTTCCCCAACCAATGGGAACTCTCGGGGAATCCCCGGAAATCCCCACGAGAACTCCAAAATAGTGCGAGAACTCAAAAGTTGCGGCAGAGGCGCCTGTCAATCAATACTGTTGGCAAAATGCCAGGGGCCATACAGACTCAGCCGTGGCTCTCAGCACTGTCTCAAATTTTTTTTAAAAAAAGGATTGTGATGTCACTCAGTGGTATAACACTCCTGGGTCAATTTCCCACTACCCACCCCCAAAAACCAAACAAACCAAAAAACACACACAAAAAAATTAACAACCCTGTAATTCTTTAAGTGCTAGAATAAAACATGGAAAAAAAAAAAATTCTGACCAAGCCCAGCGGTACAGGCCTGTAATCCCTGCTACTCAGTAGCAGGAGGATTGCAAGTTCAAGGCCAGCCTTGGTAACGTGCTGGGAGCCATTAGCCAAGTAGGTATGACAATTTCCTTGCCAGCGTACCCCATGTTGCTGACATGTTGCAGCGACATTGAATGTAGGTGACCTTGCTCAAGGACCAAGGCAGATTAGGGTGTTCCCGGTTTTAAGATAATCCTGTTTAGGGCGTTCCCAGTTTAGGTTCCAGGTTTAAGGTTTAAGATTATTCCTGCTGGGAATAGGGCGTATCCTGCTGCCTGAGTTCCCCTTGAGTTCTCACGGGATTCAGACAGTATATTTTTTGGAGATAGAAGCCCAGTGGAGGTGGATTTGGGCAGAGAACGTGAATTTGGGCAGAGAACGTGGATTTGGGCAGAGAACGTGGATTTCCCCAGAACGTGATTGTAGACAGCTGGTGTGAGTTCGGGAATAAAGAGTTGCTGTTTGAATCTACAAGCTGTGTGGTGGCTCGTGATTGTGTGCCCAGCCAGACTGTGGCAGTAACGAAGTAATATACAGTCTCAAAATAAATAACATAAAATAAAATAAAATAGTAAAAAGGACTTTTTTTGTGCGATATAGTTCAGTGGTAAAGCACCCCTGGATTCAATCCTCAGTATTCTACACACACATACAAAATTCTTTGACCTTTTTTTTTTGAGTTAGAATACTTCTCAACTTCCAGTTTACATTACTGTGGAGACTTTATGGTAATACACATGGGGAGCAAATAATTTGTACTCTTTCTTTCAATAATATCAACTTTTACTGGGGAGATTTTGGAACATGTTTTCTTAAACTTCTATGCTCTTAAAAGTTTTTTAAACATGTTTCCTTTTATCTTGCAAGAAAATAAACTTTTAATAAAATTCAGGAATAAAAATGTTAATGCATGGTAACTGACAGAGATATTTAGTACTTTAATGTTCAAATTGCATACAATTGCATAGCTATTATATAGAACTCTTCAACACTTGGAGTAATGTGCAGGATCAAGGTAAGAAGTTTGAGCTTTGAAGATTAAAACAGACCTTGGAGATTTTAAATTACTTTTTAATATTTAATATAAGAAGATGAAAGAAATGGATGCGGCTATGCTGAACTAGTGTGCCAGACATAGAGTAGAGAAAATGATGAAGTGAACAGAATATAAAAAAGTTTAAAGATCAGATGTGGGGAAGTGGGGAACGGCAGTTAATAACAATTGTCCACACTGGAGAAGGAAAGGAGAAAACAAATTTTAAATGTTTGATTGTTAAATTAAGATTGAGCTGGGCACAATAGCACATCCTAGCAGCTCTGGAGGCTGAGGCAGGAGGATTGTGAGTTCAAAGCCAGCCTCAGCAAAAGCAAGACACTAAGCAACTCAGTGAGACCCTGTCTCTAAATAAAATACAAAATGGGCTGAGGGTGTGGCTCAGTGGTTGAGTGTCCCTGAATTCAATACCTGGTACCAACTCCCAAAAATACAGAAGTAAATAAAGATAAATATATTCAAAGTATACAAAGTTATGATTCCATATACATATATATTATGTAATGATGACCACAATCAAATTAGTTAACACACCCATCATATTGGTGCTGCATATTAGATCTCCAGAACTTGTTCATTTATAAGCTGGAATTTTGGACTTTCTAACCAACATCTCTCCGTTTCTGCCACTTCCTATGCCCTAGCAAGACTCTTCTGCTCTTGGCTTCATGAGTTTGTGGTTTTTAGATTCCACATGCAAGTGAAATCATACAATATTTGTCTCTCTGTGTCTGGCTTTTTTGGCCTAACATGTGCTCCAGGTTCATCCATGTAGTTGCAAGCGGCAGGATTTCCTTCCTTTAATGGTTGGATAACATTCCATTGTGTATATATACACTTTTAATCCATTCATCCATGAATGTTCACTTAGGTGGTTTCTTCATGTTTACTATTGTGAACAATGCTACAATGAATACCTTTGAGATATTGGTTTCACTTTCTAGGGGTGGGTGTATATATCCAGATAACAAGAACCCAACTAAAAATGGGCAAAAGAGCTGAACATTTTCTAAAGAAGTTATACAAATGATGTAAAGTTATATGAAAGCTTTTCAACACCAACAGATCAACAGGGAAAGGCAAATCAAAACCAAAGTGAGTTTTCTAGGAATTCTTCTCTCTGATAACGTGGGCCTGAATGGACACTCTTTACTCTGTATTTCTTCATCCTATCTCATAATAATTATATGAATATGAAGTTCTCTAATTCTGGGAAGTTCTATCATATTGGTGGGGGAGGTGAAAGTAAGGAAATTATCTTAAATCTATGTGGATTTGGAAGTTGGATGAAAAGTGAACACTGAGATCTTTATCTATGAATCAAGTCTTCAATGGGATGTGATGGAACTAGGCAACAAGTTAAACAACTGTAGTAAGTTTTGGTTTTCCCCTGTCCTTTGTTCTATATCTTTTTCTGAGTATGTTGTAATTTTAAAAATCATCAACTGAGTAACCTTAGCTACATCATTACTACTTTCTTTCATTCTCTTGCCACGTTCTGAGAAAGAGGGGATATGAGTTCGTTGGAACTCAGAGTGACATATTTCCCTTGGAAAAACTTAGAGATGAAACATTTGTTAAGATCCTACAGTTTTAGCTGTTTAGATAAGTGATTCTATGTGACTTTTGCAAGAACCTTTAAGGAAGGTGCTGTATTACCATTTTATAAATTAAAGAGCAGTGCAGCAAAGTTAAGTAAGTTTATGACAGTCACAAAATCGAGAAAAGACAGTGCTTGGAAGTGAATATAGTCTGTGTGAAGCACAGTACTTGTTCATTTAACATTTGACTGATAACTTAAGTGGAAATGAAATGATTCATATTGTGGAAATTAAAATACAATTGTTTACACACACACACACACACACACACACACACACACACACACACCAATCATCCAGACAAATTTGACTAGCAAGATAAGTTAAATAAGCTAAAATTAGAAAAAAATAATCACCCATTAGTAGGGCCAAAGGTAGATGATGGTCTTTGACTGATTTTAATCCCCAGGATCCAAAAAATGAGTAAATAAATAAAATTTAGGGTGTTGGTTGACAGACAGGAAAAGTTGGTAAATGTGTACCAAGTAATTGATAGGAGACATAAGTTCTGGTGTTCTGTTGCAAAACAGGGTGACTACAGAAAACAATAATGTACTACTACTGTTTTTCAAAAAAACCTAGAAGAAAGAATTCTGAATATTTTCATTACAAAAAACAATAAATGTTTGAGACGATAGATATGCTTAGCTTGCATAGAACATTAAACAACTTACACATGTATGGAAACATCACATGTTACCCCATAAGTATGTATGATTTTTATTTGCCAATTAAAAAGTTTCAATTTAAAGATTATTTACATTAGTATTCTGTTCTATATTAAATACTTTTTAATGCATTATCACATTTAGCTTTTTTAATAACCTTCAGAGGTTGGTACTTTGTTCCACTTTAGCTTTGAGGAAATGATAAATTTGAAGGGATAAACAAGATCATAATGAAGAAACAAATAAAAAAAATAGGCAGAATTAGAATGGAAACTCTGCACGAATTCAACTCAAAGTGGATCAAAGACCTAGGCATTAGACCAGAGACCCTGGGCCTAATAGAAGAAAAATTAGGCCAAATATTCATTATGTCAGCTTAGAAACTGACTTTCTTAAAAGATTCCTAAAGCATAAGAAGTAAATCAAGAATCAATAAATTGGATTGTATTAAACTGAAAAACTTCTTCATAGCAAAGGAAACAATCAACAATTTGAACAGGGAGCCTATAGAATGGGAGAAAATCTTTGCCAACTGCACCTCAGATAGAGCATTAATCTCCAGGATAAATAAAGAACACAAAAAAAACTTAACACCATAAAACAAATAATCCAATCAATAAATGGGCAAAGGAACTGAGCAGACACTTCACAGAAGAAATACAATAGGTCAATAAATAGATCAAAAAATGTTCAACTTCTCTAGCAATTAGAGAATGGAATTAAAATGACACTGAGATTTCATCTAACTCCAGTCAGAATGGTAATAATCAAACATAAAAGTAACAATAAATGTTGGTGAGGATGTGGGAAAAAGGTACACTCATACATTGCTGATGGGATTGCAAGCTGGACCAATCATTCCAAAAAGCAGTATGAAGATTTTTCAGAAAATTAGCAATGGAACCACCATTTGATCCAGTTATCCCACTCCTTGTTTTATACCCAAAGGACTTAAAATCAGCATACTATAGTGACATAGCCTCATCAATTTTTATAGCAGCTCAATTCACAATAGCTAAGCAATGGAACCAACCTAGGTGCCCTTCAACAGATGAATGGATAAAGAAAATGTGATACATACACATTGGAGTATTACTGAACCATAAAAAAATGAAATTATGACATTCACTGGTAAATGAATGGAACTGGAGACTATCATGCTAACTGAAATAAACCAAACTCAAAACCCCAAGGCCGAGCGTTCTCTCTGATATGCAGATGCTATAATAAGGTGGGGTGGGGTGGGGTGCTGGGGGTTGAAATTTATTGGATTAGACAAAGGGGAATGAAGGGAAGGGAGAAAGGACAGGAATAGGAAAGACAGTAGAATGAATGAGACATACATTTCCTACGTTCATATATGAACATATGACCAATTTAACTCCACATCATGTACAACCACAAGAAGGGGAAGTTATACTACACATATGTAAAATATATCAAAATACACTCTACTGTCATGTATATCTAAAAAGAATGAATTAAATTTTTTTTTTTTTAAATAGAAACCCTGCCTGTCTGACTGGAGAGACTGTTTTCTTAATAATCCAAGTATATAAATTATTTTGTTCACTTGGTGCTTGGTAGGAAGCAGAGACTTTGAATTTAAATTGATTCCCACAATACTTGCTTTAGGGAAAACCTTGAACTATCTTGTCTTCAAACTCAAAAATACTCTTTGTAGAGCTTTTTATCTAGATAAATCTGCTTCTCCAAAGGAAATAAAAAATAGTTACTTTTAATAATAATAGAAAAATATTTTTCACAAAAGATGTTAGGTTTCCTTGGTTACAAGGTACAGAATAAACTGTTTGGAGACAATTCTCCATGGGTCTTTCGCTTTTCTGCTCACCTAGGGAGAAGAGGCACCTTTGTTCCAGAATATCCTCTTTAGTGTTTCTGTGGTGATCAGGATTAGAAAAAAAAAAGATATTGCCTTTACAGAGACAGCTATGCTTATGGTCCCTATAAACTCTTTAGACTGCCTATGTGGAAGCAAAAATTGTGCTAGACAATGTTAAACAGGAAAGAGAGGCTTTATCTAAAGGTATTACAATAGAGGAAAGGCAGAACTGTCTGAACCAGGCAACTCCATCCAAACAAAGGTTAGAAAGTTTCTTCCTTCCTCTCATTCTGTTCTTTCTTCTCTCCTTCCTTCCCCCCTCCCCCCGCCCAGCACAGTTGCCCAGGCTGACCTTAAACTTGCAGTCCTTCTGCCTCAGCCTCCTGAGTCACTGAGAGTATATGAATGTACCAAGAGGCACAGCTCAAAAAGTCTTTAAAGGCTAGGGTAAGCCCGTAGGAAAGTACTGAAAGACATGAAGCCATTTGTCTTTACCAAATGACTTTATAGAAAGGAAAAAAAAATTTTTTTCAATGTCTTTATGATACAAGGTAGCTTTGTAATGAAAAGGTCGGGCGAACGTTGGAGGAAAAGACCACCAAGAGACTGTCTCATGCAACAGCAAAGGGTTTATTGGGGGTCCAGCATGCTGGGGCTCAGAGCTCACTTCAGAAGAGCAGAGAACAACGAGCCCCGAGAACAACTTAAGCAGAGTTTATATACATTCTTTGGAGAGGGCAGGGACTCTACATACATCATAGCCTCCCTTAGCAAATCACTGTACACCGTGGGAAAATCAAATAACAACTCTTAAACATGATTAGTACATTCACTGGCGGGAACAGGTCGGGCGGGGGTGATAGGTCAGTCCTAAGGAGGGGTATACATTCAAACTGATTGGTTTAAGCCCTAAGGTGTATACATGCTGAACTCCATGGTCTCGGGAGGGGGTGGTTAAGCAACTAGGTGGTCAGGGGAGATTTCGACACACATCTAATGGGCAGTTCCGGGAATTGTTTTAACTGCCACAGGAATTTCAGGTTCTGAGTGCAGCTTAGAAACTACAAAACCTGGTCCTTTACATTTTAATTTCAATTTCTTTTATCCTTTCAGTAACTGGTAGCAAGCCTCCCACTGCAAGTTAGGATCCTACCCTGGCAGAGATAAAGGTACTATCTTCCTGGATGGTGACATTTCAAAGGGATGGCTCCCGGGTGTTTGAGGAAGACTCCTTTAATTTTAAAATTAACAAATGGTGTTCAGAGAGATTTGCATCTTTCTAAAGATGAGAAAGAATTTACAGGTATAAGTTTTTAAAAGAAAATGTTGTGAGAAAAGGGAGATCAGGAGACAAGAACCTGGAAGAAGCCTGTCTCACATTCAGGGAGCTATTCAGGTTGTCATGGCCACTCAAGCTCTGTGTGCCTCTCCTGAGCACACACGACTGGATTTACAAGTGTCACTCAGAACTTTCCGTGTTTCCCTTGAAGAGTTGAGACTCAATCCAAATTTTGACACTCTGGCTACTGCTGTTAACTGTAAGAAATAAACCATCCTTTGACTTTGGCTGTAGAGACTTCTACCAATGTGCATGAACTGGTAGCAGAACAATTTCTCAACTTGCAACAAATGTAAAACCTCACATTCTTTATAGTCCTTGACACTAAACATGTTGAATTTATGTAAGCAAACTAGGATACTTTTTGGAAGGTTTCTGGAAAGCTACTGTACTTGAAAAACAGCTTCATAATTGATGGTAACAGAAACAGATCCACTGCAAAAATATCTCAGCTGTAGAATCTTGTTAATTATTTCTTTGGGGAATTAACATTGGATGATTTCCAGTTCTTTCTGTTTCTTCTCCAAATTTTAAATCCTAGATGAGAGAAAATGATTTGTCTCATTGGGGTTGCAAGCCTGAACCTGTGGTCAAGGTGATAAGTTCCTGTAGTTCACTGCCCTGCATTGGGTTAGTCAGAAAAAAAAAATTATCTCTGAAAGAGGGATACTGAACAAATTAAAAACAATAGATCTCCTTTAGATTTCATTGCTGGGTTTTAAAGCATGTGTACCTATGCTTCAACATACAGAAATATATCTTCCTTTACATGATTCCACCGATGTCCATGCTTAATCTAAGTAAACACTACTTAATTAGTGCCCACACAGTATGAGTTATTTTTCTAGTCAAAGGAACCATGGATAAACAAAAGTAAAGAATCCTGCCTTTCCAGGATTTGGGGGAAGAGGTATACTCATACATTGTGGTGGGACTGCAAATTAGTACAGTCATCCTGGAAATCAGTATGGAGGTTCCTCAGAAGACTAGGAATGGAACCACCATATGACCCAGCTATCCTACTCATAAGTAAAATAAGGAGTCCAGATTCAGAAAATCAAGGGTCAAGTGTTTTATCTCATATGTGCAAACTAGAACAAAGTAAGGGGAAAAGATGGGGGTCAGATGTCACAATGATAGAGGGAGTGGAGTAGAATAAGGAGGTTGAGGGGGAGGATAGAGGGAGAGGAAATGGGAGAAAACAGAATGAACTTGACAAAATCATACTATGTGCATGTATAAATATACCACTGTGAATTCCACCTTTATATGTATCCATAGAGTACCAATTAAAAATAAATAAATGGGTGGAAGGAACACCAGTAGAGGAAAGGAAACAAGAGGAGGGTAGGAGGGAGGAAAAAAGTGAGAAGGGGGTTCTGGGACTGAAATGTAGTAAATTAAATTTTATGCATATATGATTATGCAAAAATGAACTCAATTATAATGCATAAATATAATGAATGTACTTATAAAATTAAAAAAAGGAGTCTGGCTTTGTTCCATAGTGCACAGAAAGGGAAAAATTACACAGAATAACACAGAATAAATTAATAAGTGATGTCTAATATATTAGAAAGTAATACATGCTATGGAAGGAAGTGGAGCAAGTCAAAGGGAGTCGAGATGATGGAGGAGACAATTCTAAATAGGATATTTAGGGAGGCTGCACCAAGAAATGAGGCTTGAAGCATAAACCATGAGCATTAAAGGAACATGAATGAGAAGGTTAGCAGTGGCACACATATCTGGGAAGAAAGGTTTGATTGTATACTGAATAATCAATACAAAAGCCCAAAGTCTACTGCATGCCTAAGGTGTTCTCGAAATTCCAAAGAAATGATGACTCTAACAGTAAGTGCTAGCAGAAGGAGTTAGAAGGTTCTAATCCATGGGGACTTATCCATGGACTTATCCAAGGTGACCAGCAAAGAGGGTGCTGAGCTATAGTAATCTAGGCAACTTGTAGGTTTAGTACAAGAGAAGAATAGAGAACTGACTACTGGTTCAAGTAAAATGAAGTCAAAGCAAAACATATTTATTATGCCCGCTGGATGATCTTCCTTCTTAGTTTTTGTCATGGTGTCATCTCAACATTATAAGTTACTGGATCAAGTGTAAAAATCCCAGCACAACCATCACACTGTTAAACAAAATAAAGACAATACAGAAGCAAGGAAAAGGGATTTAAAAAAAAATTGAATTACCATTAGAAGATATAATCCTCAGTTCTGCTATTGATATAGCAACATAACTTCTGCTTATTTATGTTTGATTGATTCACTTGCTTTTGTCATGAATTTTTATTTTATTTAGCTCAAAGTTATATGGCACTTATTTACAAATCTCATTCTTGAGAAACCAAGAATTTTTGAAGAAACAACCTTTCAGTGTCTTCCTTTGTTTCTAGGCATATTGGTGCAAGAAGGCATGAAGAAAAGATGCCCAGCATCTGATCATATCTTCCAATCTGCATAACATGTCTGATCTCTGGTTTCCCTCAGACAGTGATGCAGGTCAGACAGAGCAATACCATATTCCCATTGTTTTCTTGTTTGTTCAATAGCTTGGGAAAACTGAAGTTGCCAATTGGTCTCATTGATTCCATTACTGAAGAAGTATTCTTACTTTGGACCCCAAATCCTATAGACCAAATGGAAAGAAAAGATGGGGAAGATGATGGTTTGAACCTGGATATTACATATTGAGAGTTGATCCCTTGTTGAGAGCCACAGCCGAAGGGGCCCCAGCAAACTTCCAGCTGCCAGCAAACTTCCAGCTGCCGGCTGATGATTGGCTCACAGCGGCCCCAGCAACATCTAGCTGATTGGCTCCTCGGCCCCAGCAACATCTAGCTGATTGGCTCCTCTGCGGTGATGCTCATTGGACTGTTTCCCTGCCCTTTCAGACCACGGAGCTGCTCATTGGGGGACTTTTTTGGCTCCGCCCACGTGACCCAGCCAATCGGCCTCAAGAGCAGGAGGATTGTGGGAGGTGGGGAGAAGCTTGGGTGGGAGAGAGAGGCTTGTGGAAAGCCGGTGGTGGCAGTTGAGGCTCTGAGGGTTTTTCCTGAGAGGCTGTTTTGTTTGGCGTGTGTGGTTCTAAAAATAAAGTTAGTTTCTTTTGACAAGTGGCTCCTGATTGTGCCCAACCAGACTGCGGCAGTTGGTGGCTCGCACGGGGAGCGACTGAGGGTAAGTGAACTGCTCGCCCCTGAGGGCAGGGCGAGAGGATGGGTAGCCATTTTAAGATTCTTCTTTTGTTATTTTGTTTCACTTTTGTTTTAAGTTGCCTGTCCCTGGAGATGTGTAAGATGGAAGAAAAACCGCTCACATCTGAGGAACAGATAGGGAGAAAGGACAGATGGACATTTCAGGAGGCTATTATAATGATTTTGTGTTGTTCCAATTTTGTTTCACTCAGTTTCAGTTTTGTTAGGCGTTATCTTGTTGGGTTGTATTATAGTAGAAATACGGGATCAGAAATTAGTAAAAAACAAACTGAAAGAGTGTTAAGTAAATTGTTAGAGGAAGGAGGCATCTCAGTAAAATCAAGAACAATCAGGGCATACGTTGATACAATACAAAAATGTAGCCCATGGCTTTTTAAGGAGGAGTTGTTAAATATATCACAATGGAACCATCATGGTGAAGATTTAAAAAGAATAGAAAAGAAAAGCCCAGGGACTCTGCCAGTTGGCACATTGCCATTGTGGACGTTCATATCTTGTTTGCTTAGTCCAAAACCTTCAGTTCAGACAATGGTAGAGGAAGGAGAAGACATATTGATTCAAGTAAAAGAGAAGGTCTCTCAAGTTAGTCAGACAGAGGAAAAGATTCAAGTAAAAGAGAAGGCCTCTCAAGCTAGTCAGACAGAGAAAGAAAGTGTAAAACAGAAAAAGCCATCAGGGGGAAAGTTACAACAGGAGACTGCTACTAACACCTTTCTATCACCAGAGGACGTAAGTGTCCAACTAACAAGGCCACCTCCATATGCTGGGAGGTCCCCAACCCCCGCAGTTGATAGTTGGGATCCTGAGACAAGATCTCAAATATTAACATGCCCTGTATTTGAGGCAGGAGGGCAGCGATTTTACCAAGTTTTAAATTTCAAAACAGTGAAGCAGCTAAAAGAGGCTGTAACAACCTATGGTCCTCAAGCACCCTTCACTGTAAGCATGGTCGAATCCATTAACAACTTGAACATGACGCCAGCAGATTGGGCTAATATGTGTAAAGCTGTGCTAAATGGAGGACAATAGCTGTTATGGAAGGTTGCCAATGAGGAATTTTGCAAGGAGACGGCTAGGCGAAATGCAGCAGCTGGTTATCCTCAGAGAAATCTAGATATGTTGTTAGGAAAGGGACCTTATGAGAATCAGCAGCAACAAATTGCATATGATCCTGGCGTATACGCACAAATTGCTGCAGATGCAATTAAGGCATGGAAGACTTTACAAGGACATGGAGGTTTACAAGGTCAATTATCTAAGGTAATACAAGGAGCTAATGAACCTTATGCTGAATTTGTAGATAGGCTTATTCAAACAGCTACCAGAGTTTTGGGGAATACAGAACAAGCAATGCCATTACTAAAACACCTGGCTTATGAGCAAGCGAATCGTTGGTGCAGAGATATCATTAGACCATGGAAACATGAAGATTTAAACACATATATTAAATTATGTAGAGACATTAATGAACAAGAGCAAGTCGTGGCAGCTGCAGTAAAACAGGCTTTAGATGCCAGAGACATTAATGAACAAGGGCAAATTGTGGCAGCTGCAGTAAAACAGGCTTTAGATGCCAGGCCAAGAACATGCTACAATTGTGAACAAACAGGACATTTTAAAAGGAATTGCCCCATTGGAGGAGGGTTTAACAAAACTAGGTATCAAAGGAGTAGAATACCAGGTATTTTCCCACGATGCCGTAGAGGGAGACATTGGGCTAATGAATGCCGTTCTCAAACCACCATAGAGGGTACTCCATTATCAAAAAACGAACAAGGACCAGGTGTTTATCCACGATATCGTGGAGAAAGGCATCAGGCTCCATTGCCAAAAAATGGACAGGGGGGCCCAATGCTCCGGGGCCCAAAACCACAAATATACGGAGCACTGGAGGAACCCAGCAACCCCATCAGGGTAGTGCCCAGGACACATTGTCCATCAGATCCCTCATCAGACAAACCAGAGGGAGCGCAGGGTTGGACATCGGCGCCTCCGCCAGAGCAGTACTAACTCCAGAGATGGGAGTTCAAATCATTCCCACAGGGGTGAAAGGACCTCTTCCCAAAGGAACAGTAGGCTTATTATTGGGACGCAGCTCTTCTACTCTAAAAGGACTTATGATAAGTCCTGGGGTAATTGATCCCGATTATGAAGGTGAAATAAAAATTATAGCCAGTTCTCCAAAGGGTATATCAGTAATTTCACCAGGAGATAGAATAGCACAGTTACTAATAATACCCAGCCTACATGATAAATTTTCCAGTCGTACTGTAGAAAGAGGTTCCAAGGGATTAGGCTCCACAGGTGTAGATTGGGCTATGCTTTCTTTAAACTTAGATTCTCACCCCATGCTAAAACTAAATATTCAAGGACATGAATTTAATGGGCTACTGGATACAGGTGCAGACCTTAGCATCATCTCTCGTCAAGAATGGCCAAAACATTGGCCATTACAACAAGCCACTCAAACGCTTCGAGGCCTAGGAGTGGTGACTAATCCCCATAGAAGTGCAATGGTATTAGATTGGAAGGATCCTGAAGGATGTGAAGGAACTATACAGCCATATGTATTGGATCATCTTCCCGTAAATTTATGGGGACGAGATGTCCTAGATCAATTAGGTTTGACATTAACAAATAACATCAACCAAAATGCACCCACTATTATGACTAGACAAGGTTTTAGGAAAGGAAAAAGATTAGAAAAACAAGAACAAGGTATAGCAGCACCAATACAAATAGATCAAGGAACAGAAAGACATGGGTTGGATTTTCAGAAAGGGCCACTGAGACAATAAAAATTACTTGGAAATCAGAAAGACCAGTATGGGTTCCTCAGTGGCCCTTGACTAAAGAAAAGATACAAGCAGCCCATGACCTGGTCAAACAACAATTAGCGGAGGGACATATACAACCTTCTGTATCTCCCCATAATACTCCCATTTTTGTCATCAAAAAGAAATCTGGTAAATGGAGATTATTGCAAGATTTAAGAGCCATTAATAATGAGATGCTTATTATGGGACCTGCTCAATCAGGGATTCCTCAATTGTCTGCTTTGCCAAAGACCTGGTATGTTTTAGTTATAGATAATAAAGATTGTTTTTTTTCAGTTCCAATTCATCCTGAGGATAGTCCACGTTTTGCATTTACTATCCCTGCACTGAATCATGAAGGCCCTGATCAGAGATATGAATGGAAAGTACTCCCTCAAGGGATGGCTAACAGCCCAACTATGTGTCAAATTTATGTTAACAAAGTAATCCAGCCACTTAGAAATCAAAATCCTGAACTACAAATATTTCACTATATGGATGATGTATTATTAGCACACAAAGATAAAAACACATTGCTAGAATGTTATGCCACACTTACAAACTTATTAAAAAATTATAATCTAGAGATAGCAATAGATAAAGTACAATTAAATTTTCCAATTAATTATTTAGGAGTTCTATTATCCTCAACCATGGTCCGTCCACCAAAAATTCAAATATGAGTAGATCAACTCAAATCACTTAATGACTTTCAAAAGTTATTAGGAGACATAAATTGGATAAGGCCTTATTTAGGTATACCAACAGGAGAGTTGGGACCTTTATTTGATATCCTAAAAGGTCCATCAGATCCAAATTCACCCCGAATGTTAACGCCTGAAGCAAGAAAGGCATTAAAAATCATTGAAACATATATGGAAAATATGCATTTGGATAGAATGGATATAAATTTGCCTTTATTATTTATTGTACTACCAACAAAAAATATTCCTACAGGAGTATTTTGGCAAGAAGGTCCATTATTATGGATACATTTATCTTATTCTCCTAACACTATTCTTACTAGGTATCCTGAGGCTGTAGGACAATTAATACTCAAAGGAATAAAAGCAGCAAAGGGAGTGTTTGGAATTTCTCCCAATAAAATTATTACTCCATATACTATGAATCAAATTGATGAGTTAGCTAATGAGTTAAATACTTGGGCAATAATCATGTGCAAATCTAATGTTTCATTTGATAACCACTTACCATCTAATCCTTTATAGTCTTTTTGGTCATTGCATCCTGTAATTTTTCCAAAAATGACAAGAAAAACACCTATCATGAATGCTCCAAATATATTCACTGATGGGTCAAATAATGGTACAGCAGCAGTAGTTACCCCTGATCAAACTTTTACATTTTTAGTACCCAAACAATCAGCTCAAAAGGTAGAGCTTAATGCAGTTTTACAAGCTTTTGTGATGTTTAAAGATTCTGTATTTAATTTATTTTCTGATAGTCAGTATGTAGTTAATGCTATAGTATCTCTTGAAGACGCTGGTAGGATTTCCCCTTCTTCTACTGTTTTCTCTTTGCTTTCCACTATACAAAGTCTAATCTGGGACAGAAAACATCCATTCTTTATAGGACATATCAGGGCACATACAGGATTGCCTGGAGCCCTTAGTTTGGGCAATGATTTAGCAGATAAAACTACACATGACATACATATTTTCTCTACACTAGAAGAAGCTATAAATTTTCATAAAAAGTTCCATGTCAATGCTAATACTTTACAAAAGCGTTTTAAAATAACTAAGGAACAATCTAGACAAATAATAAAACAATGTCAAAATTGTGTGACCTTTTTACCACAAGTTAATCTTGGAGTCAATCCTAGAGGATTGATACCTAACCATATTTGGCAGATGGACATCACACACTTGCCAGAATTTGGAAAATTAAAATATTTGCATGTTACAGTTGATACTTCTTCTGGATTTTTGATGGGCTCCCTTCATGCCGGAGAAAAAACTAAAGATGTTATAGCTCATTGCTTACAAAATTTTGCCACTGTGGGTGTTCCAAAACAGTTAAAAACAGATAATGCCCCTGGTTATACTTCTACCTCTTTTAAACAATTTTGCTCAACATTTGGCATTATTCATATAACAGGAATCCCATACAATCCACAGGGACAAGGCATAGTTGAAAGAGCTCATCAAACTATTAAAATGTACTTATTAAAGCAAAAAGAAGGAATTGGGAAGGGGTATATATTCCCCAAAGATAAACTTAAAATAACCCTTTTTACTCTAAACTTTTTAAATTTGGATTCATCAGGACTTAGTGCTGCGGAAAGGCATATGTGTCCAAAAAATGTGCATAAGCCCAAGGTACTTTGGAAGGATATTCTAACAGGACAATGGAAAGGTCCTGACCCAGTAATTGTCTGGAGTCGGGGGTCTGTTTGTGTGTTTCCACAGGGAGAACAGCAGCCGATTTGGATTCCAGAGAGATTAACCAAGGTCCTGACCCAGTGATTGTCTGGAGTCGGGGGTCTGTTTATGTGTTTCCACAGGGAGAACAGCAGCCGATTTGGATTCCAGAAAGATTAACTAAAGCGATTTCTACAGACCAAAAAGAAGATGATTTGGCTCAAATCCATAACAACTGATATCCTGTTAGAGTCTGTAAACAAGTCAAAATAACACCTGGCATTTAGCCAGGGGAATGTTAGAGTTCGTAAACAAGTCTGGATGGTGCCTGGCAAAATGCCAGAGGGAGTGGTTTGAGAAGTAACAAAAGCGAGCCATTAAGTGTGGAGATTTCTTATTGGTTCAGTGCTGTATTGAGTTTATGCTAATTAGATAAGCTGTGTGGAATGTATAAATACTGCTCCTGTCCTGCAATAAACGGCTCCTACTCCTGCTGTATCAACGTACACAAGTTATTCATCACCCCCCCGTTAGTTTGCTGCAGCCGGACTGTGGCAGATGGTGGCCCGTTACGGGGAGCCCCGGGACACTCGGGGGTAAGTGACGAAAAAAGCTGCCCATCCATAGATAGGACGGGAGCAATCTGTTCGTCCCTAGGCAGATAGGGCGAGAGGAAAAATGGCCATTTTAAGAAAATGGAGAAGACTGATACAGTATGTTTGTGTCTTGTTTTGTCTCAGTGTATTGTATTGTCTTTGTGATGAAAATATGGAAGGGGTGAGAAGTAAATTACTAAGGGAAGAAGGCACCCCAATGGAACCAAGAATAGTTAGGGCATGTGTTGATAGAAGCCCAGGAACTCTAGTCAGAAAGAAACAGAAAGTTCAGAAGAAGAAAGATTATCAGAGGAGGAAGGATTATCAGGAAAAAAGTTGCAGCAAAAGGCTATTACTAAATACTTTTCGTTACCGGAGGGTGCGTGAAGCAGAGAGGCGGCTGCCGAGTGTGCAAGCCGGTCACAGCGCAGCAAGGATTTTCCAAGAGGCGGCAGCGACTGACCCTTCCCCGCCTTCTGGCTGGGGAGCTGGCTCTTCCACTGCTGCGAGCCCAAATCTAGACCTGACCTGGAGGCACAGTCTCGCAGGCTCTTGCTCCCTGTGTCCTGAAGCAGTTTGAGTCCGGGACACTCCCCAGGGCCATCTGGGGCTGCCCAGGCACTACAGCCAGCAGAAGACGCTACCAGCGTCACTGATGTTTGGTCATTTTCAATGCCAATAACTAAACTACAATGGTTCTCCCTGACCTGGAGGCTGATAAATAATGAGTACTATTAATGCTTATTTCAAATGCAAAAAAACCTTGAGATAATGTACTAAATTGTTCAGAAGGTTGTTTTCTTAGCACCTGCTGGAATACTACAGGATTTTCTTTAGCCATCCGGAGTTCCTGCCTTCGTCCCAGTGCCGGTAAAGACCAAGGTGGAAGAATTTCCAGTGTTGCTGAAAACCGGAGGAGAAACAGACGAAACTTCGGATCAAGCTAGCTGCCTGCAGAACTTACCTGGACTGTGATTTAAGCTAGCTGCCTGCAGAACTTACCTGGACTGTGATTTACCTGGACTGTGAGTTAATCTATTGAGACACTGCTTTACCTGGACTGAGACAACAAACTGTAATCTATAACAAATTGTAACACGGTATCTTTGCTAACAGTGTCATTGCTGGTATAATTTTTCCAAGGGCTTCTTGCATGGAGCCATCAAGTGGCTTGGTATTGTGGCATTTTTTATCCTCCCTTTCTGTTTGTAGCAGGTTATTTATGGTGTTTCTCTAAAAACCAATATGGTCGTTATTTAAATTAAACAAAAGGGGGAAATGTTAGAGTCTGTAAACAAGTCAAAATAACACCTGGCATTTAGCCAGGGGAATGTTAGAGTTCATAAACAAGTCTGGATGGTGCCTGGCAAAATGCCAGAGGGAGTGGTTTGAGAAGTAACAAAAGCGAGCCATTAAGTGTGGAGATTTCTTATTGGTTCAGTGCTGTATCGAGTTTATGCTAATTAGATAAGCTGTGTGGAATGTATAAATACTGCTCCTGTCCTGCAATAAACGGCTCCTACTCCTGCTGTATCAACGTACACAAGTTATTCGTCACCCCCCCCGTTAGTTTGCTGCAGCCAGACTGTGGCAATATCCAAAACTCCAGTTTGGCTATTCTTACACCTGCAACAGAACCAGGATGCTTTTTTCAATATCTATTTTATTATTGCCCTTTGCCATATCATGAAGTTCTATTTTGTTTTTTGAGCTCATACAGACCTAGGTTAATGTTTTGCTGATCAGTTCTATTTTTTGACTATAGAGTTTTTAAACATTGCAATGGAGATTTCACATGTAAAAAGTTATAAGGCCTTTACTATAATGTTATGTGTTGTATGTATTATATTATGTGTGCACACTTGTGTTTTGTGTTATATGTTTGAATGTATGTATGTCCATATATCATATATGATGAGCGCTCATGATAAAATGGATCCAAATATTTTTTTTTTCACGTGATTTATATGGTTTAATTTAAATTGGGTAAACAACTGTTGAGGATTGTTTTAATATGTAAACAAAAAAGAAGGTTAACAGATCTGTTTGTTTACTTTCACCTTTCCTTTTCATTATATTTAATAATTCTCTTAAAGATAATGTAAATTGTTAAGAAAATTGTTTTCTTTTAGTGCCTTCTGTAATGTTACATAATTTTTTCTTTAGCCATTATTGCCAGAATTCCTATCTTCATCCCAGTGCTGGTGAAGTCAAAGATAAAACCAATCTACAGCTTCTACAATAGCCATCACTGAACTGCTTGCAGAACTTGCCTGGACACATTGTGAGCTCACCTGTATGCATTGTGAACTATCTGTTGGTGCAGCGACTTGTGGTAGTGTTGGGGTATTTTTGCTGATGATGTCACCGGTGGTACAATTTTTCAAAGGAGCCCTCAATTGGCTTAATGTCATGGCATTTTGCATCCTCCTCTACTAGTGATGGTCTAAAATTTGGGGGCCAACAGAGGTGAGGCAAAGAACCTCACCCCCCCACTGGTGCAAAGGCCAATCCACAAGTATAGCTGTATGCTGGACCGGTAGTCAGTGACGGGTATGATCCAATTGCAGTGGTACCAACCTAAGACAGGAGGCTGACGCCTAGAGGTCAGTTCATCCGATGACGGGTAAGGACCATATGTTGAATTGGACTGCCTAACAGACACGGTCCCTAAGCCACATGCTTGTTGTTTAAACAGAGAGGGGGAGATGTTGAGAGCCACAGCCGAAGGGGCCCCAGCAAACTTCCAGGAATCAGGAGCCACTTGTCAAAAGAAACTAACTTTATTTTTAGAACCACACACGCCAAACAAAACAGCCTCTCAGGAAAAACCCTCAGAGCCTCAACTGCCACCACCGGCTTTCCACAAGCCTCTCTCTCCCACCCAAGCTTCTCCCCACCTCCCACAATCCTCCTGCTCTTGAGGCCGATTGGCTGGGTCACGTGGGCGGAGCCAAAAAAGTCCCCCAATGAGCAGCTCCGTGGTCTGAAAGGGCAGGGAAACAGTCCAATGAGCATCACCGCAGAGGAGCCAATCAGCTAGATGTTGCTGGGGCCAAGGAGCCAATCAGCTAGATGTTGCTGGGGCCGCTGTGAGCCAATCATCAGCCGGCAATCCCTCTAACCTCCTAGGATTTCCACAAGCTCACCACCATGTAGCAATTACACTTTCAGGCCCTGTGTTTCTTCCACTAGAGGGCATACTTCTCTTTTATCAAACGCATCACACTGAATTCTCAGTAGGTCATTTCAACAAGTGTATGGCAGAACTGGGACAAAGAGGGAAAAACAAATAAAAACTCAGGATTAATGGATAAAGTTAGAATCTATTAGTGAGTGGTAAAAGCCAGTGGGCATTTATGAGGCACATAGAGAGCTTCTGCCACAGCCAACGTTGCCACTGTGTTCCATCAGCTGGCTTAATATACACTGGTTTGGCTATGAAAGTGAGGGAATGGTAGGTAGTCTTGTTATAGGGCTAAGGCTGAGATGAAGCTGAGGCAGCCTGAAAGATTTCAGATATGTTGCTCAGAGTAATAGGTATGAGTTTTTGAGGAGGGATGGGGAAAAGGTAAAAAGGGACACTCTCAAGGGAGAGAATAGGTCTTCTTAGAGAGGAGAGGGACAGTGTGTCTCTCACTCTCCAGTCTTATTGGGGGAGTGTGTCCCAGGAAACTTCCCAGAGAATCCTGTCCAGGTCTACCTCTTGACTTTTGACTGACAACAAGATAACTTGAGTCTTTCAAGTCTCCACTACCATGAAACCTCTAGGTCACTTTGGCTCATGCTGACCTATTATAATTGCAACATGTTCTTTCAGATTTTATGGGTATGGGGAGGGGTATCTTTATCTCCCTGAGTTGTGGGATCTGGTCTGTGTCAGGGTCACAAAAGCCCCACCCCCTTCAGGATAACTCATATTCTTTTTAGGAACAGCACAGGACTGCATTTTTCCTGCAGATAACAGGTTGTTTGCTGGGGAATGTAACATATTCTGTTGACTTACGTTTGGCTGGAGGTAAATTGCTGGGGTTTTTTGTTTGTTTGTTTGTTTGTTTTTAAGCCTGTGCGGATCAGCCCAATGAGCCCAGTTTATAGAATTATTAGAATTATTCCCTTAACCTTATGTGCCCATTGCTTGTGTCTGTCTTTCTCCTATTATCCTCAGAATATGTTACCATAACTACTGCATTATTAAAGTCACTTTGTGCTTTGAGGTCCCACCGAACATGTATGTGGATACAATTAAATTTATATTCAAGGACTGTTCTTGCAGGTTTTTCTAACTCTTTTCCAAATGTCCTTGCTACCAATGTCTGATGCTCCCCCCCCCCCCCCAGGTTTCTGATCATTTGGCAAGGCCAGAGGAATTTTCCTGGATTTTCTTCTGTCTGTCTGCTTCCTCTGTCTGTTCCTCCTTTAAATCAGATGGAAAAACACTCTGTTTGAAGGTTTGTCCTCTGATGGTTCGGACCCCTTTCTGAGCACTCAGAGTCCATTTATTGGTACTGATATATCAAGCAGAACTATCTGTAAAGCAAGCTTTGGGTTTTCTTGCCCAGTCATGTGATCATGGGGAACTCCCTTTAAAACCACAGTTGCAGAATGAAAAAAAAGAATAGAGGTACAATCTAAGAAAATGTGCTTTCCGGTACGAGTCATGTGCTTATATAATGTACTTACTTGTGTGTTTGGGATTTTCTATCCCAGTCACCTATACTTCCCTCAGTTAGTGACTGACAGTTCTCTGGACACCCAGTTTTGTGATTATATCTCTGTTGGTTTCCCTCAGCCCATTTAGTCTCTACCCAAAACATAATAAGCCAGGGGTTCTTTATTTAATGAAAGAAACCTCATGTTAAAAGGGCCATGATCTTATTCTGACATAAGTGGGGTAGTATGAGCTTTTACATTAATATTTAGATTGTTTAGTTTACTCATTAGTTTTTAAAACAATTAACTAATTTTACTACACAAAGGGTAATGTTTTATTTTTTTAAAAATTAAAATAAATGCACTTTGGGGATAATTGTAGGGGACCGGCAAAGCATCGGAGGGAGAGACCACCAAGTGATCACTCATGCAATTGGCAGAAGGGGATTTATTGATCTAGCATGCTAGGGCTCCGTGCCCACTCAAGAAATGAGAGCAGCCCAGAGCCCAGAGCAGGGGTTGTGCAATGCTTAAGTACACTTTTTGGGGAGGGCGGGACTTTACATACATCACAGTCTCCTTTAACAAATCATCATACACTGCAGGAAAGTCAAACAACAATTCTTAGACTTGATTAGTACATACATACATTGGCAGGAACAGGTCGGGCGGGGGTGATAGGTCAGTTCTAAAGCGGGGTACACATTCAAACTGATAGGTTTAGGCCCTGTGATGCCTACGTGCAAGACCACACAGAGCCCTTAAGGTATTAAACAACCAGGCGGTCAGGGGAAATATTTACTGGGCGGTTCCAAGCATTGTCTTAACAGCTACAGGAATTTCAGGTTTTGCATGTAGCATAGGAACTTAACAATACCCAGTCCTTTACATTTTAACTCAGGCCTTGCAGCTTAGAAACTTTACAATACCCAGTCTTTTACCCTTTAACTTTTACACTTTAACTTCAATTTCTTTTACCCTTACATAATAAAATATCTCAAAAGAATCTTTTATATTTCAAACTGTTGGTGAAAACAATTCCACATTTTTAATGAGAATATTATTTAATATTTATCTCAATGTATGATTTCATGGAAAAACATAAAATTTGAAACCCTTACAAACTGCCTGATAAGAAAACCTGATATACACTTCAAGTCAAAAATAAATAAACAAGTAAAACAAACTATGATTTTCCTTCTGGAGATGTGTAATACTAATTTCTTAGGTTACTTACGGAAGACAACAAATGCAACATGTTTCCTTTAAAATAATCACCAGGTTGCCAGGTCTGGTGGCACATGCCTATAATGTCAGTGGTTCAGGAGGCTGAGGCAAGTTCAAAGTCAGCCTGAGCAACTTAGCAAGGCCCTAAGCAACTTAGCAGGTGCTGCCTCAAAAATAAATAGATAGATAGATAGATAGATAGATAGGGGTGGGCATGTGGCTGTGTGGTTAAACACCCCTGGGTCCAATCCCTGATACCCCCCCCCAAAAAAAAGATCACCCTCATTAAATGTAACATTTTATAGAACACTTCAAATCATCTTCCTTTTCAAGCTACAATTTGTTTATTATTGAAAAGATAAGAGCATGTATGAAGAATCCTGCCAGAAGTATACTGACAGTTTTACTTTTCAGACTAATTGGACAGGTTTGGTGATGCAGGCCTGTAATCCCAGTGATTTAAGAGGAGGCAGTGTAATGCCAGATTTGTGGGACCCCAATAGACCTCCAGGATGCAATCACAGGAGAGTCTTTATTGCAAGCTCGAGCCTGGACTCACAACCTTTCCGATGCAGCGGTCCCAGGGAGTGAGTCCCAGTCCTTTGTCCAGTGAGATTTTATAGGTTTTGGGGGGATACTGAAGCCAGATTTAAAGTTAGATAGTCAGTGTAGTTAGGTAAATCGGGTCTAATACCGAGTGAAATCTAAAATGGAGGCCATGCTGACAATGATTCCGGGGAAACATAGGACAACTCAAGGAATGTTAATGAAGTCCCAGAAAAGCCCTAGGCCAAAGTCCACCCCCAAAGGAATGTTAATAGAACCCAGGAAACAGCCCCCAACAGATTTGGAGATAGCCCACCCCAAAGAAGTGATAATGAAGTCCTTCCTGCCCAGATTACTTGTTTGGCCCACCTGTGTCCCACCCCTCAGGCCTTCCAACCTACATTCCATCACCAAAACTATAAAAAGGGGAGACAACCGCACTTCCATGGATTCCACCTCTTGGGTCCCCTTCTTCCTCTGGGAGAAGTCTTTTCTGCTGTCCTTTAATAAACTTCTAATTTCTACTCTGACCTTGCCTCGGCGTGCTTCTTTAGTGTTATTCTTCAACACTGGGGAAGCAAGGACTCACCGGTCAACAGTGGTAACAATACTCTGATAAGAAAACCTGATATACACTTCAAGTCAAAAATAAATAAACAAGTAAAACACTACTCTATGTGTCACAACATCACACAGCAAATCATTTCACACCGCAGGAAAATCAAACAACAACTCTTAACATTGATTAGCACATTCAATGGCGGGACAGGTTGGGTAGGGGTGATTGGTTAGTACAAGAGGGGAATTCCTTTGAACTGATTGGTTTAGGCCACGAGGGGTGTACATGCTGAACTACATGGTTTCCCAACATGTTATCAACCACCATAAACTACTTGGGGGTCATCTGGCATCCCAGGTATTTTCCCTGTCTCATGCTGATTGGTGGTTGCTATGGGGTTGCTATGGGTCCCCACCTAGCCTGACTGAGTCAGGGACACCTGGAGCAGCAGCTCTCTCCTGGTATTTGTAGACAAACAACTCAGCAGGGTGGGTATGTGCTTAGGAGTGCTCTGTGGGTTTTTCCAAGGACAAGGGTCACGCCCCTTCCTTGGACAGGCTTTGAGGTAGAAGCTGTTTTCAAAAATGGAGTCACATCAGTTTCTCAGACAGAGGATCACAAGTTCAAGACCGGCATAGGCAATTTCAGGAAACCCTGTCTCAAAAAATAAAAAGGTCTAGGGATATATTTAAGTGGCAGAAAAGTGCTCCTGGGTCCAATCCCTAGCACCAAAAATAAACCAAACAAACAAAAAACATAATTTGACTTTCCTACTTTCCTAGTGAGAAAATTGTTACTGCTTGCTTCCTCGAATGCTGAAGTACAACACCAGAGAAGCACACTGAGGCAAGGGTAGAGTGGAAAGTGAAAGGCTTAATTAAAGGACAGCTTTAGAAAAGACTTCTCCCCAGAGGAAGAAGGGGACCCAAAAGGCGGAATCCATGGAAAGTGGAGGTCTTCCCTTTTTTGTAGCTAAGGTCTTCTTTTAGTCCTCCCACACTCCTGTCCTTTGCAGGTGGGAAGGTCCAAAAGGTGGGAGGTAGGTGGGTTGGAGGAGTAATCTGGGCAGGAAGGGCCTGGGGTCGTTTGATTAGCATTTCCCTGTTTGCCGGGAGCTGTTTCATTAATAGTTCCTTAGTATGGGTTCCCAGCCTTGGGGACATTAGCATTTCAATTTCCTCAAGTGCTGCTCTGGCTTCCTGAACCCTATTCTCCACAATGGCCTCCATTTTCTTTATCTGACTTGATATTAGACCCGATTTACCTAACTACACTAACTACCTATCTTTAAATCTGGCTTCAAAATCGTCTTCAAATCACTGGAAGAAGTTGTTATAGGTAGACACACTTGAAAAAGGTACATAGAGGAAGCCCTTGAGTTGCAAGGGTATTTTGCCTTTGAAGAATGGTGTAACTTGATGTCTGAGACACCTGCACAGCAGAAAAAAATTCTCAGTATTCCTGAAATGGATGGTGGTTGGGGACACGGCTCTGGATGGTAATTAAAGAGGGGCAGGGCTTCCATCTGAGGAGTGCCTGTGTGAAGAAATCTCATTTTTTTCTGAAAGCAGTAAGTTAACAACCTTCAAAGAACCATGCCACTTGGGAATGTTGCTGTAGAGAGTTGGATGAAGTGCACTGCCTTGCAGCCCTTAGGGACAGCCCTGATAGTGACAGGAAGGAACAGCAGCCCAGAGTAACCAGCCCCTTTCTGCTTTGGTGTGGAGGCCACTCTGAATCCCTTTTGAATATGTAAATCCCCAGGGTTTCTGAAAAAAACTCCAGGATTAAAGAACTTCAGAAGGAAACAGTCAATTTCTTGCTAACCAGGCAAGAGGGGTGGAGTGAAAACTTGGAAAAATAAGAGGTGCCCCTGCACATGCACCTTGAGTGATACAGCAATTCATAAGATTATAAGACTTCAAATAACTTTTAAGATAGAATTAATCAACGGCACATTCATTGATACTGCCTGTTATCAGTGATGAGTCCTGCTCCCCCACATGTTGAAGTTTGAACATTAGATAAGCATGCGGAGGCAAGCATATAAAGCAGGGTTTATTTTAAAAGGGGTAACATAGGCTTCTTCCGGGAGGGAGAAGGGGTCCATAGCTGGTGTCCTGGTATCCCTAGAAGCGAGGTGTTCTGCCCTTTTTATATGTTCTAGGCTTCCTTTGTTCTCCTGCCCTCTTCCCCTATCTTTCTCCTCCCTGCATAGGTGACTAGGCCCAGGAATGCTTGGTGGGATGGCTGAAAGGTGGGAAACAGGTGGGCTGAAGGGGGAAGGGCAGGATGCAGCAGCCCAGGACACATTAATTAACAACTTTATAGCTCCCTGTAGTGTGTGTGGGGGGGCAACTCCTGGGCCAGGTTACCTTAGCAACAGGCTGGAGCAGGGGGAGGTTCTTGATAAGGGTGGAGGAAGGGCTCTGAAAGAATTAACATTTCAGTCCCTCAGGGGACAGTCTCCAACTTGAGGGACTCACTCAAAATCGCCCTCCTTGATCCAACCTGACTCAATTTACCTATCTATACAGACTATCCATCTAATTCTGGGTTCTTCATCACTTTAGCACATTTAACTTTGGTTTTGTATATTATATCCTTTTCTCATCATATATATATATATATATATATATATATATATCTTTTTTTTAATGGTTGAAAGCATATGATAGAAACCCTCTCATCTGATCTTACAAAGTCAGGTTAATTTGTTGGTTAATTTTAAAAAAATGGTTGAGCTGAAAATCAAAAAAGATGACTTTTGTATAATGAAAACGTTTTGCTGCAACTCAAAACACTGAACTACACATGTTAACACATATTGATTGATATTTTTATATACATATAAGGCTTTTTATTTTGAGTATTGAACTACATGACTGGAGTTCTTCAGAGTGGTCCTACTTAAGTCCACCCACAATACATTCCCTAAATTCTGGTAAATTTATTTATTTAGCAGCACTGGGAATTGATTTAAGAACAAGCAGGAACTTGAAGACAATTGCAAAATAATTCAAATAAATCACACTTTTAGATTTTTATGATTTTATTTCTTTGGTCTGAATTCACGTTTCCCAAACACTTGCCTTAGGTGAGTAAGTAACAAATAATCTTTGTGCCAGCATAGTAAAAAAAAATAAATAAATTTCACAAGTAGAATAAATAGAATAATAAATACAATTTCTATAAAGGGTTTTGAAAAAAAGTGCTATGGCTTGTCAGAGGTGAAATAGGCAGGCATATTATCAAGCAATCTATTTGATGTGTGTTCATTACGCTCTGGGAATCAGGCACTTTACAGAGGGAATAGAACATGCTGCTGAATATGTTATGTAACATATTGTCTTGTTTATATGTTATTTTCACAGTTAAAATATGATACACCAATCATCAGTGCTGAGTCCTGCTCCCCTACATGTTGAAGTTTGAACACTAGAGAAGCATGCGGAGGCAAGCGGATAAAGCAGGATTTATTTTAAAAGGGGTAACATAGACTTCTCCGGGGAGAAAGGAGGGGGCCATAGTTGGTGTTCTGCCCTTTTTATATGTCCTAGGATTCCTTTCTTCTCCTGTTCTCTTCCCCCTATCTCTCTCCTTCCTGTGTCCCTGAGGAGACCCAAGAGGTGCTGGGTGGTATGGCCAAAAGGTGAGAAGCAGATGGAAGGGCAAAGGGCAGATGGAGCAGCCCAGGATAAAATAATTGACAACTTTAAAGCTCCCTGGAGGGAGGGGCATTCCTGGGCCAAGTTACCTTAGCAACAGGTTGGAGCAGAGGCAGTTTATACCTCGATGGGGTGGAGGAAGGGCTCCTAGGCATTTCAGTCCCTCAGGGGGGAGTCTCCAGCTTCCTGATCCAACCTCACTGAATTTACCTATCTGTCCTGATTGCCTGATTCTGGCTTCAGTTACACAGTCAAGCATAATACAGTTTTTCATTTGTGTGATGCAACATCATTTTAACAATTCACAGGGTTTTATTCCAATATGAGTTGGATTGTTGGGCAGGAAAAAAAAAAAAAGCTCTATATTAGCTGGATATTTTACATATTCTCTGAAAAGGAAAACCAAAACAAAACCCAAAGTTCAAGACTCATCTGTTTTAACAGTTTTAAATACCATGTCTCAAATCACACAGCTTGAAAGGAGTAGAGTTAGGATTTAAAATTAATTCTGTTCAATGTTTATATTCAAATTATTTTTAAAAATGCTAGATTCACATGAGTGTTGCATTACTGCCATCACAGTTATGGTCTGTGGAAAGATGGTGGCCTTGTCTGCCTCCTTAGAGTGCTTTGTTCATTTGAGCATCAAGCATGAGGGTGTCATGATGGAGTTTTTGAAAGAATTCCCCATGCAAAGACACTTCGCTGGGAGAATTCCAATTTTATTGCAAAAAGCTGTGTGCTTATATGGAACTAAGGGGGAGATGGTAGGGCTTAGATAAATGGCAGGCAACCCGTTTGTTGGCAAGTTCTTTCAGATATCAGCTCCGGAGCCCAGGAATTAGTTCTCATTGGGGCTAAGGTTCCCCGCCAGCGAGATTTGAAATTGGCGCTGGCGGGAGAGTTCACACGGGAGGGAACTTTTCGCGCCACTGCAGAAAAGAAGAAGGTAGGAAGAAGAGGTGCTTAGGCGCCATGTTGGGGTTTTTTCTCTGGGGTATGGCTGCAGTTTATACTTTTCCCAACAGTTTTTAGTTCATTATTAAATACAATTATATTGTCTTACAGACTTAGACATACCACTACATAAAAATAAAGCACAACTATAAGCAAAAATGTAAAGTTTGCTTTCTAATTAGCATAATAAAATTCTAGTATAAAGTTTAAAAATCAACAAATCTACAATGTTAACTAATGTTTTTTTTTTTTTTCCACTGGAAAAACTCACTTTCTTAGTATTCAAATCTTTTTCTCTCTTTAAGAATCTACTTCAAATTTTCTCTTCTTTCTTCTCATCCCAGTTATCCCAAACCTTTTTACCTTTCAGAAGGAATAAAGATTCATTTTATTTTCATTTTTTGATTCTTATAAACATTTATTTATATCCTTTTAATAGATCAGAATATCTTGCATTATAATTTTTTTTAATTTTTGTCTTTCAACCTACCTGCTGCTCTCCCACCACCAAAAACTATGGGTTTATTTATTTTTTGGTAATAAGGATTGGACCCAGTGGTGCTTAACCACTGAGCCATATCCCCAGCCCTTTTTTTAGTATTTTATTTAAAGAGTCTAACAGAGTTGCTTAGGGCCTTGCAAGCCGAGGAGGCTGGCTTTGAACTCACAATTCTCCTGCCTGAGCCTCCCAAGCCACTAGTAGTACAGGCATGTACCAACACACCTGGCAACTGTGAATTTATTTACCTTGATTTTTCCTATTTGGGGTTGGGGTGTGGCTCAGTGCTAGAGCCTTTGCCTTAGCATGTATGTGACCCTGGATCAACCCCCCCCCCCCCCTCAGTACTGATAAATAAATAAATAAAAATATTAAACATTTCAAAGAAGAATTTGGGGATTTTTAGCTCTTTGCACAGGACCTGGTACAGAGTGAATTTGCTATATTAATGGCCATGACCTGACAATGCTTTTAACCACCTCAGAGTTTTTTTTTCTTTTATCTGACCAGAAAAGTAATTCTTGGCTTGATTTTCATTTTTGGTTGTGTCTTCCCTCAAAAGATTCTCACCTTTTCTCTTTTTGTCAAGTGTGAGTTCCTTTCCTTCTTTTCCCCTTTTGAACCGGGCATTGGACAATGTAGGAAATGGACTTGCTTCCTTCTAGGAGGGGAAGAACTGTTCAACTAGTGTCCAAAAAGTCAGAGAAAGATTTTAAAACTTTCATTTCTTCTGTGACTTTCCTAGTGAATTTTAAAAATTCTTTCCTTAGCTCATCTTGGTAGCTTTAGGCATTGTCAGAACTCTTTTCAGGGCACTCTTTACTTCCTGGTTCCTCAGACTGTAGACAAGAGGATTAAGCAAGGGAGTCACCACTGTGTAGCTCACGGCCACCAGCTGATCCTTGTCTGAGGCTGACTTGGACTTGGGCCGGAGGTATATGATGGATGCACAGCCATAGTGGACAAAGACCACCGTGAGGTGGGACACACACGTGGCAAAGGCCTTTCTCTTGCCATCGGCGGAGGGAATTTTGAGGATGGTGTTAACTATGAACCCATAGGATATGAGAATTAACAGAAAAGGCACCATGATCACCAGGATGCTGAGGCTGAAGAGAGCCAGCTCTTTGACCTGGGTGTCAGTGCAGGCTAATTTGATCACGGGTGCCATGTCACAGAAATAGTGGTTGACCCTGTTGGGACCACAAAAAGGCATGTCACAAATGAGGTTCGTGGCCACCAAAGCAATAAATAACCCAGTGACTCCTGATAGAGAAACCAACCCCAGTCCTAGCCTTCTGTTCATGATGAGCAAGTACCTCAGGGGGTGACAGATTGCCACGTAGCGATCGTATCCCATCACAGCGATGAGAAAGCAATTGGTACAGGCAAAGCCAAGGAAGAAGAAGAGCTGGGTGGCACAGGCCACAAAGGAGATGGTCTTGGTGGCTGAGAGCAGGTGGGCCAGCAGCTGAGGGATGATGACCAAAGTGTAGCAGGATTCAGAAAATGAAAGGATGAAGAGGAAACCATACATGGGAGAGTGAAGAGTCCGGCTGATGCGGATGACGGCCATGATGGTCACATTGGCCACCAGGATGGTTAAGTACAGGAGCAGGAAGATGACAAAGAGCAGCAGCTGGAGCTCCCCAAGGCTGGAGAAGCCCACCAGGACAAAGTGGGTCACCACGGTGGTTGTGTTGAAACCTCGCATCGGGATGACTTGTTCCTGTGAGTGGATTTAGGGGAGACAATGACAAAGGTCATCAGAATATAAACACTTTCCCAGTGCCTCGACTTTAAGTATATTGCCAGGCTTGGAAGGTTACTCTCTTTTTCTCTCAACCTCTCTAGATAAAAAGATGATTTTTCAGGTAATTTTTTGTTTGTTTTTACAAGAAACGGTTACTCTGTACAATAGGAGAACCGATCCTGTATTATAGAAATAGCGAAAAGTTAAAAGGAGCCATTTAACATGTTTTTTAAAAACTATTCAATGAATGAAAACATTTCCCTGTTTAACCCATTATGTCCTATCTTCCTATACAGAATTGAAAAGTTAGGATTAATAGGTTAAGAATATTAGCTTCAATAAGCAAATTAAAAAATTAAATTATTTATCTTGTCCTGTATAGTTCTCCGGTGTTCTTGCATGTCCAGGCTCCTAGCACAATGATTTCTTTCCCTTCCATCACAACCCATTTAGTTATCCCTAGAGTACCATGACGCCAGTCCTGAGCTCGGAAGCTAGAAGATTGGAGTTGGAACCTTGCCTTGATCAACTTTAGACCTATGAACTTCAGTGTGATTGGTTTTTGCCATTTGTAAAACATAAATAATAATAGAGTCTCACAAAGAAGAAGAATTAAATTAAGTAAAATGCTTGAAACAGTGCTTCACACATAGTAATCACAGTCCCTTTCTTAACCATTTTTACCTTTATCTCTCACACCCATTACCAAAATATTTGAGAAGAAAACATCTGATATTTGCTATCCCAATGCTAGAAGACCCTCGATCTCTGAATCAGAACAAAGTTGTCCTGCATTTGACTCATGTTTTCTATTTTTTTGCACTTCTTTGCTTTATTTTAATTAAGTGAAGAAATTTAAATATGTAGGGTTAAAAGATTATCATTTTTCATATTTGTTAAAATAAGTTTTATTTTATTTTTAATGGTAAATCATAATTTTATGTATATATGGACTTCAGTGTGATTTTTTTTTTCTTATTCTTTTCTTTTCTTTTTTTTTTTTGTGGCACTGGGCATTGAACCCAGGGCCTGACACATGCTAGGTAACTGCTGCATCACTGAACTAATACCCAGCCTTTTAAAAACTTTTATTTTGAGTCAGAATTTGTGATCCTTCTGTCTCAGTCTCCTGAGTCGATAGGATTACAGGCATGTGCTACCTTGTCAGGCTTAGCATGTGATATTTTGGAACATGTAGACTTTTTAGAATTGGTCAAATCAATGGCTCTTCAATGTTTCTCTCTGTTTCTCATCCAAGGGGTTCTCGGTTCTCCAGATTTTGACTTTTCTTACCCGATTTGACTACAGTTGTGCTCTGTGTTTATGGAGTTTGGGAAGCAGAACAGATTTAACATATGGGTCCCAGGGCTAGGGCATTCCTCCCTGTGAAACAAGAGGCCTTGAGGATACTTGGGATGGAGGCAGAGCAGGAAATACTAGGCTAGGATAATGCAAGAAGAGAAAATAGAATGCACTTTGAATTTATGGCAATTAATAGCCAGAAAATGCTAGTGTTCAGGAAACAAAAACAGATTATCTCAGAAACCTCCTATTATCTTACTGTCTAGGACTTCCCTCCTCACAAAGTCCTAAGCATAGTTACTCTCACAATTAGTGTAAGAGATTCAGGAGAAATCAGGCATAGTATCGGTTCTACTCAATATCTCCCGACTTGTTGGCTACTTTATTTTATGTTATTTAATTTTTTTGAGTTTTAATTTTATGTTAACTGATACATAAATTGTACATGTACATAAGTTGCATGTATACATTGTACCTGTTTATGGGGCACCTTGTGATGATTTGATGCATAGCTAAAAAAATGGAAAGAGCTGCCCCAAAGGACACACTTGTGCGTGCTCACTTTAATCATGCCTGGCATAGTTCATTTGCTTAGAAAGCTCCCCACACCTGCTACAATACTCTTTCCCTTATATCAGACTTTACAGAAAATAAAATGCCTTCATGTAAGCTACCTCGTTTTGATCCAAACAATCTGGTAGATGCCACAAGTGTTTTTGTCTTTATTTCTCAGGTAAGGCAAGTATACTATGACCTCTCTCCTGAGCATGGTAACCTAAGAGCATCCTCATTGTTTTATTTAACATGTTAAATTGAATTCATGTCCTTGTAGTTTTGGCTTCTTTTACAGAGTATAGGCTTTTTAAGTACAGGAACAAAATATGTATTTTGTTTTCCTTACTTTTATTGAGCCCAGAGGTGCTTTACCACTGAACTACATCTCCAACCATTATCATTATTATTATTATTATTATTATTATTATTATTATTATTACTTTGAGACAGGGTCTCACTTAGTTGCCCAGGCTGCCCTTGAACATGCAAACTACTCCTACCTCAGCCTCCTGAGTAGCTGGGATTTCAGGTGTTTCCCATTGTACCTGGTTGTTATTTCACTGTTTATTTACCTTGAAAGAATATTATCTGCCCTGTACCTTTTTTAAAGAACAAAAATGTAATTGCATAATGTTTGTTCAGAAAAAAATAATCTTACCATTTCTGACTCTTCTGGCTTATATGCTTGACACATTTCTTTGCTATCATCAAATCTTATAATACATGTACAAGCTTTATTCTTTCATACTAAAATTAGGGAGATAAGAAAACAGGTCAAAAGAGTAGGAGAGTAGGTAAGTCAACTGTATGGTTGGTGAATGCACTCAAAGGTGAGGAAGACCAAGAGGATATTATTTAATTGCAACCACAGTTTTATGAATCAAACAGCATTCAACATAATCATCACCTTACTTTTGGTGACTCAAACAAGAATTTGGTGATATACAAGGTATCCTTTGTTTCAGGTCACAATCACAGTACTATTTGTATACCTTTTTCAAGCTGTTTCACATATATGTGATTTCCACACTCAAATCCCCTTCATGTGTATGTCTCCAGTAAACCTTCCCTGATTGCTAGAACCTGCAGAGATGCTCTTCTTTTCATAACACTTAGAGATGTTAAAACTATGTTTATATGATGAGTAGTATCCTTGTATTAGTGTATAATTAATTTATCTCTACAGACATCTCTTGTCTGTTATAAAATGTCTTATATGGATACATGCAATGTACTCTAATGATCTGTGCAACAGTATTGGGACATAATAGATTTTAATTAAATACTTAAATGATGGTGTGGCTTAGTTTTCCTTGTGTTGATGAGATATCTCACATACCATGATTTTTATCTATTCAAAAATTTTCAATTTTTCTCAAAATCCATCTTTCATTAAAAAGCAAAATCTACACTTGAAAGCATTTCTACCCATTGTTTACTTCTTTTTCTTATTCCTCAGCTTTCCTATTCAATATATTAAGATGTGTTTTTTGTCTATTTGTATTTCTATGTGTATGTGTACTTAGAGTGGAGGCTTCTTTCATTACAAGAAAAGAGGAGATAAAGTTTTAGCTTGGTGCAAAATAGTTTTTCAGAACAATAAAAACTACGTGTGCAAGTTTTTTCAAATTTGAAATCTTATGAAAAATGTTTCTTTCGTCAGGTAGTAACTGAAAAAGAATATATACTTACCTACTTATGTCCAAAAAATCAAGGATGCTGACATGTGACTTTGAGTTCGATGACTGAGTCTCTTAGGACTTCTGGATGTTGAATGAAGGACCAGAAAGCCAATAGTAAAGCAGTGACATCTGTCCTGGAAGATTAAATGACTGGAAAAATATGTACTGACACGTTTCAAAGGGTTCATTTGGACGCTTAGATGTCCACACCTTAATGTTTTAAATAAGAGGCCGAAAATAGCCCACTCTATGTTCATATGCCAACTCATATCCTATAATTGGACTGGAGAGTATTTATAGCCTTTTGGGATTCTAAGGACTAGGGACCTCTGAGATTTAAGGAGAGCTCAAAAAAGTGAAAATTAATGCCTACACGTGGACAAGGGCATCTCATTTACAATCAGAAGAGATACTCAGATTGCAAAGCAAACCAATGCAATAAACCTTTCCATGTGTAAATGAAACACATAAAATTCAGATAAATATTCTTTTAGCATGGGAGAGTTAAGCTACTATTCTCACAAAAAAGGTTACAAATGGGTTTCTTTTCCTATGTATGAGAATCCAGAACCTATATTCCAAACTGCCTTCTTTGTCAGGCTCTTAGAAGGAGAGACATTGTTTCCCTAATCACCCAGAGCTGGCATCAGACAACTAGGGGTAGCCTTGACGCCCACTGAAATGATTCCAACGAGTCAACCCTAAATCTGCTTAGCCAGCTTTCTCTGCCTTGCTGGATCATTCCCTGGAAAGCCAGTCTTTCCTGACTTTCCCTTCATTCTCTCCACCTTTGACCAAACTCTGTTCTGCTTTCTCTCCCTGATGCTTTCTGGGTGGTGTGGTGTGCTCCCCTTCTCCATGTGGGAACTGTGAGTAATAAACCACCTGTCAATGGCAGTCTTTTTCTGACCTGTTGGCTTCAGCATTCCTTCATAAATATAAATAAAAAAGGTTGTATGCAGTAAGGTAGGAGTTCAAATAGGTAAGAAACTTCCAATACAGTTATCAACATAGTCAAAACATGGATAAAAAAAAAAAAAACTAATAAAATTGGTTAATCTGCAATGACACTGATTAGAGAGAGAAACCCAAAAAACATCAAAAAATAATAAAGGGGATATAACAATTCATTCACAGTCAACTCATACCATTACTCTAGCCACGGATGCCACAGAGTAACCAGTTAATAAGGACAGACTGAGAAGAATATCTGGATAGATATGTGAAATTTAGATGACAGTCAATAAATGCCAAGTAAAATAAACCTTAACATGATTCATTCTGAAAGAAATTGAGTATTTATATAAACATTATGCAACTTAATAATTTTCCATCATGTCATTCAGCAAAGAAACATGGGTCGCAATAGCTTCAACAAAAATACTGTACATTCAATAATTCATAAGTTGTTCAGAGACCATAAAGAAAGGGAAAATCCCCAGCTCGTTCTTGAGAAAAATAGTGAGATCAAATCTTAATAAGAATTGTGAGAGAAAAGAAAATTTCATATCATTTCCACTGAGAACACACACACAAATATTAGCTTATAACAAATATTAGCACATATGGCAAAAAGATAACAGAAAAATGGAGTAAATTAAGTTCAATTCCCAAAATGCAAGTGAATCTTTGTTTGGCATTATAAAAATTTTACTGTAATTCCTTACCTTAACTGATTAAAAAGGACAATCATGATCAATTATGTATGTATTTTTTTAACCAATCAAAAATAAAAAGCTACTTTATTAATCTGAGGACATTTGCTTACAAAGAAGCTGGAACAAATATTAAACCTAAAAGTAAAATATTGAAAGTTTTTCCTTTGAGATATAAACAATAGCCCACTAATACTCCTTTTCAATATTTTACTTAAGGTCCTGGTACATTATAAGTTGATTTAAAAAATAGCCAAAGAAATAAAAATTTTGAAAGACAAATCAAATTTTTATTTTTTTTGTTATTGTATTTGTAGGAGTTTGAAATAATTTTTAAAAATGTATTTAAATTAATCAGTGTTTAGTAATCTTACTAGATAGAAAATTTGTAGTAGAGATTGTTTTTCTAAATATCACAAGAAAAATTTTGAAAAAAATATAAAATATACTACTACAAAAGCATTTAAATAGAAATGAATCTCTCTCTCTCTCTCTCTCTCTCTCTCTCTCTCTCTCTATATATATATATATATATATATATATATATATATATATATATATATATGAACCCTATAGGAAAATTTCAAAATTTATTGAAAGAATAGAGATTTACTTGAATGAAGACATAGATCTACATATATTACAATACAGAATTGAGTAGAAATTGTATTTCATATTAGTTGAGGAAAGGAGAGATTATAATACAGATGTTGAGGGCAAATGGCTAAGATTTATAGAGTAACACTAGTTATATTTGCATAAAATATATTATATTCAAGGCACTATTGTCACACAAATTACAGTGCAAATATTAGGTCAATATGACCCTCACTTTTACTTATTATTTACATAATATTACATTACAATTTAAATTATGGTGTAAGTGATAGACAAAGAAATTAAGTAACCTGCCCAAGGTCACACCGCTAAATTAGAGTTTAACTCAGGCAGAAAGTTTACAGAACTCATACTCTTTTACTATGCACCATTTGTGTAAGTTATGAAAAGTATACTAGAAATATAAACTAAAATAAGATATTTGTGTCTAATTTGATTGGTTCAAAAAATAACAATCTTTTTTATGTTTGGCAAGAACTGAGAAATATACTATTGTTATGTTACAGGGAGTGGACAAAACTGATACTTTAAAAAAATTATTTTGAAAATTATTTAAAACATGTCTTATTCTTATGTTTATTAATTCCACTTCTAGTATTTAATTCTACAAAATCACTTATAAAATTATGCAAATGTATACATGCAAAAATTTCTTCATTGCTGTTATATTATATTGACAAAATGCCCTTGAAGAGTGAGATGATCAAGTCGTATATTTATTTAGTAACTCTGGAGTCATATACTTTTGATGTCATTATTGGATCTATTTCTTTCTATTATTTAATCATGGGCAATTTACTGCTCTGTTCCTTAATTTCTTTATTAATAAAACAGAGATAATAGAAACACCAGAGAAAAGGGTTATAATATGCGAACAAAGATATCTTGTGGAAAGTTGTCAAAATATGTTATCTACTCCTATTATTATCATTATAGGTGTTTTACAGAGGTTTAAAGAATTAAGTTCATACCGAGTGTGGAGGCACATGCCTGTAATCCCAGCTACTGATAAGCTGAGAAGGATGAGTTAGAAGGACCCCAAGTTCTATAGTCTCTAGCCTAAGCAATTCAGTGATATACTTTTTCAAAATGAAATATAAAAGGCTGGGGATGTAGCTCAGGGGTAGAGTTCCCCCCTGTTCAATCCTCAGTACTGAAGGAAAAAAAAAAAGTCAGGTTCATAAAAAGAACCTAAAAAGAAAATAGATAAATTAAATATAATAGTTAAAACTATATGCTTCAAAAGATACTATTAAGAAATGAAAAGACAATCCACAAAATGGAAGAACATATTTGTAACAAATGTCTGATAAGAATCTAGGATTCAGAATATACAAAAAACTTTTACAACTCTACAATTATCACCACATAGACAGGACAAATGTTAAAGGTGAATGATATGCTAATTACTTTGATTTAATCATTATACAATGTGTTGAAACCATTGTACAACAGGTGTTGTAACCATTATACAGGTGTTGAAACCATTAACATGTGATATGGGTCAATTGAAAATGAAAAAAAAAAGCAGTTAAAAAACAAACATCCCAGTTTAAGAAGTGGGCAAAGGATTTAAACAGACAATTTTCACACAAATGACCAATAAATGTGGGAAAATATGGTTAATATTATTGGTCATTAGGGAAATGCAAATTAAAACCACAATAACATACTGCAAAACATTTACAAGGTTAATATACTAAGAATAGTAACAATATGGAAAAATATGTTGCCAAGAATGAGGGAAAATCAGAATTCTTACATCCTGCTGGTGGCAGATGCTGGGGACAGCAATTTGATATTTTCTCAAGACCCAGTAGAGATTCAGGGCTGAGAGTGAGAAATGTAGGTTTGGTTGAGAGAATAGGAGATTGACCATATAGATCAAAGATTTGGGAAAAGATACATGAAAGTGATATTTAGAGTAGAATGTGACATATTTCATGATATATGTCACTTTTATATCTCTTTAATTCTTAGTAAATAACTTTTTCAAAAATTAGAGCATTACAGTTACCCAGAGTAGCTGAGTTCATCCCTAAATGACTTTTTAAAAATAATGGTTTCTTTGAGGGTCAATATGTCGGTCAGCTTTGTGTTGCCATGACCAAAATACCTGAAAAGAACAATTTAGAGGAGGGCAAGTTTATTTTGGCTCACAGTTGAAGAGTTTTGTCCATGGTTGGCCAACTCCGTTGCTCTGGGCCCAGGAACATCATGGCAGAAGGGCTTGGTGGAGGAGTGCTGCTCACCTCTTGGGGGGCCAAGAAGCAGAGAGAGCAAGGAGGAGGGGCCACAGGAAGAACAGCCCTTGCTGTCCCAGGCTCCTCCAGGCATACCCCCACCTTTCTATAGTTACCACCAAGTAAATCCATTCAAGCAAAGGTGGCTGATTGAGTTGTAGCTGTCATAATCCAAACATGCCTCTGAATACTCCTGCATCAGCACAGGAGCTTTTGGGGGGCACCCGGTATCCAAACCTTAACAGTATAGATACTGGGTTAAGTAGGGAGCTAGAAACAGCTAATGTGTGGGCTTCCTTCTCCCGGGTACAAGTCGGACTTGCTAATTTACATCAGGCAATTGATGAGCGCTGCCCCCTTGTGATTGTTCAATTGTGATCGGTCTGTTTATTGTTAAAGGTTCCCAGAAAATGTGTCCTAATATACGAAGTCAACCTGTTAGGCTAACAGTATTTGTGGCCTAGGAAACAGAATTTTTATAATCTTACCTTGGTTTAACCTTTTCTTTTTAACACTATGCTTTCAAAATGCATAATACATATGGTGAATGGAAAATCAAACTACCAATTTATTATTATTGATTGAGTTTATGTCTGAAACTCAAGTGCAGATTTCCCTGTGAACTTGGCTGGATTATGTGGCCTTTAAAGGACGTCACTCTCTTGGTCAAGCCAACTCCAAATCTCCAAATCTTATCACTCTTCTACAGGATACATTTAGAGAGGAGAGATGAAATTAACCACAGTATGTGTGGGGTGTGTGTGTGCGTGCGCCTGTGTGTGCGCATTTATGTAAGAAAAGAGGAACAGAGTGAGTAGGAAGTCCAGTTTTAACCAATAGGAGAGTGTGTCTGAGGTCAACTTAGTTTTTCAGTCATGACATTAATAACAGGAAGGATAAAATGTCAGGAGAGTCATTCTGACATTCATGACCTTTCCACACACAGTGATCTCGCCCACTTGCCAATACTCTGGCATGTGACCCCAAAATAATAGCATCCACAACTCTGAAAAAGAAACAAGATTTGAAGGCCATTTGTCTAATGTTAAGAGTGCATCTTTTCCACTGGTGTCACATGGCTTAGTCTTGCATTATTAAAGATGCATACTTAAATGTTCCCAGTCTTTGCAAGGGGTCATATGTGGGTATCGTAGGCGTTAACTAAGGAAGCAACTCCTGTGTGCTCAGTATCGGTTCTGTTTTTCAGTAGGAAAGTCATTTCATTCTCCAAGTTTCAGTTTCTCATGTACACATTTGGATCATAATATGTACTACCCAAGGCTGCTCTCCAGTGTAAATGAAGTAGCATTTTTAAATAACAGCACAGTGCAGGTGTAAACAATTAACACATTAAATGGATTCATGTTAGAGGTTATCAGTTAATTTCCCTTTCATGAGACAATTTGATAGGCTAGGGGCCTGAAATAGGCAAGGAAGCCAAAACAAGTGAGAATTTGGTGACTACATAAATGATCTTGCTTTAGTTTTCATTATCTCCACATCCTATCCTCCGCAAGTCTCAAGCTTCATGAAAGAAAAGCAGTTGACTGAACTTGCTGGGAGACATCCTTGTCATCAACCAAAAACAGGGCCTCTGAGCAGCGAGAGGTCCAGCTTTATTCCTTCTTGCTTCATTGGTGAGGAGATTTGTGGAAGAAAAGGAAAACACGGAAAATCAAAGTTAATCAATCAGGAGACCTTTATTTATAAGTGGGTCTTGAAAAGAAGTGAAATGTGAGGAGGCATCTCTGGCAGAGCTTCCTGTTTGCTCTCACTCCTGCAGGCAGGAGGGCTCCTAAAATGTCTCACTAAAGTTCTACACACACACACACACACACACACACACACACACAGACTCCTAAGGTGCATGAAAAACAACAGAAGACTGGTTTCTCTTTACACAGTTTCCCATTCTGTGAATGTCTGAAGAAATGGATTTCAGTTTAGCTTGCCTTTCTTGGCCAATCTGTATGATTTTTAGATTTTTTTCTCTTTAACATATGCTGCTAGGAATATCTTCAAGGTTTGCCCACCAAATTTAGATATGTTCTAGTGCATAAAAAAATTAGAAAAATATCATCTCCTGTTAATCCATTAGAAACAGAGAAAGTGTATAATTTTTTTACTTGAGAATTAATTGAATATACTTTATGCACCAAACTTTGTAGCATGCATTTGAAAATTGTTATGTCATTTAAAGACTGAGATGTAGAAAATATTCAGAAAGAGTGCAAGGGAGAGGCAGGGATTTACTGGGTTCCTAGAACAGAGTTAGGTAGCTGCTTATATTTTCCAGGGTTGGTTTCTAGTTTGGTTGGATTGTGATAGTATTTTCCAGACCTAGAGTTCTGAATGAATGTATGCTTTCTTATAGTTGTCATCTATTATTTTTCATTCAATTGAGAAGAAAACTTGACATTGGAAATAATTCATGTGATCAAGTCAAGATGTTTTTTTAGAACTTTGTATTTGGAAACAGGGGAGTAATACTCTCTGTCCCTGAACATGGTGCTCAATTGATCAATTTCACTTTGGGGATTATTTCCCCCTGAATGAGAGGTCCACCTTAATTCTAACCTTGTGCTTCACTGTTTAGAAAGGAAGGATCCACATTAATGTGGCAGAGAAATTGTTCTTCCCACAACTCTACGAAGCGCTGATTTGAACTCTTTATTTCTTAAACTGTAAATCATTGGGTTGAATAATGGAGTTAGGATAGTGTAGGATACTGATATCAGAGCATCCTGGCTCGATGAGTAGTTGGACTTAGGCCTTAGGTAGATAAAAGAGGCACAGCCATAGTGGACAATGACAATCATAAGGTGTGAAGCACAGGTGGAGAAAGCTTTGTACCTGCCCAGTGTGGAAGGAAACTGGACTATGGCTGAGATGATACGAATGTAGGACACCAAGATTAACAACAGAGGAGCAACCAAGACCAATGCACAGAGCATGAAGATGATAATCTGACGGAAGTGGGTATGGTAGGATGCCAGTTTGAGGACAGGAGAGATGTCACAGAAGAAGTGATGCAGTTGGTTGGAGGAGTGGAAGGGCAGGTGAAATACTAAAGATGTGATGATCTGAGCCACAGTGAAGCCACAGGCACAGGCAGCAGCCACTAATCCCAAGCACACCCCGTGGTCCATGAGCACTGTGTAGCGTAGTGGGTTGCAGATGGCCACGTAGCGATCATAGCCCATGGCTGCCAGCAGGAAGGAGTGAGAGCAGCCCAGGAAGAGGAAGGTGAACATCTGGATGGCACAGCCCAGGAAGGAGATGGTCTTCTTCTGAGCCAGCAGGTCCACCAGCATCTTGGGCACAATGACAAAGGTGTAGCAGGTCTCAGAGCAGGAGAGAACTGAGAGGAAGAAGTACATGGGGGTATGAAGGGCTCTGTCCAGCACAATGGTGGACATGATGATGGCATTGGTGCCCAGTGTGAAGAGGTAGAGGAGCAGGAAGACCACGAAGAGCAGCTGCTGCAGCCCAGCCAGAGCAGAGAAGCCCAGGAAGACAAACTCTCTCACCACGGTGTCATTGGTCCACTCCATGGAGGGTACATCCTCAGAAAACAGTACAGGAGAGAGGAAGAGAGACTGGCAAAAGAGCTCCCTGAAAATTAGTAGAATCACTGGAAATTAATCATGGCGGAGCAGGTATTCTCATATTTGGGGTTCAAAATACATCATTCCTTCTCCCTTCTGATTTTTCAATAAATGAAATACCTAAAATTGAGTCAGTGAACATTAGCTTTTAGGTCTCCTTGGTCCTTCTAACACCACAGCCAGGAAGTTCTTGCCATTTCAGATTCAACCATGTCTCCATCCCCACAAGGAGGCTGACATTTCAATTTTTCCACTTGTGCATTTGACACTTGTTCATTTGGTTTTCTTGCATCCACACTATTTTAGGGAAAGATTTCCCACAGTTGCAAAGAAAATAGACCATCTGAAATTATATATATATATATATATATATATATATATATATATATATATATATCTTCATATTCTTTTTATTTGTATTTCCTTATATCAAAACTCCTACTCTTAAACTCTTAAATTTAATCTCTCCGTATCCTCAAACTATATTCTCTTCTACACTCCTTGCCTTACTTCTTGGCAGGAAGCATTATTTCTATTTTCTCATATTCTCTTTATGCTGACTATTGCCTCTGTATTCTTATTCTGTTCCAACAGCTGGAAACATTCACTTCTTATTTACGTGCCTCTAGCCCAAGATGGATCAGGGCATACACCCTCCAGCGCAGGTCTGAGAGCCTTTTCTACCACAGCAGAACCACAATCTTTTTTCAGGACTTTTGTGCATGTCCATCACTCCCCTTAACCACTACAGAAATTATGTTGTGGCTCTCCTGCCCACTACTACTCACATCTCTTTGATTTATCTTTCCCCTGAAGCCATATAAACCTTCTGGTATATAAATTGCATGACAGTTCTCCCGTCCTCAAAAATTTTACTCATGCCTGTTGAATAAAGTTCAAACCCTACAGTTTTTCAAAGTCTTTCATCCGGGAAACCAAACAATATTTCTAATATTCTTCTGTACCACTATGTGTTAATATTAGGAAAAGAAGTTTTGGCCTTCTTTGTCTTTATTCCTTGCTCAAAATTGTTTATTACCCATTTATACTTGTAGATATTATATAGCTGTTCTGAAGTCACAGCTAGTCCACACTTTCTGGAAGTTTCCATGGTTCTGGTAAGAGAAGTTCTTTCTTCTTCAGAACTCACATAAGACATCAAAAGATAATTTAAAAAGACATTCACTTAATTTTAAAGTATTAAATTGAATTGTTCTCATCTCTCTCTTCTCCACTAGATTTTGTACTGTTGATGGAAAGATGGGAATTTTATGTGTCTTCACCTGATTTCTATTTAGTCACTAGTATTTAATAACCTCTCAATAAATAATTACTAGGTAAATAAAAAAAAAACTAACTTGTTAAGCTATTACTGATCTCATTGATGGCATCAAATTCATGAAGAAAGAGAATCCTGAGTGTTACCCTGGGAATGAAGATTGCTCAATATCAAGAATTTTTAAGGATCTATGTACCACATGTCCTAGTGATGATTCATTCAAACCTAAAAAAAAAATATTTTTGGTTTAAAATAAGAAAATAGTTCTGAATAGGATAGCTGGTCATTGGAACTCCATACACCTAATATTATCCCCAATTTCTAGTACATTTTCAGCTCTCTAAAGCATATTGGAATATAGATATTATAGAAATAACACTTTATTCATCCCCTTTAAAAATATCACTAATTATTACCTTAATTGATAGTAATAACAAAAACTTTGGCAATGTGTTCTACCTTAACACAGAACAATTGTCTCAAGAATATCAGTCAGTACACAATGAATATTAAGCAGTATGATTATAATCATGTGTGAGGAGCTGTATGTGATAATGATACACATATAAATAAGTCCCAGCCCAAGGCTTCATGTTGACTTTGGTTCAAGAATCAGACATATTCAGAAGAGATTATTATTTAAAATATATTGATTTACATGATTGATATTCATTTGGAATTATATGAGTACGATTAAGACAACTCTTGTATATATCCGTAGAAAAGAATTTTTAATGTTTTTATTAATGCTTTATAGCTATACAGAATAGCAGTGTTCATTTTGACCTATTCAGATATTTCTCAAAAGAAGAAATAAAATGCCCCATAAATATAAGAAAAAATGTTCACTATTTCTATCCCCAGCAATCAGGGAAATGCAAATCCAAATTGCATTGAGATTTCTTCTCACTCAAATTAGAATAACAATCATCAAGAACACAAATACTAATAAACGCTGGTGATGGTATGAGGGAAAAGATACAATCATATATTGCAAATTAGTACAACCACTTTGGAAAACTGTATGGAGATTCCTCAAAAAACTACCCCACTCTTTGACATTTAGAAAAAGAACAAAAATCAGCATTTTATATGTGATACAGACACATCAATATATATCACAGTGCAATTCACAATAGCCAAGTTATTATGGAAGCATAATATTATGGAAGCCCATCAATAGATGAATGGATAAAGAATTTTTAAAACTTATTCCTGGGTTTCTTTACATCTGTTATGGATAGGGTGAACTAAATAATGCTTGGCACAATATCACGAGAACGGTACTATTGAGTTTCTGTGAATTTAAATTCAGATATAAGCACCAATATAGGCAAGCAACTTTGCTTCTCCTAAAGGAGTGCTGCCTGATCTCTGATGTTTCTATTTCCATAATTATATTTAAACTTCCCCAGCTCTGTGAAAGGGACAAATATACTCTTCTTGCTCCATGTTGTTTCTCTGGTTATTTGCCAAAAACTAACATAAGACTTTTTATTGCCTAGTAAGTTCATAGATTTATCACAGACATACTGTTATCTTTCTCTAATTTTAGATTCCATAATTCTCAATACTAACTAATGAGTTTCTACACATGTGATCTGAAATTTTCCCCTAAGAAGCCGGGTAATGCAGGGATCAAATGGGTTTTGAGTTGAGACAGATGTAGGTTTTAATCGGAATCTGGCATATTATAGTGGTAAGGCGTTACAACTTCATGGACCATTTTCTCCCTTCTATGATGAGAAGAGTAATTTCTGCTTCCCAGGGCTATTGGAGGGGATTCATTGGGATTCACTATATGAAAGAGATCATTTTGATAATCAGGAAGTGCTTACTAAATACTGCCCTTTCATTACTTTATTATTATGTTTTATGTACTTTCCCAGATAGGGGAAACTTAAGAGGGATCTGAGGTTCTCCAACCTAAGTGTAAATAACTTCGTTTTCCATGACGTTCTGGTCTGCATTTGTAAGATGCAAGCGTTACCAACCTTGAAATACCACACAAATACTTTGGTACCTGGTTGTTCTGTAGGTAAAGTCCTATATGTAGGATATTTAGACTCTGGTCGAAGGCAAAGGAAGTCTCCTGTTTTCTACTTTGGGGGCAGGATGGGAGAAACCACAGAAGTCTAATTATAAGTATTCTTAGACACATACATCAGTTTCCCCTTACAGATGTTTTGTAATTATCGAGCATGCATATTATACAAAGCTGGTTTTATCTACATTTGTAGACATAAACTTCAACTGTTTATTGAGCTCCTAAAGACTGGAGCAGATTGTCTAGTAATTCACATGTTTTATGATTTCTCTTATGTTCTAAGTACTAGAGATATAAAAATAAAATTATTATTAATTTTGCAGGGAAAACAGAAGCAAATGGCTGTCCAGAGTATAAGAAAACTATCATGAATCTTATTTAATATGGTTCAAAGTCAACAAAATGTCCTGGAAATCTTGAGGAAAAAAAACAGAAAACGTCAGGGAAGGCTTTGAACAACAAGTGATATCTTAATACTACATGTGAGCATTTTGACAAAAATATAGACTGAGTCTAAATGACATCACGGATGTAGACAATTTGACTGAATTGATTAATTTTTTTTTATTAATATTGATTGGCCCTTTGGAATTGAAAATAAAAAATATCCCACTGTTTTACTGCATGTGCACATTTATAAAGGAAAAGCATCACTTCACAGAGGCCTGTGAAAGGCATCCATTTTCTCCCTTTCCCTCTTCTCTTTCCTTACAATAAACTTCATGATGAGGTCACAGATTCACAGATAGTGATGATGTATAAAATACAGTAAATCAATACATTGTATTCTTAGAAAATTCTTAGAGCGTGGGTGTTAAATATTCTCACTACAGACAATGATAACTATACAAGTTAGTGCATGTATGGATTAGGGAGCTGTAACCACTCCACATAATATTTATACTTCAAAACATCAGGTTGCACATGATGAATACGAACAGTTTTATCTGTTAATGGAAAAATAAATAAAGAAAAATGCTTCAGCAGGCAAATGAACAAAACAAACCATAAGTAAATTTAACCAACTTCTCCAAGGAACATCATTCCAGGCTATCGGCCTATTGATATTGTTTTTGATGTTTCCAGAAAGAAGAAAAAATAGGACAAATTTTGTACCAATTTGTTAATTAAGATTCAGACTTATTTTACAGAAAAGTAACATAAGCTAATACTTATTATATGTTCTGAGTAGGGTGAAAACACTGTTATGTATGTTGTCTTAGTTGGTTCTCTCAATGACCTTGTGAGGCAGTTATTTTTTTGTTCAGTCTCTCCATTATTAAGATGAAAAACTTGAGACTCAAAGATATCAGGGATGCCCTTTGGGTTTCCAGGGCTGGTGGAACCTGCACTAGACTAAGGTGCAATCTGTGTGTGTGAACACACGTTCGTGCACACAAGTAAGGAAAAGAAGCATCTGCCACCCTCCTTCCACACAAAAAGGTACTTACAGGAAAAAATTCCAATGCAATATATTAAGAGTTCAGGTCTAAGCTTCATCATGTTTTAACTTCCAAAAATTCTTTAAAATGGACAAGACAATGTTTTTGCAATGGTTAAATATCAACACAGCTATTAGTTCTGAGATGATAACTTAAGAGTTGAAAGGGGCTGGGAGAGCTGAGGGTTTTGAGACGAGGACTTTCACACTGTCTCTTGCATCTCCATTGGTTTGGGGAAGGATTTAATTAGATAAAGATGGTTTCCCTTTGCACGACAGGAAAGGTATGGTGTGCTGGTCCTCATCACTCACCCAGGTGGAGCTGCAGAAAGCCAGTGTGGCAAATGTTACAGCTGTAGATGATCTTAAAGATCTAGCCTAGTAGTCTCCATTGACAGATGAAAAACTTGGGCTCAGAGAATTCTAGGAATATCCAAGACCAGAAAGCAACTGAATGGATGTTTAGTTAAAAAAAAGAGAGAGATTTCTTGTCTTTCAGATGAATGTGGTTCCATGACATGATGCTGCCTGAAAAAAATAACTTCTCCTTTTTGCATAGCACTCACACCTGTGTTTCTCCCTGTACCTACCTGCTTTCTGCCTGCTCTTGCTAGTGGTTTTGCCAGACTGATTTTGTGTTCCCACAAGGCAGGGTTTCTTTGTGTCTTTGTATCCATCAACTGTATTTGCAAAGCAATCACAATCAGCCCTGTATTAGGTAGTATAACTTTGTCTACTTTGTACTAATAAAGCTCTTTCTAAAAAAAAGGTCATTATTTAAGATTTTGTAATTAAAATATCATTAAATGCCCTGCTAAGTTAGAACCAAAAGCTTCTATGTAAGTTTAGGAGAAGCAATGAGTTAGTTAATTTATAATATGTATAAAATTTATATGTACCATTTTGTGGAAATTCACACTAAAAGTTAACTGATACTTGCTTGGATTCCAGATATTTAACTGTGGCCCTCTTGTTATTGGTTCTGCGCTAGCATGGACCCATCACTTCTCTCCTTCTTACCTGAGATGTGAAGACCTAAGTCCTGCTGGGTGTTTACAGTTATACTCTGTCCATTGTCCGGTTTCACAGTGTAGGAGGTGCTAGTCCGAGACGCTTGTCCCCTATTCATGAACAGGCTCCCATTTTCCTCTCCCTCTTCCTGAGAGAAGCCAGTGGCAGAGGCTGTCACACAGGATAAAGTAGAAGTACTGAAATGGGTCGGGGCTGCTGATACCTACTCAGGGGATGAGATGGAATGATGGTCTGGAGTCTCAGACCCAGACCAAAGCAACTGTCATCAGTCTCCCCCACCCATTTTGTGACAATTGACCAAAGACTACACAAGCCACTGCTAATGATGGTGATAAAGCCATTGGCACTTTCATTTTATTTATTGGGAGAATAGAGTTCTTCTGTGGGTCTCTTGATGCCAAAGCCATTATCATAGAGATGTCACACTGGGTTTAATTAACAGGTGAGTTGATTGTAGAAAATAGAGGCAAGTCACCAAACATCCAATTGCTGAAAATTGGGCCCAACATTAGGGCTTAGGGAGCAGAATGCTCTTAGCCACTCTCAGATGCAGCAATTTTAGAAAACTGGGTTAACTTTAGGTTCTCAATTTATTATATTATTAGAGGGATAAAAAGGAACATTTATACAGATAATTAATTCATTTCAGTTGGTACGTTGCAAAATTGTTTAGCCTTAAATCCGTTTTTCTACTTATAATTGTGTGGTGGGTTGTTGTCAGGCTGGAAGGATAGATTGAGCAGTGGCTTTTTACAGTGAAGGTTCTGGTCAGGATAATGAGCTCACCCATCTCACCATCCCAAGTTAATTTCTCTTGCTCGACTCCACTGTCCAGAACCTCACGTGGTGTTTTCAACATCACTTCCTATCCCTACGTCAATGGATGTTAAAGACCTCTGACAGTGACTTGATGCCCTACTAAGAACACATCAAGTATCGAATTAATGAAGAAATAATGACACTGAGAACAAAAGAGCTACTGGGAACAAGACATGATGCCCATGAAGAAGTAAGAAACCAGAACAGTGGAATTTAACATATTTGAGTCCGTATGTTGAACATGTTAGTGGTTATGCCCAGCTCTTGCTCCCACTGAGTACCCCAATTTTACTTGGTTTTGTTTTCCCACTAATCTCACCCAATCACTCACCCCCACGTTCCAGGATGGAGTGGGTGCTGTGCACTAAAGCTGTCGGCATGCTGCATTTTCTCTGGCTCTAATGTTTGGTTCCAGAAGGGCAAATGATCCAACTCTGGATAATCAAGTAAGGTTCAAATTCGTCTTGTGACATTTGATTTCCCTTCAGAATGAATTTGTTCTTCTTCTGGACTGGACTTGGTGAGCTGAAGGTGTCAGAGACTATCATGTTTAGACTAAAAATGGAACAAAGGGAACTGGGGTTATGGCTCAGTGGTAGAGCACTTGCCTAGCACCTGTGAAGTACTGGTTTCAATCCTCAGTACCACATAAAAATAAATAATATAAAGATATTGTGTCAGTCTACAATTTAAAAAAAAATTAAAAAATGAAACAAAGGCAGAAATAGCAGAAATATGAGATGCCTGCAGGTAACTGTTTGAGCTCTGCATCAACCTGTACCTGAAGCCATTTTATCCCTAGACTTTTCAGCTTACATAGGTCAATAGATTTGATTTTTGCTAGTGACAGTTTGAGTTGAATTATCTGTTATTTACAGACCAAGGAATTCTAAATGATAAGACCCTATCTCACTCAAGGATGGATCTGAGATGATTTAACAAGATATCCTGTTAAGGCAAGTGTAAACATATTATTTCAATATATTAAGGAATTAGAGGAAAGGTAAAGTAATTTTATATTATCAAGGTAAATTCAGGAGGAATCATGATATAGAAATATATTCCATGAGGCCCAATATATTTATTAAATTTGGGCTAAAAGTTAAGCACCAAAGTTCACATTCACTATTTAAAGAGCCAACATAAATAATTACGAGTCATATTGTTTACAGATATAAAATAATACTTGTGATTCCCAGTATAGAAGTGCTAATTATATTAATGCATCTCTAAGTAATTGTGGTTATCTGGACAAAGTGTCTCTAAAACAATGTGACTGTGTCATTCCTTAGAACATCAGACTTATAGCCTAAGAGAAGTGTGTAGGTTTATTTATCTATGCTTAGCCCACCCAGCTCTCTGGTTTATATGGCTGCTACACTGGATTAAGATTGTTCAGACTGTCCTCAAATAAAATTTCCTCTCTACAACATTTTCGGGGCTTCAGGAATTGGAGATGACACACAACAGGGCATGAGAGTTTGCCATGGCCCCTTTCTTAAGCATCCAGACCACTTACTTAGATTTCTTCTCCATCCCATACAATAGACACCAAAGGGTAGCTTCAAAGTCCTGGATATTTTACTTCAGTTTCAATTATCTTGCTCCAAAGAACATTTCAAAATCACCTGCTGTTGCCACACCACCCGCCTTACCTCTCTCCCTTGTCTTTCCCATAGTTCCCTCTTTTGGCTTTCTCTCACTATTCCTATTCCTCCACCTCTTTGCAGTTTCCTCCCTCTCAAGGTCTGAGTTTTAGATGTACATCTCACTTCCTTGGTCTCCAGGCATCTCCTAAGAGGAACTGAAAGGACAGGTCGACCGTGCCCCCTTGTAGTGAGCTGTCCTCCTTCGCCATCCTCCAGATTCTTTCTCCTGTGTGTTCCGTAGAACAAACCTCCGTCTATGGTTTAAAGGAAGGGAGAGAGGGAAGTGGGCCTGGCAGTTGGTTCTCAGTGTCAGACCTCCTAAGTCCTATGCTGCCTCTGACGTGCGGCCAAGGTGGCCTAGAGCCAGAACCACAGGGCGGTTTTAGGTGGCAGACAGTGAAAATAACAAGGAAAAACTGCCTACAAACAACGCACACATGGCTATTGGTAGAAATTAGCTTCTTAAACCAGGAAATAACTGGTACATGGAAACAGGTTACAGAAAACAAGCCATCATTAGTAATTTTTATGGTTTAGATGTGGTGTCTCCCAAAAGCTCACATGTGAGACAATGCAAGAAGGTTTGGAGGAGAAATGATTGGGTGATAGTCTTAACCTGATCAATGAAGTAATCCCTGATGGAATGAACTGGGTGGTGACTGGAGGCAGGTGGGGTGTGGCTGGAGGAAGTGGGAATTGGGGGCATAGCTTTGGGATATATATTTGTATCTGGCAAGTGGACACCTCTCTCTCTCTCTGCCTTCTGGTCATCATGTGAGCTGGTTCCCTCTGCCACACTGTTCCACCACGGTGTCCTGCCTCACCTTGAGCCCCGAGGAATGGAACCTGCTGTCTATGGACTCAGACCTCTGAATCGATGAACCTCTAAATAAACCTTTCCTTCTCTATGATTGTTCTTGTCAGGTCTTTCAGTTGCAGCGGTGCAAAAGCTGAATAAAATAGTAATATATTTAAAAAAAAAGATATTAAGAAAACAATCTCATCTATAGTAACTGCAAAAATACCTAGGAATACATTTAAGAAGGTAAAAGGTCTGTTCAATAAAAACTATAAAGTGGGGGCTGGGGCTGGGGCTCAGAGGTAGAGCACTCACCTAGCACATGTAAGGCCCTGGGTTTGAACCTCAGCATCACATAAAAATAAAAAAATAAAAAAAAACTATAAAATGTTGGGGCTGGGGATGTGGCTCAAGCGGTAGCGCGCTCGCCTGGCATGCGTGCGGCCCGGGTTCAATCCTCAGCACCACATACAAACAAAGATGTTGTGTCCGCCGAGAACTAAAAAATAAATATTAAAAAATACTCTCTCTCTCTCTCTCTCAAAAAAAAAAAAAAAAAACCTATAAAATGTTGATGAAAGAAATTGAAGAGGACAGAGATCAATGGAAAGACATAGAGTGTTTATTGATTGGAAGGATTCATTGCTAAAATGTCTATACTATACAAAGTAATCTACATATTTATTACAATCCTTATAAAAATGCTAATATCATACTTCAGTTGCTGAGGCTGGCCTCAAACTTGCAATCCTTTTGCCTCCACCTCAGATGGATGCTATTATATTTTATATTTAAATTAAAAAAAATCATAAAATTTATATAGAAGCACAAAAGACTCTGAACAGCCAAAGCAATCTTGAGCATGAGAAACAAACCTAGAGGCATCATGCTGACCTGACTTTAAAATATACTACAAAGCTTCAGTAACCAAAACAGCATGGTAATGGTATAAGAAAAATATATAGACCAATGGAGCAGAAATAAATCCACACACTTTTAGCCAAATGATTTTTAGAAAGGAGCCAAGAACACACATGTGGGTAAGAATATTCTCTTTAATAAATGTTCCTAGGAAACCTGAATGTCCACTTAAATTAAACTAGACTCCTATCTCTCAACATAATTAGAAGCATCAACACAAAATTTAAATATAAATGTAGTTAGATAGAGTTGTGTACTCCTATAATCTCAGCAATATGGGAGGCTGAGGCAGGAGGTTTGTAAGTTTGAGGCCAGCCTCAACAACTTAGCAAGACTCTGTCTCAAAAATAAAAAGGACTTGGGATGTAGTTTAGTGGTAAAACTCCCTTGTGTTCAATCCCCTTGCAAAACAAAACACTTCAAAGTTAAACCCAAAACTATAAAATTACTAGAAGAAAACACTCTATGACATTCATCTAAATGAGGACTTTTTTGACAAGAAAGTCAATGCACCAGCAAAAATAGAAAAAAAAAATAGATAAACAAGATTACATTGCATTACAAGGCTTCTGCATAACTACATGAAGAGACAGTCTATGGAAAGGAAGAACATATTTGCAAACTATTCATCCAAAAAATTAATATGCAGAACATGTAAGGAATTTAAAAAACTAAATAGCAAACAATCTAATTACAACATGGGTAAATGATCTGGATACACATTTTCCAAAAGAAAATATACAAATGGGCAACATATATAAAAATATTCTACAATACAAATTGCCAGAGAATTGCAAATGAGAACCAGAATAAAATAACACTTTACCCCAATTATAAATTATAATGACATAATCAAAGCGAGATAAAATGACCAACGTTGGTAAGATGTGAAGACAGGGTAATTCTTGTAGACTATTGACAGGAATGTAAATTAGGATAGCCACTATGGAAAATAGTAAAGTTCGTAAATACAAGAAATAAAACTACCACATGACTTAGCAATTACATTATCAGGAATTTATAAAATGAATATATCAGAGATACCAAAATATCAACCAAGGTCTCCACTGATAGATGGATAAAAAAGATGTATTTATGCATGATGAAATACTATTCAGTCACAAAAGGACAAAGTCCCGTCCTTTGTAGCAACGTGGATGAAGTGGCGATCGTAATGTTAAGTGAATAAGCCAGACACAGAAGACACAGACTGTTAGAGTCTGTAAACAAGTCAAAATAACACCTGGCATTTTGCCAGGGGAATGTTAGAGTTCGTAAACAAGTCTGGATGGTGCCTGGCAAAATGCCAGAGGGAGTGGTTTGAGAAGTAACAAAACCGAGCCATTAAGTGTGGAGATTCCTGATTGGTTGACTGCTGTATCTAGTTTATGTTAATTAGATAGGCTGTGTGGAATGTATAAATACTGCTCCTGTCCTGCAATAAATGGCTTCCACTCCTGCTGTATCAAGCTACACAAGTTATTCATCACCCCCCGGTTATTTTGGTGCAGGGTTATTTTGGTGCAGCCGTACTCCGGCAACAGACCACAGGATTTGACTAAGATGAGGAATTTGAACCATCTGAACTCATAGAACTAGTGAGCCGAAGAGTGGTTACCAGAGGCTGGGGAGGGTCCGGGAGAAAGGAGAATGGGGACAGCTTGCCTAACTGGCTCAGTCACGGCCAGATAGGAGGAACACATGTTGGTATTCTATCACACAGAGGTTGCTTGTCATTACACGATTATATCACATAGTCAAAAATAGCTAGAAGAGAGGTGTTTGTTCTCATCACAAAGAAATGATAAATCTTTGAGATGATGGAAATCTAAAGATGTACAATTCTTATGTTAATTAAAACAAAATTATTGTAGAAATATATTTATTTACCCATTGAACACACTATAGATGATTTTGCTATAAAACATTAAAATTTTTTGCTAAATATGTATTTTCTGAATCACTATGAATTTCACTATTCTAATATTGTGGAGTTGTAAAGATGAATGAAACCATAGACCTTGTCTCATGGAATTGTAATGTATTTATAAAATTTGAAACAACTGGAAAACCATAATATCTTGTACATTACACTGATTTATAATAAACCATTCATTATTCCTTTGAGCCAACCAATCCTTTCAAGTTAGAATTCTAACCTGTTTCTTTCCTAAATTTTAAGCATATTTTATTAAAAGCATAATAAAAGCATATAAGTCAAAGTATGCAGCCAAATTCACAAAGTGATGTATACATGTCCATGACCAGATTTAGAGGTAGAACATTCAACAACCCTTACCTGAGGAGCCATCTTTCTGGCTTCTATGCCCATATGTTGATTTTGCCACATCTCAACATTTATGAATGGAATTGCAGAGTAAATATGGTTTGGGCTTCTTTTCCTTAAATTAGGTTTGTGAGATTTACCCTGTTATTAAATGTAGTAGTACATTTTACTGCTTTATAACATGAGATTATGTGAATGCGTGTTAGTTTACTTGTTCTGTTGTAAATGGATAATATAGATTATTTCCAGGTTTTGTCTATAATGAAAAGTACTGGAAGAACAAACTTGTGTGTGCATTTGGTAACATGATTCTCCTTATCTGGGCTACATTAGTGGTGGAATTGCTGGGTCACAACATGCTAGTTGGAGTTTTAGCCATAGCTCTTTCTCCCTCTCCGCATCCTTTGTCTGATAAAACACTGCACTTTGGGTTTGGTATTAGCATTTACATCAACCAAGGAAATGCAGGCCAAAATGATAGTGAATTCTAAGCCTCAACCAAAAGAAGAACTATAGATTTTCTGTCATCATTATCAGAAGAGTTTTCCCCAAGTAACTTCTGTCCCTGTAACCAGGGCTCTAGAATGAACATACACGGATCTGACCACAGTCTACCAAAAGAAGAGAAGCAGAGCTATCATTCTAAGCCCAGCTTGAACATGTGCTAACCCTAGTCCATGTGCCAACACACAAGCAAGATTTTTTATTATTGTTTTGGTAAAAACTACATAATGTAAAATTTATCAACAACTATATTTAAAGTTCAGAAATATGAAACATATGCACAATGCTAGGAATCAGATATTCAGGTTTTCATCTTGCAAATCTGAAGGTCTGTAACCTTTAAATACCTTTCCTTTTCCTTAGTGAAATAAGTCAGTCATAAAACAAGGCAAATAAAGATTTTTAACCCACCATGCTTTGAGGTAGCTTAGTGCCCAGGCAAGCTTAGATGAACCTATACATGTGTTCTATTCTACTAGACTCTGACAAAGAGCTTTCCAAAGAGATTTTACTAATTTACACTCCTCCCAACAGCATATGGGAGTTACAGTTACTGAACATCTAGGGCAACATTTAACTCTGTAGCTCACTTTCACTTGTTTGTATCTATAACAGTATTTGCCTTTTGAGATTGAGCACCTTTTTTTATAACTGTAATGGGTTTCATTTTTTGCAAATCTTGTTCAATAATTTGTCTACTACAAATCTTGTTTTCTTATTGATTCCTCTTTCACTTATTGATTCACAAGTATCATTTATATTCCAGATATCAGTATTTTATTGGTTTTCCTGCTGATATAAATTAATTTTGTATTATTAACTTTGTATCAGTCAACCTTATAAATATATTTCGCTTTTTATTTCTTATATTTATCTGTAGATTCTAATGTAATTCCTATTTTGTATATTTCTGTTTTATTTTTCTTAGCTTTATTTTATTTTATTTTTTAAATATTTTTAGCTGTGTATGATAGTTCTACACAATGGTGGGATTTGTTGTTATATATTCATATATGCACACAATAAAAAATATAATTTGGGTAATATCATTCCCTAGCCTTTCCCCCTCCCTCCCTGGCTCCTGTGCCTTAGTCCATTTCTTCTTCTGATCACACTTTGATTTTCATGAAATTTACCCCTCCTTTCTTTTCTTTTTTCTAACTTCCACATATGAGAGAAAACATTATAGGACCCTTGGTCTTCTGAGTTTGATTTATTTCACTTAAAATGGTGATCTCTAGTTTGATCCATTTTCCTACAAATGACATAATTTTATTTTTTTATGGCCAAATTAAACTCCATTGTGTATATATACCACATTTTCTTTATTCGCCCATTGATGGACACCTAGGCTATTGTGAGTTGTTCTGCCCTAAGGGTACATACAAGGGTATGCATGTGTCACTGTAGTATGATGACTTTAATTCTTCAGGATAAATAACCAAGAAGTGGAATCACTGGGTCGTTTGGTGGTTCCATGCCTAGTTTTTTGGGGTGCCTCAAATTTCCTTAATGGTTGTACTAATTTACAATCCTACCAAAAGTGTAAAAGTGTTCCTTTTTCTTCACATTCTCTCCAGCATTTATTATTATTTGTATTCTTTATGACTGCCATTCTGACAGATGTGAGATGAAATCAGTGTAGTTTTGCTTTGCATTTCCTAAATGCTAATGATATTGAACATTTTTGTGTATTCGTTGATCATTTGTATTTATTCTTTTAAGAAATATATGTTTAGTTCATTTGCTCATTTATTAATTGGGTTATTTGAATATTTGGTGCAAAACTTTTTGAGTTCTTTATATATTCTAGATACTAATCCTCTGTAAAAAGAGTAGCTAGCAAAGATTTTCTCTATTCTGAATGTTTTTCACTTTCCCTATTGCTTCCATCACTGTTTCCTAGCTTTTTAAATGAATGAATAAACTATTTTATTTTTAAAAAATGATATTTGCATGTTCAAAATACATATTTTTTCTTCAACTTTCATGTGTGAGTGTGTGTGTATAGTTTATGGTCCAGATCCAGCCAATATTTTTTCTATGTATCTCTCTCCCTTTTTGTCACAAACAATAGTTTTGAAGTTAAAAAAAAATGCTGTTTGTATTATTATGTCAAAATAAACCCCAATAGCCAGGCTCCGTGGTGAGCACCTGTAATCCCAGCAGCTCCAAAAGCTAAATCAGGAGCATCACAAGTTCAAAGCCATCCTCAGCAAAAACTAGTCACTAAGCAACTTAGTGAGATCCTTTCTCTAAATACAGCTGAGGATGTGGCTCTCTGCCCTGAATTCAATCCCTGGTAGCCCCCCCCTGCCAATAAATTAATAAACCCCAATGGTATGTATAAGTTTAATATACTAAGGGAAAAAATCAGTTCAAATATGTTAAGCCAAACCACAGTTGACTAAACCCCACTTGCTCATAGCGTGGGATTAATTCTGATTTATTTAATCTACAAAGTCCTTAATGAGATTATGCTTTCTGCCTTATCTTTATCATTTTTTTTTCTGTCACCCTGTAGGTCTATTTTTAGGCACATAGGACACTTAATTTAGTCACTGAAGCTGTGTATTCTTGTGTATGTGTGTGTGTGTGTTCTTTCTGGATATCCATGACAGTAGTGTGTGTTTTGAAATACATGAAATTTATTCTTATTTCTCTAAGCCTGTGCACTTTTCCAAGACTCTTTTTGCTACTCTTTTCCTTCTTAATTTTACTTATCTTTCCAGATTTCATGTAAACATTATTTACTCTAGGAAATATTTCTTGATTTCTCCAAAATTTGGTAGGACATTACTATATATATATATATATATATATATATATATATATATAGATAGATAGATAGATAGATAGATATAGATATAGATATAGATATCTCCAATGTCTCTCAATTAACTTTTTATCATACTGTATTATAATTGTCTTTTCTACACTGCATTTCACCTCTCTCTGTGCCCAGTGACAAATGCTAAATAATTATCTGTTAGGTAAATGCATTAAAGTCAAAAACACATTGTGGATTGATAATATAAAATACCTTTAATCAACATTTAGTTAAATGAATATTAACAGGACCCCTGGAGATCCAGAAGAAAAACTTTTGTGGTCATTTATAACTACAAATAAATTAGAAGACTTCGGATGGTCCAAATTTCATCATCATTTGTAATTCTAAAAAAAATTTTGAAACCCAAATATATGCGAGGTCTAGTCTTTGCTGCTATTGCCGTCTCCATCATGGTCATTCCAAAGTGTCAATTCAGTGCAAGTCCATGCCAGTCTGTAAAAAGAGTAGAAATACAGTGGACCCTTTCTAATCTGCAGCAAGTAGCGAAGTATGTGTGCCCATATACAAATTAGAGGGAAATACCTTCCATAGATGTAAATGTAAGTGTTGAGTAGATGGAGTTGGGGAAGGTGGTGTTCTGGAGATTCTGAGGCCACAGAGAATGAAACTGAAGGTGACCTCTAACTCCCAAACACCTCTTACCTGTAGGTGGTGTCCACTTCTTCTCAACAAATATAGCTTAAACCTGGAACAAAATAATATTTAAAATATATGTACATGACTCATTCAGCACCTTAATGAAATATGTTTTGAGGGTGTTCTGGACACTATTCTGATGAATACGTTAGCAACCTAACTTTATCCTAGTGACACTTGTTGCCAAACCATTGGGTATAAACTTTAAAAAATAGAACTCCAGATATTAAAAGAAAATCACTGTTGGCAGAAAGCAAATTCGACTCAGCTTTCTATTTTTTTTTTTTGGGGGGGGGGGAGGAGTTCCTATTCTTCTAATCCCAGTTTTTCTTTCTCTTTTCATCTCTTTGTATTTGTTCTCTCATCTCTTCTTTTAGCCTCTCAGTATTATAGCATATTATAACATATAACAATAATATTATCTGCAGGTCCTCTAGGTTTGAGAAGCCTATCAGGATCTATCTTTAAATTTGTCCAATGCTCATTATGTTTCAAAACAAGGTGCTAGATACTTTTAGGTGTTTTCTCATTTAATCATTAAAGCAAACACATTTTAATCACTTCCAATTTATGGTGTTTAAGCTGTTGGTTTATGCTTCCTCAGCAAGTATGTGAGAAAACTTACTGGTGTTGATGTAAGGTTATAATTCTCCTGAAGAAGATTAATTGAACTGCTTGTCACTAAAGTAAAAGACTGAGGAGTAAATACTTATATTAGTGCCATCTAATTCTGATTTATCGAAACACATTTTAACAAAAGCCACCATATATTCAGGCAAAAGCATATGATGCACTTGAATAGGTAACTGTCCTGAATTATTTATGAATCAACTATTATGCAAATTATTAAAGTAAGTACAGAGAGTATAGTGAAGAGAGAAGTCCCTTCATGTCTCAGTATAAAAATATCTCCTAGCAGCAGCATGAAATTGCTTTATATCCATTAATCTATGTAGTTCTTGTAATGACCCATGAGGAGGTGTTAAAAGTCCATGTTCCATAAAACATAACTGAAAATAAGAGTGCTTAAATCTTGCCCAAAGCACTTAACTAGGAACTGTTCTGAATCAACAGTCAAACCCAGCTCTTTCTCTTTTTTTTTAAGTTTATACTTTAATTGTACATTATCTTGTGTTATTTGTTGTTCTTCACAAATTTCACCAATTAGTTCAGAAACTTTGACATCAGTCAACATGTTGTCTCTTTCTTTTGAATCTCCCACAGTGCCCAACTGTAGTTCATGTTCAAAGAATAGTATTGACTAATAGATCATGAGCATGTTACACACTCACCCCTTGCCATTGCAGTACAGATAAGAAGGAGAGAAATTCAACTGGGTGCTCAGTGAGTAGGCTTAAATCATTCAGATCTTTTTATTGATTAACAAGGTAAACAATAAACACAGCTAGACATAGTCTTACTTATGGGATTTCTCTGCCTCAAAATAAAAATATTCAATGGTGATATAAATGTCTCCCTTCACCATTTTAGTTAAAATCACCCCTTGCAACTTTGAAGTCTGTTTTTTACTCTACCTTTAACCTCTTAAAATTTTAATATCCCCACCTCTTTTTTTTTTCCAAAGTGAATTCATGCTTTTTTTTTTTTTTTAATTTAGAAATAATTTATTGTAAGTAATCCAGAGACAGACAATGTTGTCTGTTCTCTATTGTTTCTTTCGGTCTCAGCATTGGGTACATTCACAAAAACAGTGCAGCATTTGCAGTGTTGATCCTAGAAAATTGATATTTCAGGGCTTGGAAACAGCCTGGCTTTACTCTTTGAGAGTTTCCATGTTCACATGACATCTAGAGACTGACTGGTATGACGTCTACACCAGGGACAGTTAACCAGGAAGAAGAAATCTCCAATAAAAAAGAATCAAGATGATCTGAGTCCTTATATTTCCCCTTTTGGGACAAGGAGTCCTAGAACAATAAAAAAGGACAGGTATCCCCAGGACACTTGGGTGAACACGGTTTCCTGAAGCATCAGCCCATTCACACAGCTTTGGGAAATGAGTATCTGCTCAGAACCTTTCTCAGGGCTGTCTTCACTTCCTTATTTCTCAGTGTGTAGACGACAGGGTTGAGCAGTGGGGTGATGACGGTATAAGTCACTGCCACAAGCAAGTCCTTGTCTGAGGAGTACAGGGAGGTGGGCCTCAGGTAGATAAAGGATGCACAGCCGTAGTGGATGACCACCACGGTGAGGTGAGAGGCGCAGGTGGCGAAGGCTTTGCGCTGCCCCTCCACCGAGGAGATCCTGAGGATGGTGGAGACGATGAAGACGTAGGAGACGAAGATCAAGACGAAGGGGACCAGCAGCACCAGGATGCTGAGGAAGAAGATCGCCATCTCCTTCAGGTTGGTGTCTGTGCAGCCCAGTTTTAGGACGGGGAAGATGTCACAGAAGAAGTGGTCGATCCGATTGGAGGCACAGAAGGGCACGCTGAACACCAGGAGGTTGACGACCACTGAGATCAGGAAACCACAAAGGCTGGAGGCCAGGACCAGCTGCACGCAGGTGGCCCGGCTCACGATGAGGGTGTAGTTGAGAGGGTTGCAGATGGCGACGTAACGGTCGTAGCCCATCACGGCAATGAGGAAACAGTTGGTGCAAGCTAAGCCCACAAAGAAATAGAGCTGGGCCGCACAGCCCAAGAAGGAAATACTGGGAACGGTGGCCAACAGGTTGCTTAGCATTTTAGGTACAATGACCAAGGTATAGCAGGTTTCAGAGCAAGAAAGGACAAAGAGGAAGAAATACATGGCCGTGTGCAAAGTCCTGTCCAGGAGAATGACGGTCATGATGGTGGCATTGGCCATCAGAGTGCTCAGGTAGACTATTAAGAAGATAAAGAAAAGCAGGATCTGCAGGTCCCCCAGGTTGGAGAAGCCTATCAGGATGAACTCAGTGATCATGCTGTGGTTCTGTCTCTTCATCAGTCAATGGAGATCAGATTCAGACCCCTGACATTAAGGACAGAATTTGACAAAAGTGAAATGCCCTCAAAGAAACCAGGTCTACATGTCTGTATAAGGCTGATAATAGCGATCTGAAATAATGAGTTAATCACATCAAAAACATGATTGGGGGATCAGGAGACATGGGTAGCAACACATATAATGCCCCAATATTTGAACACCTGAAAAGATCTTTTTAAAAAATTTTTATATTGCTTCTGTTATTTATGTTCATAGGTCCAAGGAAGGTTCATACCATTAAAATTGTCCACATTGTTAAATGGTTTAGAGCTCATCTTATTCAATTCTGACATTTTATAGAACAATAAATTGAGGCTCAAAGAGATTAAAGACTTCCTTAACCCACTTTAATGTAGCAGTGGTTCGACATGGTTTCTCTCCAAAGTCTTCTTATTAAAATTTGATTCAGAAAACTAAAGCAAAAACAAGTGAAAACTGACATAAACTCTATCTCATATGCTTGACTGAAACTTATTATTTAGGTGGAATTAATTACTTTCATTTATTAAAAAGTGTTCAGTTCTTTTTACACCTGGTCAATTGTGAAGTCTCTGAAATGGCTCAGGCATTAATTAGGGTTTCTCTCGTCATGAGTGCATGGGGACCTGGTACTAAGAACCAACTTAAAAAAAACAATATTGATTAAATTACAGTGTTGGATTTTGAGCACATACAAATATGTATCAATGAATCCCACTATTATGTATAACTATAATGTATCAATAAAAATATGGAAAAGAGCATTAACTATAAAATATATCTGCTTAAATCTCTATTTACCTTCAGAATATTTTGAGGATTGGGCTGAGACCTCTACTTTGCTGACCTCTATTTCAACTTTCATTACTCTCATAATGTTCTCAGAATGATCCTTACCATTATTTCTGGGGAGATCCATAGCTTGGTCTGAAGATCACAGAATGCTAAAATTACCAGGGTTAAGCCAGACATGGTGGGGCTTGGTGGTAAAGTGCCCCTTGGTTCAATCCCCAATACAAATATAAAAATAAATAAGTAAAGGAAATTACTAGGGTTAGGTAATCAGACTATATTTTACATGGAAAAAAAAAGAAAAAGATCAGAAATCTCCAACCTAAACTTTCATCCAACTCTGGGAAACTTTTTTACAGCAATCTAGAAAGGATTGTTGAGTCTCTATAGTCATATTAAAGTAATAAGAAACTCATTACTTTACCAAATAGGATGCTCACTTAGCTAGAACCTCCCTACTCTGAGATGCATTCTGAAACCTCCTTACCCTTCCTTGGAATCTCCACCCATTGTCCTTGATTTGTCCTCTGCACATGCTTACAAGAAGTAACTCCTTTCTATAAATGACAGCTCTTTAATTGTTGCAGTGAATCATCATATCCCTGGATGGGTCACATTTTCCTCCTAATGTTCTTAGTTATTTCAAATATTAGCCAAGGCATCATTTCTGGAAACTTCTCTATCTTGGACACCACCTTAGGTGTTGTAGTCCTGAGTGTGGGTCATGAAACTGTCCCTCAGTTGTAGACAAGCCATGCAAGTAACTTCTACTGCTCTCCTTCTATACATAGCATTAGAATTACCTTCCCACTCTTCTTTATCTCTCACAATTAATGGTCATCTCTCCTACAAAACCCCAGCTTGCTACTTCGCTCTTGGCTTCTTGAGTAGCCCCTAAATTACTTTTATTCCTGTTTCCTTTTCTTAACTATCGGTTGGTTCTGGGATCTTTTGTTTGATTGGCAGCATGGGGAGGTTAGGGAGGATGGAGTCAGACTGCCTCGGTTGTGACTATGGCTTTGCTTCTTTATGATCTTAAGAAATTCAAGTCCTGAATCTGTGCCTCATTTTCATCTTTGAAAGGGCAGTAAATAATAACATAAACTGAAAAGCTTTTTGAGTACCAAACACGCATACCCACCATGAAGTTCCTGATTGGTAGTAAGCATTCAGTAAGTGTGAACGGTTAGTATCCCGTCTAAACCCCTCATGTGTTACATATGAGGAAACTGAAACCCAGACAAGTGAACCATGAAGATATAGGTTACATAATTTACTTAATAGCAGAGGTGAATCTATATCCCAAATGTCCTAAAGTCTCCCTTTCAGGACTTGGTGGTCTGAATGACCCAGGTTTCATTTTTAATATTTTCTTTGCACTTTATTACGTTCATCAGCAATTTAGGGAGCAGATCAGTGTTCTCTTTACTCCGTATGAACCTCTTGAAGGCTCCCTGATTCCTCCTTATGTCGACTCCTATTTCCTATTCTTCCACCTTTAATTCATTATACATTTTTCTTCCTAAGCTACATAGCTGTTCTTCTATTCAGGCAGTTCTCCTGATTTAGATCTATTTTAGGGGAATTTTGCTGTTTTACAATCTCTTAATCCTTTTCCAACTTTTCTTTCTTTCTCATCCTCACATGGTCATTTCTCTTCCCCCTGGCCTCTTGCCACCTGCTCTCGGCCCCTGTCTTTTACTCTAGATCCCGATGCTATGACCCACCTTAACTTGCATGGTTTCTGCCAGTTCTTCTGCCTCTGAATCTCTCTTTGGTATCCAAAGTGTCTTTAGAGAAGACCGATAGATGATGTTACTAACAAGAAAGAGTGATCACATAACTTTAATATAAAGGAGACACCTTACGTTCACAGGCAGTCTTAGCTCAATCCCAGGTTCTTTTCTTCTGAATCCAATCAAAATCTAGAGAGGAGGGAGAAATAAGCAAAATTACAAAGTAATAATTTTCTCAGGTGTTATTAGAGAAAGTTCAGGCACTTGAACCTTTGAAGATGAAAGATAACTCTGTCTAGTTGCTGGGATGCGACTAACTGGACATCCCTTCTCTTAGCAGCTGTGTCTCTGTGGCATACACTCTGGCAAAATCCCTCAGCTTTATAATAGCTGGGACACTCAGGGGATTGAGACTTTAGAAGGAGATCCTTCTTTGAAGCCTAGGAACTAAAAAATGTCTATTAAACCCCATTGAAATTAAAAAAAAAACACACATGCATTATCTGTTTATTTGATCTGTGTAAGATAACTATGAATGTTATGATTTTTTGGCATGGATTATTAATTTTGAATCAAGGTTATTCTGGCTAAAATAAACTATATTACTTCCTCAATTATTAGAAAGAAAGAAAAAAAAAACAGATAAATTAGCTATAGATCCTGCATATAGATGGAATATTTTGAGGGATTAAATAAATGACATCCTTGTCAAAAAAAATTAGATATTTTTTCTTTAACTCTCCTGTTTTATATATTTTATATATTTAAGTCATGTTTGCATTCACTAATGTTTCCTATATTCATCTACTTTTTTGATGTTTAGAGAGAGAAATAGTTGGAAAATTACAAAATGCGAAAAAGGCTAAGGTAGGCCCAGGCACAGGGCACAACAGTGTCACCAGGAAGGAGCACATTTCCCATAACCAGCATTAAGACAGGAGAGTCACCCCCTCAAATTCCCCATAGAACTGCCCCTTTCTGAGAAATAAAAGGTTCTTAACTGAGAGATGCCTGATGTCATGACCTAGCATGGTCTCATCGATCCAGTGTTAATTTGATTTCTGAAGAGGAAGAGACAGACATTTAGGAGTAAGAATCCTTTAACTTAATGGGTTATTTTAGAAAGCAGAGGACTGAAGGACTATAACAGCAAGCTGTCCTTTCTACCCATTTTTGATGTCACAGCTTTAATATTAATAGCAGCTTGTAGAACACTGATTCAGCAGCCATCATAATCCATCCATTAGCTCATATCCTGTGCTCCCTGTTGACCTTATCAGGTCAGTGTTATTCATGGAAATCAAGGAGAGTACAGTAGTCCTGCTTAGCAGAGGACAGTGAAATCAGAGGTTTGAGGAGGCTAAAGCAACAATAATTTACTGAGTAAAATGCCAGAGAAGGGAGCTGATTTAGACTCATAGAAACATTCATGAAGATGCTTTTACATGATCCACTGAGTGTTAAGATGTCTAGGTACAAGACGGTACTCAGGGAGACTGGAGAGAACAACTAGGAGGCTCTTCATAGCACCGATCCTAGAAGTCTCACAGCAGAGGGAGATGTCTGAGTTTCAACTAGCTAGGATGGAAAAATGTCACAGAACACCCGAGACAGTCAGTAGAGATCTCAAAAATTCACACCTAAGTAATACAGATTCACAAGGGCTCAGAAAAAGCCATTCTTAAACTGCCCTGACAAAGTTTAAGAGCTCCAGTCTTCCTGCAAAAAAAAAAAAAAAAAAAACTGCTGCTGTACCAAAAAATATAAATAAAGTAAAAAATCACATGCTGAGTGAAAGCATTTAGATAAGAAATTATAGGTACTATATTATTCCATTTATATACATCTTATAGGCAGAGGAAAACAGTTAACAAATATCCTAGACATTTCAGGAAAAAAGAGAAAGTTTTCTTTGCCAAGAAAAATGTTTAGAATTTGATATTTAGTGACACCATCGCTCAAAAATAAAGGTGTAAAATTTCAGGGGTTATAAGATCTCTTTCAGATACATAAAAGCTGAGAAAATGTTTGCTAATTATAATTCACTAAAGTAATATAAAAAGAAGTTATTTAAGTGTAATAAAATAATTGGAGGTAAAAATCTCCTTGAAGTGATGCACAGTTCTGGAAATGGTAAACATTTTGATAATAACTAACATATTTGGTTATCATGAAGATATTTTTCAAACATAATGCTTTTAAAAAATAAATACTAGCTTTGAAACTTCAAAAACACCTTCAAAACCATTACTCTGCTGAAGACAGAAAAAAAAGTAAAAAAATAAGGTAAGCCAAAATATATGAGGAAGTATGCTATGTTTACCAAATGAAAGACATAAAATTATTAATATGTTCACTATTAAACACATTAAAATACAAATCCCAGCATGTTTTTCTCTAGAAATTGACAAATTGATTGTAAGATTTGAATAGACTTTCAAAGCTCATAGAATAAACAAAACAATTTAGAAATAGATGAAAACATTCAAAATACATTAGTATGATAGATTTAAAGACATATTGTTGAACTATGTTGACTTTGTGACATTTGGGGGAAGAAAGACACATTACCAATGAAACAGACTATACAATAAAAAACAGAACCATGGATGTATGGTTAATTGATTTCCAAAAGGTAGCCAAGGTATTTTAGTGAGAAAAATACAGTTCTATTCTTTTAACATACAGTGCTTGTAACATTAGATATACATATGAAAAATGTAAATAAAAACGAAGGGAACCTTTCTAAACTCATTCTGTAAAGTTAGTGTCACCATAATTGTTAAACCTGACAAAAACACATCAAGGAAATAAAACTTCAGACCAATAACCTTGATGAACATAGATGCAAAAATTATTAATAAAATACTAGTAAATCACATACAAAAACATATTTAAAAGTTTCTGCACTGTGATCAAGTGGGTTTCATTCCAGGAATGCAAGGTTTATTTAACATATGGTAATCAATAAATGCAATTCACCACATTAATAGACTTAAAGACAAGAATCACATCATTATCTTAAAAAGATGCAGAAAAAGCATTTGACAAAATTCATCATCCATTCATGTTCAAAACACTAGAGAAACTAGGGATGGTAGGAACATACCTTAACATTGTAAAAACTATATATATGTTAAACCTATGGCCAACATCATTCTAAATGGAGAAAATTAAAAGGATTTCCTCTAAAAACTGGAACAAGTCATAGATGCCCTCTTTCACCAACTGCCATTCAACATAGTCCTTGAAGTCCTCCCGCTAAGGCCAGAGCAATGAGACAAAAGAAAGAAATTAAAGGAACATAAATAGGAAAAGAAGAGCTACCCCTCTTTGCTGATGATATGATTTTGTATTTAGAAGATCCCAAAAACTCCACAGAAAGCTTCGAGAATTCATGAACAAATTAGAAAATATAGCAGGATATAAAATTAACATCCATAAATCAATTGTGTTCCAATGCACCAATAATGAATCCAGTAAAAGAGAAAATAGGAAAACTATGCCACCCCATAGCCTCAAAAAGAAAAAAAATACTTGGGAATCCATCTCACATAACAGGTGAAATCTTGTACAATGAAATCTGCAGAACACTAAAAAAATAAATTGATGAAGACCTTAGAAGATGGAAAGATCTCCCGTATGCTTAGATAGGCAGAATAGATATTGTCAAAACAGACATCCTACTAAAAGTGAGATGCAGATTTAATTCAATTCCTAGTAAAATTCCGATGACATTCTTTATAGAAATAGAAGAAACTGTCATGAAGTTCATTTGGAAAAACAAGAGGCCCGTAGCAAGAAAAGTGAAGCAGAAGTCATCATAATACTAAAACTTAAATTGTACCACAGAGCTATCATAACAAAAATAGCATGATATGGAGCAAAAACAGACATGAAGACCAATGGAACAGAAGACACAGAGAAAAACCCACATGAATATAGTTATCTCATACTAGACAAAGGCACCATGAACATACACTGGAGAAAAGATAGCCTCTTCGGGGGTACTGGGAAAACTGGAAATCTATATGTAGCAGAATGAAATTGAATTCCTATCTCTCACCCTGCACAAAACTCAAAGTAGATCAATGACCTAGGCATTCGACCAGAGACCCTGTGCCTACTAGAAGAAAAGGTAGGCCACACTCTCCATCATGTTGGCTTAGGAAACAACTGCCTCAACAAAACCCCTAAGGCACAAGAAGTAAAATCAAGAATCAATAAGTGGGATGGCATCAAACTACTAAAAACCTTCTTCACAGGATGTGAAACAATCAAGAACGTGAAGAATGAGAGAAAATCTTTGTCACTTGTGTTAATCTCCAGGATATATAAAGAACTCAACTAACATCAAAAAACAACTCAATCAATAAATGGGCAAAAAAACCCAGACACTTCACAGAAGAAGAAATACAAACGGTCAACAAATATATGAAAAAAAAAGTTCACCTTCTCTAGCAATTAGAGAAATGCAAATCAAAGGACAGTGGAATTTCACCTCACTCCAGTCTGAATGGCAATTATCAAAATACAAAAAAAATAACAAATATTGGATAAAGAAAATATATTTATAGACAGTGGAATATTGCTCAGCCATAAAGAAGAGTGAAAATATAGTATTTGCTGGTAAATGGATGTCATTGGAGAGTATCATGCTAAATGAAATAAGCCAGTCCCAAAAAAACAAACGTTCCAACACGTGGATACTAACACACAATAAGGGTCATGGAGGGAAGAATAGAAGTTCATTGGATTACACAAAGTGAAATGAAGGGAAAGAAGAGTGGCATGGGAATAGGAAGGACAATAGAATGAATCAGACATAACTTTCCTATGTTCCTATATGAATCACAACCAGTGAAACTCCACATCATGAACAACCACAAAACTGAGATGCTAATTAGAATAAGTTATATTCCATGCATGTATAATATGTGATAATACACTTTGATGTCATGTTTATCTAAAAAACAATTAAAAAAAAGGAAAAAATATATAAATCTTGACTCAGGTTTCACCATATACACAATTACACATTGTAAACACACATGATTTAAAATGGTCAAAATATACAAATTTTAAGGAAAACATAAGAGAAAAATCTTTGCAACTTGGAATAGACAAAAACATATTAGGCAGGACATAGAAAACACAGACCAGAAAAAAAGAATATTAGGCAAATTGAATGGTTGAACAATTAAAAACTTCTGCTAAAATTAGGCGATGTTGATAATTACATAACTATATACTAAAAATATTACATGAAAACAGCAACAACACAAAACTATGCATTTCTAAAGTGTATATGTTATGACATGCAAATTATAAATCAATAAAACAATCATAAAAGGATGGTTAATCAGATGAAAATGTAATCTACACAATGAGAACATATTTGCAAGATATATTTCTGATAAGGGATTTGTATCCAGAATATAAAAATACCTACTACAAAAATAAAGGTAAACCACTTAATTAAAACAAGGTTAAAAATTTGAACACACTGCACAATTCAAGATGTACACATATAGCCAACACGAATATGAAATAATGCTGAACATACTTTGTCTTCAAGGAAATACATGAAATCTAGTGGCACATATAATTATTCAAAAAGACTGATACCTGCAAGAGTTGGTTAGGATTTGAAACCAATGAAATTCTCATAGCATTATTCTTGAGAATGATGTTTGATATGACTTCTTTTCAAAAAGTTTGGCGTTCTTGTATAGCTAAATTTAAATCTTAGCACAGCCCTTCTGTCCTTAGGTGTTTACAAAGATAACATGCAGCCTACACAGTGATTTAGAAGCTAATGTTCATAACAGTTTTATGATTCCTAGCTTTCAATTGGAAATAATCCAAATGTTCTTCAATAGCTCAACAGAAGAATAAATATTAGCATATTTATAAAATGGAATAAAATGAATCCAGGCAATGAATGAACATATAAATGTCACAACATGAGTAAATATCAAAGATATAATAAAACAAAAGTGAGTGTGCTATATGAATCTATGTATATAAAAGTCTGAAAAAATTCAAGAATTATTTACATAAAATCAATTAAGGTTTTTCTGGGGCCAGAGATGTGGAGGATTGGAGAAAGGAATAGGAAGGCATTCAGCAATGTTATGTGACTCAGTTAGTGTAGGTGTTGCTTGGATGTGCGAATTTGTCAAAACTGGCCAGCTGTACCTTTCAATTGTGAATGTTGAATATGTATATGTGTAATTTAAATATTCATTTAAATCATAAAATATCATTTTAAATGCAAAAGAGTCTTCTAATAGAAACAAAAGACATGAAGTAGACCTTTTACCAAATACAACATTAGAACCAATTAATCTCGCAAATCTATAAAGAAAAAATGGAAAACAAGAAAGACAAATCCAATGAGAATTTCTGAGGGCAAAAAGATAAATTTGTGATCAAGCATATTTTGAATTTTTGCAAACCCTAAAGTTGAGAGCCACTGTGCCAATGTTCCAGTCTCCTGGCTTAAAATTAAATGAGTATTTTCTACTTAGTCAGCTACTTTACAGTCTTCCTGTGGTGGACTCTCCTCAAAATCCCTGACAGATGGACTCAACTTCCTTTGCATGTATGGACTAATGGTACTCATGGCTCCTTGTCCCCAGGCTCTTCAACTAAACCCACCACCTTTGAGAAACTGGTGACATTATTTTTCCAAAATAAGCCTGACTTCTAATTAACCCCAAGACAATGTCTCCAGGGCAGTGGAACTAGCCTCAGGAGCCCAGTGATCACAGTACATTCCTCTAATGACGCTTGCTGGTCAACAGCTCTGAACATAGTGACTTATCTGGAGGAGCTGAGAGTCCTGATGGATGGAGGAGCCTCACTCCCGTGATGCCCCTGAGAGCCTCTGTCCTAGGGCAGATTCTCTCTCTTCTGCTCTTCTCTCAGGCTGTATTCTGTGACTTAAATTTTACTTTCCAGAGAATCCCTGATGCTGAATAGCGGCTTGTCTTTGAATTGGGAAAAAAGAGAGCAATGTGGATCCCTGCCAGGCAGTCGGAACACTGGAGGGACTTTGTGAGGCCTGGACATGAGTGATGGGTTGGACAAAAGCACACTCGTCCTCTGCCCCTTAAAGGAATTTGTGGTGAGTGACGGGGATGAAAAAGAAAATCCGTGCCCACTTTTCATCCTAGGTACCAAGAATGATTGGGAATGGGCTGTGCATTTCTGTGATTTTTTTTTTCTAGATGATTGTACTGGACCATTTTGCTCCTAACTAGATTTCCTTCATCCCTTTCCTCTTCTTTCCTTTCTTTTTTCTCTTCAATGGGTTGAATCATGGATTAAAGGGAACCCATGCCCTGTCTCTCTCTCTCTTTTTTTTTTTTAATTTTTTTTATTAGTTGCTCAAAACAGTAATTACTGTCTGTCTCTTTTTCACTTTTCTCTGCTGTCTACTCACGGTTGTATGTTTTCAGCTATAACTAAAATATGATACTTCAGCTCCATTTTAATTAGGTAATTTGGACAAATTAAAATTTTTCATGTGAATTTTAAAAGACAAAAGTTGTATTTCATTACTCCTTGAGGCTATCTGAATGATTTCTTTTGGATAATTACTTGGTGGTTTCCCTAACATAAATGTTAGAATTTCTCAAATTTTCCACATGTGAAAGCTCTGTAGATGACTCCTTTTTTGAAGACACACAGCACCCTTATGTATTGAGTTTTTATTTAAATCCAGATTATATAAAATACAATGGAACATCTGAGGAGTAGGAAATAGGGACATGGAATTATCATCTGCAAGGATCGAAGCCTGAATTCTATACATGTGTTCTAGAACATCATAATAAGGGGAATTTTAAGAGCATCTAAACAGAGAAACTTACAATGTCTGAATCAAAAATTCTCAAGGGTCTTGCATACTTACCTACTACCCTATGTCAAAATATTTCTGCAAACTATTATCCATGAACCCTCTGCTTTGTACCTTCCATTAATGTTAAATTAACATTTCATTTCAGTTCTTGCTTCTTTTGTTCACTTTAGCTTTAAAATAAGAAAGATTGAATATCTACATTAAATGCTTCTTCCTGAGTCTCACTAAAAGAAATCTAAAAATCTGGATATTCTCATTCTACCTTGAGGAATTTTTTTCATATTGACTTTATAACCTGTGGCTGTTTGGCTGGAAGAGAATTCTAACTTTTATTCTTGTTATTCTATCTTTCTATCATAGTACTGATGATAAAATACTCTGTGTGGTCCCTGATGTCACCTTGAGCGAATGAGGCTGACTTCTCAGATGAACTGTGATGACAGGGATCTATACATCATGAAAAGGGACAATAAATCAATTACACAATTCATTCAAGCTAAGGGGCTGTATTAATAAATATGTAAAACTCCATATTGCTGGGACCGGCTGACTGTATGAGCCTGAGTGACAAAATAATCAAACCTAATTTTCTTTGGTATTGGTAGATACAGGTACTCTTTCAGAACCAGAGAATTTCAATTTCTGCACTCTACTTATTTACATCATATTCAACAAAGAATACAGTGGGCATTAGAAGCAAATTAATGCTAAGGAGATCAGAGCAAAGTCTTCGGGGACAGCAGTGATCCAAGAATAGAAAGGATCCTAAGTTTAAGTTTTCCTTAATGTTTTGAAATGAACAGAAATCCATTGCCCTAGGGGATGAGTGTTATATGGGGAACATTTTGGTTTTCTTGGTATAGAAAATATATAACTAGTATACACACACACAAACACATCTCACTCATTCCCTGACTCTTTTTCTCTCATAAACATGCTTATGTTGGAGTTATAAATTTTATAGACCTTTTAAGACCTTTTTATATTAATATGTAATACTAATAATGATAGGTGTTAATACTAATAGTAGTAGATAGGAAATAATAAATTATAATAGTAACTAATAAGTTTTAGTTATGTTATTACAGATAGAGTTCATTACTATGTTTTCATAACTATGTAGTTCATAACTATGTTACTACCAGGTTGTAGTAAGAAAGAAAAAACATATTATCTCTAAATTCTAGGAACAGATGCAACAAGTTTTAGAAATGTTCATAATTTAACTTAGGGTCTAGAAAGTAAAGTATTGCTATTAGTTAAAACAAAAAATTCTGATAGAAGATGACAAAAACTCCTCAGCACCAAATGATGTAAAGGCTTCAGAGGCAAATAAAAGAAGACTGTATCCAGCTAATATATAGTGGATGATATTTATATTTAGAGAAAACTTTCTTATTATTAGGTCAGGCAGTTGGAAAAAATGATCTCATCTAAGGTCTAAAAATTACTTTAGAAATAATTCTGCCTAGCACTTTGCAAACTGGTTTTCGTAGCAAAATATTCAAAAGGATTTGTATTGGCCTACCCTTACATTAAAGCTGGTGACTTCTAGCTGAGACGCAGGACCTGTCAAATGGCAATGGTCATAATCTCTTTTGACATTCTGCAGCAAGAACTGGAGCCACTTCTGAAAAGCTCTATTTCTATAAGATTTTTTGTGGAAACTCAGAATGGAAAAACTACCATGTGCAGAAAAATCTCGCAAACGTAGAGTCTCTCTCTACCACCTGGTGACTTATGTATCCTGGATAAGAAAAACAATTGCCTTTAATGTTATCTTACGCCCCTTTAATGTTTTCTTTGATTTGATGTATGAGCTTCTGGAAATTCCAGCAGCGTTCCTTATTGGCTTCTTATTAGTCAGTCTATTGGAAATAAAGCTAATTTCTTTCCTCTTATTATTTTGTGGACTGTGCAAAGATAATGGTAGTAAATATGAGATAAAATATATTTATTATATCCTTACCATACATTGTAGTATATTTAGAACCTCATGTAACAATTTGTTCCCTTTCAATCCTTGGCATTTCCCACATTCTTCTCTTCCTCCGTCCTGCTCTACTCCTCTGATGTTTCTTCTGTTTCTTTTTTTTCTAATTAATTATTAAGTCAGTTAAATGTGTGCATTATACTTAGACAAAAATAAGATTCCTTCTGAAATATTCATGGCATAATTAATGTAGCATTATCTGATCAGCTTCATAATTCTTTCATTCTACATTCTGATCAGGACCAGATTACTCAAGTTAACAATGTTTTCTTACTGACAGAGAGCTGCTTTCTGTGGGTTTACAATGAGCAAGAAAAATAAAATAGTACATATGAAAGAAAAAAGGGAAATCTTTTAGACATTTTCATCATCCTGGGCTAAAAAGATGATCTGTCTTTCACTTATAAATAGCCTCCCAAATGGAGTCACTTATTCTTTGGAATATTTAGCATCAATTCTTTTTTAGCAGACGTTTTAAAGAGAAAATGAAACAATTCTACCAAATATCCAGAAACACCAGTCACATGCCAGCTTCACGTTGAGGATCCTGTACTTTTCTGCTCTTCTTCCTGGGTCCTGGCCTCCACCTCTGTCCCTAACGCTCCTGCATAGAACTGCTGTCTATGGAGTGGGTCAATGAGACCTGGGGGAGAGAATTTGTCTTCCTGGGCTTCTCAGCTCTGGCCAGCCTCCAGAGACTGCTGTTCATGGTCTTCCTGCTCGTCTACCTCTTCACACTGGGCACCAATGCCATCATCATGTCCACCATTGTGCTGGACAGAGCCCTTCATACCCCCATGTACTTCTTCCTCTCAGTCCTCTCCAGCTTTGAGACCAGCTACACCTTTGTCATTGTGCCCAAGATGCTGGTGGACCTGCTGGCTCAGAAGAAGACCATCTCCTTCCTGGGCTGTGCCATCCAGATGTTCAACTTCCTCTTCCTGGGCTGCTCTCACTCCTTCCTGCTGGCAGCCATGGGCTATGATCGCTACGTGGCCATCTGCAACCCGCTACGCTACACAGTGCTCATGGGCCATGGGGTGTGCTTGGGATTAGTAGCTGCTGCCTGTGCCTGTGGCTTTACTATCTCTTTGGTCGCTACCTCCCTGGTATTTCACCTGCCCTTCCACTCTTCCAACCAACTGCATCACTTCTTCTGTGACATCTCCACTGTCCTCAAACTGGCATCTCACCAATCCTGCCTCATTGAGTTGGTCATCTTCATGCTGGGTGTATTGGTCTTAGTTATCCCACTGCTACTCATCCTGGTGTCCTATGTCCGCATCATCTCTGCCATTCTAAAGATCCCATCCTCTGTTGGAAGATACAAAGCCTTCTCCACCTGTGCCTCCCATCTCATTGTGGTAACTGTCCACTATGGCTGTGCCTCCTTCATCTACTTGAGGCCCAAGTCCAACTACTCTTCCAGCCAAGACACCCTGATATCTGTGTTTTATACCATCCTGAGAAATAAGGAATTCAAATCAGCCCTTCAAAGAACAATGAGCAAGACTTGGTTTCCTCTTAACTAAAGAATCAATTTTAAACTCTTACTAGTTATTAACTGCCAGGAAAATGTGTGCTTGCATCTATTTTCTCATTCAATTACCCGAACACGCTATAACATAAGAATATTTTTCATGTGAAAAGAACATTTACACTTTATTTAATAAAGCTAAGACATTCTGGCTTTCTCCCATTAATTCTTCTTTAAAAGTTTAAGAATATATGAAAAGAGTTTACTCAGTTACAAGAAAAAAGTTAATCACATGTAACTGCACAACATATTGATCATTTGAAACTGATTTCAGAGCAAATGTACATTCAAACAAATGAGAGTAGTGAGCACAGAAAAGATGTATGTTAAAGTGTCTCGTTCCACTGAAGAGGCTGTCTAGCTGAGTCCTCCCTTTCTTGAAGACAATGCACAACCTTGGCCCCATCAATTCTGCAACACACCTTAGTGACTCTTTTGCGCTTGCATTCACCACCTCAAACTACATATTGACCTGTCTTTATCTGTGCATTATCTTTCCTTTGGGACTGGAATATCCTGATGGAATCCCCCTTCTATTCATATATACATTTATATATATATATATATATATATATATATATATATAAATAAAATTATACATTTATATATATAAATATATATGAATGAGACCCTTACTGTGATATATATATATATATATATATATATATATATATATATATATTTCCTGGTTTTCCTTGTCAACCCCCACATAAATCCCATAAAAAACAAACATATTTTTTTCTCTTCAAAGGAGGTACTAACATTGCATCAGTTGCTAAAATTTCTCAAGTAATTCCAAGCAAAGGCTTGAATTAATATTAGTGCAGAAAAAGATCAGGGTCCCCGAATAGCCAGAAAATCCATGGAAAACACTTCCAATAATTTCCCTCATCAGATAAGATGAAACCAAGCATCCTTCATGAGCCTGAATTTATTATGTAGTTTCTCCCTACCTCTTTAATATTATTATTTCTGAAGTTATCATTATCTGTTTCCATAAGTGCCTAGTTGTACATTCTGAAGCCAACCAAAACTTTGCTGGGCCCCAACTTGACATAGCTGTGTATTCTCAAGTGCTGTTGTCTCTCTTCAGAAAAGCTCCTCTTCTCTGTTTAACTTGTACATAAAATCTTACATTTCAAAACAATCTCCACCATCCCTTTCTTTCTAAATCTTCTCTTTTACCTGCCGCACCCCAACCGTTGGATTAAGCTCCACTTTTTTTATGATTTTATGACATACAGGACCTATTTTGTTGTAGTTCTCATCTTTTCAATAACTTATATATTACTTCCTTAATACACACCAGATGGTATCTTAGCTACGGGAAATGTATGATGAAAACAACAAATGGATGTCTGCCATTATAAACCTTATGCTATGTTTCAAACCAGTCCCAGTAAGCAGATAAAGTCAGGAAAAACTGTTGAGAAGCAGTGTAATTCTATAAAATTTATAAAGGAGAGTGAATGCAAGATTTGGAAGAGGGAAGACTATAAGAAATCTAATTTACATTGAATATGGGACAGGTTTACAAGAGGTATAGACCTTTACATTTTTATTGATACTTTAATATTATACATAATATTGGGATTCATTGTGACATGTTAATAGATGCACATAACATAATTTGGTCTACTTCAGTCCCCAGTGCCTCCCTTTTCCTTCCCCCTCACTCCCCCCAATACCCTTGCTGTGCTCTATTGCTGTCCTGTAAGAGCTGACATTTCACCTACTTCCTGAAGTGTAAGTGGGAGTCACCAGTAAAGGGGATCATTTTGGGAGATCACTTCAGAGGGGACCACATAAACATAAGCCCTAAAAAAGAATGATATGGATGATTTAGAGGTAGGCAAAGAATATAACTTTAAATTTTTTTTCAATTGAAAATTTTAAAAGATATGTGTATTCATTTGTGTATGATGTGAAGTTTTAATCTAAGTATGTAATGGATAAATTAATGCAATTAGCGTATGAAGTAAATCATATTTTTTTTACATGTGATAAAAACACCTGAAATCTACACTTAGCAATTTACAAGTAAGCAGTATGGCATTATTAGCTGTAGTCACCATGATGCAAAATCATTTTCTTTAACATATTATTGCCATCTAACAAAAATTTTCTACATTTTGACCAACTTCTCTGCAAATCACCCAAACTCTATCCCTACCCACAGCCCTCCAGTAACCATTACTATTATTTGTGTTTCTATTATTTAAATTTTTAAAATTCTACATACATATGTTAGATCATGTGAATTTTTTTTTCTGAACCTGGCTTATTTTGCTTAATATAGTGTTCTCTGGGTTCATCCGTGTTGCCATAAATAGCAGGATTTCCTTCTTTTATAGCAGATGAATAGTATTGTATTATGTGTATATATATCGTATTTAATCTATTAATCCATTGATAGACATAAAAATTGATTTCACCACTTAGCTATTGTGAAAAGTGTTGCACTAAATATGAAACTACAGCTATCTCTTTAACATACTGACGTCATATCTTTTGGATACATACTCAAAAGAATAATTGCTGGATCCTTTGATAATTTTATTTTTACTTGATTTAAGAACATCCATACTGCTTTCCATATTCATTATATTAATTTATATTCCCATCAATAATAAGTAATTATTTCCTTTTCTTCACAATCTCTCTGTGTTAGTCTATTTTGTACTGTTACACCAAAGTAATTCAGGCAGGCTAACTGGATAAAGAAAATATTGCTTTAGAAGTTCAAAGGCATGGTACTGCCATCAGCTCAGCTTTGAAGAGAAGCTTCCTGGTTGCATCAGATCATGGCAATGACAATGATAGGTACACCTCTGGGAGGAAGAAATAACATCTACAAACAGGAAGCAGAGGGAAAGTGGGATCCCAAGACCCCCTCTGAGAGCACTCCCTCAAATCACCTAAGTATGTCTCACTAGGCCCCACCTCTTAAAGGATCCACAGCACCTCCTAATACCAGCATCCTGAGGACCAAGCTTAAGATGAACTCCTGGAAGATGCTCAAACCATATCTCAACTATAGCACTCCTCAACACATGTCTTTCATTTTTTATAATAGTCTTTCTAAAAGGTATGAGATTCACACCTGAATTTCCCCGATGATTGCTGTTATGTATTTATTTATTTATTTTAAAATACATGTTTGCCATTTTTATGTCATCTTTTGAGAAGTATCTTTTCAGGTCATTTTTTCATTTTTAATATGCTTGTTTCCTTACTATTGAGCTCTTTGAGTCTCTCTCTCTCTCTCTCTCTCTCTCTCTCTCTATATATATATATATATATATATATATATAGTGTTCTAAATAAATATATGTGTGTGTGTGTGTGTTTAAAATTTTCTAAGTAGATTACACTATTCTTTCCCTAAAGAAAATAGTAGTCACTAATATTGTCAAGAGTAAAGCAAAGGTAATTATCCTAAAGATACACTGTTTAGAATAGAACCTGATGTTACAGAATACATAGGGGTAGCTTTTATATTTATATTTTTCCATCTCTTTGATTTGGTTTTACTTTCACCTTGGGTATCTTTTTTACTTTCAGCATGGGGTGTCTTTTTTGGTTTTCTGATCTTTACATATTGAAGATATTTTTCTATCCTTACCCTGAAAAATCCAAGGATTGCAGACAACAGCAAGAGAAAGAAACCAATAAAAGGATGAAGGGCACATGCTCTTTCTTGGACAGGTCCTCTCATCTCTCCTGCAGGTCCACTGTGGACACTTCCTAAAAATGCCTGCTCCCCATAGAAAGGAGGACACAGTCAATAGAACAGTGGCAGTTTTTTTTCTTATTGCAAATGCCTTGGCAGTTGCCCTTCTCAGGCTGACTGTTAATTTAGAGCTCTGACTTCAACTCATCCCCAACACATATCAAGTCTACTACAAGAAGCACCACTCCCCACATGCCCAAATCTGGAAATCCACAGGCTGTCAAGGACTCATGATACTCTGCCCCAGCACAGAACAGTTTTCTGCTTTCCAGTAACATGACCAGGCATGTCAGGATTGACCTAGACATTGACACACTACATACTTCCATCTAAAGTATTTTCAGTTTTACTCATAGGAATGCAATACCGCATGATTTCAATGAACATTCAGGTAGTGGAACACGGGGAGGTTCCTGGAGAGTGGCATTCCTGGAGAGGGCACGGAAGCTCTGCCCCTCTTCTCCCTTACCTGTACTCTCTTTCATCTGGCTTCCCATCAATCTCCTCTGTAATATCTTTTGTTGATAGACCAATAAATTTACAAACACAAGTGTATACCTGAGCTGCTCTAGAAAATTAAAGAAACCTAAGGAGGGGATTAGAAACCCCAATTTATAGCCTACCAGCTATATGTGTGTGTATAATAAAATATTGATTTATATTATATTATATATGTTTCTTTTATAAAATGTTTATTTATTTATTTATTTATATAAATAAACATTTTATAAAATAAAATGTAAATATACATAAATATATAATGCTGGAGCACTGACTCATCAGACAAAAAAAAATTCTAAATGAATGTAAGCCCAAAATGTAAAAAAACAAAAATTAAACACTAATTTCAAGATAATTTTATAAAGTATTTCTATAACATTGCCATTGGGGAGAAGTTTTTCAACTAACACTGGAAACTTAGCAGATGTAAAGAGAAGAATAACTTATTTGATAACATTAAAGTCTTCCAATTCTTCTCTGAGCAGGGTCTCTTCCTTTGTCAACAGTTTGGCTGTTTGTTCTTTAACTTTTAATCCTGCCGCAGTCTGGCTGGGCACAAATGCCACAGTCTGGCTGGGCACACAATCACGAGCCACCACACAGCTTGTAGATTCAAACAGCAACTCTTTATTCCCGAACTCACACCAGCCTTCTACAAACACTTTCTGGGGAAATCCACGTTCTCTGCCCAAATCCACTCCCACTGGGCTTCTGTCTCCCAAAAAATACTGTCTGAATCCCGTGAGAACTCAAGGGGAACTCAGGCAGCAGGATACGCCCTATTCCTAGCAGGAATAATCTTAAACCTGGAACGCCCTAAACCCGATTATCCTAAACCGGGAACACCCTAATCCGCCCTGGTCCTTGAGCAAGGTCACCTACATTCAATGTCACTGCAACATGGGGTACGCTGGCAAGGAAATTGTCATACCTACTTGGCTAATGGCTCCCAGCATCTCCCCGCTTCTGATTAATTAAACAACAAGCAATGTGGCTTAAGGACCGTGCCTGGTAGGTTGTCCAATTCAACATATGGTTCTTACCCGTCATCGGAAAACTGACCTTTAGGTGTCAGCCTCCAGTCTTAGGTTGATACCCCTGCAACTGAATCATACCCGTCACTGACTACCGGTCCAGCATACAGCCATACTTGTGGATAGGTCTATGCACCAGTGGGGGGGTGAGGTTCTTTGCCTCACCTCTGTTGGCCCCCAAATTTGGCCTTGGTGCCAGTGGGGGAGTGAGGTTAATGTGGCTTAAGGACCGTGCCTGGTAGGTTGTCCAATTCAACATATGGTTCTTACCCGTCATCGGAAAACTGACCTTTAGGCGTCAGCCTCCTGTCTTAGGTTGATACCACTGTTATTGGATCATACCCGTCACTGACTACCGGTCCAGCATATAACCATTGGCCCCCAAATTTTAGACCATCACTAGCAGAAGGGAGGAGGATACAGAAATGCCACGACACCAAGCCAATTGATGGCTCCTTGGGAAAAATTGCATCACTGGTGACACCATCAGCAAAGATATGCCAGCATTACCACAATTCGCTGCACCAAACGATAGTTACATAGTCCAGGCAAGTTTTGCAAGCAGTTCAAAGCAGAGGAATCTATCAATATGTCCATTTCCTCCCAAAATCCGTTTCCTCCCAAAGTAAGTTGACTCCTTGATTGAGCATTACTTGTTGAGTTATATTCATTGATGCATTAGTTTATACAGTTTACTGTGATAGCTATGATAGAAGCTGTAGTTTGGTTTTATCTTTGTCTTCACCGGCACTGGGATGAAGATAGGAATTCTGGCAATGATGCTAAAAAGACATTATCCTGAAAAGAATTATTGAATATAATGAAAAGGAAAGGTGAAAGTAAACAAACAGATCTGTTAACCTACTTTAAAAACAATCCTTAACAGCTTTTTACCTAATTTAAATTAGTAAACAAACAGATCTGTTAACCACCTTTAAAAACAATCCTTAACAGCTGTTTACCTAATTTAAATTAAACCATTTATATCACGTGAATAAAAAAAATAATAATAATTCGGATCCATTTTTTCATGAGCGCTCCTCATATAAGAAATATGGACATACGCACATACAGACATACAACACAAAACACAAGAGTGTACACAAACGTACAACACATAAGAAAATAGTAAAGGCCTTGTAGCTTAGTAAAGGCCTTGTAGCTTTACCTAGGTGAAATCTCCATTGCAATGTTTAAAAACTCCACAGTCAAAAAATAAAACTGATCAGAAAAACATTAACTTAGGTTTGTATGAGCTCAAAAAATAAAATAGAACTTTATGATGTGGGAAAAATGCAATAATAAAATAGCTATTGAAAAAAAGCATCCTGGTTAATCACTGTCGCAGATGTAAGAATGGCCAAGCTGGAGTTCTGGATATCAGCTGTTATGGATTTGAGTCAAATCATCTTCTTTTCAATCTGTAGAAATTGTTTTAGTTAATCTCTCTGGAATCCAAATCGGCTGCTGTTCTCCCTGTGGAAACACACAAACAGACCCCCGACTCCAGACAATCACTGGGTCAGGACCTTTCCATTGTCCTGTTAGAATATCTTTCCAAAGTACTTTAGGCTTATGTACATTTTTTGAATACATGTGTCTTTCCGCAGCACTAAGTCCTGATGAATCCAAATTTAAAAAGTTTAGAGTAAAAAGCGTTATTTTAAGTTTATCTTTGGGGGATATATACCCCCTTCCAATTCCCTCTTTTTGCTTTAATAAGTATGTTTTAATAGTTTGATGAGCTCTTTCAACTATGCCTTGTCCCTGTGGATTGTATGGGATTCCTGTTATGTGAGTAATGCCAAATGATGAGCAAAATTATTTAAAAGAGGTAGAGGTATAGCCAGGACCATTATCAGTTTTTAACTGTTTAGGAACGCCCACAGTGGCAAAATTTTGTAAGCAATGAGCTATAACATCTTTAGTTTTTTCTCCGGCATGAAGGGAGCCCATCAAAAATCCGGAAGAAGTATCAACTGTAACGTGTAAATATTTTAATTTTCCAAATTCTGGCAAGTGTGTGACGTCCATCTGCCAAATATGGTTAGGTATCAGTCCTCTAGGATTGACTCTAAGATTAACTTGTGGTAAAAATGTCACACAATTTTGACATTGTTTTATTATATGTCTGGCTTGTTCCTTAGTTATTTTAAAACGCTTTTGTAAAGTATTAGCATTAACATGAAACCTTTTATGAAAATTTGTAGCTTCTTCAAATGTAGAGAAAATATGTATGTCATGTGTAGTTTTATCTGCTAAATCATTGCCTAAACTAAGGGCTCCAGGCAATCCTGTATGTGCCCTAATATGTCCTATAAAGAATGGATCTTTTCTGTCCCAGATTAGACTTTGTATAGTGGAAAACAAAGAGAAAACAGTAGAAGAAGGGGAAATCCTACCAGCATCTTCAAGAGATACTATAGCATTAACTACATACTGACTATCAGAAAATAAATTAAATACAGAATCTTTAAACATCAAAAAAGCTTGTAAAACTGCATTAAGCTCTACCTTTTGAGCTGATTGTTTGGGTACTAAAAATGTAAAAGTTTGATCTGGGGTAACTACTGCTGCTGTACCATTATTAGACCCATCAGTGAATATATTTGGAGCATTCATGATAGGTGTTTTTCTTGTCATTTTAGGAAAAACTACAGGATGCTTAGACCAAAAAGACAACAAAGGATTAGATGGTAAATGATTATCAAATGTAACATTAGATTTACACATGATTATTGCCCAAGTATTTAACTCATTAGCTAACTCATCAATTTGATCCATAGTATATGGAGTAATAATTTTATTGGGAGAAATTCCAAACACTCCCTTCGCTGCTTTTATTCCTTTGAGTATTAATTGTCCTACAGCCTCAGGATACCTAGTAAGAATAGTGTTAGGAGAATAAGATAAATGTATCCACAATAATGGACCTTCTTGCCAAAATACTCCTGTAGGAATATTTTTTGTTGGTAGTACAATAAATAATAAAGGGAAACTTATATCAATTCTATCCAAATGCATATTTTCCATATATGTTTCAATAATTTTTAATGCCTTTCTTGCTTTAGGAGTTAACATGCGGGGTGAATTTGGATCTGATAGACCTTTTAGAATATCAAATAAAGGTCCCAACTCTCCTATTGGTATACCTAGATAAGGCCTTATCCAATTTATGTCTCCCAATAACTTTTGAAAGTCGTTAAGTGATTTGAGTTGATCTACTCGTATTTGAATTTTTGGTGGACGGACCATGGTTGAGGATAATAGAACTCCTAAATAATTAATTGGAAAATTTAATTGTACTTTATCTATTGCTATCTCTAGATTATAATTTTTTAATAAGTTTGTAAGTGTGGCATAACATTCCAGCAATATGTTTTTATCTTTATGTGCCAATAATACATCATCCATATAGTGAAATATTTGTAGTTCAGGATTTTGATTTCTAAGTGGCTGGATTGCTTTGTTAACATATATTTGACACATAGTTGGACTGTTAGCCATCCCTTGTGGGAGTACTTTCCATTCATATCTCTGATCAGGACCTTCATGATTTAGTGCAGGGATAGTAAATGTAAAACGTGGACTATCCTCGGGATGAATTGGAATTGAAAAAAAACAATCTTTAATATCTATAGCTAAAACATGCCAGGTTTTTGGCAAAGCAGACAATTGAGGAATCCCTGATTGAGCAGGTCCCATAATAACCATCTCATTATTAATGGCTCTTAAATCTTGCAATAATCTCCATTTACCAGATTTCTTTTTGATGACAAAAATGGGAGTATTATGGGGAGATATGGAAGGTTGTATATGTCCTTCCGCTAATTGTTGTTTGACCAGATAATGGGCTACTTGTATCTTTTCTTTAGTCATGGGCCACTGAGGAACCCACACTGGTCTTTCTGATTTCCAAGTAATTTTGATTGTCTCAGTGGCCCTTTCTGAAAATCCAACCCATGTCTCTCTGTTCCTTGATCTATTTGTATTGGTGCTGCTATACCTTGCCCTTGTTTTCCTAATCTTTTTTCTTTCCTAAAGCCTTGTCTAGCCCTAGTAGTGGGTGCATTAAGATTGATGTTATTTGTTAACGTCAAACCTAATTGATCTAGGACATCTCGTCCCCATAAATTTATAGGAAGATGATCCAATACATATGGCTGTATAGTTCCTTCACATCCTTCAGGATCCTTCCAATCTAATATCATAGAACTTCTATGGGGATTAGTCGCCACTCCTAGGCCTCGAAGCGTTTGAGTGGCTTGTTACAACAATGTTGTTTTGGCCATTCTTGACGAGATATGATGCTAAGGTCAGCTCCTGTGTCCAGTAGCCCATTAAATTCATGACCTTGAATATTTAGTTTTAGCATTGGGTGAGAATCTAAATTTAAAGACAACATAGCCCAATCTACACCTGTGGAGCCTAATCCCCTGGAACCTCTTTCTACACTATGACTAGGAAATTTATTATGTAGGCTGGGTATTATTAACAACTGTGCTATTCTATCTCCAGGTGAAATTACTGATATACCTCTTGGAGAACTAGCTATAATTTTTATTTCACCTACATAATTGGGATCAATTACCCCAGGACTTATCATAAGTCCTTTTAATGTAGATGAACTACGTCCCAATAATAAGCCTACTGTTCCTTGGGGAAGAGGTCCTTTTACTCCTGTGGGAATGATTTGAATTCCCATCTCTGGAGTTAATACTGCTCTGGCAGAGGTGCAGATGTCCAATTCTGTGCTCCCTCGGGTTTGTCTGATGAGGGATTTAATGGACAATGTGTCCTGGGCACTACCCTGATGGTGTTGCTGGGTTCCTCCACTGCCCCGTAGATTTGTGGTTGTGGGCCCTGGAGCATTGGGCCCCCCTGTCCGTTTTTTGGCAATGGAGTCTGATGCCTTTCTCCACGATATCGTGGATAAATACCTGGTCTTTGTCCGTTTTTTGATAAAGGAGTACCCTCTATGGTGGTTGAGCCCAATGTCTCCCTCTACGGCATCGTGGGCAAATACCCGGTATTCTATTCCTTTGATACCTACTTTTGTTAAACCCTCCTCCTATGGGGCAATTCCTTTTAAAATGTCCTGTTTGTTCACAATCATAGCATGTTTTTGGCCTGGCATCTAAACCCTGTTGTACTGCAGCTGCCAAGACTTGCCCTTGTTCATTAATATCTCTACATAATTTAATATATGTGTTTAAATCTTCATGTCTCCATGGTCTAATAACCTCTCTGCAGCAATGATTTGCTTGGTCATAAGCCAGTTGTTTTATTAATGGCATTGCTTGTTCTGTATCCCCCCAAATTTTGGCAGCCGTTTGAATTAGCCTATCTACAAAGTCAGCATAAGGTTCATTAGCTCTCTGTATTACCTTAGATAGCTGACCTTGTAAATCTCCATGTCCTTGTAAAGTCTCCCATGCCCTAACTGCGTCTGCAGCAATTTGTGCATATATAGCAGGATCATATTCAATTTGTTGCCGTTGACCCTCATAAAGTCCTTTTCCTAACAACATATCTAGATTTCTTTGAGGGTAACCGGCTGCTGCATTTCGCCTAGCTGTCTCTGCACAAAATTCCTCATTGGCAACCTTCCATAACAAATATTGTCCTCCATTTAGTACAGATTTACACATGCTAGCCCAATCTGCTGGCGTCATGTCCAAGTTAGTAATGGACTCGACCATGCTTACCGTGAAGGGAGCTTGGGGACCATAGGTTGTTACAGCCTCCTTTAACTGCTTCACTGTTTTGAAATCTAAAGCATGGTGAATTCGCTGTCCTCCTACCTGTTCAAGTACAGGGCATGCTAATCTTTGAGGTCCTGTCTCAGGATCCCATTTATCAACTACGGGGTTTGAGGGCCACTCAGCTGTCTCCATCGGTGGGGCTGTTGGTTGAATTACGCCCTCTTGTGATAAAACGGAGTTAGTAACAGCCTCCTGTTGTGGCCTTTTTCCTAACAACCCCTTTTCCTTTAAATTTTCTTCCTCTGTCTGACTAGCTCGAGAGACCTTCTCTTTTGCTTGATCTAAAATGTCTTTCTCCATGGTCTGAACCTCTAACAATTTACTTAACATCTTTTTGGTTTGTTTTTTACTAATTTCTAATCTACTATAAAGATAATGCAACCCAATAAGATAACACAAAACAAAACCGAAACTGAATGAAACAAAAACGGAATAAAAAATCGTTGTATCAATTTTCTCTTCCTCAGGGCCGACAAACTTCAAACCTTTAGTCAACCATTTTTTCCAGTTTGCCTGAGAAATTTCTAGGGATAGGCAGCTTGAAACAAAAACAAGATAAATCAAAACAAGAACGCACTGTTTTTTTTTTTTTTTTGAAATGGTCACCCATTCTTTTGCTCTTCCTCAGGGACGAGCAATTTCACTTACCTCCAAGCTTTAGACGTTCCCCGTACGAGCCGCCAAATGCCGCAGTCTGGCTGGGCACAAATGCCGCAGTCTGGCTGGGCACACAATCACGAGCCACCACACAGCTTGTAGATTCAAACAGCAACTCTTTATTCCCGAACTCACACCAGCCGTCTACAAACACGTTCTGGGGAAATCCATGTTCTCTGCCCAAATCCACTCCCACTGGGCTTCTGTCTCCCAAAAAATACTGTCTGAATCCTGTGAAAACTCAAGGGGAACTCAGGCAGCAGGATACGCCCTATTCCTAGCAGGAATAATCTTAAACCTGGAACGCCCTAAACCTGATTATCCTAAACTGGGAACACCCTAATCCGCCCTGGTCCTTGAGCAAGGTCACCTACATTCAATGTCACTGCAACATGGGGTACACTGGCAAGGAAATTGTCATACCTACTTGGCTAATGGCTCCCAGCATAATCCTATGACCCTGTCAATATCACAAAATAACAATAACAATTTGAAGAAGGTTTTTTAGGATTTTTTTCAAATGAAAGTAGTTTTTCTTTTTCATTTCCACACTTATTCCTCTCAGCTTGTCCTTATTTTTCCTTATTTTGTGGACTAAGATGTCCAGCATTAGAGTAAGTGAACATGGAGAGATATCCTCACTTTGTTCCTGAAGTTAGGTGGGAAATGTTCAGCATTTCACTACTAAATGCATCAGTTGTTTGTTCTTCATATACACATTGTGTCAGGTGAGAAAAATGTCCTTCTATTCCTAGTTTGCAAAAAAAAAAAATAGGAATGAGTTTCAATTTTGTCAAATACTCTTAAAATTTATTGAGATTATTGTATATACTCCTTGTTCTATTAACGAAGTAAATTACATTCATTAATTTTCAAATGTTGAGCAAACTTTACTTTCCAAACTACACTTGTTTGGGATGTATTATTCCTGTTACATATGTCTGGCTTGCTTTTGTAGAGGCTTTTTTTTTTGCACATATGTTTATGAGAAATAGTTGTGCATGTTTTTTGTTGTTTTTATTAGATACTTTGGTATCAAACATGTTCCATTTGTTTTTGGTATCAGGGTTATGTCTACCTAAGAAATGAGTTGGGAGATTTTTTCTCCTTTTATTTTCTAACTTGTAAATATTTATATCACTTTTTTCTTAAATAAATGAAAGAATTTAATCTGTAAAATCTCTGAGAGTTAAAATTTCATTTGTATCAAATTTTCAAATTATGGGATGGGGTTGTGGCTCAGCAGTAGAGTGCTTGTCTAGCATGTGCAAGGCGCTGGGGTCAATCTTTAGCACAACCTAAAAATAAATAAATAAAGTTATTGTGTCCAACTACAACAAGAAAAACCAAAATATTGAAAATTTTTTTTCAAATTATAAATGAATTTTTTTTCATAGAGGGATAATCTTGCTGTCTTGAGAAATCTATTTTTCAAGAGATTTGTCTATTTCACCTAAGTTATTCTATTTCTGGATATAATGTTGTTCATTATAGTCCATGATTATCTTACTTTTAATGTTTGTAGAATCTATGGATATCACCTAAAGATAATTTTTATTTTCTGTCATTTTTCTCAATTACTCTTGCTCTACTCAGTTTTATTAATCTTTTCCAAAACTTGATTTTTTTCTGTAGTTTATCTGTTTTCTATTGGATTGATTTCTGCTCTTTATGATTCTTTGTCCTATTTACTTTGGATTTTATTTGCTTGTCTTTTTCTAGATTCCTAAGATAGAAATTAAGATCATTGGTTTTAAACTGTCTTCTCTAATATCAACATGAAGTTATGCATTTTCTTGTCAGTACCACGTTGGCTGCAAATTTTAGCATACATTTCTTTCATTGACATTAAGTTTGAAGAATTTTTTAGTTATTTTTGTGATTTTTTTATTTGTATTATTTAAGAGGATATTATTCATCTTTCTAGTATATGAGAATTTCATAGATACCTATTATTAATTATAACCTAATTTGTGTTCAGTAAACATAATTAGTGTTTCAAAAATTTGTTGAGTTTATTAGGCTATGGAAATGGTAATAGCTCTGATTTTGGTCATTACACATTGTATAAATGTCCTAAATTATCATTTTGTGCCCCATAAATAACCATAAAATATTATCCGTTGACTTAAAAATGCAAAGTTAGAGAATCTTCCCTGCTTATTTGGTTGGATTCTTAGCCTTTCTCCCTGGTTATACACCAAGGGGAGGAAATCTAGGTTCAAGTGTTATAACAATGTGAAACTTGCAAGACAAAGACTATAGAACAGTGCAGGACAGTTGTACCATATTCCATGAACAAAATGTGCATGTGCATATGCAGATTCAGGGCTATTTCTCAAAGCACCAGATGTGGATTTTCTGGGCCTATCCTTCCTTGCCCAACCTGGTAGTATTTCAGGGCCATTTGTTTCTTTTTCTCACAGCACAGATTATAAGAAATGAAAATTCAGGAAGAAAAGATGCTGGCTAACATAAGGAATAGGAAGATGAGATGTTTGCTGTTTGAATCAAAGAAAAAGTTAGTCACATTAAAATTTTAAATAGTTATTTGACAAGCATTGATTCACAAGTCAATAGTTCAGTTGGTAGGAGTTCAGGGCTCAATGGGTGGCAGGGAAATAAATTTTAAGGTGCTAATGAAAAAAAGAAAATATTTGATTGGTTTAACTGCAAAGCTCTTATTTGCAACTTAATTGTTGGTATTTAGTGATTAATCTTGAGTTTCCTTTTTCTGTTTTCATTGACTTGTGGTTTGTTTTACTTCAATAGGAAACCACAGTACTGGAGGTGACTCAGTTTAATGACCTCCAAATTTATTTTAATTTTTTAAAAGTTTGAAGCATGAGTTTTTTTTTTTTCCCTAAGTTTAGAACTAAAGATTAGAAGACTTGTTGGTGAAGGAGACAGCAATGGAGAAAAATGCAGAATTGTAATTTCAGGGCAGAAAATTGTAATTTCATGGGGTGGTTGGACTTAGTTCTGGAAGGGCTGCCATTGTATTGAGGGGGAGATGTCTATATTTATTAGAATCATGGAGGAGTTTGGAAGCCAATGGAGCCCCTGGCAGATTTCCAAGGACATTGCACACCTTCCTTTCTTCATTCTTTATTTTTTTCTATCCTCCTCTTTCTCTTCCTTCTTCTTCCCTCTCCTTCTCCTCCACATTCTTCTACTTCACCATTAGAAATAGAGTATTATTTTCATAACCCTAACCCTAACCCTAATATGATGAAATCTCTGTAAATTCTGAAAGTCTTAGGTCAGCAGGTCTAGGGATACTATTATGCATTTTAAGTGCTACAATAGGTACCTGTCCTCTTTTCTTTTCTTTCTCCCTTTATGGACTTTCACTGTATTTTCTTCACAAGATTCTCCATAGATTTTATTTGAATTAGAAAAAAAAAAATAGAAGACAGCGGTAGTCATATATGACTGAGGTTTCCTCCCTTTCTTTTTTTTTCTCTCTTTCAATTTCCTTGTGTTGGGGATTGAACCCAGGGTCTTGCGATTGCAACTTAAGCACTCTGTGAACTGATCTATATGAACTGCACCAGCCCCCTGCCCCTTTTTAAATTTCTTACAGAATGAGCTGTGTTTCTGACACACGGAAAGAATATACTTATAAAATATTATATACTGTAGAATATGCCTCAAGGATATTTTGCTGACACCTTTTATTTATTTATTTAAGTTGTATATGGATTCAATGCCTTTGTTTTTATGTGGTGCTGAGATCAAACCCAGTGCCTCACACTTGCAAGGCAAATGCTCTACCACTGAGCTACAACTCCAGCTTTTGCTGTTGCCTTTTAAAAAATTATTAATTCAAACAGCTATTTTGAATTATTTCTATAATCATAAATTGGGAAATACAATAGCTTTCAAAACTTTTCTCCAAAAGTAGGTGGGAACTGTTGTCATCATAAAGTTGCTTCCTAGTAAGCTGACTTAATAAGTAGAAATATTTGAGTTGTCCTGTGACCATTGATTATTTTATTAAGGCTACCAGCCCTTGAAGATAAGAAGGAATGAAATTTGCAGGCTGCTGCCATAAACTCAGGGCCAGAAAAGAAAAGAGGACATGTACCTATTATAGCACTTAAAATACATAATAGTATCTCTTAATCAGAAAAATATGCCCTTCACTGTTAAATTGTACAGGCACGTCCTTACCATTGACTACTTTATCTTTAGATTCAGTAATGGGTCTGAGGAGTTTCCAACCATTCAGCTAAATCTGCCAGCAAATTCCTCTGTATTTCACAGCCAAAATCACTCATGCAAATACTTAAAACACTCAAGTGTAAAGCACAGGTTGACTTCATATCTCCCCAAGGGAGTGGCCATGTCTTTACACAAGAAGGTCTATTGAAGGTTTTTTGTTGTTGCTGCTGGTAATGTTGATAGTTTTGTGATAATGATTACAGTTTTTGTTCTGTCACTGTTTGTGTTAATTTTTAACTATTTCTAGGAAATAGCTGTAGACTAATAGCTTCATTAGTCTACACAAAAGGACACAAAAATTTTCTGAAGGATTATTTAAAATTTTTTTATTCCAAAATTTGTGGAATGATCATTATCAATTAAGGTTCTTAAATAAATTTATTGTGACTCAATGACATGCATAATGTGTGTTAAACTGTCATCTGTGGCCCACCTGTATCAGAATCATCAGTTTGTTAAACTGTGTATGCATCAGTATCACCTGGGATACTTACATAGAGAGGCAGATCCTCAATTAGAATCCCACATCCACTAAAGTGCTTTATACTGCAGCCCAGGGAGTCACTACCACAATCCCCATAGCTGACTATGAAACAGACCCCCTTTGAAATGAAAATGTTCAAATTCTTTTTTAATTTTGATCTTTAAACTGACGATGGAGGTTGATGGACTGCCTGGCTCTGATGGGCACTGCAAAGGGGAACATATACTTTGAGACAGGTTCCTGATTAACACAGCCTAGCTAAATACACACTTGGGTATTTCCTGCCTCCCCCACCCCCACTGTAACCTGTTTTTATAAAAGCTTTCCATGCCTCACAGTCATCAAAGATGAAGACATGTCAAAGAAAATGATCTTCTCTATTTTGCTCAAACACAGGATGGAAAGAAACCAATTCTCCATTGCCATCCTGACTCCTGAGTTTTAATGCTGCAGAACAAACAGCAAAATATGTCCTTCCCTGGGAAATTGTAAAGGCGCATCAGGTTTAAGAATCACTTGTTTTGTCTTAGAAATTTTTGAAAAATGGCAGAGAGGAAAAATTGTCACTTTTTTAAACTTAGACCTCAGAATTAGCCAATACATTTCTTCATGACAGTTTTATTTTCTATTATTTTAAAGATTTTAATCATTTTTTAATTTTGATTTTTAAATTTATTCAAATTAATTATACATGACAATATTGTATACAAATGGAGCACTTCCTCTGGCTGAACTTGGTGCAGAGTCAACACCAGTAGTGTAGTCACAAATGTATGTAGGGTATTAAAGTCCCTCTCATTCCACAATCCTTCACACCTCCACACCCCTCCCTTTACCGCCCTCCCCTCTCTCCAATCCAAGGTTCCTTCATTTTCCCCCACCCCACTTTATAGATCAGCATCTGCTTATCAGAGAAAACATTGAGGCTTTGTTTTTTTGGGTTTGGCTTATTTTATTTTCTATTCTTAACACTTGTTCTAGGGATTGGTGTAAAAATGAGAAACAAACACACATACAAAAAAAGAAACTATTTATATAAACTTTGCTTTAAAAGAAAAAAAAAAGCCACTGAAAGACCATTACAGTTTCACCCTGCCTGCCATGAGTCATGCTGGCCTTCAACATATGGCTACAGCAACATAAATAAACCTCTATCTTACATTTATGCATACCATCTCACGTCCTAGGAGCACTCTGAAGACACAAAGGAGGCTTCAGTACAATTGGGGCCTGGCCCACACCACTAAGAAACAAGTAGAGGCTGCCATATGCAAGACTTTGCATAGGCTTGGTGTGGACATCAGTCTCATATTCCCCTGAGGGAAGTTAGGTTAGCAAAATGGCACAGCATACTTAATGGGGAGGAGGGGGCAGTAAAATTTGGAGAACATGGTAATAAAGGAAGCAGATTGTGCTAGGCTATGAATGGGAGGTCACCAATTTCCTTCCTCACATGGACTCAAAGAGGTCAGACCTCATGGTGCGTGCAAAGTCCAGCCTGGCTTGGCCTAGAGGAGCTACCTGGTCAGGTGTGGATCTGTGAAAGGTGCTAGCTGAGTTTCACTGACACTGTCCAGCAGTGCCCTGCTGCTCACTAGGGTGCTTCTAGAACTGCCAAGGAGCTCTACATTGGAACCACATGACCCTTGTGTAGGAGGCAACAATTTCTCCAGAGTTAATCTTCTGAGGAGAGCTGCTGAGGTGAGAACTATGTTGTGACAGGTGCTGTGTCACCGAGGCTGTTCAGAAGCAGTGTCTCAAGGTTTAGCATGCACTCTTAGGTGCACTTTGCCTAGTGGGAGGCCTGGTGGTATTTGACTACTGGTATTCCACCACTGTCAGGAAGTCATTCTGCCTTTCCTACTACCCTAGTAGGAGACATCTCTGATCATCTCTTCAGACTGCACCAGCTTTGAAGGAATAGGGTCCAGGTGCTCCTTAGCAGATAGGCAGTTGTTCAGATGTGGTGGTGGGGGGTTAGGCCTAGGCTTCCTCGTGTGTAAGGGACCTGTGGTGGCTTTGCTTCTTTTGTGGCTCCTGGAAGACAAGGGTATCCATGCTGGAGCACACAGCAGGGCCCTTAAGGATTTCACCTGCAAGCAATCAAAAGAATCCTGTTCAGATGGAACTGTTAGACCCCACTTATGATGTCCAGACACTGGAATTAGGGCAAAGCATGCAGGAAGGCATAAACATGGTGGGAGGTGGTAAAAAGAATGAGTCAAGGGGATGCACTGGGTCTGGAGGAGATTCCAAGTTCCAGCTTAGAGGATAAGCCTCCCTGGGCACCCAAATCCCTGGTGCCCCAGCCATAGCCCTACTGCATGTCACATGGTCAGATCCTACCTACTTTCCTTTTATTACCCAGTTAATACTACATGTTATGTGGTCTGAAGAAAAATAAAGGCCTTTGTCATATTCCAGAAAAATAAGGATGGAACATGAAACACACACATGTAGAAACAGCCTGTACTGAAGAGGACATATTGGGGCAAGTTCCCCTGTTAAGTGTGTGTCTCATTTTTCTTAAGGAGAAGTCAAATTGGCAGGGACCTCAGAGATTATCTAAGTCTAGGTCCACCTTTAACAGATCCATTACTACTTCTCAATCCCTCAGTTCAGAACAGTTGAGAAAAAGACCACAAGTAGGAATGTTGAGAACCTGAAAGCCCCCAATCAGACTAGCACAGGCCTACATTCCTGTGATCAAGGAGACCTGACTCCAGACCAACAGCAACTCACAACTGCAAACAAGGCCTACAACTCAGTCCTTGAAGAAGTTTTGTCTCACCCTTATCCCATCCATGAAGGACTTGGAATTTCAGAGATACTATGTCTGGGACACAGGGCTACCTAATGACAGTGTTCACATTTCAAAATGTCTGTAGGAACCTGAAGATGGTAAAGTACCTCCTTGTAATTAGCATAGTTTGATCCCAAAACATACAGTAACATTAATGTAGAAATAAAAACTATGGAAGGGATTCAGAGACTAGCCCACCCAAAGCAGGACAATTCCTTAAGGGCTCTACCTTTCCCCGAGATTGGAACAGAGATAAAAGGTATATTGGGATTCTAGGAAGATGAGTGAAAGAAGCTGCAGAATCACAGTGACTTCCTTTGATCTTTTGACCAAGAAGCCCTGAGGAATGGAGAAGCATCCAAGGCCCCTGAATTTTAGCTCAAACTTCAGATTTATTGGAAGTGGATACTTATGGATTACCAGGGCATCTATGTCTGTGCTTCTCCATTTTCTTTTCTTCTCTTTGAATTATTATCTTGGGGTTTAGGGTGTGAGGACAAAGTAAGGTAATCAGACCTTCAATGAAAGCACCCACCAGGGGTCTCCCTCCAGGATGCTGCACTAAGATTCAGCACATTCTAACAACCTATGTAGCTCCTGACCCTCAGAAAGCCCTGGAACTGAGAATACAGAATCTCATGGGGCAGAAGAGCAGGGCTTGTACCAGAAGACAACACTGGCCTCTTACCACTTTGCCAGGCAGCCCAAGGTCGTGGAAGGTCGGTAAAGCTGCTCGCCAGAACATGGTCAGGAGCAAGGCTGACTCATCTAGGATGTGCTGCAGGGCACAGGTGCTGCTTCTTAGCTCATGGAAACATTTGCTGCCTGGTGCCTGTTGAGAGGTGGGAGGTGGCCATGGACATCACTGAAGTTGAGACATCTCAGGGCTCAGGACATTGTAACCCTGCACAAGACTCAAGCTTCCTTTGTCATGAGGCACAAAGCATGGGCTACTTGAACCTGTCATACCCCGGCTCATCCCTTTGAGGTCCCAGGACTGAAGTGCGGCTCCTTTTACCTGGAATGCCTCCTCACCTGGACACCCTATATAAGGCTATCAAAGCTCATTCCCATGTCATGTCCTTTACAGACCTTTTAGCTTCCTTGTATGCAATAAAAGACCCCTCTGCACCAGTGAACTCGAGGCACAAGAGGTGACTTCTCATATTGGGCCTGTGGCCCATTAGTTAGTTTATAAATAGGGGTCTGTGTCTTGCCCTGAAGCGGGGGTTCCCTGGATTCAAGGCTCTGTCTACACATCCGTGGGTCTCTGGTGGCTCAGACAGCACAGCCATTGGCTCTTGTTGTCTCTCAACAGAGAGGTACTCTGAGAAGCATTGCAGATTACCTCCCTCCTGTTGCTCCATGGGAAAAAAGAAATGCTGTGGTGGCCAGGTTCTTACTCTTTCCACACACAAGGTCTTTATGGATGCAAATCCCTCATTACCTGTCCCTCTGATTGATTTTAGTCTGTCCACATGGGTCAGCATGATTGTAACAGATAATAAACCATGAGAGGGTTCTGATTTCAACATCATATGGGCATCAACTCTTAACAAATGCTTTACGTGTTTGGTTCTGGCCAACAGAGGTGAGGCAAAGAACCTCACCCCCCCACTGGTGCAAAGGCCTATCCACAAGTATAGCTGTATGCTGGACCGGTAGTCAGTGACGGGTATGATCCAATTGCAGTGGTACCAACCTAAGACAGGAGGCTGACGCCTACAGGTCAGTTCATCCGATGACGGGTAAGGACCATATGTTGAATTGGACTGCCTAACAGGCACGGTCCCTAGGCCACATGCTTGTTGTTTAAACAGAGAGGGGGAGATGTTGAGAGCCACAGCCGAAGGGGCCCCAGCAAACTTCCAGCTGCTGGCTGATGATTGGCTCACAGCGGCCCCAGCAACATCTAGCTGATTGGCTCCTCGGCCCCAGCAACATCTAGCTGATTGGCTCCTCTGCGGTGATGCTCATTGGACTGTTTCCCTGCCCTTTCAGACCACGGAGCTGCTCATTGGGGGACTTTTCAGCTCTGCCCACGTGACCCAGCCAATCGGCCTCAAGAGCAGGAGGATTGGGGGAGGTGGAAAGAAGCTTGTGGGGGGAGAGAGAGGCTTGTGGAAAGCCGGTGGTGGCAGTTGAGGCTCTGAGGATTTTTCCTGAGAGGCTGTTTTGTTTGGCGTGTTTGGTTCTAAAAATAAAGTTAGTTTCTTTTGACAAGTGGCTCCTGATTGTGCCCAGCCACACTGCGGCACATAAACACATAAACAGACATAAACAGACCCCCGACTCCAGACAATCACTGGGTCAGGACCTTGGTTAATCTCTCTGGAATCCAAATCGGCTGCTGTTCTCCCTGTGGAAACACACAAACAGACCCCCGACTCCAGACAATTACTGGGTCAGGACTTTTCCATTGTCCTGTTAGAATATCCTTCCAAAGTACCTTGGGCTTATGCACATTTTTTGGACACATATGCCTTTCCGCAGCACTAAGTCCTGTTGAATCCAAATTTAAAAAGTTTACAGTAAAAAGGGTTATTTTAAGTTTATCTTTGGGGAATATATACCCCTTCCCAATTCCTTCTTTTTGCTTTAATAAGTACATTTTAATAGTTTGATGAGCTCTTTCAACTATGCCTTGTCCCTGTGGATTGTATGGGATTCCTGTTATATGAGTAATGCCAAATGTTGAGCAAAATTGTTTAAAAGAGGTAGAAGTATAACCAGGGGCATTATCTGTTTTTAACTGTTTTGGAACACCCACAGTGGCAAAATTTTGTAAGCAATGAGCTATAACATCTTTAGTTTTTTCTCCGGCATGGAGGGAGCCCATCAAAAATCCAGAAGAAGTATCAACTGTAACATGCAAATATTTTAATTTTCCAAATTCTGGCAAGTGTGTGACATCCATCTGCCAAATATGGTTAGGTATCAATCCTCTAGGATTGACTCCAAGATTAACTTGTGGTAAAAAGGTCACACAATTTTGACATTGTTTTATTATTTGTCTAGCTTGTTCCTTAGTTATTTTAAAACGCTTTTGTAAAGTATTAGCATTGACATGGAACTTTTTATGAAAATTTATAGCTTCTTCTAGTGTAGAGAAAATATGTATGTCATGTGTAGTTTTATCTGCTAAATCATTGCCTAAACTAAGGGCTCCAGGCAATCCTGTATGTGCCCTGATATGTCCTATAAAGAATGGATCTTTTCTGTCCCAGATTAGACTTTGTATAGTGGAAAACAAAGAGAAAACAGTAGAAGAAGGGGAAATCCTACCAGCATCTTCAAGAGATACTATAGCATTAACTACATACTGACTATCAGAAAATAAATTAAATACAGAATCTTTAAACATCACAAAAGCTTGTAAAACTGCATTAAGCTCTACCTTTTGAGCTGATTGTTTGGGTACTAAAAATGTAAAAGTTTGATCAGGGGTAACTACTGCTTCTGTACCATTATTTGACCCATCAGTGAATATATTTGGAGCATTCATGATAGGTGTTTTTCTTGTCATTTTTGGAAAAATTACAGGATGCAATGACCAAAAAGACAATAAAGGATTAGATGGTAAGTGGTTATCAAATGAAACATTAGATTTGCACATGATTATTGCCCACGTATTTAACTCATTAGCTAACTCATCAATTTGATTCATAGTATATGGAGTAATAATTTTATTGGGAGAAATTCCAAACACTCCCTTTGCTGCTTTTATTCCTTTGAGTATTAATTGTCCTACAGCCTCAGGATACCTAGTAAGAATAGTGTTAGGAGAATAAGATAAATGTATCCATAATAATGGACCTTCTTGCCAAAATACTCCTGTAGGAATATTTTTTGTTGGTAGTACAATAAATAATAAAGGCAAACTTATATCAATTCTATCCAAATGCATATTTTCCATATATGTTTCAATGATTTTTAATGCCTTTCTTGCTTCAGGCGTTAACATTCGGGGTGAATTTGGATCTGATGGACCTTTTAGGATATCAAATAAAGGTCCCAACTCTCCTGTTGGTATACCTAAATAAGGCCTTATCCAATTTATGTCTCCTAATAACTTTTGAAAGTCATTAAGTGATTTGAGTTGATCTACTCGTATTTGAATTTTTGGTGGACGGACCATGGTTGAGGATAATAGAACTCCTAAATAATTAATTGGAAAATTTAATTGTACTTTATCTATTGCTATCTCTAGATTATAATTTTTTAATAAGTTTGTAAGTGTGGCATAACATTCTAGCAATGTGTTTTTATCTTTGTGTGCTAATAATACATCATCCATATAGTGAAATATTTGTAGTTCAGGATTTTGATTTCTAAGTGGCTGGATTGCTTTGTTAACATAAATTTGACACATAGTTGGACTGTTAGCCATCCCTTGAGGGAGTACTTTCCATTCATATCTCTGATCAGGACCTTCATGATTCAGTGCAGGGATAGTAAATGCAAAACGTGGACTATCCTCAGGATGAATTGGAATTGAAAAAAACCAATCTTTAATATCTATAACTAAAACATACCAGGTTTTTGGCAAAGCAGACAATTGAGGAATCCCTGATTGAGCAGGTCCCATAATAACCATCTCATTATTAATGGCTCTTAAATCTTGCAATAATCTCCATTTACCAGATTTCTTTTTGATGACAAAAATGGGAGTATTATGGGGAGATACAGAAGGTTGTATATGTCCTTCCGCTAATTGTTGTTTGACCAGGTCATGGGCTGCTTGTATCTTTTCTTTAGTCAGGGGCCACTGAGGAACCCATACTGGTCTTTCTGATTTCCAAGTAATTTTTATTGTCTCAGTGGCCCTTTCTGAAAATCCAACCCATGTCTGTCTGTTCCTTGATCTATTTGTATTGGTGCTGCTATACCTTGTTCTTGTTTTTCTAATCTTTTTCCTTTCCTAAAACCTTGTCTAGTCATAATAGTGGGTGCATTTTGGTTGATGTTATTTGTTAATGTCAAACCTAATTGATCTAGGACATCTCGTCCCCATAAATTTACGGGAAGATGATCCAATACATATGGCTGTATAGTTCCTTCACATCCTTCAGGATCCTTCCAATCTAATACCATTGCACTTCTATGGGGATTAGTTGCCACTCCTAGGCCTCGAAGCGTTTGAGTGGCTTGTTGTAATGGCCAATGTTTTGGCCATTCTTGACGAGAGATGATGCTAAGGTCTGCACCTGTATCCAGTAGCCCATTAAATTCATGTCCTTGAATATTTAGTTTTAGCATGGGGCGAGAATCTAAATTTAAAGAAAGCATAGCCCAATCTACACCTGTGGAGCCTAATCCCTTGGAACCTCTTTCTACAGTACGACTGGAAAATTTATCATGTAGGCTGGGTATTATTAGTAACTGTGCTATTCTATCTCCTGGTGAAATTACTGATATACCCTTTGGAGAACTGGCTATAATTTTTATTTCACCTTCATAATCGGGATCAATTACCCCAGGACTTATCATAAGTCCTTTTAGAGTAGAAGAGCTGCGTCCCAATAATAAGCCTACTGTTCCTTTGGGAAGAGGTCCTTTCACCCCTGTGGGAATGATTTGAACTCCCATCTCTGGAGTTAGTACTGCTCTGGCGGAGGCGCAGATGTCCAACCCTGCGCTCCCTCTGGTTTGTCTGATGAGGGATCTGATGGACAATGTGTCCTGGGCACTACCCTGATGGGGTTGCTGGGTTCCTCCAGTGCTCCGTATATTTGTGGTTTTGGGCCCCGGAGCATTGGGCCCCCTTGTCCATTTTTTGGCAATGGAGCCTGATGCCTTTCTCCACGATATCGTGGATAAACACCTGGTCCTTGTTCGTTTTTTGATAATGGAGTACCCTCTATGGTGGTTTGAGAACGGCATTCATTAGCCCAATGTCTCCCTCTACGGCATCGTGGGCAAATACCTGGTATTCTACTCCTTTGATACCTAGTTTTGTTAAACCCTCCTCCAATGGGGCAATTCCTTTTAAAATGTCCTGTTTGTTCACAATTGTAGCATGTTCTTGGCCTGGCATCTAAAGCCTGTTTTACTGCAGCTGCCACAATTTGCCCTTGTTCATTAATGTCTCTGGCATCTAAAGCCTGTTTTACTGCAGCTGCCACGACTTGCTCTTGTTCATTAATGTCTCTACATAATTTAATATATGTGTTTAAATCTTCATGTTTCCATGGTCTAATGATATCTCTGCACCAACGATTCGCTTGCTCATAAGCCAGGTGTTTTAGTAATGGCATTGCTTGTTCTGTATTCCCAAAAACTCTGGTAGCTGTTTGAATAAGCCTATCTACAAATTCAGCATAAGGTTCATTAGCTCCTTGTATTACCTTAGATAACTGACCTTGTAAACCTCCATGTCCTTGTAAAGTCTTCCATGCCTTAATTACATCTGCAGCAATTTGTGCGTATACGCCAGGATCATATGCAATTTGTTGCTGCTGATCCTCATAAGGTCCCTTTCCTAACAACATATCTAGATTTCTCTGAGGATAACCAGCTGCTGCATTTCGCCTAGCCGTCTCCTTGCAAAATTCCTCATTGGCAACCTTCCATAACAGCTATTGTCCTCCATTTAGCACAGCTTTACACATATTAGCCCAATCTGCTGGCGTCATGTTCAAGTTGTTAATGGATTCGACCATGCTTACAGTGAAGGGTGCTTGAGGACCATAGGTTGTTACAGCCTCTTTTAGCTGCTTCACTGTTTTGAAATTTAAAACTTGGTAAAATCGCTGCCCTCCTGCCTCAAATACAGGGCATGTTAATATTTGAGATCTTGTCTCAGGATCCCAACTATCAACTGTGGGGGTTGGGGACCTCCTAGCATATGGAGGTGGCCTTGTTAGTTGGACACTTACGTCCTCTGGTGATAGAAAGGTGTTAGTAGCAGTCTCCTGTAGAGGTGGTGCTGTTGGTTGGACACTTACACCCTCTGGTGATAGAAAGGTGTTAGTAGCAGTCTCCTGTTGTAACTTTCCCCCTGATGGCTTTTTCTGTTTTACACTTTCTTTCTCTGTCTGACTAACTTGAGAGGCCTTCTCTTTTACTTGAATCTTTTCCTCTGTCTGACTAGCTTGAGAGGCCTTCTCTTTTACTTGAATCATTATGTCTTCTCCTTCCTCTACTATTGTCTGAACTGAAGGCTTTGGACTAAGCAAACAAGACACCAACGCCCACAATGTCAATGTGCCAACTGGCAGAGTCCCTGGGCTTTTCTTTTCTATTCTTTTTAAATCTTCACCATGATGGTTCCATTGTGATATATTTAACAACTCCTCCTTAAAAAGCCATGGGCTACATTTTTGTATTGTATCAACGTATGCCCTGACTGCTCTTGATTTTACTGGGATGCCTCCTTCCTCTAACAATTTACTTAACACTCTTTCAGTTTGTTTTTTACTAATTTCTGATCCCGTATTTCTACTATAATACAACCCAACAAGATGACGCCTAACAAAACTGAAACAGAGTGAAATAAAATTGAAACAACACAAAATCATTATAATAGCCTCCTGAAATGTCCATCCGTCCTTTCTCCCTATCTGTTCCTCAGATGTGAGCGGTTTTTCTTCCATCTTACACATCTCCAGGGACAGGCAACTTAAAACAAAAGTGAAACAAAGTAACAAAAGAAGAATCTTAAAATGGCTACCCATCCTCTCGCCCTGCCCTCAGGGGCGAGCAGTTCACTTACCCTCAGTCGCTCCCAGTGCGAGCCACCAGATGCCGCAGTCTGGCTGGGCACAATCAGGAGCCACTTGTCAAAAGAAACTAACTTTATTTTTAGAACCAAACACGCCAAACAAAACAGCCTCTCAGGAAAAATCCTCAGAGCCTCAACTGCCACCACCGGCTTTCCACAAGCCTCTCTCTCCCCCCAGAAGCTTCTTTCCACCTCCCCCAATCCTCCTGCTCTTGAGGCCGATTGGCTGGGTCACGTGGGCAGAACCAAAAAGTCCCCCAATGAGCAGCTCCGTGGTCTGAAAGGGCAGGGAAACAGTCCAATGAGCATCACCGCAGAGGAGCCAATCAGCTAGATGTTGCTGGGGCCGAGGAGCCAATCAGCTAGATGTTGCTGGGGCCGCTGTGAGCCAATCATCAGCCGGCAGCTGGAAGTTTGCTGGGGCCCCTTCGGCTGTGGCTCTCAACACACAAGGTCTTTATGGATGCAAATCCCTCATTACCTGTCCCTCTGATTGATTTTAGTCTGTCCACATGGGTCAGCATGATTGTAACAGATAATAAACCATGAGAGGGTTCTGATTTCAACATCATATGGGCATCAACTCTTAACAAATGCTTTACTGAGGATGGTGGCAATGCTGCACAGACGTCTCTGTGGATCTGAGGGAGAATATGTAGTTGGCCTTCTCTACCACAAAGTAGAGCTTAGAATGAAACAGGAGACAGGGAAGCAAGGGCCTGGCTAGAATAATTGAAAAATGCTTTCTCTGTCATTGGGAGATGGAGGCCACAAAAATAAGTAGTGGAGCATGAAGTAGAATTAAGGACAAAAGGCACAAAAAAAAAAAAAGGGTGAACCCAGGAGGTACAGCTGTGACTACCTCTGAGCTCTGAGCTTCAAGGCCTGGGAAGTTGCATGTGGGCCTCAGGAGAGACTGGATCTTTTCAACCAGCTGTTTCCCCTCCCCAATCTGCTCTCTGAGAGCAGTGTAGTCATCAATGTGGCCTATGATGTGGCGGACATGCTTGTTGGTGAAGGAGCCATCCTTAGTATCACCCTCTAGCTTCAGAGAGTTCTTCATTCCTGGAGGATCATCCGAATCCAGCTCTGAAAAAGAAAATCACAATAATATAGGTTCTGCTGTTATTCATGATAATATCCTCGGTTCCCACCAGTGCAGAGACTGTGAAAGAGCCCAGGTTCAAGAAAGACAGCCTTCAAAAATGCAGGTGGTGTCAAGTCCATAGAGACCTTTTGGTTTCTTTATTTTTATAATATTTCTTACATCATTACGTAATGATAAACTTTCCAGAAGAAAAATTTTGCTTTCATTGACAAGTGGGCTATTCAGGAAAAATAGCATAAACATGAAAGTTTTCTGGACAGAAAGGCACAGACAATTGAATAAGAATGTGTACAGGGCAATGACCAAAAGAGAGCAATAGGACAACTGTGGCAAGAAGAAGAATGAGAAGAAAGGCAGCCACAGAAGAGTCAAGGAACATGGACGATGCTTTCTCTGTCAGGAAAAAGGATGTTGCACACAGGAAATTTTCTAAATGCACATGACACACTTACAGAGGACCAACAGCTATTTGCATTAATAATTTTCCTTCATTGTGTCCAAGCCCTTTAGTTGTCATATTTATACCATTTGTCCTGGTGACAATGAAAGTATCTAAGCCAGGATAAGAGAAAGAAGAGCTGTGGAGGACCAGAGTTAGAAAATCCATGCCAACACTCCAAATACAGAGGAAATAACTGAATCTAGGGAGTAAAAACAACCATTGTTTAGGACACCACAAACAGCCTGCACCCCAAATCATGCACAGTCTAGCCTTCACCACACAAGATCTAAGGTGCCAGGACTTCCCTCTCATATCATTAGCCTACATATGTCCCATAGAAAAGCAAAAGTAAACAGACTGATATGTTTCTATTATTTAGAAAAAAAATGTTTGATGGATGGATATTCCAAATGAATGTAACTTCCAGTTTAAAATCGTGTTAGGTAAATTTTATAATACAACTTTGAGTATAATTTTCTATGTGCTGTCTAGTACAATGCCTTGTAGTGAAACTTAAATATGCACAAAATCACATGCATATATAAAATACACACATATGCTATATATGAAATATGTATATGTTAAAATATTTATCAAGGGCTGGGGTGCAGTTCAGTGGTAGAATGAAAAAAAAGAAACCATTCTCTAGAGTGTGGAAGGTCTGGCACACAGAAGGACTTGGGTTCAAATTCCCTGCATTACAAAAGTTGATCAAAATGTAAACTATCAATAAAAGGAGTTCCTGGTAAGAGAAGAGTGGGTCAGAGCCAGGTTCCAGTTCAGGCCTCTGGGGCTGGGAACAAGAGGAAGAGCAGGGACTGAGCCATGCTGCTGCATCTCAGCTGGTACATGGGAAAACAGTGACAGGGAAGCCCTGTCATGAGGAAGTGAAGATGAGACTCAACACCATGGAGCCATAAGAGGAAGGCAACAACCTATTACATGATTCCCCCTTCCCTTTATTCCCCTTTGTCTAGTCCAACGAACCTCTAATCTTTCATTCCCTTGTTTTGAGTTAGCATCCACATTCTGCCTTTGGGTTTTGATACTGGCTTATTTCACAAAGCATGATAGTCTCCACTTCCATCCATTTACTGGTGAATGATATAATTTCATACTTCTTTATGGCTGAGCAGTATTCCACTATATATGTATACCAAAATCTTTATTCATCTGATGTAGGGCACCTAAGTTGGTTCCATAGCTTGACTACTGTGAATTAAGCTACATTAAATATTGAAGTGACTGTGTCACTATGGTATGCTGATTTTAAGTACTTTGGGTATAAAGTGAGGAGTGGGATAATGGGGTCAAATAATGGTTCCATTCCAAGTTTTGTGAGAAATCTCCACACTGCTTTCAAGAGTGGTTGCACCAGTTTGCAGTTCCACCAGCAATGTATTAAGTGAATCTCTTTCCCCACAACCTTGCCATCATTTACTGTTGTTTTATTTTTAATATTTACCATTCTCAGTGGGGTGAGTGAATTCTCAGTGTAGTTTTGATTTACATTTCTCTAATTGCTAGAGATTTTAAATACTGCAGCCTTTGGATCAACCACATTCAGGCAGATTTTCTGATCTCAGGTTTTTCTGTACTCAATCTATGTTTCTCTGTGTTCTCCCCTACCTTTGTGGGGAATCTTTGCTGCTTTTGGTACCCATGTAGCAAGTGGGTTGGCATCTATGTATTCTTTTTCTTTGTTTTTGTACTCAAATTTCTGAATCCCTAGTCCAATTAAATGTACAATATTATACTTTGTGAAATTCCTTTTTCATCAACCTCAGAAAGTGTCTATATTCCTGCTACTGTGCTCATGAGACAAGGCCCAACATGGAATGCAGCTTTCCACTATCTCACCATCTTCTGCTCTTGCAATACAGCTTTTTATCCAGGATGATTGCTCATCACTTTTAACACTTTTCAGGTTAATGCCATCACATCTGTGGATGTTTGATTTTATTTCTTGCATTTTAGGAATGTACTTAAGGAATTCAGTTCCTGAGCCTTGATGTTAGAGTGTTGGGCCTACATTTTCTTCTGGTAGATGCAGGGTTTCTGGTCTACTTCCAAGGTCTTTGATATGCTTTCAGTTCAGTTGTAAGAGATAGGGATTAAATTTCATTTGAATACATATGGATTTCCAATTTTTCAGCACCATTTGTTGAAGAGGCTATCCTCAGCACACTACAGTGATGCAATCACATCAATGTTTTTAGCAGCACAATTCACAATAGCTAAGCTATGGAGTCAACGTAGGTTTTGAGATATATATATATACACATACACACACACACACACACACACACACACATAAGTATTACTCAGCCATAAAGAAGAATGACTTTATGATATTTGCCAGTAAATGGATGGATCTGGAGACTACCATGCTAAGTCTAATAAGTCAATCCCCCCAAACACAAATATCAAATATTTTCTCTGACATTTGGAAGCTAACTTACACTAAGGAGAGAAGGGGGAAGAATAAAAGTTCCAGGTTTAGACAAAGGGAAACGAAGGAAAAAGAGGAACCAGTAAGAAAAGGAAATTTATAGTAAGAAAAGGAATGAACCTGACATAATTTTGCTATGTACATATAGTAACACAACACAGAGAATGTCACCTTTATGTACAAGCAAAAGCCTGGGGTCCTAATTAGATTAAGATATATTCCATGCTTGTATATGATATCAAAATTGGCTATACTCTCATGAATAACTAAAAAGAAGAAATTAAAAAAAACATAATAAAAAAATGACACTTTAATTTGCATGTCTAAGTTAACAATCCAGGGAGCTGGGTTTGTGGCTCAGTGGTAGAGCACTTGCCTCGCATGTACAAGACCCTGGGTTCGATCCTCAGCACCACATAAAAATAAATAAGTGAAATAGAGGCATTATGTCCAACCACAACTAAAAAATAAATATTAAAAAAAAAGATAACAATCCAGTTTTCAGTTGGACTTGTTCCCATGAAAACCCCCAGAGAGAGATCCATGTGCTAGTAACTTAGGAAAGACTCATTCCTAGCAGAAAGAGGTAATGAAGTCAAGGAAGTCAGGTACAGAAGGCAAAAAAGTCTAGAAAGTATAGAATTTAAGGGAAGGTAGCATGTGTCTGAAAGATGCTCTTCATAGGGTTGGGACCCTAATCTGACTGGGCTTCCCTGTGGCAGTTATCAGGAATATCAGGAGAGCAGGTGTGAGAACAGAGCAGAGTTCAGAATGTAAACAGGAAATGTAGATGGAAGGGCAGGTCAGGGCTACAAGGCCATGGGAAACACAGATAAGACCAAACAGAGGCTCCATCTGCTGTTGGAGACAAGCACAGGTGAAGAGAAATCACTGCAGAAGGAGGAGCTACAATCTTATACATTTTAAAAAGAGTCAAGTGCATTCCAGAGCCAACATACCTGAAGCCTGAAGGCCAGGGAATCTGCATGCTAGCTTCCTCTTGCTCATCAGAACTTTTCTTAAAATTATCTTCTCTTTGCCAACACCTGTGGCATCATTGAGGACATGCTCTGTAAGTATGTGCAAGTAAGACAGGATTTGTAAAATCCAATAGCACCCAGATATATTTGCCAAACACTAGAAAATCAGAGTGGAGGTAGGTTGTGCTTTGGGGAAGAAAGAAATAATAAAAATCAAGCAAAATCAAAGGAGAAACAAACACATTATGAAAGAAAGGAAAACTCATCCTAAGGAATTAGAAAATATGCATAATAATGATATACTGCATGTATACCCATTATGTACGATAAAGCACATGTATAAACAATGTGTAATACACACAAGAGGGATCTCTATATTTATCTGATGGACAACTGCTCCTTGGGACTCTTGACTCCACCTGTGCATGGGAAACTTGCATCTATGATATGTATGGGCTCACATATCCACTCAAAGGCCCTTGGGCCTTCTCTGAGGAAGTTGAAAGGAAAAGAGGGTTCAGTAACAATCCCAATTCTCCCTTTGCTAACCACTCCTGGAAAACCCATTTCTTATGTCCCTGCAAACTGACCCAACCTAGCGACCCAGGCACAGTGACAGAAATCATGTGTCCAATGGACATGTCATCTTTTGTACATGTGCCTAGGTATTCTTAGGTGAGTGGTACCCATACAAAAGTCCCTAAAATAAAGTAATCCAATTGACAAAGAGGGCTTTGAAGTAACAATGAGTTCACGTTTATTATCCAAATATGATTAATCTTAGTCACTATTTCTGGAGAGAACATTCTACAAAGACACCAGGGCATGGGACAAAAAAAAGAATTTATTGATCTTGATCCACAGGCAGAAAAGATCATGAATAGAAATGGTGAACATCATATTTTTGGGGGGCGGGCGGACAGCAGGGATTTAACTCAGGGGACTTGACCACTGAGCCACATCCCAGCCCTATTTTGTGTTTAATTTACAAATTGGGTTTCACTGAGTTTCTTAGCACCCCGCTGTTGCTGAGGCTGGCTTTGAATTCATCATTCTCCTGTCTCAGCCTCCTAAGCCACTGGGATTATAGGCCTGAGCCCCCATGCCCAGCACAGTGGACATACCATAAAGACAGAATCAGTCAGAATCTCTGAAGTCCTCATGATGCCCTCCCTCTTAACTTCAACCTACATGCAAATGTATGGCTGGCACAGCAAAGGCAACAATGAAATAAACCTCACCAAGCCATAAGAAAACACCAAAGCTTAAGATCCACCTGACCTCTGTACCTACTCTGAAACAAGATGGGTCTCCTGCCTCTGCATGCATATATCTCAGCCTACACAGTAGAGTTGAGTGCAGAGAATTTGTGCTTTCTCAGGGAGACAAGTTAGATTCATCTGAATTATGATAGGAGTACTCACTGGCTTCATCCACAGCAGAACTGACTTTAGGCTCAGCTGATGGGAAGACAGAGCTTCTGACAAGTTCTTGTGTGTTAGATGAATTAGGATGATCCGAGGGTAGAAAATAAGTTTTCTCCAGCAGGAGGTCATCCTCTTTCTCCTTCTGCAGTTCACCATTGGGAATGCTGAAACAAGGAAGAATAACAGAAAAAAAAAAATCAAGGTGGTTTAGAAGCTACAGCCTCCCAGTTGGTCCTGATTTAAAGATGAAGGGTAGTGTCCCCAAACAGATCCCTCCCTTCAACAGTGATCCATAAAATTATTTTCATCTGATGAACATAGTTCAGGTGCCATGGTATGAGAGAGAGAGGGAGAGCCACCAGTGCCCAGTGTACTGGCCAGATAACAAGCTGATGAGAAAGGAGGCTCAACTTCATCTATAAGGTATAATCACAGAAGGAGCACACAATAAGCAAAGCTGTGGTTGAACCTAGGGCATGACTGACATTGACACTTACATATAGATGGCCAGCAAATACAGCCTGGTACATGATAGAGTGCCAGAGAATTTGTGCCTTCTAGAACTTTTTCTATCTTTTTTTTTTTTTTTGACATGATACTTTTTTTTGGGGGGGGGGGGGGAAGGGGTAGAAAGGGAGCGTATTTCTGCTTTTCTTGGTATGGCATACCTGTCCGTGATCTCAGGGCATTGGTGTAGAAAGATAGTATGCCTCTAATCCTGATTATTCAACTTAAAAATAAACAAGTGATTTTGTTAAAAGGAAGAAATGCCCAAGACTGATTGCGCAGTTCTTCTCAGTCACACTCACTGTACCAGCACCAGAAAGATAAAAGATAACCTTGCTAAAGGGCTCCATCACACTGGGCTTAGTCAACATCACCACTGCCAACAGTAGTCTTTTTCACATTTGGTCATCAAATGTGTCTACTTTTGACCTCATGATCTATTCTTTCAGGTTATCCTTAACCCCTTATTTTGCCCTTTCTTACAATCTCCAGATTATTTGTTGTTACCTGGAATTCAGCGAATTTTGGTCTTTTTCATCATCATTTTCATGGTTTTCTGCAAACAATTCAAAAACATCCAGGAGTCATTACATAGTGCTATTTCACCCATTTCAACACAGAGCCCATGTGGGTTCTTCAGTCACCTTGGCTAGACAGGAATAAGCATCTGCAGGAAATCTTGAAAGTTATTACAATTTAGATCAGGAATGAGCAGAAAAAGGAGTCATGGAAAATGGAGTGGGCTAAGGGGTGAAGACAAAATGACTCCAGACCTGTTTGGGTCTGCCACCTGCAGCCCAGATAAAGTTCAGTTGTCATAATCTTTCTCATCACTTTTCACAATTTTCTTTTGTGTGTACAAGATAAGAATCCAGGGTTGACTTAGTCCTGTTTGCCAAGGAGGGTCCAAGAAGGAGCCATGTGCCAGTGACTTATGAAGGCCATGTTCCCAGAATAAAGAGGCAGCAGAGTCAAGGAAGCTGTGTAGATCAAAAGCCTAGACAGCGTGTGATTCCAGGGAAGGTGGCATGTGTCTGAAAGATGCTCTTCATGGGATTAGGACCCCCAATTAAGCTGGGCTTTCCTGTGGCAGTTACAGGGAATATCAGGACAGCAGATGTAGGAACAGAGCAGACTTCAGAATGCAAACAGGAGGTGGAGATGGAAGGGCCTCTCAGGGTGGGAGACCATAAAATAGAGACATAAGACCAGACAGTCTCCATTGGTTTTGGAAAGAACCAATGGTGAAGAGAAATCACAGCAGAAGGAGCTACATCTTCATAGAGAGCTAAAATGGGAAAGTGCATCCCAGAGCCACAAAAGCTGTCACCACTCTACCCGAAGCTTGAAGTACTGGGAATCTGCGTGCCATTCTCCACTTGCAGAAGAGTTGTTTTCTTTTCATAATCTTCTGTTTCAGGACACTCATGGTATCAGTGAGGACATGCAGCTCACATCCAGGTGTTTTGACAGCCAAGCCTCCAAGGGCATCACCCCCAAGCGTGGGAAGGTTCTGCAGTTCAATGCAAGTATCCAAATTCAGTTCTGAAAATAAAACAGGAACTATTATCCTGTGACACACCCAAAAGAGTCACCTAATCAAGAAAGCAGCCTTGCACAAGAAAGTCTAAGTATTGATGTGTAGCTTATAGAGACTGATACTTTCAGGGCTGGGGTTGTAGCTTGGAGTTAGAGCACTTGCCTCAAATGCATGAGGCCCTGGGTTCTATCCTCAGCACCACATAAAAATAAAGACATTGAGACTGATACTTTCATTTTGTTGATGATTCTGGCATATCCAGTATGATAAACTTGACAGGAGGCAAGTGTGCTTCCAATTCTTGAAAATATTCAAGAAATATGGAAGTTATAGACACCTATAGCTCCCCAATATAAAAGGCAATAATACCACTAGAGATCTAGGCAGAGCTTTTAGTCAGAAAGAGATTATCAAAGTTAAGCAAAATCATAGTAGAAGGAAAACTATATGAAAGTAGAGAACCGGGGAAGAATCATCCCTGGAATATTTTAAATCTCACCATGACTGACTTATTTTATATACAGGCATTATTACTAATAGAACTACTGTATATGCCTAATATATAATATATACATCTGATGAACAGAAAATTATGAACATTTACATGTGGGATTGTATAATATCAATATTCTGGCCACTAGAAGTCAGAAATAATTTAGAAACCTGAGGAAAAAAAAAGAGATGTTTGAAAAGCAGATGCTCAAAAATTCCCTGTGAGACACCACAACACTATCACCCAACTGAGCCTGTAGGCTGAGTCTTGACTGGGATTGTGGGAGCATCCAGTAGAGTCCAGCAGGAAGAAAAGATGGTGATCCTCCTCAAGTTATTACATGTGCTTCAAGAACTACACACCAGTGACACACACTGAGCCCATGCCAGGGAGTGCTCTACATGAGGGACAGGTGTTTCTTCTCTTGCATGACCCTCAGAGGTTTGTAATGAGGGCTAGGGTGCCCACATGTGTCAGATGAGTGTGGCCCCTGACATGAGAACCAGAGGCTCCAGAAGCTGATATTGAGGGAGACAGAGAATCAAGATGAACACAACCCAGATTAAGGGGGCAGGAGGGACTGAAACTCAGTCTTCACATCTGAGCAGAATTGAGTCCTTGTGAGGACACTGGCTAAATGGCTATGGAGACAGATGAATGGAGAGGATGGACTCAGTGTGGAATCATCAAGGAGACAATTTGTGCACTTTCTGTGTGAAGGTGTCACATTATTTCAAAGAGAGGAGGAAAGGAGAAAAGTGAGCTGGATATGTCAGGACACAGACTTGTGGGCCCAGGATTTATACTGTTACTGAAAAATTGCTCTATATCAAATGAAAATATCTTTTGTGAAATTATATTTATCAAATCACCAGAAGTTATCTGAGGATTTGAGATTACAGAGTCAAAGCTTTCATTAAAAAAATTTTATTTGTATTGAACTGTGGAAATTATTTTAACTAATAAACCATGAAAGAGATGAAAGCACCTAAGATATCCACTTGGTCAAGGCCAGCCCAGGCCCCAGGCTCCAGCTCACATCACTATGTCAGAGAATCGCAGCTTTAAGTCTGACCGAGAGAACATGAAGAGGCCCACTATCTCTGCCACCCACAATATTCTGACAACCAACACGTGGATCAGAGCTTACAAATTACCTTTCCTTTCCTACCTGGGAAGAGCATGAACTGTTTTCCAGGGTCAATGTTGGCTACACAGCTATTGATAGCAGAGGAAAGGCTCAGCCTGGCTCCACCATCACCACAGATCAACTGGTGATCCACCATCGTCCCCTGACAACTACTCATTTGGGCATTTACATCCAGGTGTACATCTGAGGCTTGCATCTCTGACACACTGGGGCTTACATGCCCACTCAAAGGCCATTGGAGGCAGGCCTTCTCAGAGACACATAAAAGGAGAAGAGGGTTCAGTAACTATCCCAGTTCTTTCTTTCTTTAGTACCTCCCCCCAGAATGCCCATTTCTTATGTCCCTGTCTGTTGGGGAAACCAGCTTGTGACTCAGGTACAGTGACAGAGATCATGAGTGTGATGGATATGTCACCTTTGGTTTCTGTGCCTAGATGCTAAGAAGGCCAGAATCAATAAATGGGATGGCAAACTGTAAAGCTTCTTCACAGTAAAGGAAACAATTAATAATGTGAAGAGAGAGCCTAAGAATGGAAAAAGATTTTTACCACATGCACCTCAGACAAGAGCATTCAATCCTCAGGATATATTAAGAACTCAAAAAACTAAAAACCCAAAAGGAAGAAAAAAAACATTAAATAACCCAATAAATAAATGGGCAAAGGACTGAACATGCACCTCACAGCCGAAAAAATACTAATGGCCAAAAGATACATGAACAACTCTTTATCATCTCTAGCAATTAGAGAAATGCAAATTAAAACTACACAGAGATTCCATCTCACTTGAATTAGAATGGCAATTATAAAGAATTCAAGTAACAATAAATGTTGGTGGGGAATGGGGTGAGAAAGGTACTCTCATACATTTTGGGTAGGACTGAAAATTAGAGCAGCCACTATGGAAAGCAGTATGAAGATTCCTTAGAAAACTTGGAATGAAACCACCATTTGACATCATCAACAGATGAATGGATAAAGAAAATGTAATGTATATAGAGAATGGAATATTACTCAGCCATTGAGAAAAATAAAACAATGGTATTTGCCAGTAAATTGATGGAACTGGAGATATCATGCTAAGTGAAATAAGCAAATCCCAAACACCAAAGGCTATATGTTCTGACTTGTAGATGCTAACCGGAAACAAGGGAGGTTGGGGAAGGGAATAATAGAAATCTACGGTACTGGACAAAGGAAAATAAAGGGATGGGAGGGGAGAGAGAAACAGGAAAGACAATAGAATTAACTGGACCTAACTAGCCTTAACTAGCCTTGTATTTGAATATATAACCAGGGTAAATTCACATCATAAACAACAAGAGCGGGTTCATCGACAGGATAAGTTATACTCTACTAATGTGTAATTTGCAAAATACATTCTACTGTCATATGTTACTAAACAAGAACAACAACAACAAAGGCAGGTGTCCAGAAAAGAGTGTCCCTGAAGAAAAATCATCCACTTAAGATGGCTTTGAAGAAAAAAATGAGTTCGAGGCTATTTTCTCAGTATTATTAAACTCCATCACTGTTTGTAGAGAGGACATTCTATTGAGACTCAATGACGTGATTGAAATAAAAAGATTTATTGATCTCTCTCCCCAGGGAGGAAAGATCATGGAAAGAATCGAGGATACCATGGAAAGGGGTGTCGAGTGGTTGTATAACATTCCTACTTATGGGACCCTCTCTGCATTTCGGAAGCCTATGATTCCTTGTGGCCTATGTACCACCTACAATCCATACACATATACAGTCTGTTGCCACCTGGAGGCTGTTAGCAGCTATAAGCAATGCAGCAGAGGAGCTGGCTCCTTATTGTAAATCAATTGTATGAAACTGTGAAGAGACATCGGGTCCATAATCCTTATATTTTCCACATGCTACAGAGGCAAATTGGACATTCCTCCTGATATAATTGAGTTCTATGTCCCTAGGGAAATGAATAGATGTCCTCAGAAGTTGAACTGACTGGAGGTTTCCAGCAGCCTCATGTCAATCCAGGTCAGGCTCAGGAAGAACTGGGTACAACAGGGCCTGCTGCCCACTACTGTGTTCTCCACACACTCTCCTTGAAAATCCCTCATTCTCACCACGATCTCCTTCAGTTTTCTCAAAATTTCTTCAATGTGACTGTTTGGCTCCATCACCCTGAAAGCACACCTCATCATACTCTCATCACTGGTATCTAGATTCTTCCACTCTCCTCCTCACTACCTTCTCTTGTTGTGAAGTTCCCCAAAGATCAACTCTCCCATCAGGTTCACTTTTGTTAAGATACAGCTGCACAGTGTTACCCATGCTGGCCTCACGCTCCTGGCCATGAGAGAATCTGCTGCTGGGACCACTGAGCCCAGCCCCACTAGCCTTCTCACTCAATGTCCTGCTCTTACCATGTTCCCACTCTGCTTGTGGAAACTGTATTCCTACATCCCCCTGAATAATTCCAACTCCCCATCTTGCATTTGAAGTCCTCATTCCTGGCCCCACAAGGTTATCCAACATCACATCCCAACACTGCCATATGCCATCCTTCCTTGCCAGGCTGTCTCCTCCCTGACTCTCACTCTGCCTCACTGTCTTCCAGCATTCAGGTCTTTGTCTACAGATGCTGCTCCCTGCCTGTCATGTACTGTGTGTCCCCAAGTCTCAGTTCATCCATCATTAATCATCTGTCACTGAAGGCACTCAGTAACATGCATGAGAGAGCCTCTGGACCTGAAGGAGAAAGTATCTTAAACCAATATACCTGTTTGTGAAAGCAATGGTGAAACAGAGGAAAAAAGGAGATTAGACCTGGAAGGATTGAAAATGGCCACCGACATAAGAATCTCTTCATGGACTCTTGGCAACGTGGACAGTTTCTTCACAAAGGTCTTGTATGCCATGCTTACTACCAGCCACTCTATCATTACATAATTTTGGTGGGAAGGAGAACTCCTTTTATATGTCCAACCCCTGACATCCTGGCCCATTCCTTTTCATGAAACCCTATTTAGTCTCATTATATCAAAAACAAATCTCCTCCCCTTCAATCTACTTCTTTCAGTTTCTTGAGGCTGGATCCCTCAATCATTGTGTACAATATTTATTTCCACTGTGTCTAAACCTCCAGCCCCTCCTACATATAGTGTCTATTATGAAAAGTGGCCAAATCTGTGAAGTCCCTTGGGAAAGTCTCACCTTCCCACCAGGATATTACATTTAAACTACCCTGAACTCAGACTGAAGGGCTTTGGGGTAATTTAGTCTCAAGGTGGCTGTAGCTCAATGTAGACTCACTCTCTCTACCACTTCTGTGAATGACTACAGAGCCAGGTCTACCCTCTAGGTCATCTGCAATAAATATTTTAAATTGAGTTAGAATTTTGTCATGTTTTCTGTTGCCTGCTTTTAGCAGGGAGGAACCCTGCTGACATTTTTCAAGGCTCACAGTAGAAGATCCTCTGCAACTATTGGAGCCATTTATCAAACTCTAAAAGTATTGTTACATGCCATTAGTGGGCAAGATTGGAAAGTCCTCAACAAAATATCAAGTTGTAGCTTAGTTATATTCATGTTGTTTCTGCAGGGCTTTCTGTGTACACAGAGAATAGGTCTGAGTCTAGAGAGGTCAGCACCACTACTGTACTTACAGCTGTGTCCTGTTCACAATATTCACATTAGGGTCAGTGAACAGGATGAATATTTGTACAATTAGAATGCTCTTTTTCTTCATTTCAGATTCATGTATAAAGGTGACTGTGTCCAGCTCTATTTGGAGGGAATGGATGAGGCACTGGCTCTTCCCAGGGACAAAGTACACTGATTGATTAATAGCTCAACAACCCATGTGAGAGGCCTTATGAATTCTTTGTTCCAGAGAAGCAATGTCTCTGTTTCTGTTTGAAATTGTCTCAAAAACATTTGTAACATACAGAAATAGGAATGGGTGAACACCCAACCCAGACTCATCTTTGAAAAATCAGGCTGCACAGCAGTAAAAATATGTTGGCTGAGGAGTCAGGCAGACATGGGCCCTGTGTTCCCACCACACACTAGTGGAGATTTAGGGCAGTGACCATGCTGAATCTCAGTGTCCTCAGCACTACTGTAGAGACACCACCAACTGTGGATAGTGTCTCTTGAGGATTTAATGGAGTAGTCTGTATACAGAGATCACTTGGCAGTGGTTACAGTTCACCACATGTATTTTATTTCTGTTTCTGAAATGTTGTGACACTGAGATTAAACCTTTGCATCATTGCACCTCAGTGGAAATTGGAAAAAGAAAAAGATGGTCACACCTGAAAAGGCACTGACTAAAGCAAGGGTTGGGAAATAAATTTAGTCAGTTAATTTTACTATAAAACATTCTGATACAGTGAGACATCATAGACTTCTGCTCTTCCTAAAAACTGATTTAATGAGTAAAGACTCCCAAGGATTTCAAAAGTTTATCTGAGGAAAAGTTGAACTCTACCTTGAGTGAGAGGAAAGAAGAATATTTTCTTTCTCTACATACTCTATAAAGCTACTATCACTCAGGGCTCTTGTTCAACAAGAGTGACATTCCTGGAAATTGTGGAGAGAAATGCTCTCTGCTGTCTGAATAACTGGGTGAGTTCCCCATCATGTACACTGGCCATTGACAATTTACATGAGAACATAACTCTCAGACTGAACATATGATTCAACATGTAATCTATGAAGGAAAGAATCATTAGTGCTCCTTTGGGTTGAAAACTACAGCAATGTATGGTGAAACAGAAACAGGAATTATTGATTGAAGGATAGCCTTCTCAGAGGAAGTTGAGAAACTAAGTCAACGCTCAAGAACCATAAGAAACTTCCATATGATTTTTGAATATTCTATCTCATGAAAAGAAGAGAGGAAATCATTAGAAAATAAATGCAATTTCCAAGGACACTGCAGAAGGAATGATTTAACCCCTTTAAAGACTGAGGTCTGACCAATCCCTCCTGGAACAAGTTGTAGTAGTGTCTGTGAGGTGCTTCTAATCCCCTCCTCCTAACTCCAGTCTACCTGCAACTATGGCTGGCACATTGCAGACCAGGCAAAAAAACTGACCTGGAGCAAGAAAAATAACAAAGCTTCAGATCCACCTGACCTCTACACCTGCTGGGAAACAAAATGGGTCTCCTGGCTCTGCAGGCATATGTCTCAGCCTAGACAGTGGAGTTGAGTGCAGAGAATTTGTGATTTACCAGGGAGACAAGTTGCATTCAACTGAATTAGGATAAAAGTACTCACTGGTTCCATCCACAGTACAGCTGACTTTAGGCTCATGTGATGGGAACACAGAGCTTCTGACAAGTTCTTGTGTGTCACATGAATCAGGATGACCAGAGTACCGAAAATATTTTTCATCCAGCTGGAGGTCATTCTCTTCCTCTTCCTGCAGGTCACTGCTGAGACTGCTGAGACAGCTGAGGCAGGGAAGAACAAAAGATGAAATCATGGTGGTTTAGAAGTTACACTCTCCCAGCTGGTCCCGATTTAAAGCTGAAGGGTGGAGTCCCAAACAGGTGCCTCCCTTCAAAAATGATCCAGAAAACGATTTTCATCTCAAGGACATAGTTTAGGTGCCATGGTATGAGAGAGAGACCAAGGTCCACCATTGCTCAGTGTACTGATAACAAGATAACAAGCTCAAGAGGAAGAGGGCACAGCTCTGCCTATAAGGTACAGTCACAGAAGGATCACACAATGAGAAGCATAGCAGGGGCCAAGCTTGTGCATAAAGCATGGTGAATTTTAGACACAAGTGTCTGATCAATAGTATCCTGAATTGAAGAGTCTCAGAGACGTTTTGCCTTCTTTGCACATCCATATTATGACATGATATCATTTTTGTTCTATCTACTTTTCTTGCTATGGAATACCTGTTGATGAGCTCAGGCTAACAGTACAGAAATGATTTTTGGATCTCATCCTGAGTTTGACCTTTACAAAGGGAACATATGATTTATTTAAGATCTAGAAGTGCCCAAGGCTGCTCAGTTCTTCTTGAGCAGACTCACTCTTACAATACCATAAAGAAGACAGAGAACTTTGCTAATGGGTTCCATCATCTTGGATTGAATCAACAACTTCACTGCAATCAGCACTCCTACTGTGCCTTTAAGAAACTTTGACTACATTTGACCTCATGCTCTGTACTTTTAGGATTCCTGCACCCCTTTTATTTTACCCATTTTTTTTTTCTAGCCCCTGGTCATTCATTGTTACCTGAAATAAAGTGACTCTTCTTTATCATTGTCCTCATTGTCATGGTGTTCTGTAAACATATTCAGAAATGTAGAGGTCATTAAATAACTCTACTTCACTCATTCCAATACAGACACCTCCCTCAGAAAAAGACATAATTTATGTATATATAATTCAGGGCGCAACTAAGGGACTTAACCTGGCAGAACTCACATGTTGAGTTTAAAGAAATGGGCTGGGATGCTATGCTGATCCATCATGCACAACGTCTCTGACTGGGTGGATCATTATTATGGAATGCTCTTCATGTAGTTGGACAAAGTCAAAATGCATTTTGGTCTCCTGATCCATGGATAGTCGTCCAGGTTCTTCTGGATTTCACTAACTGCACCTTCCTTCCTTCCACAAAGCTCATTCCAAGACTTAGTGGCTCTGGGCCCCCTCATAATTCTCAAATAGAACCAGTTTCATTCTCTATGAAGAGGATTAAAATCCCTGAGCCTCATTTTTCTCAATACTAGGGATTTTTTTTTAAGGATCTCAAAGTTGACTTTGGCAGTATACTAGAAGGAAATTCATATTTCAGAACTTTTCTGGTATAAACCAATATTTCCACCACCTGATTCTAGCATTTTAATGGAAGCAAAATTAACCATTTCAATGTTCTCTCTTTTTTGTTTTTGGTACCAGCGATTGAACTTAGGAGCATATGACCACTGCACTACATCCCCAGGTCTATTTTGTATTTTATTTAGCAATAGGGTCTGAGTTGTTTACTGCCTTGCTTTTTCCTGAGGCTGGCTTTTTAAATTTTTTTAGTTTTAGGTGGATACACAATATCTTTATTTTTTATTTTTTTTATGGTGCCGAGAGCTGAACCCAGTGCCTCATGCATGCTAGATGACTGTCCTACCACTTGAGCCACATCCCATGCCCTCTGAGTTGGCTTTAAACCCAAGATCCTCCTGCCTCAACCTCCTGAGCAGCTGGGATTATAGGCTTGTGCTTGTAATCAAAGGATCAAACATGAGCAAGAACACTGTAGGAGAGATCAGTTGTCCTAGGTTGTAAGAATAAGGTCATGCAGAGCCCTGATATGCACACACATAAATGGTACCTGTGAGTAGGTTACAGTCTCTACAACTTCCCTGCTCTTGTTAGTTCTAGGTTTACCATCATGAATTTGTCACTGGACCCTTAGAAGTATAATTAATAGGAGTGCATTTGTGTTTTAATGGGGTAGTCATGAGCTGCAGCTAGACAAAGGGAGACTTCATGCTCACCCAAGAGATCAGCACTGAAGCAGGGGGGCTGGTGGATATCTGATGATTCAGAGTGACTGGGGCAAGTGTTACAGCCCTCATCCAATATGTCCTGCAGGATTTCTTTCTCCTCCTGTGGGGCTTGTCTCAGACTGGAGGGATAAAGAGTACGATTAAATGAGAGTAGTAAATATGAGTCCCAGTTGGTCTAAATAGAGGCCCAAGGGAGTGGTCACAGAAGGGCAAGAGGGTACTCCTTTCAAAGAGAAAGAAAATGATCCTCATAGGATGTGGGCAGGGTGCACATGTCTTTACGACAGGAGATAGGAAGAGGGGCTCAATCTACTGACTAGAAAAGAGCTGAGAACAGAGACTGCACTCTCCCTATGTGATACAACCATGAGCCACAGCATACACAGAAAATGGACTTTATATGTGTGTGTGTGTGTGCGCGCGCACACATTTGTATATGTGTGTGTATGTGTATTCCCCCCACCAAAGGCTATGACATTCCTGCCAAAAAGTCTTATCAACCAGATTTATATCTCATACTCAAAGGACCCATACAAGACAGGAGATGTAGATTCTGTGAGGTAAAAAAACATTTAGTTAGTTTGATTACTTCTAGTTGGATACAGACAGGAACCACAGAGAAAAGAAAAACACCTCCTTAAAAGATGGACTTCTTCCATGGTTGAGGAATGCAGTCATACCAGCAGCTTGTGTTTGCCTTTGCATGTGAATTGTGTGGACACTTTGTACCTCTTGGCTTGCTCATATGGGGACCCTCCTCATATTTAACTCACCCTCTTCCAGGCTCTTAACACTCATTGTTACCTGGGAGCCAGTAATTTCTGTTCTTTTCCACTCTCCTCCTCTGCACCACTCCCTGAAATCAAATTCAGAAATGTCCAGTCAATCAGTGAGTAGTTTGTACATCACTCACTACAAACTCCATGGAGAATCATTATTCCCAGACCTTTACCAACATGGCTGTTATATGTCTGTGGATCTGATATGGTACAACAGAATACTGTTAAAAAAGGTTTGAGCTATTCTTGAGGATGAAAAGGCATTTTCATGTCTCCAGTAGAAATCAGTAACTGGGAATTAACCTATGCCCACCCTACACTTCCCTGTAAACTAAAAGTTGCTACAGTCTTTGTGTTTCATTATTCCATTGTTAGTAAACTGAAGGCAAAATAACAATATCTTTACTTCTGGAAATGATGGATTTCCTTTTGATGAAAGAAAAGAGGAGAAAAAATTTTGGAGAAAATCTTTTTCTCAGAGGGGAAACAGACAATCATACCTCACTTTAGTGACCATAAACCTATCTGCAACTTACGATATTTTTGGAACTGGTTGGCAAGGGTATACACGGTAGATTGACGTAAGATGAATTTTTCTTCCAGATCACGGAAATTCAGTTTGTGTTCTTGTAATTCAGCTTGTAGTCCCCGTATGATTTCTTTAAGTTTCATCTGAGGCTCTCCGTCAAGGTTCATTTCAGCCCCCCCATCAGGGGAAGGGCTGAAGAATACTGCCATGTTTGTACAGTAAATGTACAGCCAGGACCTGCAAAGAAGAAACCCAAACATGTCATGGGTTAAAAACAAGTGAATCCAAGAGCTGGCTGCAGTGGCAAACGCCTAATCTCAGAGGCTCAGAAGGTGAGACAGAAGGATCTAGAGTTAGAAGTCAGCTTGAGTAATGGCAAGGTGCTAAGCCACTCAGTGAGACCCTGTCTCTTAATAAAATACAAAAAAGGGCTGCATATGTGGCTCAGTGTTTGACTGCTTCTGACCCAAATATTTTTTAAAAAATAAAATAACCAGAGGAGAATTCATCAGGACTAAGGGAAGACAGCAGCTGTCATGATTCACTTACTGTTGAGAAACAAGTACTCAGCAGTCCACAACACTTGAAACTCCTTCACCTCTCAAACAAGGATTCACACACCTGAGTCTATAGCATGGACTCAAGACAGAAATGAGGAGGTAGGGCTGAGTGCGCTAGGTAACAGTCTAACAGAATCAGAAGGTAGGAGATGTCATGGAATGTGGGAGCCTCTGCCTTCCAATGGCCTCATGCTGGCTGATCCACTGGTTTCTTCAGAAGGTCACTACGGACGTAGACCGCCACTCATTGGGCAGTCTCAGTACTTGTGTACCCTCATGCCAATGTTACCAACTTTTCTTTGTTCCCTTCTCCAAACACCATATTTCACATTACTCCTAACGGTATATGTTGAGAATCCTCAAAGTAAAAATGGTTTCCCAACAAGTTAAAATTATCTACAGGACTACCCAGTGGTCACCTCATTATTTCCTTAATAATAAAGTGGATCATAAGGCTTTTCCTCAAGGGAACAATGCAAAACTGTCAACGTAACATAGTCATAATGTTCTTTTCTGAATATGCAGTCATTATTTCAAAATCCACTAAAAATACAGAACAAAGAGTAAACCATGAGTGTTTGAAATTGTTTTCTGCACTCTATCAATATTATTTTGTTATACTCCATTTTTATTGTGGCCTCTTTTCTCTCATTGGGCATGTGTTGGTATATAGGACTCTGAAGGAATTCCTCACTTATTACAAAAGTTACAATTGGCTCAGGCAATAGGAACATGGAAAGGAGAACAGAAACATGGAGGGGAGCCATGCTAAGTCTTTGTGAACCCTCAACTGTGGGACGCTCATTGGAAGAAATTTTCCAGATCCCTCTTACTAAGTCCAAAGCAGATAATGTCCAGTGCTGACTCTGCTCTTCATGGCAATCTTCCCTTCACTAGGTCAGGCTACTGGTGTCTGCAATCAATGTTCTCACCTACTGAGAACCATGGCTGAATCTGAAGCAGATACGTTAAGCTCTTTTCAGTAAGGATTGGATACCCTTCCTAGCATGCTGCAGGGAAATGAGCCCAGTGCTTTACCTGTCCAAGCTCAGCAAATGCATTCATTTGCTGTAACTCACTTATAATGTAAGTTCTCTATATACATGGAGATTTTACATTTTATACACATCACAGGGTAAACTGATGAGCAAAGCAGGGGAGTTAGTTTATTCTGCTTCTATCAACACAAGAGTCATCGACTCTCATCCACTTGAATATCAGAAAGCCAGGCTTTTAGCCCCACCTTCCTCCCTTTGGACTGCAAACCTGAAAATTACTTCAATTATTTACCTGCATTTGAAATGAAGTTTGAGTAAAAACAAGAGCTGAACTTTGAGGAATGACAATATTAGTTTGTTTTGAAGTGGACAGAAAATGCTGAGGTCTAGAGAAAACATCACGATAATCTTCGCAAGGAAGAACTTATGTGTCTTACTTATCCTGCCTCTTTCGCCAGCTGGCCAGAGCATACTCAGTATCTACTGATGTCATCAAAATCATCTTCCGAGCTTGAGAATATGGATTTCTATGAGCCAAACTGGAGAGCAGGTGTTGGTCTGAGAAGTCATTCATCATTATGCTGGGACCTGTTGGAAACAACCAGTAGGGGGATCAACCTGACTACCAACATTTTTTGATACAGCACTGGCTACACTCACCAGTGAGTCCACTATCAATTCTTTCACTTGCTGTTCACAAGAATGACATTTCTAAATAAGCTAAGATTATGTTTGATCCATCTCTGTGTTCACAGTTTCCAGTGAGGCCCAAGCACTGAGGCAGGTTACACTCAATGAATGCATAAAAGTGGTTGCATACCACAGTTATTACAATGAAGTCCCTTTACAGTGTCATCTAATATGTAATTAATAAAGGATTTTTTTCTTCTTTCCTACTGTAGGTTACTTTGCTATGTAGGTAAAATAGACATAATACAGAGAATAAGTATGAATAGAGGAAAAAAGGGAAAGATGGAAATTTCATTAATTTGAACTTACATATGGAAAGGTCATCTATTTTATTTATTCTTTTCTCCCTAACAATAATACTTGCATTGTTGTGGATATTTAGCAACTAAAAATATATATCCTCAAAACTTGACAGAGAAGCAGTAGTCTTTGAAAGGTTAAGAAAACATAGCCAATTTTTCTTCTGCATTTGCTGTCACATAATTAATATTCTCAAGAAGAGGACAAACATAAAGACAGTGGAATGAGATGGACATCATTACCATAAGTACATGTATGAAGACACAAATGGTGTGACCCTACTTTGTGTACAACCATAGATATGAAAATTTGTGCTCTATATGTGGAATATGAGTCATAATGCATTCTGCTGTCATATATAACAAATTAAAATTTAAAAAGTATAAAAAAAGAACGTGAAAGTAAAAAAAAAAAATACTACTGTAAATCTAGGCCCCATCTAAGACTCTTCGATTTCAAGTAGCAATTTATATGACATAATTCTAGCTGAAAGTGCCAATGGTGCCAATCATGTATTAGTCTTCCTTTAACATGCATGGTTTCAGAAAGCAATGGTTCAATGATACACAGACAGATAATTATTAGAGTCCTTATGGGCAAGGAGAATATCTCTACTACAAATCTTCTACTATAATTTGCCTAGGCTTTTCCTTTTGATAAGATACACAATTTATCCAGCATTTTTCTTCTACTAAACGTTTAGTCTCATTTCAGAGCTATAACATAGATACCTCTAAAACATATATACCTTCACTTTAGATCCACATTGGTTTACTGATAAATACAAGATGTCTGTATTCTAAGAAATATGGGAAGTACTGCCCTTTATCATGATGTCAAGTCAAAGTCAACCCATTTTTGTTAAAAAATTTTGAGGAATAAACTTCCTTTTCATGTGAGTGAAAAATCAAATTCCAAAACAGATAAAGTCTGATGAAATATGCAACATAGCAATGTAACCTCCAATTACTCTTTGAGAATATGCACTTTTATTTCTCCATTTTCTACAACAGGTATACATATCAAAACTCTATTATCAGAATCCAACAGTTAATTCCTTTAAAGGCTATGGAACCAAGAAAAAAAAGGTATTAAAATCAGAAGTTCAATTAGAAAATTTAACATGAAAAAATCATAATTTTGAGAATAAGAGATTTAATTAGATTTAATTCTCTAAGATTTAATTAGAATTAATTCTGTACGTTATTTAATTAAAATAATAGCATGTCAATTACAAAAAAGCATATGTAGTCAGTGTTCATAATAATCAGAAAATTAGTAGACTTAGTAATTTTTAAAATTTTATTCTCAACCTCATTTTTTATTCCTTTAATAAGAGACCTCTATGTTGCCTGAGGACTGCTAATATTTTTAAAGATTGTTTTCTGAGGTTGGAAAAAGGCTTAAATTTTGTTTACTCAAATTCAATTAAACTTTTATTTCTAAGTACTGTAGCACTTACAGACTTAGTTGTGAAGTCTTAAAAACTCAAATTTAACTCCTATATTTATTAGGCACATCATTTTCTACAGTATCTATTGATTTCAAGAAATCCTTATAGTGAAAATGAAATGTTGACAAACACACTCTCTGACACTGATGATCACTGTTGAACATCAGCTAATTGATACTCTTAGTCAGCAATAAATACATATGAGGATTTTTAAAACATCACGGCTACCAAAATAATGAGTGCATTTGACCTTTTTTTAGTTTGCATATACTTTATTTTCATTTCATTCTCACAAAAGTCTTATAAAATGAGTAGAACAGGTAGTTGAAAGTTGAGTTTACCAAATAAACAATCAAGATCCAGATAATTTAAATCCCTCTAGTCACAGCTAGTAAAGTGAGGAGTCCTATATTCAAACCTAGAGTTTCTAATAATGGGACCAGTCGGTCTCAGAGTATGGCACTCAACTAACAGAAGCTGGGACTTTTTTTTCCAGTATGAGTGCATTTGATCTTTAAGAACCATTTTAAATGACATTTCTAAATTAAGTATTAAAGTAGAAGAAGTCTTAAAGGCAAGTAAATTGGATATGCCTGAAAATTTACCCACTATGCACTCAAAGCAGGTACTTCCAAATCAAAAACAAACAATTTAACATAAAAATGTTTTGAATAAAACTGTTAATTATTACTTCTATGGTTATTAAAGCTTTACTTCAAACTAGACCACTTAACATTAAATTTGTCTTTACAAGGGATGCCAATTTAGTAAACAAAATAGTAACAAAATATTAAGCTTTTACATAAAAAGTAAGAGTAAGACACAATTAGAAACAAAGAATATACCACAGCCTTGTATTGTTTGTAGTGTCTGGAGCTTCCAAAGCATATCATCAGTCATTATAACTTAGAAATGCAAAAATAAAAAGTTACTTGGATTTTGTTTGTTCAAAGCATGCTTTGTTAAAGCTGCAGATTGCCTTTTCAATATGTTGGTGTTACAATAGTATATGTGAATGATTAATTAAAAGTTCAATACCTGATTACCAAAAAAAGAAAAACACAGCTTTAAAAAAAATTGAAAAAAAGACACTATGGGGTTAGAAACGATGGTAGAGGAGCTGGGGTTGTGTCACAGTGGTAGAGCACTCGCCTCGCATGTGCGAAGCCCTGGGTTCGATCCTCAGCACCACATATAAATAAATTAATTAAATAAAGATATTGTGTCCAAGTATAACCAAAAAAATAAATATTTACAAAAAAAGAAAAAGAAACAATGGTAGAATGATTTGGCCATTACTAATGCATGGGCCCACATGATTACATGATTTGTGTAAATCTGCTTCATGGACAACCAGACAAAGGAGAAATTACACTTCACTGATTTGGGATGTGTCAAAGCTCATTCCACTGTCATGTGTAACTGATCAGAACAAATGAAGAATATATTTGAACAAATTAAAAAGCAGAAAGCAAGCTTACCAAAGTTCTGGGGCTGGTGTAAGTAGCAGATGCTCCTCTGCTGTCTGCATGTGTGGAAATTCTGGTTGGTGCGTGGGTCCTGGTCACAGGTGCTCGTGTCTTGATGCCAACAGCAATCCTTGTGTGCACGCAGGCCTGTGTGTGAACACGGACAGCAGCTTCCACTGGAGGATCCTGAGGGACATAGGGCACCTCGATGGGAGAAGTACATCAACGAATGTCATTCAGAGCCCTGCCAGATATATGTTCCCCGTGATAAACAAAAACTAAATAATTTACAACTAGAATGTCCACAACACACAACATTCTCAACAAAATATTTCATGAGGATGAATTAAAAAAAAAAAACAGGAAAGGGAGGATCTACACTAAATAAATAGTCAACCAAACTAGAAACTAAGTCACATTAATAACCAGATATAATTCAAAATGAGTGGGAACCCAGATCATATCTCAATAATAAACTTAATATTAACAGCCTGAACTCATCAATCAGAATATGCAGACTGGCAGATTCATTTCATGGGGAAAGACATCCACAGGCTGAGGGTGAAAGGATGGGAAAAAAACATCACATTAATTGTGTAAACAAGCTGGGGTTTCCATGCTCATCTCAGATAAAGTAGACTTCAAGCCAAATTTAGAAGAGACAAAGGATATTTCATACTTCTTAAGAGAAGTATATATGAGGAGGACATAACAATTATAAACATTTGTGTCCCAAACAATGGACGTCTGCATGTATCAAACAAATCCTTCTCTATTTCAATAGTAAAATAGACCATAACACAATAATACTGGGTGAGTTTAACACACCTCTCTCACTACTAGACAGTCGTTCTATACAAAAACTAAATGAAAAAACTATAGAGGGGCTTGGGTTGTGGCTCCGTGGTAGAGCACTTGCCTAGCATGTATAAGGCACTGGGATCAATTCTCAGCACAGCATATAAAATAAAATAAATAAAATAAAGTTCTAAGAAGTAAAAATAAATATTTTTTAAAAAGAAACCATACGATAATACAATCAATAATTTATACTTAATAGAAATATATAGAATATTTTATCCATTAACGAGTAAATATACTTTCTTTTCAGCAGCACTTGTCTTCTTCTCTAAAATGGACCCTAACTTACACCACAAAGCAATTCTTAGTAAATACAAAAAAAGCAAAGAAATTACCCTGCATTCTATCATATTAAAATGGAAGAAATTAGAAATCAGCGCTCAAGTAAAAAACAGAAGCTACTCTACCAAAGGGAGACTACATTATACATTAATTAATGAGGAATGGATAGTCAAATAAATCAAGGATGAAATAAAAAAATTGTTAAAGGTAAATGAGAACGCTGATACAACATATCAAAATCTCTGGGACACTACGAAGGCAGTACTAAGAGGAAAGTTTACTGCATTGTGCACGAATACAGGACCTAACACTACATCTCAAAGCCTGAGAAAAAGAAGAACAAATCAATACCAAAAGCAATAGAAGACAGAAACTAATGAAAATCAGGAACGGCAGCAGAATACAACAGACACTAGTATGGAAGTATGTATAAATGTGGATGTATAACCAATGTGATCCTGCAATCTGTACACGTGGTAAAAATAAGAATTCATAACCCAATTGAATCAAATGTACGAAATATGATATGTCAAGATCATTGTAGTGTTTTGAGCAACAAATAAAAAAATAAAATAAAATCAGAGCTGAAATCAATGGAACTCTAATGGAAAAAAATTGAAAAATTGACAAAACACAAAGTTGGTTCTTTGAAACAATAAATAAAATACATAAACCCTTGGCCATGCTAACGAAGAGAAAAAGAAAACTAAGATTACTAAAAAAGAAGATGAAGCAGGTAATATCACAACGGACATGTCTAAAATGCAGAAGGAAATTAGAAACTACTTTGATAATTTGTACTCCAAAAAAATAGAAAATACAGAATACATAAACAAATTCCTAGAGTCATAAGACCTATTCAAACTGAATGACGAGGTCATACACAATTTAAATAGATTAACTGCAAGTAATGAAATAGAAAACACCATCTAAAGCCTACCAACCAGTCTGGGGTTGTGTGGTAGAGTGCAGCCTGGCATGTGTGAGGCACTGGGTTTGATTATCAGCATCACATAAAAAATAAACTAAAGGCATTGTGCCTATCTAAAACTAATAAAAATATATTTTTAAAAGCCTACCAACCAAGAAAAGTCCAGGACCAGACAGATTCTCTGCTAAATTCAACGAGACTTTCAAAGAAGAATTAATACCATACTTTCTCATAGTATTCCATGAAACAGGAAAAGAGGGAAGCCTTCTAAACTCATTCTATGAGACTAACATCACCCTGATACCAAAACCAGACAAAGACCCTTTAAGAAAAGAAAACTTCAGACCAATATCCCTGATGAACATACATGTAAAAATTCTCAATAAAATTCTGACAAATTGCATACAAAAAATATTAAAAACATAGTTCACCATGATCAAGTGGGGTTCATCCCAAGCATCCAAGGTTGGTTTAATATGCAGAAATCAATAAATGTAAATCATCATATGACTAGACTAGAAAACAAGAATCATATGATCTCAATAGATGCAAAGAACAGCATGTGACAAAATACGGCACACTCTCATGTTCAAAACACGAGAAAAATTAGGAATAGTAGGAACATACCTCAACATTGTAAAAGCTATCTATGCTAAACCCAAGGCCAGCATCATTCTAAATGGAGAAAATTTGAAAGCATCCCCTCTAAACACTGGAACAGGACAAGGATGTCTTCTTTCACCACTTCTATTCAACATCATCCTTGAAACTCTAGCCAGAGCAATTGCAAGAAAGAAGTTAAAGGAATACAAGTAGGTATAGAAGAACCCAAACTATCCCTATTTGCTGATGACATGATTCTGTATCTAAAAGATCCAAAAAATTCCACCAGAAAACTTCTGAAACTACCAGATGAATTCACCAAAGTGGAAGGATGTAAAATCACCACCCATAAATCAAACGCATTCTGATACATCAGTGATGAATCCACTGAATGAGAAATTAGGAAAACTACCCCATTCACAACAGCCTCAAAATAAAATAAAATAAAATACCTGGGAATCAATCAAACAGAAGAGGTGAAATGCCTCTATAATGAAAAGTAGAGAACATTAAAGAAAGTCAAGAAAACTCAGAAGATGGAAAGATCTCCCATGATCCTGGATAGGCAGAATTATTATTGTCAAATGTGCTCTACTACCAAAAGCATTATATAGATTTAATGCAATTTCTATTAAAATCCCAATGACATTCTTCATAGAAATATAAAAAGCAACCATGAAATTTATTTGGAAAAATAAGAGACCCAGAATAGGCAAAGCAATCTTTAGCATGAAAAGTAAAGCAGGAGGCATCACCATACCAGACATAAAACCATAGCACAGAGCTATAGTAACCAAAACAACATGGTATTGGCACCAAAACAGACTTGTAGACCAATGGTACAGAATAGAGGATGTTGGGGGTTTTAGTTTCTTCTATCCACTCCGTCCCACAGAGAGGCTTAGGAGAACAGGCCCCAAACTGGACGGATCAAGAAAGGTGAGGGTCGGCAGGTCACCCACCCAGTCCTCCCCACTGGAGGACAATCAGAAGCACCAGGGAGACCAGTCAAAGCAGGATCTCATTTATTGAGGAAGTACACACAGGTAATATAATGTGCAGGAGCCAATCAGGATAAAGGTCAGAGGGGTGGAGCAAGTTCACATGTCATGCCCTACAGGAGGACACAGAGACAAACCCACATAAATACATTATCTCACACTAGACAAAGGTGCCAAAAACTTTCATTGGAGGAAAAAATAGCCTATTCAACCAATACTGCTGGCAAAACTGGGAATTCACATGCAGGAAAATGAAATTAAACTTCTCTCTCTCACACCATGCCCCAAAATCAACCCAAAGTGCATCTAAGACTTAGCCACTAGAACAGAGACCCTGTACCTAACAGAAGAAAAAGTAGAAACAAATCTTCACCATGTCAGCCTAGGATCAGACTTCCGTAACAAGACCCCTGAAGTGCAAGAAGTAAAATTAAGGATCAATAAATGGGATGGATTAAAATAAAAAAGATTCTTATCAGCAAAGGAAACAATAATGTGAGAAGAGAGCCTAGAGACTGGGAGAAAATCTTTACCACATGTACCTCTCACAAAGCATTGATCTCTAGGATACAGAAAGAACTAAAAAAAACTTAACACCAAGAACACATATAACCCAATCAATAAAGGAGCTAAGGAAATGAATATACACGTCACAGAAGAAGAAATACAATCGATCAACAAATGTAAGAAAAAGTGTTCAACATCTCTAGCAATTAAAGAAATGCAAATCAAAACTACACTAAGATTCCATGTGGGGGGAAAGGTACACTCATACATTGCTGTTGGGACTGCAAACTGTATAACCACTATGGAAAGCAGTATGCAGAGTATTCTGAAAACATGGAATGGAACCACCATTTGACCCAGCTATCCCACTCCTTGCTTTATACCCAAAGGACATAAAATCAGCATACTGCAGTAATGCAGCCACATCAACGTTTACAGAAGCTCAATTCACAATAGCTAGATGTCCTTCAATAGATGAATGGATAAAGAAAATCTGAGATAGATATTCAATGGAATATTACTCAGCTTTAAAGAAGAATGAAATTATGGCATTTGCCAGTTCATGGATGGAGTTGGAGAATATCATGATAAGAGAAAGAAGTCAATCCCCATAAACCAAAGGCAAAATGGTTTCTGGAATATGTGCATTTTAATTCAAAATAAGGGGAGGGCAGGGAACTAGAGAAGAATGGAGTTACCTTGTATTTGGCAGAGGGAAGTGAAGGGAGAGGAGGGAACATGAGGATAGGAAGGATAACAGAAGAAAACAGACATTACTACTTGATGTATATATATGACTGAAAGACCAATGTGATCCTACAACATGCATACTCAGAAAAATGAGAAATTATATCCCATCTATAAATGATAACCAAAGGGCATGAATGCATTCCACTGTCATGTATAACTAATTAAAACAAATTAAAAATTTTAAAAAAAGAGACTCTGTGGAAAAGCAAACTCTCCTGCTGCCCCAGAGTTTTGTAAAATCTGTCACATTCCATTAATGGAAATGGATCTAACTTGCAGCACGTGCTCTGTGGTACTCTGGACCTCTTCTGTGGAGACAGTCACCATTTGACCCAGCTATCCCACTCCTCGGTTTATAACCAAAGGACATAAAATCAGCATACTGCAGTAATGCAGCCACATCAACGTTTATAGAAGCTCAATTCACAATAGCTAGATGTCCTTCAATAGATGAATGGATAAAGAAAATCTGAGAATCTTGAATGCTGAGAGGCCCAGCTAACACTGCTGAAGTGACTGCTGAGGTGGCCGCTGTGGCTGATGAAGGATGCCAGCTTCTGTAGCTGTGGATGGTGCCCTGATTTTGACCTATACCCTCAATGTAGGACCAGCTCTCCCTCAGCTAGCATTTAGGAACACAGAGTGGGGACCCTTTGGGTCTGTCACTGTCTGCAAAGTATGCACTGACTAAGGAGCAAGGTACAGTCTTTTTGCACGTGAGGTGCACAGAATGAAAATGGCATGATATTGGCAGCAAAACACATACAGAGACCAATGGTACACAAGAAAGGACACAGAGACAATCTGACAAAAATACAGTTATCTCACACTAGAAAAAGGCACCCAAAATATACACTGGAGAAAAGACTGCCTCATAAACAAGTGGTGCTGGGAAAACTGGAAATCCATACCTACCAAAAAGAAATAAAAAGCCTCTCTCTCATCATGCATAAAAATCAACTCAAAGTGGATCAAAGGTGGAGGCACTAGGTCAGAGACCCTGGGCCTGATCCTAGTACATGTAGGCCCATATTTCCACCATGTCGGCTTAGGAACACACTTTGTTACTGGGACTCCTAAAGTACAAGAAGTGAAACCAAGAATGGATAAATGGGATGGATTCAAACTACAAAGCTTCTTCACAGCAAAGGACACAATCAAGAACGTGAAGAGAGAGCCTACACAATGGGAAAAAGTCTTTACCACATGTACCTCAGATCAAGCATTATTGTCCAGAATACATTAAGAACTCAAGAAACCTAACATTCCTCCATATATCTGGTTTGGTGCCAGTACTGTTTCTCATTCATTCACTATGCTCTTACCCCTTGCCTCCCCACTCCCTTCACTCACTTGTGTTTTCTTAGGACTCTCCATAAAGCTTTCTATAATGCTTGCACAAATGTGCAGTCCCACCAGCAATGTATGTGAGTACCTTTTCCCCCACATCCTCACCACCATTTACTGTCGCTTATATCCTTGATAACTGCCATTCTGACTGGAGAGAGATGGAATCTCAGTGTCATTTTGATTTGCATTTCTATAATGGATACAGATATTGTACGTTTTTAAATTCATATGTTGATCTATTGGGTTTCTTCTTCTGTGAAGTGTCTTTTCATTCCTTTCCAATTTGTTGATTTTTTTGTCTTGGGTGTGGCTGACTTTCAACTGTAGAATTTTCTGTTACTAAAAACAAATTAACAGCTTTCTCACCACACGTCCAAGACTAGTTATGATAAAGATATAGGGACTTGCTAAGGGGATCCATTCTAGATCTGAATAAGATTATTGTCGGTAGAACGATTTCTCAAATCAGAGCCAAAAGACAATACAATAGTTCTGTTAAACTAAGAAATGTCATAATGCCATTTTTAAGTAGTTGGCCAACTCTGTGTTAGTTTTTATGATGGGAAATATACCTTCTTTGGCACATCAATTCCATTCACCAGTTCAGAAAGTGAGTTTAAGCAAAACCAATTAAGAGATCAGTGAAGCTATCGGATATTTTTGGGCACTGATTAAGCATAACTATCATTTAAGTAGATGATATTTAAAATGCTTACTAACAAATTACAGCATTGGAGGCATATTAAAAACAATTTAACTTTAAAAATGAGTACCTAAAAGAATAAGAAAACCCAGTTGCAGCTGCCCTCTGCTCTTTTTTGTAATACAAAGAACTTTGAACTTCTCAATGCAAGAAATTTGAAACAAATAACAGTATCAGAGTTTATATTTTCTTCAAGGACTAGAATTGTCAGAGAAATACCTGGATTTTTAATAGAAAAAAATAAGGTTAAAGATTGGGCAGGGGAGTGGGTGTTCTTGGAACGAGTTGTTAGCAGGTAATTCTACCTCACTTACCTTTAAGACATATCAGAAGGAACCACTCTACATTTTCTAATCCTTATGTGCTTTCTAATGTATGTGATTTTGTTTCTCATCCTTCCTTCCTCTCCAGATTATTTCTATCTTCTGAAAAACAGCAAAATGAATGAAATGAAAATGTTCTCTGTGGTTTACATAGACAGCAGAAACGGAAAAAGGGTCATATCTATGTGGCATTTTGCAACCAACAGAGGGAAAGTCAAACCCCCATAAAAGGTGGGGTGAGGGGCTGCTAAGAAGTCAACAGGCAGAATTCTATCAGATTTAGTCACTATCAGGCTCTCATATTACCTGACATGAGATAAAATATTGCATGCGCCCAGGTGCAGGGAGGGATTCAAGTACTAAGGGACAAAAAGACTGACCTGATACCTCCAGAGCTCTCCAATGTCATCAGTCCTTTCAAAGCAAACAGGTTTTCCAAGACTTCATCCAGGCAGCCATTGACAAAACAGAGCCAACAGGCTCCACCCAATCACGGAGATTCTTTTCTTGTTCATGGTCTTCAAGGATCTTCACCTGGCTAAGGCAATGTCACTTTTCCTAAAGAAAGAACAAGAAACAGAAAGTACAAATCTGTCAACACTTCTTAAGAATGACAGCTGCCATGACACTCAAATAAATGCTGTTAACAAGAGCTGACTGGGGAAGCCAGATGCAGTTGCCCGCTTTAGAAGAAATCCTCTGCACAGGATGGGGAAGCCCTGTGCCTGCAAGACCCAGAGCTGAGGAGCACCCTGGTGTCATCTTACTCTCTTTCCAGAAGCACCCATCTGATCCTTCAGCTGCAATATGGAAGTTACTCTGACTTTCTGCTGTAATAAAAGATAGATAAACTACAAAATATAAACAAAGACCCAGGCTTTGTAAGCTTAGGGTATGAGATGGCTTGAGGTTCTCATCAACGCAGTGGAAGTGGATGGTCACAGAGAGTTCCTAGGGTTTCAATGTAGGCTGAATCATGAGGAACATTTTGGGTTCGTGTAATTTTATTATTGAGATAACCTACTCCTATGTGAAAATCTCTCAGAAAAGTTACATTCCAGCACTTGTAAACTCAAAAGCTCCAGGAACTAGCAAGGTGGATTATATAAAAGTTTTCAGGCAGGACAGAGAACAAAAGGTAAAACTGCTGTGACTAATTTGCAAAAGTATTCAATTACAAAGTAAAATAAAATAAAAACCTGGGCACAATGGTACATGCTTGTTATCACAGCTACTAAAGAAGCTAAGGCAGGAAGATCATGAATTTAAGCCCAGCTCTGGCAAATTAAACACATTAACCCCTACTCAATAAAGTAGAATAAAATAATATATAAAGGGATGAGGATGTAGCTCAGTAAGAGAGTGCTTTCCTAATATGTGCAAGATCTTGAGTTCAATCCCAGTAAGTATCACAAATGAACAAAAAAGGAAAACAAGAACTGCTCTGTCAAACAAGACACATAGGCAAATTTCAGTGCAGAGCCATCTACGATCTTTGACCTGTGTCCTCAAAGATTTATTTGAAAATATTTTATTGTGTGACCTTACCTTTAGTATTGAAAGGGAATGACAATTCTCAGAGGTGACTGGGCAACAGTGCTGTAAAACACTTCTTGCTATACTTGAATGTACACTCTCCTTGGTATATCTTCTCAGGCTCTTGGGTTTTCTGGGTTTTACATTTATTATGTAAATTTAATGCCTCAGAAATATAATTACATCATAGTCAAATGTAGTTTTTCATTCTTGGAAAATAAAAACCCAAATTGCTTTCAACTCAGTGGAGGGCACTGACTTAATCCTAACCTTAGCCCAAAGGTTTAAGTTTAAGTATGCAAGTAGAGTTCTCTACACATTTTCCCTTATGGTCACATCTTTTACTCAAGCTTCATATCTGACTCAGTAGATGCTGCCAGCTAGTATTCTATTGTAACCCAGTAAACCAAGATATAGTGGATACCACACATAATCTGTTCACTAACCTGTCCTTCAATCATGCTTATTTGGGTTGGGGTTGAAGATGCTAAGAACTATCAAAGGCATGATTTGATTACTGTTAATGTTACTGGGTTGTTGTTGTTAGAGGACTTACCCTTTTGTAGAGGAATAAAACAGAATTAATGAAAGCATCATGATTGTATAACCTAAGCAAGGAATGAAAAAAGAGTTGTGCTAGACTTCATTCTGGAAGTTAATGCTGACTCACTAGAAAATATTGAACTAGTTTCCTAAATGTTCTGTGTCTTAGTTTGCTCATTGTTAAATGTTCTCTCATTTTTCCCCAAGGTTTTAACAATCACAGGTCCTAGATTTTCAAAATGCTCCAAAAGGCCCTCAAACACTTAACAATACTTTTTTGTTTGTTTGTTTTGAATTCAGGGGAGCTCAATCACTGACTCACATCCCCAGTGTTTTTTGTTTGTTTGTTGTTTTTTTTTTTTTTTTTTTTGAGGAGCCTCATACTATTTCCATAACTGCTCTACTAATTTACATAAGCATATTAATCATTTAAGGAATATTTGTCTACATCTGATAATTTACTTCCTTCAAGGCTGAAGACATCAAGGTCAGAAAAACGAAGATATCTTCTACAGACCGATTTCTTTTACTATGTCCTGTTCCAGGAACCTGGAGTGGTGCCCAGAAGTCTTCAGTCTTTACCCTACTTTTAGCTCAGTCAGTCTTGGAGGCAGATCAACCCTGAAGAGATTGCCTTCTCTCAGCAGAAGCAATATAGGCCCACGGGAACTGAATGGGACATCCCAGAATCACAGATCTAATAGATAAGTATCCTATGAAGCAAGTGGAAATTGCCCCTTGATCAGCTGGCAATTTCCTCAACACCAATAACATGTGGTATGATCAGAATTCAAGAAAATCATAAAACACACCACAGTTTGACCAAGACTGCTTATTTCACATACTTCTTGTTTCCCACCCCAGTTTTTCCTCTGAAGGTAAAACTCACATCAGTTTCCTGAAAGACAGAATTGAGACACTTGACATCACTTGTCTTCCGAATACAGGTACAATGATTATTAAAGTTTATTTCCTTATTTCCCCATTGTGTTCTCCATTTGGGGCAAGTGGTAAAGTCTGATTTGTTGGGACCCACAGAGTTAGGCCTCTAGCCTAGGACTTGGTAACAGGAAAGGTGCTGGGCAAAATCAATGAAGCCCTATGATGTGACACTGTTTTACTGTCTTAGCATTGATCTTAGCATTGCACTGCCTTAGCAGTGATCACTACCTGATTGTTATCTATTGCCTATCTTTTCCTCTTAAAGTATAAGCTCCATGAGATTAGAAGCCTCTATCTGCAGTAGTGTAAGAAGTGGTTGGCACATAAAGTAGGTGGCTCAATCAGTATTCATGAAGACTCAAGACACAATATTAGCTTCATAAAAACATGCTTTGTTGGAGTTTCTATGAAAAGACAACCCAAACTCAACTTTTTTGTAGTTCAGAATGAATTTACTGAAGGGGGGCACACTTCTAAAATGGAAGCACCAGGATTAACTTACATGGAAATAATATTCTGATGCTGTTACTTAGAAAATAATACAATTTCTGTTGTCTGTCTCGCTGATTACCATTCTAAGTTCCAGCATACATGACCTACTAATAAAGTTGTTGTGTTATATAAGAAAATATGTATAAACTCCTTAGGGTAGCACATAGAAATACAAAAGTAAAAGCTTCTATTTTGTTATTATTATAATATTTGTGTTAGCGGTATACTACATCATGAAATCACTGAAACCTGATGTCGAGTCACCCTTAACACATTGGTTCCACCTACTCCCCATAGTTTCCTTGAAACATCCTTGGGGGCATTCAGTCTTTGGTCATTTCAACTCACTAACATTCAGAAGCTTTCACTTGGCCTACAGCTAACAGGGAAAGGTCAGGGGATTTCAGGGTCTAACCCAATTCATCACTAGAGTCAACAGAATTGAGCTGACTCCTGAGAACAGAGTAGCCATTCCAGGACTCCACCCAAGAATTCCCGGACTCACCTGGAGGATGACACCCAGCTGCAGCTCCCAGCAGAAGTCCTCTCAGCAGGCGCCCCCTAGCAGCTGCGTGGCACTCCTAGGTCCTCTGTGGCACTCCCAGGGTCCTCCATGGCGCTGCCACCGTCCTCTGCAGCATACAGGAGAGGCTGTGTACCCAGGCTGCGCGGGGCGGAGGCTCTCGCAGCCACAGGGAGGGCGACCTGTTGGGCTTCTTACCAACTCTCCAGGTGAGCGGCAGACCCTCAGAGGTACGAACGCCGGCACAGGAACAGGACTCACAGCAGTGGGGCTTGGAAAGTGAGAAGTCACCTGGTGAAGGACGGCCCAGAAGCCAACTCGTGGGAACTGCCCTTTGGGGCGGGTCTTGAGGGCTGTCTTCCCCGCAGGCGCCAGGGCCTTCCGGGGTCCTGGAGAGTGCGGAGCACGTGCGTGTGCGTGGAGGGCGGAGCTAGGCCTGGGCCACATCCGGGGTAGGCAGGCGGGTGGGCGGGGAAACTTGCAAATTTGGGCGGGAAGCACAAGGCTTCAGAACCAGCAGGGTGTGATGCCCCAGGGTGTGCGATGGCACTTTTAAGTTCCCATCCTTTGCAGGCCTCGCCTCCGTGGTTTTATCAGTTGCTTCAGTCAAACTCTGAAAACTCATCTCCCCCTTTGGATTTCTTCTTCGTTGACTGTGTATGCGCAGTTGATGGTTTGTCACTGGTTAATTCTCCCTCAAAGGTGTGTTTTGACAAATGCAAATAAGCAGATGTCTGTGTTCATTACCACACGTGTTGTCGATTTTAGGTCCATCTGCCCTCCTCTGGGGTCTTCTAAGTCTGGACAGTGCTAGGAGCGACCCGCTGCGCCCACCCTCCACTCAGCGTCTCCCAGCCTCCTCCATCTTATCTATCAGACACAGAAGGTAGTGGTGCAGCAACTGAGTGACAGAATAGCGCTTAATAATAATGTCTTTGGAGCTGGGGTTGTGGCTTAGTGGTAGAGCGCTTGCCTGGCATGTGTGAGGCACTGTGTTCGATTCTCAGCACCAAGATACAGGCCCATTTTTTTAAAAAAAAAAAAAAGATCTTTTAAAAAATAATAATATAGTCATTTATTTATCATTTTATTGAAATGCTAGTGAGAGCATACTGTTGGGTGTTGGACACAAAACAAATATGGGCCCTGTCCACCGAGTTTCTAGACTAGTGAGCCAGTGCTTTTCAAAGTATAAAATCAAGCATTCATTAAGCTCATACTTATGTGGTAAATACCAGGGAAGTGTGAGGTTTTCTTGTTCTCTGAAGGAAACAAAAGTTGCGGTTCTGTGTTTCCCTTAGAAGAGTGATGGACGCAGAGGAATGGAGAGGGTGCATATATGAAGAGTACAAGTCTGGAAGAGTGGATATCCAATCTAAATATGAATTTATGTACTAGCCTTTGTGTGTTCAGCATATCTCGACTGATGTTGATATGTTTAATTGCATGCTTGTCAACAGTGTGTTCACATTGATATTCAGCTGCAGATAATCTGTCAGGAAAAACCTACAGGTGGACATGAGTTATTTTAGGGAAAATAAGTAGACAATAGGTTTCAAGTTTGAGAGGATGGGATCAGATGAGCAAAAGCAGAAGTGGGGGTGTTTATAAACTGGTATGAAAGTAGCCATTTTTAAATTTGTGAATGCACAAATAAATATGCATATATAATATATATGCAAATATATTTTTGATAATTGAATATATAGGTCTTATTACACATGTATATTCACAATTTTATGTATGCTTTATATTAATGTAGATTCAGGTATACAGTTATATTTAGGTTTAGTGTTAAATTTTCTGTAGGGTAAGGGTTAGGGTTAGTGAAAAAAAAATGCATATGGAAAACCAAGAATACTAATTAGAATAACCCATGAATACATGTATGAAAATATAAATAAATATGTTTTGAAAAAGGGAAGGTTTTATTTTTTATTATTTAAAAAAATTTTAGTTGTTGATAGACCTTTATTTTATTTATTTATATACAGTGCTGAGAATCGAACCCAGTGCCTCACACATGCCAGTAAAGTGCACTACCATTGAGCCACAGTAACAGCCCTGAACTGAGAAAGGTTTTAATGTGACACATATGAATACAGATTTTTAAAACTAGGACTGCACAGATTAATTATATATATATGAATATATACTTATACATATTCAAATATACAATTGATAATTGTATACATAACTATTTACAAATGGATATTAAAATCTATATATGCATTTATTTTAAGGTAGGTTTAGGTATGCAAATAAATATATGGTTAGTATTGATTTCAAATTTTTGTGTACATTTAGGTTGATTTTTAAGGAATAAATATATTCATTGAAAACATGAATACACCTAGGAATGTAAATGGTAACATTTGCATAAAACATAATATAAATATATGTTTTGAAATGGGGAAGGTTAATATGAGACATAAATACAAATTTTTAATATGCAAATGCAAAGATAAATTTTATATATGAAATATAATAACACTTCTGCAAATATAACATTGATGTGTATGTAAGTATAAATATATATGCATATTCATATAAGTATATATGCTTTTATCTGAATGTAGGTTAGTTATAGGGGTAAAACTATGGTTAGTACTAAATTTGGTATATAGTTAGGGAATGAATATTTATACTGAAAAATATGAATGTTTTAAGAAAGTGCATGTGCAATTTTGACGTTTTGAAACTGGGAAGGGTTTAATGTGAGATGTAGGAAGACACATTTTTAATTTGTGAAAGCAAATATATATATGCAAATATACCATTGATAATTGAATGCAAGTCAAAATACAAATAAACATTAGGAAAAGAATAGGTATATTGAAAAACATGAATAATCATAAGAATATACATGTAAAAATTTGCAATACACAGAAATATATGTGTTTTGAAATAGGAAAAGGTGTGAGATGTATAAATACACATTTATTAACTTCCAAATGCACAGATAAATTACATGTGAACATATATAAATACTTATGTATATGATTATCAATTGCATATTTGAATATAAGTATGTGAGAATATTCATATTACTATATATGCTTTTGTATTAATGTAGGTTTAGGAATGGGGTAAATTTAGGGTTACTATTAAATATTGTGTAGTGTAAGGGTTAGAGTTAGGGTATGAATATATATATATCAAAAACCATGAATATTCAAAAAATATGCATGTGAAAATACGTATAAAACATATACAAAAAATAAACAGGGACCTAGTAAAAAAACATTATATGGAGAAATGTTGACAATGACTAAAGGAAATCAACTGCCTTATATACAGTTGGAAACACTGTCTATAATTAATAGGAAAAGTACAAGGGGAAAAAAGTTTATCTCAGGTATTTTGAAGCAGTGAAGGCAAGATAACAAATGCAATCATAAAGCAAGACTCAAAATTTCCTCAAGGATTTATTGAGAATAGATAATTTGAACATAAAATTAAATTTTCAGTCAACAATAAAAAATAATTCAAAGGTCACCAGAAGTTTCAAATAAAGCAAAGACTTTTTATAAAAAAAAAAAATATATATATATGGGGTAAAGAAAAGCATTATAAGGAAAATTGGAAATAATTTTGAGCTGACAGATAACAAAGATTCAACAAATCAAAAGCAATAGAAGGCCGATGAAGTAGTTCGTAAAGAAGTGCTTCTAATTCCACCTGCTTACATTAGAAAAAGACACAGGGATAAAATCGGTGTTGACTCTGATCATGCAACTTGAGAAGCACTAATAATAATTCATTTCTAATAATAATTAAGAATTTGCTTAGAGTAGATTCATACATGGAGTCCAGGGCCAGTGGATGTTGCATATACCAGTGTGCGATCACAAAGAGTATAGCACCATAGCAGGCAAATGTGCAAGTGGCCAGGAGCTGAATGGAGTCTTGAAGATGTGCACAGGTCAGCTGAAGATCTTGACTTTGTTGTCACTGAGAGGCAGGATGGGGTAGGAAGAGAAAGGAAGGGAAAGGACTATTTCTTAGTTATTCATGCTATCAAACTTCCTCCAAGAAAAAGTGGAGGCAGTGCACAGAGCTCTGGCAGTGCTGGGGTAAGAACGGCAATGAGCAGGCTGCAGCCCAAGGTGCAGGAGCAGCAAAACACTTTGGAGGCAATGACAGGGGTAAGCCAGTGCTTCTCTGCCTTCAACACACACTTGCACTGCCACTCCCTTGTCAGAGCACAGCATGTGCAAGGCACCTGAGGCTGCTAGAGCTGCTATGTAACCTGAAGGCTGCAGGAGGAAGGGGACCCAATAGGGGTCTGGCCGCCCAAGCCTCTGGGGACCAAGTTGGCGGTCACTTCTGAAGGCTCCCTCTCTAGCCCTTCTTTGCCCATTCCTGTTGCCTGGCTGGCCTGGGTGACTATCTATCGCCCCAGTTCCTACACTCCATGGTGACGATTGATTAACTGGGAGAGATGGACTGCAGTGTGCTCAAAAAGCCTATGAAGCTGAGCGAGAACCCCTAAGGCAGAGACTGTAGCTGTGGCAGCGGCAGAGGCAAAGAGGTTGGGAAGTGGTGGTTGCCCTGGGTTGCGGGGCTGGGTGCAGACTGCATTGCCTGGCGGCAGCTGGGCTAACAACAGTGGCAGCCCCTGAACCCTGGGGCTGGGGAGCGCCAGCAAGCGCTTGCTGCTCGACTTTTTGCACACCTTTCCTATCAGAGGTTCTGTCCACCTTCTTTGATACAACACCCAGGAAAATAGGCAGGCCAAGGGCTCCAAGATCCTGGAGTCCATCCTGCACGCTCAGGGGGAAGTGCGCCCTCTTGTGCTCTAGCCTCTACTTGGCTGTCATCCTCTACTTTGAGTGGAGCCCAGGTGCCAGGGGCTCAGGGAAGACCTCACCTTGACTCTAGTAGTGCAGACACTCCATCCTAAGCCCCAGTGAAGAGAAATCTGCTTGCTCAAACGTGGCTGTGAGAAGTTTTCCTCTGCTTACCCAGAATTCTGTTCCAAAACCAGCGCCCCGGCAGACTTCTCCCCAGTGCCATGGAGTCCTTTCACCTGCATTGCAGCTCCACTGGAACCGCTCTGCACAGGCGGCGGGGTCCCTTGGAGATTCTTCAGTTCCTCTACTTCCATGGTGCCTTCCACGCTGCCTGGAGAGACATGCTTCACGCCCTAGGGATCACAGTCCTGTTGAATGTCTCCTCCGAATGCCCAAACCACATGCAAGGATGCTACCAGTACAAACGCATCTGGTGGAAGACAACCACAAGTCCAACATGGGCTCCTGGTTCATGGAAGCCATGGAGTAGGACTGTGCGGTGAAGGACTGCTGTGGTCCAGGGATGGTGCACTGCTAGGAGGGCATCCTGTGCTCTGCTACCATCTGCTTGGCTTAGCAGATGACAAAGGAGCAGCTGAGGCTGGAGAAGGCCTTGAACTGCATGGAGCAGCTGTCCCAGGTGCTGGTCACATCCTGCCCCTCCAGGCCCACCAGCCCTTCAGGCCCCTTAGGGGAGCTGCAAGCCCACTCCCACCCTTACCTCACAATTTGTCTTCAGCTTCCCTATCTCCCTGGGTGTGCACTTGGCCCCCAGCAGACTGCAAGACCAGCACAACCCCAACCTTACCTCCCCCAGCACTCAGAGCCACTCACCTAACCCCTGAAACCAAGGTTGCTGCCAGGGATGCCTCCGTGGGACTGAACAATATATAAATTTGTATCAAGAGTATATAATGAGTCTAATGTCTACTATGATAGATGTCTTTTTCTCCATTTATCATACCTTCTACTACTGCATAGACTGATAATATATAAGTGCAGTTTCCCAGTCTCATCTGGAGTAAGGATTGCAGTTGGCATTGATTCTTCAATGAGATGAATTCATGTGAGACAAACCTACATGTGCATATGGACGATTCAGGGTAGGAGTGGCATGTAGGGAATTTATGTTCTTGTGAAAACAGTGAGTATCCTGATCAAGCTCTGGAGTTGGGTTCCGGGCAGCAAGGTGTTAAGTGGCACAAGTTGGGGAGTAGTGTCCACTGGAATATTTCTGTGGTGTATTTGGACCTTTATCCTCACTCCATTTTTTTTTCTAGCTCTGCAGCATCCAAACAGAGGTCTCTATCCTTCCTAGAAATTTTATAAATTATGGAAATATCTTGAATATATCCCTTAATGTAATATAATTACATAAGATTATATAATTATATGTAAATAATTATGTAATATAATTACTAGAGTGAATTCTCCTCTCTACATATAATACCTGACTGATGCCTTATTTGTGAAGATTGAGTTGATTGACCTAAAACACAACATTGCTATGTTAATGAGCTTTGATGAAAAATACCTGAAAGAATAACTTTTAGAGGAGAGATTTATTTTGGTTCACAATTTCAGAGTGTTCAGATCATCATTGGCCGACTCCAAGGCAGAAATATTATGGTGGAAGGATGTGATGGAGGAAAGCTGCTCAGCACATGGGAGCTGGGGAGCAGAGAGAGGGGAAGGGACCAGGACTTATAGAGCCCAAGGTCATGCTCCCTCTGACCTTCTTCCTCCCATCATGACTCACCTGCTTACAGTTACCAACCAATAGTTCATTCAAATTTTTAATTCATCAAATGGATCAATCCAGTTGTTGTAATCCAACTGTTTCACCTCTGAACATGGTTGCTGTGTTTAATACTTGAGTTCTTTAGGGGATACTTCTAGGTCCTTAATATAACAATTGACTTGCCCATGGTTAATATTCAGTATATTTTTTCTATTATTATCACTACTGCTACACATACAGCAACTACTACAAGATGTGAAGGAAGAAAGAATCCATTCGTAATAGCAACAACAAACCAAATACTTAGACAAAAAACATTAGAAAGCTGTGCAAGATCTATTGGAAGGATAATTAATATGCTGTTATGCACAAAAGAGACTTGAATTGATTTTTCTTAGAAAGACTCGGTATCATTCATTTTCACTTCTGCCTACAAGATTCATAAGGGACTATAATTTCAACAGAAATAACATGATTTCTTCAATTGTAAAACAAGACAAGCTGATTTTAAAAAGTCAGATTGACAAAGATTTGAAGAAAAAGCAAATTTACTTACTAATGAAAATGTAAGACAAATTCATATTTAAAAGAATTGATACACAAAAGTGAATGAGAATGACAACCACACAATCAAAACCTTTGGTGGACTACCAATTTATAGGATGAAACCTAAAATAAGGTTTCATCAAGGACAATTGTGTTTTTTTCCCTTTTTTAAACAGCTTTTTAGTAGTAGATGGACACAATATGTTTATTTTACTTATTTATTTTTATGTGTTGCTGAGGATCAAACCAGGGCCTCACACATGTCAGGCAAGCTCTCCACCACAGAGTCACAACACCAGCCCCAAAGGACAATTACTTTTAGTTTAGTCAGTATAGAGTGATATTCTTGATAGTGACTGTCACAATTGATTTATTTAGAACACTATATATATATATATATATATATATATATATGTGTGTGTGTGTGTGTGTGTGTGTGTGTGTGTGTGTATACATATATTTGGTACTAGGGATTAAACTCAGGGACACTCAACCACTGAGCCACATCCCCAGCCCTATTTTGTGTTTTTATTTAGAGACAGGGTCTCACTGAGTTGCTTAGTGCCTCGCTTTTGCTGAGGTTGACTTTGAACCCAGCATCCTCCCATCTCAGCCTTCAGAGCCACTGGGATTACAGGCATGTACCACCATGCCCAGTGAGTCTTTATATATTTTTAATAATAAATTTTATTGGCTATATGGTTAACATATATCTTCTGTTTCATAGATTTTCTCTCCATTTGATAATTAATGAATTTACTATGTAGAAAGATTTTTAATTTTTTATAATCGTATATATCTATATTTTCTTTTGTTACGTGTGTGTTGGGCAAATACTTGCTTTTTTCTTAATTTTTACTACAATAAATTTGATTTTACTCCTGTTTGGATATTAACCTTGTTATAATCCAGGTTCTTGTGTAATTTCTGCTGTGAGAGAGATTCTAGTCGTATTAATGACCTTCCCATCCAACTTTGAGCTTCCTCTGCTACCTTAATACCCAATCTTGGTGAAAGTTAACTCCATCCACACACAGCCAAGCCACAGAGGTGAAAGTTGTCTTCACTATTTTTTTTAAATCTTATACCACAGATTAAATTATCCATTAATTCCTGATGATTCTATGGGTGAAAATTTCTTTAAACACTTTCCTTTTCTACAGAATCATCCTGTATCCTTTGCATTTCAGCAAGAACCAGCTGCTTTATCCCCAAGCTAGTCTTCTCACTGAGACCAAGGAGGCATTAAGGTTGTCATGAAGACTGACTTAGATAAAACATGATGAGCACTGAGAACAGTGTCTTCATATACTAAGCACTATTTAAGTGTTTCATGTTACCATCATCATCTTTCTAAACTGAAAGTATTGTCAGATAATTTCCCAGATTATAAACTCTTCAATAGCTCCTATCAGATATGAAGGTAAATTTTAACTTTTATCATCACAATTCCCACCAAAGTGCTTGCTATTGCAAATGATAGCACATCGTTTCATGCCACATAATCTTTTTTTTTTTAAAGAGAGAGAGACGAGAGAGAGAGAGAGAGAGAGAGAGAGAGAGAGAGAGAGAGAATTTTTTAATATTTATTTTTTAGTTTTCGGTGGACACAACATCTTTGTTTGTATGTGGTGCTGAGGATCGCACCCGGGCCGCACGCATGCCAGGCGAGCAAGCTACCGCTTGAGCCACATCCCTAGCCCCGCCACATAATCTTTACACACATTCTCCTGAATTTTTTTTCTTATATTTTGTTTGCACAATATTCAGACTTCAAAGCTTCATGCAAGCACGACTTCCTCTAAGAAGTTATTAACCTCAATAATGTAATTCATAATTATTTTCCATTTGCTCTCATCATGTCGGGGTGCATTTCTCACTCTTATAACCCTCACAGGTTATTCTGCAGTCAGTGCTTTCTCTTTCCTTGTCCATCAGAGGTTAAATTTCTTAAGATGGGTTAAATTTCTTAATTTCCTCAATCCTGACAACACAGTTCATAAGAGAAACTGGCACTCAATATTGCCTTTGAAACTAAAAGATAAATAAAGTGGTTCTGGGTCCCAGAGCTGAGTGTTCCAATGTGATGTTGCATCTCCCAGGTTTGCTCTTTGCTGCACTCACTGTGGATCTCACAGGCGCCTATGGGCCATTGATCTCTCTTTTCTCAAACCCACTTCTCCCCCTTGAAATACAGGATGGAATTCAGAAGTACAAAAGCCAGAACACCATGCCTCCAGCCAAAGGATAAAAATCAGGAACCATAGGAGGAGGAAGGCCATGGGAGAGGATTACCAGGACTTTTCTGTTGACCGTGCCCAGAGTTTCACTAGAGACTAAGTTACCACTCCAGTGGGTCCCAAAGAGGAAATCAACTAATTCCCTCAATTTACTCCATATTTTATCACTTGGCAAACTTGATGTCAGGTCCTTTTCCCCTGGGTTCACAACAGCTAATTGCAGGGAGATGGAATTTGTGTCAGAAGCCATGTGATAATGGCTCCCTAGGGGATTGGGTAGTAAACTTATGGAGTAGGGCATTGATGCTGTCTCAAAGGTGATGGCCAGCTACACCTTTAACTTATGGTCAATTTGGAAATTCTTGAGATCTTCTTAAACCTGGGGCCCACAAGCACATGAGAGTGAAGGATTGCAAGGTGGTTACCGGAAGAATAGAAGGACAGTGCCCAGGAAGAGGTGTTCAGGTTAGGGAAAAATAAACAAGATTGGAGATGCTGCAGGAGCTTCCCTGTTATCCATATTACAGTGAAAAAAGAAAAAAAAAAGGAAAAAAAGGAAATATTTAATTAGGGCCTCTCATGTATTATTCTGGGATAAAATTTTTAAATTACTTTGTCCCTTAATCCTTATAATACCTCAAATTTTAGGACAGAAAACTAAGACCCAGGAAGATTAAATTATTTGCTCAAAGAAAATTCTGAGATAAAAATGTGAATTTATGTATTTTTCCTAGAGATTTCTTTAGATTATGTATCTTTATATTTTCACCAATCACAGGAAGTAACTTTATCACCTACGCGAGAAATCATTAGATTTGCAATATTATCTAGAATAATGTAAAAATGGGGGCTTTATAGATATTCAACAATATCTTCATGAGGACAAGAGTTTCCGTTTTCTTTCTTGACGTGTTCTGAACACTAAATGGAGTAGATAGAGCTTAATGTGTGCCCAATGAATCTTTGTTAACTTGAAAGAATTCTTAGGAACCTGATTTGGGAGAAAATGATTTGAACCATCGGAGGATCTTCTAGACAGAGACATTGCTGTCATGACATGGCTCACTGAGGGCTCAGTGAACTACATGAAGTTCCATCCATCAAAACACAGGGATCCAATATGGCAGCTGGAAGAGAAGCCTTTGCTTTTCTCTAAAATCTTAGTGGCACCTCATAAATCCTGGCTCCCCCTGACCAGATAACAAACCTCTCTGAAACCTCAGCGCATCTCATAAATTCTGATATTTGGATCTGAATTTACTTCCTACCCTGAAATATTAAGCCATTTAGATCATTAACCTACTATCTGCCTTTGTATTATGCTTGTCAAAAACCTGTTATCTGTAAATTCTCAAGACACCCCCCCCCTTTGCAACCCTTTGTGCTATAAAATCTCGTTCTTGAAGAGCTGGGGTGCTGGTCTCTAGCCCGCATTGGGGAGACGGCCACTGATTAGCTCTCTTTGTGTACACAAATAGAAGCTTGCTTTAATTTGATTTAAAATTGGAGTCGGTGGTCTTTTCTTTGTATGGGGGTTCAACAACTTTTCTCCTGAAACTTTTCAACACCCACTTTGCTATTTATTCTATCTCTGCCATCTTCTCAGCTGTTCTTGCCCACAATACCCTTCCTTCTGTGTACCTGCTGCCTAAATAACTCTGGAAAATAATCTCCAATTGCCCTTCCCAGGTCAACCTAAGAAGAGGTTTTTAAATATTGTTCGTTTCCTGCCTTAATTTTTCTCTTCTAATTTACTCTCATCAGCCCTGACGATTGAGGAGGAAAGGCAAACAATATTGAAAATAAAGTGTGTCATGAACTATTTATTCTTCTTTTCAGAAACACTGATTCTTTTCACATTCTACAGTTCTGTCTCTAGAGAAGAATCACTCATGACAAAAACACCACTGATGGGAGCCAGGGAGCCAGAGGAGGGAAAGAAAGATTCTCTTTAAATAGAGACTAGTCAGGTCAGAGGTACTTCCTCTGACCTCCTCTGCGGCTTCCTTTCCTACCTCTCTGTTTAGATTTTAAACTGTTAATGTTGGTCATTAAGTTGATTCACTGACCCCATGATGGGATGATCATAAAGCTTAGCCATCACTGTCTTGGGATGAAGGATTTGTCTCTATAGAAGAGACCTGCAAGAGAAAGAGTGGTATAGAAAGTCTTATCACCAGCAGCGTGGCTCCTGCAGAGCTGGTGCTGCTGTCTGCACTGTTTACCAGTGCTCATGCATTCAGTGCTCATGAAAGCCCGCCTTCCAGATGGGAAAATTATATAAGAGAGGTTATAACTGTGTTGCAAGGTCACACAGTCACCCAACAAAAGAACCAGGACCCAAATGCAAGTTACCTGCCTCTGGTTCCATAGTCTTCATTTAGTGTGTGTGTGTCTTTCTTAAACCCAATACTTTAAGTTTGTATTATGACTTACAGATTATCTTGCTGTAAGTAGATGTTTGTGTGTAAATTTGTTATAGTGGGGTAATTTTATAAAGTGAAATTATTGGGATAAGTTTGATGAATATACTCAAGGAACAAAATATATTTTGATGATATATTCCACCATTTTTGGGGGGGATGGGGATTGAACCCAGAAGTGCTCTATCACTGAACTAAACTGCCAGCCATGTCTGTCTGTCTATCTATCTATCTATCTATCTATCTATCTATCTATCTATCTATCTCTATCTATCTATCTATCTATCTATCTATCTATCTATATCTATCTATATTTTTTTTGAGACAGATTCTTGCTAAATTGTCCAGACAGCCTCAAATTTGTGATCCTCCTGTCTCAGCATCCCAAGCAGCTAAGATTATGGGTGTGTGTCTCTACATATAGCTCGCTGAACTTCTTTGTGCAAAATTTCAAAATAATTTACAGTCTTGTTTGTTAATATTTTTGTTGTTCTTTATTTAATACAGATCACTACTGCTAATCTGATGAGTGTACATGATCTTGGTTTGATATTAAAATAAGTGAAATAAGTTTTATTTTGGGTGCATTGTGGTTACTGTGATCATAATTTATAAGCTATGTGCTTGCATAGAGTTTTAGTTTTAGAGCTTTAGTTATCTTCTCCATCAGTTTGTAATATATTTTATTAGCATTTATGACAATGTTTTCAGTAATTTTCAATTTCTTATTTGCTTTCAAATATTTCAGATTGTGCTTTTGTTGCAAATAAATGTTCTACTTAATATTGTCTAATTTTTGCTTATTTTGATGACATATTTCCCCATTTTGGGGGGGAATTGGGGATTAAACTCAGAAGCGCTCTATCACTGAACTAAACTGCCAGCCATATCTATCTATCTATCTACCTATATATTTACTACTCATGATATTTCATCATATTTAAATTTAGACTTTCAGGTTTCTTATTCAGTGATACTTTCTCAAATCCTTTGAATTTTTGTATTTTAATAGCAAAATAATTTTGACATTATGTGTGTTGAACATTTGATTTATAATTTTTATTAAAATGAATTATTATATGTCAGAAACAGTTGAGATGGCATTGAGATGATTTATATTTTGAAAAATTTAGTAAATATTTTTCTTACATAAAATTAAGATATAAACTTTATTCTAATCGTTCCTTTAATCTTAGCTGTATCTGATAAATCAATGGAATATAATTGACATTGTTTTCTACAACTCAATTTATTTTACTTATCATTACCCCTTTGACCCAACATATATTCTACAATTCTCTAAGTGGCAGAACCTTCTTATATTATTACTCCGTATTAATCTATTATATTAAGATTAGGGAGTTTGTTTGTATCCTTTTTACTTTGTGATGTGGTTGAAAGTTTTGTTGTGAGTTAATAGTCCACAATAACAAATGTTTTGTGTCCTTTGAAAACAAAGTATATACTCTTTAAGAAAAAAAATACAAAGTTAAATACATACCTAAAAGTTTTGCTTTACTGATTTTGCTCTTCAGATTTCCTTAATCCTTTGTTATATTTTTCCTCCAGATCTGCTTGAACAGTGGTGTATTGGTATTGCCCATTAATTTTTTACATTTTGTATGATATCTTTCTTATGAGGGTTGCATCTATATTGTGGGGATGCAGAGATATCAACTTAATTGTGAATTGTAACTCTCTGCATTGAAAGTATGTTTTGTTGTTCACTCAATGCTCCTAGCGTGAATTATAAATTGCCAAATATTAAGAACACAACTTGTTCTTTTCTTAGGTTGCCTATAATTGGTAAATTGTCCCCTTCTTTATTTTTTAGCCTTTCTGAGTTATTTTGTTATAGGCATGTAATGTCTATGTAATGCATAGAATCATGCTCTGTTTTGACAGCAAATCATATTTCTGTCTTCTGTATTTCTTTTTTATGCATTTGATATTTATTCATCTGTTTTAAGTGACATCCACTGAATCCAATTGATTATTTATGCAGCAATAAGAAAGTTTTGCTTACCTTGTCACTTCTCTCCTCACTTGCCTTGTTTCAATGTATTACTTTGTTAAGAGCATAACCCTTAGGTTCTATGCTTTCACTCTTATTCCCGCTTATTTGAGTCTTGCATCTACAGGTAGGTCTATTTATTCAATTATATATATTCCTTCAAAAATGAATCTACCACACATTTGTTTTTTCATGGAATGATTCAGCACACATCTCTCTGAATGCAACATTTAATCTAGGGAATTCAGAAAGAAAATCTAGAAATTTTAATATTCCTGGAGTGTTAGCATGTTTAAAAGTTTTTTTCCTGTATCTTTGGTATCTGAGAACAGTATGTACATGTAGTCAATTCCTTGTTGAACTTTTCTTCCTTGAATTTCTTGAAGATCTTGACACCCTCATGACAAGAAATAACATTTTCTTTATTGCTAGTGATCAGAATTTTTGCTCACAGTGATACATAATTTTTCTTATGTTAAAATATAATGTTTTGTGCTGGGCTTGGTGGCACATGCCTGTAATCTCAGTGGCTCTGGAAGCTGAGGCAAAAGGGTCACAAGTTCAAAGACAAACTCAGTAACTTAGCAAGGCCCTAAGAAACTCAGCAAGACCTGTTTCTAAATAAAATATTAAAAGGGCTGGGAACGTGGCTCAGTTGTTAAGCACTCCTGGGTTCAATTTCTGGTGCCAATATACATGTATAAAATGGTGCCAACATGTATGTATGAAATGGTTTGACTGGAACATGCTTTTAACTTGACTCCTTTGGTCAAAGTTCATTAGTATTTGAATGGTCACAAACATGAATAAAATGAAAGAATAATAAAAGAGACACAGGTTTGCTTTTATTTCAGTGGGTGGGTGCTCCTTCAATAGTTTTAAATATTGATTTTTTTTTCTTTTGTACCAGAGATTGAACTCAGGGGCACTCAACCCCTGAACCACATCCCCAGTCATATTTTATTTAGAGACAGGGTTTTACTGAGTTGCTTAGTGCTTTGCCTTTCTGAGGCTGGCTTTGAACTCACAATCCTCCTGCTTCAGCCTCCTGAGCCGCTGGGATTACAGGTGTGCACCACCAGGCCTGGCCTTGACTTTGTTTTTTAAGGATGATAATAGTGTACATGTAGGCCTGGAGCTATGACATAGGCCTGTGATCCCAGCAGCTCGGGAGGCTGAGGCAGAAGCCAAAGCCAGCCTCATCAAAAGCAAGCTGTTACACAACTCACTGAGACTCCATCCCTAAATAAAATATGAAATAGGACTGGGGATGAGACTTAGGGGTTGAGTGCCCCTGAGTTCAATTCGCGGTACCAAAAAGTAAAAAATAACGCACATGTAGGATCTGCTTTGTGTCTCATCTGTATCTATCAATTTCTAATCCTTTAAATATATTTCTATATGTTGGTTAATTTCATCTAATTAATGTTGATCAGTGTAGCTGATGGTTTTTGTTGTTTGTTACAAAGTCAATGAGGATTTTCTACTTGATCAGCTGCTTTACAGTTGCTTTACAGATGACTTTACAGATTAGTTTGGATGGTAGTGACAACTGAATAGTGCATAATTTTTTAAACAAATATAATCTTACAACAAGAGTTTTTTTTTTCTGGTGCCCAGGCTGGGTAGGAATAACCACAAAGGGAGAGGAGGCAACCTTCATGGTTTAGAACAGTAATCTATAACTTGATTGGGAATGGTGTCATTTGAATGTATGTCAAATTTACCAAACTGTACACTTAAATTGTGAGCATTGGCTGATTTGTAATTCAAACATCCATTTTTAAATGTAAAAGTATTCTAGCAAAATCAACAGACAAATTAGATTTTTTTTTAAATTTTAAGAGCTGTACATGTCACGGAGAAATCATCATATAATTAGTGATGATTTCTCCATGACATGTAATGATGATTTCTCCATGACATGTACTGTTTAAAATATTTAAGTTTTAGCCAAGAAAAATGACAAAAATTATATATTGAATACTTTTACATTTTGATTATTAGTAGGAGAACATTTTATATAAATTAATTGGACATTCTTCCCCATTCTTTGGCAATGTTATATTAATATCATTTTTTTCTTTTTGTCTCACATTTTTTAATTTATTGATTTGCAAGATTACATGGTTCAAAAATTGTGCAGCAGTATATTGGGTGATGTTTCAGAGAATATACTACTTTGGGTAGCAAACAGGGCTCCTTCAGGCACTGCTGCAGAACTGGTGCTGTTCATTAAATAAGGTGTTTTATCATTCTACCAGACTACCCTTCTTAGCAAAGGGGCCCATAAGGGAGTCAAGTATCCCAGCATTATTTAGAAAATAATTATGATTTTCTCATTAATCTGACTTGTGAGGTCACTTTCATGCATGATAAATTTGCATGTATATATGAAAGAATTTCTGAGTTCTTCTATTTGTCTCTTATACACTATTTAACTTTTCCAGCACCAGGTTCATGGTCTTTTTTATTATTGAGGCATCTCACTACCAAGACAAGGAGTCCCTGCATCACTTGTCCTTTTTTAAATGGTGTTGTACTTACATGAAAATTTAGAAAAACAATTGTTAAGTTGAATTCACAGTTTATTTGGGAATTTTAGTACAATTATATTGACTTTACAGATTAGTTTGGATGGTAGTGACAACTGTATATATAGTGCATAGGGTTTTTTGTTGTTGTTGTTTTTTGTTTTGTTTTGTTTTTTTAAAGGGAGAGAGAGAGAGAGAGAGAGAGAGAGAGAGAGAGAGAATTTTTTAAAATATTTATTTTTCAGTTATCGGTGAACACAACATCTTTTATTTTATTTTTATGTGGTGCTGAGGATCAAACCCAGCACCCTGCGCATGCCAGGCAAGCGCGTTACTGCTGGAGCCACATCCCTAGCCCCCATAGGTTTTTTTAAACAAATATAATCATACAACAAGAAACAATTTAATGCTAGGCCTCAACCAGATTTGAGATATTTGATAAAGATTTAGGTTTTTACAAAATATATCAATTACAATTAGAAATTCTGGGGGCAGAAGCCTGAAAAATGAATTTCATAATGAAATATCTTTTGAATTTTTACAAACACTAAAGTTGAGAGCCCCTGTACAAATGTACTAGTATCTTGGCTTAAAGTTCAATGAGGATTTTCTACTTGGTCAGTTGCTTTACAGTCTGAACTGTGGTGAACTCTCCTTTAGATTGTCCTTTAGAATCCCTGACAGATGGACTCAACTTCCTTTGCATACACAGGCCAATTATACTTTTAATGGCTCCTTTCCCAAGGCTCTTCATCTAAGGCCACCTTTGAGAAACTTGCTTTCCAATAAACCCAAGACAATGTCTCCAGGGCAGTAGAACTAGTCTCAGGAGTCTGGTGATCATACGACTTGCCTCTAATAACCATGACCTGTGTTGGTCCCTACCTCTAAAGAGGGTGACTTATCTGGAGAAGCTGAAAGTCCTGATGGATGGAGGAGACTCACTCCCTTGATGCATATGAGATTCTGTCCTAAGGCAGATTCTTTCTGTTCTGCTGTTCTCTCAGGTTCTGATATATGGCCACATCCTACTTGTCAGAGAATCCCCGATACCAAACAGCTGCTTGTCTCTTAATTGGAAAGGGGAAAGCAATGTAGGTCCCTGCTGGGCAGTGGGAACATTGCTCTAGTCTGGGACTTTGCAGGTCCTGGACCTGAGAGATAGGTAGTGGTTGAGAACACTCTTCCTCCACCCCTCATGGAGATCACTGATGCCATTTCTGGTAAGTGACAGGGATAAAAAGGAGAATCGGGGGCTACTTTTCATCACAGGTACTAAAAGTGATTAGGAATGCTCTACATAGTTCTCTGAATTTCTCTACATGATTGTACTGCAACACTCAGCTAGATTCCTTTCTTCCCTTCTTTTCCCTTCCCTCACCTCCTCCATTCTCTCCTCTTATTTTCCCCAACTGGTTGACTCATGGATTAGATGAAATAGGTGTCCCACTTCTCTACATCTCTTGCTGTCTACTCATGGAATAAGTTTTTAGGTATAATTGAAATATGGTACTTACACTCCATTTTAATTAGGCTGTTTGGAGAAATTAAACATTTTGGTGGACATCTAAAAATATAAATTTTCTACTTCATTACTCTCAGAGGCTGTCTGTGTAATTTCTCTTAGCTCATTACTGAATTCTTTTCCTAAGATAAATGTTAGAATTTCTCAAAATGTTCATATGTAAGAGCTCAGTAGATTTCTCTCTTTTTGAGTATATCCAGTTTCCTCCAATATTGAGTATTCATTTAAATCCAGATTATATGAAACCACAATGAAACTTTTGAGAATATAGAAACACAAGACAGGGAACTATCATCTGCAAGGATCATGACCTGAATTCTATTCATGGATTCTGGAATATCATAAGGGGACTTTTGACATCCACTAGCTAGAGAATCCTTGATTCTCTGGGTTAGAAACTCCTAAAGACCATTGTATTAAACTATTTTCTTAGGTCAAAACTTCTTCTGCAAAATGTTACTCAAAGACCCTCTGGCTTCAGTACCTTCCATGCATCTAACAGCTTATTACACTTCTTGTTCACACCATTCACTTTAGACTAGAGAGAACATATATCTATAATAAGTGCTTCTCCCTGAAATGCACAACTAGAAACCTAAAGATTTAGATAGCGTCACTCCTAAGTGAGAGATCTTTCATATTCACTTTATAACTGTAGACATTTGGCTGCAAGAAAATTCTAATTTTCATTCTTATATATCTTTCTGTCATAGGACTGCAGATAACATACTATGTGTGGTCTCTGATGTGCTCATCAGCAGATGGGGCTGAATTCTCAGATGCTCTGATGCTAGGTTTCTACACATCACATAAAAGGACCATGATCAATTACACTTTTCATCCAAGCCATGGATTCACGTAAATACTATGTAAAAATCCATGTCACTGGAATCAGCTGATTGTATAAGACTGAGTGACAATAATTAAACTTAATTTTCCTTAGTATTGGTAGATAGAAGGACTCCTTCAGAAGGAGCGAATTTCAGTTTCTGTGTTCTACATTTTTACAACACAAGATAGAGTGAGCATTAGAAGTGAATTAGTCCTCAGGAAACCAGATGAAAGTCTCTGGGACAATGATGAGCCAAGAATAAACAATGATCATAAATTTAATTTTTCCTCAGTGTTTTGAAATGGACAGAGGCATCCTAGGAAGTGGGTGTTATGTTCAGAAACTTGGCTTTCTTAGTATAGAAAAGACATAGCTAGTATATACACCCACATGCACACACACATACAAGCACACACAGACATGCACATGCTTAATATGGAGTTATAAATGTCCTTTTTTATATGTAATAGTGATAAAATATTAATAATGATAGGTGGTAATAGCAATAGTAAATAATAATAGGTTGTAGTGATATAGATAGAGGTCATATACTGTGTTTAGGGCCCGTTTTTAGAAAGTAAGAAAGAAAAAAGTTTATTATCTCCAAAGTCAAGGTATAGATGCAACGAATTTCAGAAATGTTCATAGTTCAAGTTAGTGTCTAGAAAAAGGATGTGTGTTACTATGGGCTAAAAAGTTGTAAAAATAAAATTAATATATGGTAGAATATGACAATAATTCCTCAGTATGAAATGATGTTAAACCCTCAGACACAAATAAATGAAGACTGTACATAGCTAATACGTAGTGGATGATTCAGGGAAAACCTTATTATTTATTATCAGGTCAGGCAGTGGGAATACGCACCCATGGAAAAAATAATATCATCAAAGGCCTAACAATCACTTTAGAAATAATTCTTTCTACCACTTTACAAACTGGTTCAAGCATCAGAAATTGCAAAAGTTGCCTTATTGACCTACCACTACAGCAAAGGTGGAGCTTTCTAGCAGGGACTCGGAACCTCTCCAATGTCCATTGTCCTACTCTCTTTGTCATTCTGAGGCAAGATGTGAGACACTGCTGAAAAGCTCAATTACTCTGGGATTCCATGTGGAAACTCAGACTGGAAAAACTGCCATGTGCAGGAAAATGTCACCAAGTTAGAGTTTCTCTCTACCACCTGGTGACTGTTCTTTTCCTGAATAAGAAAAATATGTATTTTCTTTAATGGTATCTTCTGCCCATCTCTGAGTTTTGCACTGGTTTGTGGAGCCTCCAGTAGTGCTCTTGGTCAGTCTGTCAGAAATGAATCTGAATTTTTTTTATTGATTTGTGTACTAACATAAGAGTCATAAATGAAATAACATAATTTGCTCCATTTTAATCCCTTGCATATCACAATGCCTTCCTCTATTGCTTTACTCTACAATTCTCCTTCTGATTATTTATTTGGTTTTCTAACTGGTTTATAAAAAAAGTAGAATTCATTAAGATCTATACATAAATCCACATAGCATAATTTGGTGAATTTTATCCTTCATTCTACATTCTGATCAGGTTCAGATAGATGAAGTTAACATTTTTCACTTCTAGAGAGTTAGTTTCCTTTAGTTTACATTGAGCAAAAAAATAATAAGGCACATAAAAGATAAAAGGGTAATCTGTTAGGCACCAGCATAATCCTGGGCTAAAAATATGAACCGTCTTTCACTTACAAATAGCCTCCCAACTGGAGCCACTAAATATTCTATAGTATATTAGCATCAATTCTTCTTTCAGCAGATGTTTTAAAGAGAAAATAAAGGAATTCTATCAAATATCCAGAAATACTTGTCACATGCCAGCTTCATGCTGAGGATCCTGTACTTTTCTGCTCTTCTTCCTGGGTCCTGGCCTCCACTTCTGTCCCTGGCACTCCTGTGTAGAACTGCTGTCTATGGAGTGGATCAATGAGACCTGGGTGAGAGAATTTGTCTTCCTGGGCTTCTCAGCTCTGGCCAGCCTCCAGAGGCTGCTCTTCGTGGTCTTCCTGCTCGTCTACCTCTTCACACTGGGCACCAATACCATCATCATGTCCACCATTGTGCTGGACAGAGCCCTTCATACCCCTATGTACTTCTTCCTCTCAGTTCTCTCTTGCTTTGAGACTTGCTATACCTTTGTCATTGTGCCCAAGATGCTGGTGGACCTGCTGGCTCAGAAGAAGACCATCTCCTTCCTGGGCTGTGCCATCCAGATGTTCACCTTCCTCTTCCTGGGCTGCTCTCACTCCTTCCTGCTGGCAGCCATGGGCTATGATCGCTACGTGGCCATCTGCAACCCGCTACGCTACACAGTGCTCATGGGCCATGGGGTGTGCTTGGGATTAGTGGCCGCTGCTTGTGCCTGTGGCTTCACTGTGGCTCAGATCATCACATCTTTGGTATTTCACCTGCCCTTCCACTCTTCCAACCAACTGCATCACTTCTTCTGTGACATCTCCCCTGTCCTCAAACTGGCATCTCACCAATCCTGCCTCACTGAGTTGGTCATCTTCATGCTGGGTGTATTGGTCTTAGTTATCCCACTGCTACTCATCCTGGTGTCCTATGTCCGCATCATCTCTGCCATTCTAAAGATCCCATCCTCTGTTGGAAGATACAAAGCCTTCTCCACCTGTGCCTCCCATCTCATTGTGGTAACTGTCCACTATGGCTGTGCCTCCTTCATCTACTTGAGGCCCAAGTCCAACTACTCTTCCAGCCAAGACACCCTGATATCTGTGTCTTATACCATCCTCACCCCATTGTTCAATCCAATGATCTATAGTCTGAGAAATAAGGAATTCAAATCAGCCCTTCAAAGAACAATGAGCAAGACTTGGTTTCCTCTTAACTAAAGAATCAATTTTAAACTCTTCATGGCTTTTATTTGCTAGGCAAAATGTGTGCTTTTACCTAGTTTCTCATTTAATTATGCCAATACTCTATAACATAAGAACAATTTACACTTTTCTCAATGAAGCAAAACATTCTCCTATTAGTGCTTCTTGAACAAGTTTAAGAGGATATGGAAAGGTATTTTTCAGTTCCAGGAAAAATTTAATTGCATGTTAATGTACTACAGATACTGGTCATTCAAAGACTAATATGAGAGAAAAGCTGATGAGAACAATTGCTCAGAGCAAAGATGGTATCTAAACTGTCGACTCCATTGAACAGAAGCAGGTTATCTAACTGACTCTTCCCTTTCCTGAAGAAAATGCACAACCTTGGCTCCTTCAATTCTGCAACAAACCCTAGTGACTCTTTTTGTACCCTCATTCACCACTTTAAATTACACATTAAACTGTTATGTCTTTCCTTTGAGACTGGAGCATCCTGATAGAATACACCTTTTGTTCAGATGTATATCCTTTCTGTTGTTACCTTGTCAGCTCCCCCATAATTTCCTGAATCACATACTAATTTATTCTATATGAAGACACTAGTACCTTTGTATCAACTTTTGTATCAATTGCTAAAATTTCTCAAATAATTCTAAGCAAAGGCTTTGAGTTATTATTAATGCAGAAAAGATCAGAAGTCCTAGAATGACCAGAAAATCCATGGAAAACACCTCCAATAACATCTCTGGTCAAATGGGATCCTTTGTGAGCATGAATTTATCCTGTAGTCTTGCCTTCTCTCCAACATTGTTATTTTTATAGTTATCACTATTCATTTCCCTTAAGTGCTTAATTGTGCATTCTGAAACTCAACAAAACTTTGCTGGGCCCCATATTGTCATGACTAAGTATTCTCGAGTACTGCTGCTTCACTTTGGAGAAGCTCCTCTTTGTATAACTTAGACATGCCATCTTATGTTTCAAGGCAATCTCAGCCATCCCTCTCTTTCCAAACTTTCCCTTTTACCTGTGGCAACCCAGTGATAGGATTAGGCTCCCCTTTCTTTATGTTTTCATGGCATGAAGGATGTACTTTTTTGTATTTCTTATCATTTCAACAATTTACATTATGTTCTTAATATACTGCCTTAGCTCCTGCCTAGTATGAGGAGAGAAAATATATGGGATCTTTGCCATCATAAATCTTATGGTCTTCTTCAAAACAATCCCACTAATCAGATAAAGTCAGGAAAACACTTGAGAATCATTGTAAGTCTAGTTAATAAAAGAGAATGCATACCTGATTTAACAGAGGGAAGACTAAAGAAATCTAATTTAGATTAAATAATATAGGGCTGTTATACCAGAGCAATTGACATTTAGAGAATTGTTGGTGCATCACATTTTTGTGTAATAGTGGGATTCATTGTGACATATGAATCCACATATGTCATATAATGCATACACATAACATAATTTGGTCAATTTCAATCTCTAGTGACCCCCTTACCCTTCCCTCTCACTCCCCCCTGATGCCCTTGCTTGGCTCTACTGCTGTCCCAGTAGAAGGGCATTTCACCTATACCCTGAAGTGTAAGTGAGAATGTCCAATAAAAGGGATTTATTGGGGGAAATCTCTTTAGACAGGAGAAACATATTCATAGGCCCTGAAATAAGAAATATCTGGGTTATTTAGAGACAGGAAAATATCTTTAATTAAAAAATTGATAAAAATATTTTTATTGTATATAACATGATGTTTTAATCTAAGTATACATTATGTGGTTGCTCAATGAATACAATCAGCATATGCATTATCTCACACTTATTTTTGCTTGTGATGAATAAATCTCAAATCATCTCTTAGCAGTCTTCAAGTATGTGATATGCTGTTATTAGCTATAGCCCCTGTGATTTTATAAAAGATCTCTTTGGCATTTTTCTCCCATTAGCAAATATTTTGTACCCTTTGACCAACATCCCTCCCTATCCCCATACCCACAGCACTCTGGTAATCATCATTTTTTTTTCTCATCTATTGTTTGACTTTTAAAATTCAATATAGATGTTAGATCATGTGGAATTTGTCTTTCTGTACTTGGCTTATTTCACTTACAATAGTTCTTCCTGGGTTGATTCATGTTGTTAGAAATGCCAAAATTTCCTTCTTTTTTCAGGTGAATAGTTTTGTATTGTGCGTATATGCACCCCATTTCTTTACCTATGAATCCATTGATGGACAAATAGATTAAATACATAGTTTAGCTATTGTGAAGAGTTCTATTATAAACATAGCAGTACAGATATCTCTTTCACATACTGATTTCATATATATTGGATATATACTCAATAGTATGAATATATATAGTAAACCCAAACCAACATCATATTGAACAGAAAAAAACTGAAAGCATTTCCTGTAAAAACAGGAAGAAGACAAACATGCCATTTCTACCACTCCTATTCAACATAGTCCTCGAAACTCTAGCCAGAGTAATTAGGAAGAGAAGAAAATTAAAGGGATAAAAATAGGAAAAGAAGAGGTCAAATTATCTCTGTTTGGTGATGACATGATCTTATATTTAGAAGACCCACAAAACTCTACCAGACTTCTAGAGCTTATAAACAAATTTAGTAAAGTAGCAGGATCCAAGATCAACATAAATAAATCAATCCTCTTCCTATACTCCAATAATGAATCTGCAAAAAAAAATAATAATATGAAAAACATCCCATTCATAATAATATCAAAAAAGTACTTTGGAATTAATCTAATGAAGGAGACAAAGGGCCTCCTTATAGATACTGAGTGAGATTCATATGTGATACTTGCACATAAACTATTGTCAAATGAATAGCAACCTGGTTTTTGCTTCATAAAAGCTCAAATAGCATTGAGCAAGAAAGTCAGTGTCTAGAATAATGTAAAAGGTGTGAGTTTGTAGAATATGTGCTTCACAAGAGGAGAGTTTCTGTTTTATTTCTTGATGTGTTCTGAACACCTCACGGAATAGATAAAGCTTAATGTGTGCCCAGTGAATCTGTTAACTTGAAAGAATTCTTAGGAACCTGATTTGGGAGAAAATGACTTGAACCATCAGAGGAACTGCCTAGGCAAGACATGGCTGTCATGACATGGCTCACTGAGTGCTCAGTGAACTACATGAAATTCTATTGATTAAAACATGGGGATCCAATCTGGCAGAAGGAAAGAAGACTGTGGATTGCCACACTAAATTTCTTTTCTTTTCTTTTTTTGCTATGAAATTTGAGACTTATAAAGTTTTCAGGGATCATTATAGAATTCGAGTAAGAAGGTACTTGGTTAAATGTACATTGTAATGTCCCCAGGACTGCCACTTATCAGCTAAATTGTTTATAAACCAATTCTCAGCTGTTCCTTGTCCTCAACACCATGCCTTCTTGTATCCATGCTGCCCAATTAACTCTGTATAATAATCTCCAATTGCCCTTCCCAAGAACAGGAGAAGAAATTTTAAATATACATGTAATTTCCTGCCTTAATTGTTCTCTTCTAAATTCTCCCTTCAGCCTTGATGATTAACGAGGAAATAAAACTGTAAATAAAGAGTGTCATGAAACATTTATTTTTCTTTTCAGAAACACTGATCTTCTTCAGATTCTATAGTTCTTCCTCTAGAGAAGAATCATTTATGACAAAAACACTAGGTATGGGAATCAGGGAGCCAGAAGAGGTAAAGAAAGTTTATCATCCATTAAGATGAGGCTGACTCAGTTGTTCAGCCCATTGATTTGTGTATTCCAGATCATAGCTCCATTTGCAAGTCAAAGTAATAAATAAATATTAATTGCAATCTAGCATTTATGTGTACATCTGCATACACAAACACAGAAAGATGCTCTTGAAGTAAATACTAGTATAATTTATCATTAACACAATGGTTCCAGGATAACTGGTGCTAGTCTCTGCACTTTACCTATGCTTTTGCATTTTATGCTCATGAAAGCCCACCTTCTAGATGGGAAAATTATATCAGAGAGGTTAATACTGCTCCCAGGTCACACAGTCACCCAATAGAAGAATAAGTACCCAAATGAAAGTCACCTGCCTCTGGTTCATAGTCTTCTTCTAGTTCAAGTACCACTATCTCTCTTAAGCCCCATATTTTCATCTTGTGTTATGACTTAAAAATTATCTTTCTATAAGTACATGTTTGTGTGTAAATCGGTTATAGTGAGGTAATTTCATACAGTGAAATTACTGGGATAAGGTGGATGAATATATTCAAGGAACACAATATATTTTCCCCATTTTTTGGTATAGGGGATTGAACCCAGTGATGCTCTATCACTGAGCTAAACATTCAGATAAATAAATATATATGTGTGTGTGTGTGTGTGTGTGTGTATTTTTTTGAGACCGATTCTTGCTAAGTTGTCCAGATAGCCTCAAACTTGTGATCCTTCTGCCTCAGCCTCTGAAGCAGCTGAGATTACAGGTGTGTGTTTCTGATCCAGCTTGCTGAATTTCTTTGTGCAAATTTACAACTAATTTATAATCTTGTTAGTGAATATTTTTGTTGGTGGTCATTTAACCCAAATCACTGCTTCTAGTTTGATGAGTGTACATGATCTCAATTTGATTTTAAATGAAGTGAAATGAATTTTTATTTTGGGTGTATTTTATCCATATGTGCTTGCAACTAGTTTTAGTTTTAGATCCTTAGTGATCTTCTCCATCTTTTTGTAATATATTCGTTATTAACATTATAACAATAATTTTTGGTAATTTTCCATTGGTTGTTTGCTTTCTAACAGTGCAGATTGTACTTTTGTTGCAAATATGTGTCCTATTTCATATAGTCAAATTGGTGCTTATTTACTGCTCATGCTATTTCATCATATTTAAGTTCCATTTTTAAAATTTTTGTCAGTGATACTTTTTCAAATCCTTTGAATTTTTTATATTTTAATAACAAAATATTTTTTAACATTCTATGAGTTGAACATCTGATTTTTTAATATTTATTAAAAATGAGTTACTATAAAATGTCAGAAATAGTTTAGATGGCATTGAGATGATATATTTTGAAAACTGTCACTAAATTTTTTGCTCATGTAAAAATTAAGGTATAAATGTTCTTTAATCACTCCTTTAAATTTGGCTGTATATTATAAATTGTGGATTATAATTGACATTATTTTCTACAACTCATTTCATTTTTACCTATTATTTTCCATTTGACTCAACAGGCATTTTACAGGTCTCTGGTAGCAAGACCTTCTTATATTATTGTCCAGTATTATAATGTCTATCGTATTCAATTAGAAAATCCTATCTACCTTTTCCGCTTTGTGACATGGTTGAAGTTTCTGTTGTAAGAGTCAACAATCACAAATATTTCATGTTGCTTGTGAACAGAGTGTATACTCTTTCTGTAAAAAAAAAAAAGTTAAGTTTCCATACATAACTAGAAGATATGCATTACTGATTCTGTTGTTCAGGTTTTTGGAATCCTTTTATTTTTTCCTTCATCCTTTATTCTTACCAAATTTGATATAAGGTAATTTTACTCATTGGAATTCTAAGTGGCTAAAATTATTCTGTGCTGCTAATTATCATCTTTATTTCCTTATGCTAAAAAATCAAAACTAATTTATATTTCCCTGCCCTTTTTCTACAGAAAATATTGTGTCAAAGTCCCCAAACTCAGTTTCAACTTCTTTCATACCCTAGTGACCCATTTACCATTTTTTCTTCTAGATTTAATTTGTTTAACAAAAATCAGTAACTCTAGAACTGATAGATCCTGTTTTGCTCTAGCTATGGTGAAGTCCCAGTGCATCTGTAGTTAGAGGTATGAGATGATAGATGGGTGAAGCAAGTGAAGGAGAAAGAGACAGGACCATTTCAAACACTTCAGAAAATAGTTATTCTGCACATAAATATAGAAAATTAAGCAAAAAAATATTTTGCTGTTTTTTCCTGATTGTTGATGAATTTCATTGTTCAAGGGGGTGAAAATTGAACAAGTTATGATTCACAGCATAGCTAAATCCATTTGTATGTAATTTAATAGGACCTATCAGATTTCCCAAAGTGACTATTTTCCATCATTCTCTGTTCAGGGATGTGACCTTTTCTTTGAATGTATTTATGGCTACTTTAATTGGGAGTTAGGTATATGAGTAGGCATCACTTTTGTGATAAATGTTATCAGACTGAAAATCAAATAATGAAAAACTTAGTTATTTTACAAATAATTTCTGAAGATCTGTGAATTTTTTTCCAGAAATGTTCCTAGACAAAGACAACTGGGGCAACTTTTAAATGAAAAGTAATGCACCAATCATTTCCATCTATAGTTTAAAATGAACATGTATACAAAAATTTAGATAATCAAAAATATGTTTTTGTGTGTGTGTACATACCCATGTAGTTGTGGTCAATTGAGTTTCAAAAGATAACCAAGGTATTTTAGAGATAAAAATACTTTGCTTTCAACATATAGTGTTCGTAATATTAGATATGCATATAAAAATATATTTAAAAAGAAGGAAACCTTTCTAAACTCATTCTGTGATTCTAGCATCACCATAATTCCAAAACCAGACAAAGAAACATCAAGGAAATA